>NC_133406.1:175602500-176227500 GCF_049350105.2 Macaca mulatta
TGAGCTTTTCATTGATTTTCTCTTACTTGAAATTTTTTAAAAAGGTATAGGGCAGTTATTTTGTAGAATGTTCTACAAAATAATTTCTAAAATGTTCTGACTTGCCTAATGATTACATTCAGGTTGTATATTTTGAGCAGAAATACCATAGAAGTAGTGTTTTTTTCCTTCTCAGCGCTTTATATGAGAAAGTCGGTGATGGTGGTTTATCTTAGAACATCATATACTTTGATGTCTGGTTAAGGCAATATCCACCATATTTCCCCACTGTAAAGTTACTATTTTAACTTTTTTTTTTTTTTTTTTTTCCGAGACAGGGTCTCTCACTCTGTTGCCCAGGCTGGAGTGCAGTGACTCGATCTCGGATCACTTCAGTCTCAACCTCCCTGGCTCAACCGATCCTCCCACCTCATCCTATGGAGTAGCTGGGACTACACGTGTGTGCCCCGCATGCCCAGCTAATTGTTGTATTTTTTGTAGAGATGGGGTGTTGCCATGTTGTCCAGGGTGATCTTAAACTCCTGGGCTTAAGCATTCCACCCACCTCTGCCCCCCAAAGTCCTGGGACCACATGCATGAGCCACTACACCAGCTACTGTTTTTCCTTTTGTAATTAAAAAAGCAATTGGTCATTGAGGCCAGGTGCAGTGGCTTACTCCTGTAATCCCAGCACTTTGGGAGGCAGAGGCGGGCAGATCACCTGAGGTCAGGAGTTCAAGACCAGCCTGGCCAACATGGTGAAACCTCGTCTCTACTAAAAATACAAAAATTAGCTGGGCGTGGTGTGTGCACCTGTAATCCCAGCTAGTTGGGAGGCTGAGGCAGGAGAATTGCTCGAACCTGGGACGTGGAGGTTGCAGTGAGCAGAGATTGCACCACTGCACTCCAGCCTGGGCGACAGGGTGACTCTGTCTCAAAAAAAAAAAAAAATTGTCAGGAGGTTTTGGGGACTATGTCAATATTCTGTTCCTCATCAAACACTCACCCACTAGTTTTAGCATTCACTGATGATTTCAAATTCCATCCTCCCATTTTTCTTAACTGGCTTTTTACTGCAAGAATGAGAAACTTTCTCTTCTAAGGGATGGTTTCCGATACTACATGTCTATGAGTTTCTGAGACTTTGTTTCAGCTTTTTTGGGCTGCCATAACGAAGTATTGTAGACTAGGTGGCTTAAACAACAGAAATTTATTTCTCACAATTCTGGAGGCTGGGAAATCCAAGATCAAGATGCCAGCTGGTTCAGTTCCTTGTGAGAGCTCTCTTCCTGGCTTGCAGATGGCTACCTTCTTGCTGTGCCCTCACATGTTGCAGAGAGAGTGCTGGTATCTCTTCCTCTTTTAATAAGGGCACTAATCCCACCATGGGCTCCATCCTCATTACCTCGCTAAACCTAATTACTTCCCCAAAGCCCCACCTCCTAATGCCATCACACTGGGGATTAGGGCTTCAAAATATGGATTTTGGTGTGGGAGAACACATGCAGTCCATAACAGACTTTTTTTGTTTTTTTTTTTTAACTTTTTAGCTTTTAAGTTCAGAAGTACATGTCAGGTTTCTTATGTAGGTAAACTTGTGTCGTGGGGTTTGTTGTACAGATTATTTCATTACCCACTATTAAGCCTAGTACCCACTCGTTATTCTTCCTGATGCTCTTTCTCCACCCTCCAATAGGCCCCAGTGTCTGTTGTTCCCCTCTATGTGTCCATGCGTTCTCATCATTTACTTCACACTTATAAGTGACAACATGTGGTATTTGGTTTTTGGTTCCTGCATTAGTTTGTTAAGAATAATGGCCTCGAGCTCCATCCATGTTTCTGCAAAGGACATGATCTCATTCTTTTTTATGGCTGCATAGTACTGCATGGTGTATATGTACCACATTTTCTTTTCAAATACCAATGATGGGCATTTAGGTTGATTCCAAGTATTTGCTATAGCAAGTAGTGCTGCAGTGAACATACACGTGAATGTATCTTTATGACAGTATGATTTATATTCCTTTGGGTATATACCCAGTAAGGGGATTGCTGGGTCAAATGGTATTTCTGCATAACAGACTTTTAAAAGGAAAAATAGGCTGGGTGTGTTGGCTCACGCCTGTAATCCCAGCACTTTAGGAGGCTGAGGCAGGCAGATTGCTTGAGCCAGGCACAGTGGCACATGTCTGTAGTCCCAACTACTTGGGAGGCTGAGATGGGACTATCACCTGAGCCCTGGAGTTTGAGGCTGCAGTGAGCTATGATCATGCCATTGCCCTGTAGCCTGGGTGACAGAGTGAGACCCTGTCTCAGGAGAAAAAAAAGGAAAAGTAAATACCCCCTATTGTAAGTAGATGGTTACTTCATTGGATTGGGTAACTGATATTCAGCCTTGAACTCCTGCATAGTAAAAGTAATTCCTTCCTTTGTCTTTTGTAATGATTCTTTTACTTTGTTCATGTTTTTACTATCAAATTGTGATCTAATTTGGCTCCTCTCTTCTTCTTTTTTTTTTTTTTTTTGAGATACAGTCTTGCTCTGTCACCCAGGCTGGAGTGCAGTGGTGTGATCTCGGCTCACTGCAAGCTCCACTTCCTGGGTTCACGCCATTCTCCTGCCTCAGCTTCCCGAGTAGCTAGGACTACAGGTGCCCACCACCACGCCTGGCTAATTTTTTTTTGTATTTTTAGTAGAGACAGGGTTTCACCATGTTAGCCAGGATGGCCTCCATCTCCTGACCTCGTGATCCACCCGCCTCAGCCTCCCAAAGTGCTGGGATTACAGGCGTGAGCCACCGCTCCCAGCCCAGCTCCTCTATTCTTATTTGGCACTGAAGTCTGTTTCTTATTTGTTGCTATCAGATAAATCTGAATTTAAATTCCATACTTCTAGTTGTGTGTGACATTGGCCATGTTATTTGGGCCTCAGCCTCCTTGCCCACAAAATAGGGATGATAACCCTTATCTCAGTGCTATTAGGAGGATTAAAGCAGATAATGTATGTAAAAACATGTAACATGGTATCTGATAAAAAGAATGCAATTAGTAAATAAGTTTTCTGTCTTTAACTTAAAGTTCCAATTTTTAGTGACACAGTTTTATAAGTTTCAGTGACTTCATTGCTCTCTTCAAGGGGTTAGATGATCTTCTTACATATGAAGTGTGCATCAGAATGAGAAAGGATTAGTGGTATCTATCAACTTTTACATGATTCATGTGGTTATACCAGTCCCTCCCTCCCTCCCTCCTTCCTTCCTTTCTTCCATTGGCCACATAGTTAATGGCATTTGCTATATGCTAGTCACTATTCTGGGTGCTACGGATAGAACAGCAGACAAAATCTCCTGACTTGACATCCATTATATTCTAATCAAAGGAGACAGATGATGAATATAGAAATAAACTTTTTAAATTAGATAGTGTAAGTGCCATGGAGAAAAATAACACTGGGAAGGAGAATAAGAATTGTGAGGGGACTGCTATTTTAATTAGTCAGGGAAGGACTCACTGATGAGACAGCACATGAGCAGAGACCTCAAGGAGATGAGGCATTGAGTTACTAGGGTAGCTGAGGGAAAAGCATTCCAGGCAAAGGAAATATTTCAGACGAGAAACTCCAGGCAAAGGAAATATTTCAGACGAGAAACCTAAGGCATAGATTGACTTACTGAGGTTTCACCCAAAGGAATCATAAAAAGAGCTCAGGCAGTTCTGTGGAACACAACAGCACTCTACTTCCCTTCTGTGAGCTTGATTATAGGTAAGAGCCGAATAAGAGCAAAAAAGGCTGGACGGCTGTTGGGGTTGTGCCAGCTGTGGCAGTGTGCCATGCAGACCTCCCTTCCAGAAAGAACCTGCTGCAAGGAATGCAGAATGCTTGCTGACAACTTCCAGTCTGAATCTGCCCCAGCATCCAGGGTGCAGCACTTTCTCCCAGGCAGCCCTCTACCAATGACTGAGCATGGCAGGGGTACAAGGGCATGACCATTGCCATACAACGTGGGACTTTTTTGAGGGCGATCCTTGTGCCAGACTCCCTATTAGGCTGGCCAGGACATTTCCAGAGCTGCACCACAGTCTGAGACTTTATTCACCGACACAATCATCCTTCCTTACCCTTCTCCTTTTACAAGTCTCAGACCTGCAACATGGTTTTAAGGCTTTCCCTGCCCTCTCCAGCTCCCTTCTCCTTTTGCCTTTCTTTTTTTTTTTTTTTTTTTTTTTGAGACGGAGTCTCGCTCTGTCTCCCAGGCTGGAGTGCAGTGGCCGGATCTCAGCTCACTGCAAGCTCCGCCTCCTGGGTTCCCGCCATTCTCCTGCCTCAGCCTCCCGAGTAGCTGGGACTATAGGCGCCCGCCACCTCGCCCGGCTAGTTTTTTGTATTTTTTTTAGTAGAGACGGGGTTTCACCGTGTTAGCCAGGATGGTCTCGATCTCCCGACCTCGTGATCCGCCCGTCTCGGCCTCCCAAAGTGCTGGGATTACAGGCTTGAGCCACCGCGCCCAGCCTCCTTTTGCCTTTCACAGTTATTACACCCCAGTGCTTTCACTTATAAACCCATCCTGGTGTCTGTCTGCTTCCTAGAGGACCCAGATTGACAGGAAGCAGAGCAAAAATACATGTAAGGAGATTTTACTCTGCTTCTTCTGCCGGCATCAGTCAGAGATAGACCAAGGGAATTGGAGGAGGTCAGTTGGCAGTGATGTCAAGGATGATCAAAGTTTCCAGATAATTGGCTGGGTGCGGTGGCTTACACCTGTAATCCCAGCACTTTGGGAGGCTGAGGTGGGTGAATCACTTGAGGTCAGGAGTTCAAGACCAGCCTGGCCAACATGGTGAAACCCCATCTCTACTAAAAGAAAAAAAAAAAAAGCCGGGTGTGGTGATGTGTGCCTGTAGTCCCATTTACTCAAGAGACTGAGCCAGGAGAATAGCTTGAACCCAGGAGGCAGAGGTTGCAGTGAGTCGAGATCGTACCACCGTGCTCCAGCCTAGGCGACAGAGTGAGACTCTGTCTAAAAAAAAAAAAAAAGTTTCCAGATAGCCAGCCCTACCCAGGCCATCTCAAGTAGTATACAATCTGAATGAAACCTGCTTATTAAAAAAAAAAAAAAATTTTTTTTTTAGACAGCCTTACTCTGTTGCCCAGGCTAGATGGTACAGTGGCGCGATCTCAGCTCATTGCAGCCTCCACCTTCCAGGTTCAAGCAATTCTCCTACCTCTCTGGCTCCGGAGGTGCACTCCGCCACGCCTGGCTAATTTTCGTATTTTTTAGTAGAGATGGGGTCTCACCATGTTGGCCAGGTTGGTCTTGAACTCCTGGCCTCAGGTGATCCGCCCACCTCTGCCTCCCAAAGTGCTGGGATTACAGGTGTAAGTCACTGCGCCTGGCCAAACCTTCTTATTTAAAATGCAAACAATTTCAAAAGCAACTCCTCTAGAAACTCATAGCAGCCAGATGGCTGCCCCTATGCTTTCCTTATGTAGAAATTCTGAGGCTACCAATGGAACAGTTCTAAGCCCTTCCTTCCTTCTTTCCTGTTCTGGAGGAGGAAGGGATTAGTTAACACACTAGAATCCAGAGGGGCAGTGTGCTTTGAGAGGGGAAGTTGGCACTCATTTCCACTCCTGGAAGCCAAACCATGGGATTCTGAGGTCTCCAGGGACATTTTCTAGATCTCCAACTGTGATGATCATCTCTGTCTTATACCCCAGGCTGTGTTCAAAGGACTGCCTGTGTCTGGCTCACCACGTTCCACCGACATTCCAGCCAGAAACCATTCTCAGTGTTGGTAGAACAATGCTCTAATCACATAGCTGAAATTACAGTTTGGGGCTCAGTAAGGTAATGGTTCAAAAGATTTCTGTGGAAATCTCTGCAGTCCCATCCGGAAAGCAAACACTGGCTGGATAGGAAGCAGCCTTGGGGTGGGATCACATGGAAAGCAGGTAGACAAAGTTATGACCCAGGATTTCAGAGTGAATATCCTCTATGTGCCAGGCACTTTTACAAGTTTATATTTCTAAAACCAACCTATGATGCTGGAATTATACTTTGAGGTAATCGCTACTTTATGGCTTAGAAAAATGTGGTTTGGCTGGGTGTGATGGCTCATCCCTATAATCCCAGCATTATGGGAGGTCGAAGCAGGAGGATCACTTGAGTCCAGGAGTACAAGACTAGCCTGGGCAACATGGCAAAACCCCATCTCTACAAAAAATATAAACATTAGGCAGGCATGGTGGTATGCACCTGTAGTCACAGCTACTCAGGAGGCTGAGCTGGAAGGATTTCTTGAGCCTAGGAGGTTGAGGCTACAGTGAGCTATGATCATGCCAGTGCACTCTAGCCTGGGTGACAGAGTAAGACCGTGTCTCAAAAAAGGAAAGAAAAAAGAAAGAAAGAAAGAAAGAAAGAAAGAAAGAAAGAAGGAAGGAAGGAAGGAAGGAAGGAAGGAAGGAAGGAAGGAAGGAAGGAAGGAAGGAAGGAAGGAAAGAGAGAGAGAGAGAGAGAGAGAGAGAGAGAGAAAGAAAGAAAGAAAGAAAGAAATGTGATTTGGAATGTTAAGTGATTTTTTCCAAGGTCATAGTGCTAGCAAGTAGCAAACCTAGGATTCGAGCCAGGTCTTCAGATGCTAAATTTGGTGACATTTTAATGATTTTACTGCTGGCTAACTATTCTCTTGCCTTTATCCATATTCCTGTGTCAATAATAGTAGTTTACTCTGTGGCCTCACCTCTTTGCTTAGTTGCTTAGATAAAAATCATGTTGATTTTTAGTGAGGCCGTGGTTGGGAAGCACTGTAGTGGACATTTGCTAGTTTTTGATATCCCCGACATCCCTTTTCCTCCTCTTTTGGTAAATGTATTCTAATTTCTCTCTGGAGAACTCGCTTCTCCCCCACTTGGAATCCATGTGTTTCGGGTGGACTCTAACCCTTGCTTTGGGAATGGGGTCTGTGAATCCCCCTAAATCAGTGTACCTATTTCTCTTGGCCACTGCAGTTCAGATTGGTCTGTAATCAGTCAGGACCTGTAAGTCTTTTTGCCAGTGCTTCTGTGAGCAAGCACTCTTCTCCAGTTGGCCTGAACCTGGAAGAATGTGTGGCTGGAGATGCTATAGCCATCTTGGTGAGGCCTGTCCAAGAATGGGGCTCACACAGTGAAAACAGAGCTAAGAGGGGAGGATCAGGACACACTGATCCTGGTGTCACTTTTTTTTTTTTTTTTTGAGACAGAGTTTTGCTCTTGTTGCCCAGGCTGGAGAGCAATGGCATGATCTTGGCTCACTGCAACCTCTGCCTTACGGGTTCAAACGATTCTCGTGCCTCAGCCTCCTGAGTAGCTGAGATTACAGGTGCCTGCCACCACGCCCAGCTAATTTTTGTATTTTTAATAGAGACAGGGTTTCACCATGTTGGCCAGGCTGGTCTCAAACTCCTGACCTCATGTGATCTGCCCACCTTAGCCTCCCAAAGTGCTGGGATTACAGGTGTGAACCACCACCCCCAACCTTTTTTTTTTTTTTTTCCTCTGGACCAGAACATTCTTGAAGCCAGAACTACCTCCAAGAACTTTCAGGTCTGTGATACAACAAATTCCATGAATGCTTTAATTAATAATGTAGGTTGGATTTTTGGTTACTTTCAACTGCAAGAGGCTTACCTGTTACAACAGACTTTCTCAATTCAATTTCACTCAAGTTAAGAACCAATTAGGACTCAACAATAAAAAGACAAATTACCCAATTTAAAATGAACAAATGACATGAATAGACATTTCCCCAAAGAAGATGTACAAGTAGCCAATAAACTCTTGAAAAGATGTTCAACTTCATTAATCATTAGGAAAATGCAAATCAAAACCACAATGAGATATAACTTTACACCCCCTAGGATGGCTGTAATAAAAAATATGAACAACAAGTTTTGGAAGGATATGGAGAAATTAGAACCCTTGTACCTTGCTGGTAGGAATGTAGGTGGTACAGCCACTTCGGAAAACAGTCTGACAGGTCCTCAAACAATTAAACATACAGTTACCAGCTATTCTACTCCCAGGTATATACCCCCCCAAAAATGAAAATATATGTCCACAAAACGTTTTGTACAAGAATGCTCATAATACTTGTATTCATAACAGCCGAAAATGGAAAACAACTCAAATGTCCAGCAATAGGAGATTGGATAAACACATTGTGATATATTCATACAAAGGAATACTCTTCAACAATAAAAGGAACTAGCCACTGATACATGCAAAAAAAAAAAAAAAGATGATTCTAGAACCATGGTGAGTGAAAGACACCAGACGCAAAATAATAAATGTGGTATGACTCTATTTATGTGCGGTCCCAGAACAGGCAAACTAATCTATGGTGATAGGATCAGAAAGTGTTCCCTCCGCCAGGCGCGGTGGCTCATGCCTGTAATCCCAGCACTTTGGGAGGCCGAGGCGGGTGGATCACGAGGTCAGGAGATCGAGACCATCTTGGCTAACACAGTAAAACCCCGTCTCTACTAAAAATACAAAAAATTAGCCGGGTGTGGTGGCGGGTGCCTGTAGTCCCAGGGAGGCTGAGGCAGGAGAATGGCATGAACCCGGGAGGCAGAGCTTGCGTCTGCACTCCAGCCTGGGCACCAGGGCGAGACTCTGTCTCAAAAAAAAAAAAAAAAAAAGAGGTTCCCTTAGTCAGAAGGAAAGGGATTTGACTAGAAAGGGACAAGAGGATGAGACAACTTTCTGGAACTTTAGATGGTAGTAACATGAATGTGTACAATTATCGAAATCCATTGGCCAAGCATGGTGGCTCAGGCTTGTAATCCCAGTGCTTCAGGAGGCCGAGGTGGGAGGATTGCTTGAGGCCAGGAATTTAAGACCAGCCTAGGCAACATAGCTGGTCTTAAAAAAAAAAAAAAAAAATTAGCCCAGTATGGCTATGTATGCCTGTGTCTCCAGATACTCAGGAGGCTGAGGTGGGAGAATCACTTAAGCCCAGGGGCTTGAGGTTGAGGTTGCAGTGAGCCATGATTACTGCACTGTACTTCAGCCTGGATGACAGAATGAGACTCTGCCTCTAAAATTTTTTTTAAAAGTCATTGAACTGAACCTTAAGATCAGCATATTAAATACTTCACTTAAAAATAATTAATACTTGGAATGATACAGAGAAGATTAGCATGGCCACTGTGTAAGGATGACAGGAAAAAAAAATACTGTGTTTTAAATGTTTACTGCTTCCTCACTTTTCATGAGGAAAAAAAGCATCCACTGAATTTATATGATCTAACAGGTGTGAAAAACTCCCTATCAAAAAATATCATTCCCCACCAACTTAAGAATAGACTGAATTTCCCCTGATTAGCTTCTCCTTTGATATACACATTGAAAGCCCTAAATAAAATGCTATATTAATTTCCCCAATGAATATTTTAGCATGACACTAATGTATGAAGTTGGTTCTCCTCCCTCTTAGCAAGGTACTGCAACCCAGTATTGACTATGTTAAAATCTAAAAATAAATAAGATAATAAAAATGATAAAATGGTGATTACCTTCTTCAAGTTGCTTAGAAGTCTGAAGAGGCACCAACCCTTACAAACGAAATTTTCACTTTGGCTGACTCAGTCTCATTTGTTAATTTTTTCTTTACATCACCCCACCTCCCAGCTTTATGCCTCATCACTTACTACCTACTGATCAGTTTAATGGGCCTCAGAAAGGCTATGGAAATCCTAAAATGCAGAGTCATTTACAGACTTCCCTCACATGAGCCCTCAAATCCCTATGGGTGCACTGGAATATCCATTTTGTTGGTGATTTATGGGTTAGAAAGAGCCCTTAATTGCTTCACTAGCATGGACTTCTCTGTGACCAAGAAAAATAAAAAATAAAATAAATGGCAATGTGGGCTCCTTTAAGAGAAAGGAGAGGGGACATTACACAAGAAAAATGTTATTTTCCAATATCAAGAAAATTCATTAGCAAACACATTATAATGCACTCAAGTAGTCATCACCCTGAATTGTTTTGGAAGAGGCCCTGCTTTGGAAAAACACAGGGCAAAAATATTACTCCTGTAGCTTGGCACAATGAGATGGCAGGATGACAAATGTCTTATTCTCTACAGTGCCTTAATATTTACAGGACATCTGCTACTGTGTATTTCTCCCTCCCTTGAGTCACCTTTATCACAGTCTAACATTGTGTTATTGCTGTTTCCCATTCCACCTGTTACAGTGATAAGATACAGCTCTATTCCTCCAGTGTGTGGGAAGCAAATGACTCTGAAAGTCAGGAGGCTGAGCTTCTAGTTCCATTGTTGTGCTAACTGTGCACTCTTAGGCAAATATTGCAAATTATCTTGGTTTTAGTGTCCTCTTCTAAAAAAATGGGAAGTATAATAGACATGGTTCCAATGAAATGGGAGCTAAGACTTACCCCGAGCCATTAAGGGTTCCTCATAGAACCAATATATAGAAAAGGGGTGATATATCCTTAATAGCAGTAATTAGATTGCTGCTATCTAGTGGGGATAGACAGGGAGAGCTATGTTTAGAACTCAGGGATTCAATGACCAACTTCTTAGCATTTCTTGGCCCAGTGGTCTGCTCAATGGAAAAGTGCAGCCACCCAATAAAGACAAGATTATCAGTGTCTCATATCCTACATGCAACAAAGTTTGCGTCTCTCCAAATCTACTTTGGAAAATAGGCAAAAACATCTTTACTATGGGACAAGTAGCCTGGGACAAGGAAAGAGGTAAAACACATCCTGCTGAAGTGCTGATGGAAGGAAAGAGCAGAAGTGGGAGGTGGAAGAAGGTAGCCTTGAATACCAGTGTACGCCTTATCACCAGCTGCAGAAGCAAGGGTTATACCAGCTGTAATTTCAATCCCTTGGTCATTTCTTCTTCTCCCCAAACTTTGTATTTTAAAAGAAAAACACTGGAAGTGGCTACCATTTTAGATTCAGGTGGACATGTGAGCAACTTCTCATCACTCCGAATCTACTCTTTGCCCAGCTCCATTCTGCTGGGTTCCCTGGGTGGTTAACCTAAATGCATTACATCCACAGATTCTCTTGTGTTCTGGCTTCAGGTTGGGTTCAGCAACAAGGAGCACAGACAGAAGATTGGGAGACGGAAGGGAGAAGAGCAAGATCAGGGTATTTATCCCCTTTGTATGAGGTCACTGTTCTGTGAACTGGCTCTGTCTTTCCACTAGAGGTCATAGCTCAAGCTATGTCATGAGCAGCTCTCTCCACATAGCTCTATCTCCTGGTTCTAATAAAGGCTTTCTCTCCTTGCCCCAATGGGTGGGAAAGGCACCCCAAGTTACTAGTTCTAGAGTATTTTGTTACCACTTTTGAGTTCCTTAAACCTTGCCCACACCTTTGTAGATGGTCCTTTTAAATTAAATTCTTCTCAAATTATCAAATTTGTACAAATAAATAATTTCTTTTCTAGTGGAACCCTAACTAATATGGACAAGTTTCTTTTTTTTTTTTTTTTTTTTTTTTGAGACGGAGTCTCGCTCTGTCGCCCAGGCTGGAGTGCAGTGGCCGGATCTCAGCTCACTGCAAGCTCCGCCTCCCGGGTTCACGCCATTCTCCTGCCTCAGCCTCCGGAGTAGCTGGGACTACAGGCGCCCGCCACCTCGCCCGGCTAGTTTTTTGTATTTTTAGTAGAGACGGGGTTTCACCATGTTAGCCAGGATGGTCTCGATCTCCTGACCTTGTGATCCGCCCGTCTCGGCCTCCCAAAGTGCTGGGATTACAGGCTTGAGCCACCGTGCCCGGCCAATATGGACAAGTTTCTTATAGGAACCACAAGCGGTAATTGTAAAATCAGATAAGATTTATTAAAATATGTGTGAAGTTTCTTTGAAGAATATAATGACTTTGTAGAAGTTCAAATGAAACATATGCAATACATATAGAAAAATGCATAAAGCATATATGTGCAGTTTGAATAATTATAAAATGAACAGCTATATAACCAGTACTGTGATCCAGATATAAAATATTGCTGCCTCCCCAAAAGCACAGTGAATCGTTTCCGGGTTCAAGCTACTCAGAACAATGATGCTAAGAAAATTCTTGTACTTGTCTGTAGTACACATTGCAAGAGTTTCTCTAGGACGGTGGTTCACAGTCTTTTGGTGATAATGTGGAGTGGTGATGAGAGTTCTCAAGAGCTGTTGCTGAGAGTATAAATTAGCACAAGCACTTTGAAAGAATGTGGTATTGTCTAGCAAAACTAAAGTTATATGCACCTTCTTTTTTTTTTTTTTTTTTGAGATGGAGTTTTGCTCTTTTTGCCCAGGCTGGAGTGCAATGGCACGATCTCAGCTCACTGCAACCTCCGCCTCCTGGGTTCAAGCAATTCTCCTGCTTCAGCCTCCCATGTAGCTGGGATTACAGGCATGCACCACCACGCCTGGCTAATTCTGTATTTTTAGTAGAGATGGGGTTTCACCATGTTGGCCAGGCTGGTCTTGAACTGTTGACCTCAGATGATCCACCCACCTCAGCCTCCCAAAGTTCTGGGATTATAGGCGTGAGCCACCATGCCCGGCCTTGTTTTTCTTCTTCTTCTTCTTTTTTTTTTTTTTGAGACAGACTCTCGCCCTGTCACCTAGGCTGGAGTGCAGTGGTACGATCTCGGCTCACTGCAACCTCTGCTTCCCAGGTTCAAGCGATTCTCCTGCCTTAGCCTCCTGAGTAGATGGGATTACAGGCACCATGCTAATTTTTGAATTTTTAGTAGAGATGGGGTTTCATCACATTGGCCAGGCTGGTCTTGAACTCCTGGCCTCAAGTGATCCACCCGCCTTGGCCTCCCAAAGTGTTAGGATTACAGGTGTGAGCCATGTGCCTGGCTTCGCATCTTCTGACATAGCAACTTCACTATTTTGCATGATGTTTGCTGTAGATTTTCTGTAGGTACCCTATTTGACTTAAAAGTTTCCTTTTATTTCAAGTTTAGTGATTTTTAAAATTAAGAATACATATTGACTTTTTTTACAATTCACTTTTCCTAAATATGTTTGGGGGGTCATATGGGTTCTCTCCTTTATTCTATTAATATGACAAATTACATTGATTCATTTTCAAATATTAAACCAATTTTGTATTCCTAGAATACACTTAACTTGCTTTTCTCTATTATCTTTTTGTATTGCTGGATTCAGTTTGCTAATATATTGTTTCAGATTTTTTTCAACATATATCCATAGGTCAAATTAGATTGTAATTTTATTTTGCCATAGTCTTCACGTGAATTTTAGTGTCTTATGAGTTTGAGAATTGTTCCCTCTTGTATGGGTTTATGTGATATTAAAATACTTTGTTCGTTAAAAGATTGGTGGAACCCACATGAAAGGCTTCTGGTCCTGGAATTTTCTTCGTGGATTTTCTGTAAACGATTCAATTTATTTAGTGATCATGGGATTGTTCAGGTTTTATTGTTATTATTATTATTATATTATTTTATTTTATTTTTGAGACAGAGTCTCTCTCTGTCGCCCAGGCTGGAGTGCAGTGGTGCAATCTCAGCTCACTGCAAGCTCCGCCCCCTGGGTTCATGCCATTCTCCTGCCTCAGCTTCCCTAGTAGCTGGGACTACAGGCGCCCATCACCATGCCCGGCTAATTTTTTTGTATTTTTAGTAGAGACGAGGTTTCACCGTGTTAGCCAGGATGGCCTCAATCTCCATCTCTTGACCTTGTGATCCGCCCGCCTCAGCCTCCCATAGTGCTGGGATTACAGGCGTGAGCCACCGTGCCTGGCCTGTATTATGTTTTTCAAATGCTCTCTTAGCAGAATCACGCTCGTGTTTTTTACATATCTTTATAAGGTTTGTTGATTTTTCCCCGAGGAAATTAGTCCATATAGTGTACTTTGTCAAATGGACTAACATTAAGTCATTCATTATATCCTCTTATTATCTTCCAGTGTGTACAACATCTGGAGTAATATCCCCTTTTTCACTCCTGATAGCGTGTGTGTGGTTGTGTGTGTGTTCTCTCTCACTCCCCGTGTGTGTGTGTATGTATGTCTCTCATTAGTCTCACCAAAGATTTTAGTCTTCTCAAAGAATCAATCAACTATTGGCTTTATTGTTCCTATTACATAGTTTTTCTATTTTATACATTTTTGTTCTTATTTGTTATCTCTTTCCTACTACTTTATTTCTGTTTATCTTGCAGTTTATTTCTATCCTGAGGTGGATGCTTGGTTCATTTACTTTTAGCCTTTTTTCTTTTCTAATATAAAATGTAAGGCTATAAATCAACTCTGTAAACAATTTTTAGCTCTTACTCTACAAGTTTTTGATATGAAGTAATTTTTAAATAACTCACACATTTTAAAAAGGCACAGTTCATGGCCAGGCGTGGTGGCTCACACCTGTAATGCCAGCACTTTGGGAGGCCGAGGCAGGCGGATCACCCAAGGTCAGGAGTTCGAGACCAGACTGGCCAACATAGCAAAACCCTGGGTCTCTACTAAAAGTACAAAAATTAGTCGAGCGTGGTGGCGGGCATCTGTAATCCCAGCTACTCAGGAGGCTGAGGCAGGAGAATCTCTTGAACCTGGGAGGTGGAGGTTGCAGTGAGATCCCATCACTGCACTCCAGCCTAGGCGACAAGAGCAAGACTCTGTCAAAAAACAAAAAGGCACAGTTCACAATTAAAAATTTTTTCCACTCTGATTTCTTCTTTGACCCATGAGTTATTTAGAAGCATGGCTTTAATTTTCCAAACATGGAGATGCTCTGTTTACCTTTTTATTATTGATTTGTAGTTAGATCACATTAGGTCAGAAAACATCTTCTGTATTAATCCTGTAAAATCTGTTGAGGCTTGCTTTAATGACTATGTATGAGTCCATTTTTGAAATATTCTGTGTGGACTTCAGAATTTTTTTCTGCAGTTGTTGAAAGAAATATATATAATCTCTATTAGGTCAGTTTTATTAATCATTATTGTTTGAATCATCTAATGACTTATTTTTATTTTTATTTTTTTTGAGACAGAGTCTCGCTCTGTTGCCCAGGTTGGAGTGCAGTGGGGCAATTTCAGCTCACCGTAACCTCCGCCCCCTGGGTTCAAGCAGGGGGCTTGTGCCTCCTTGTGCTTGTGCCTCAGCGTCCCGAGTAGCTACAGGCTGTGCCACTACGCCCAGCTAATTTTTATATTTTTAGTAGAGATGGAGTTCTGCCATGTTGGCCAGGCTGGTCTCGAACTCCTGAGCTCAGGTGATTCACCTGCCTTGGAGGCCTCCCAAAGTGCTGGGATTACAGGCGTGAGCCACCACTCCCAGCCTATTTAATGATTTTTCTTCTTGTTCTATCAATTATTGAGAGATGTATTTTTTAATTTCCCATATAATTGTAGATTTGTCCATTTCTCTGTATGGGTCTTCTGATTTTTCTCTTATATAATTTGTGGCTGCACTACTACTTTACATTTCTATGAATTTTCCTATTTGAGATATTTCATGTCAGTTTAGTTATACAGTTTTGTCCTTTTGCATCTAGTTTATATCACTTAGCATATGTCTTCAAGGTTTATCTATGTTGGGGCATATATTAGAACTTCACTCCTGTTTATGTCTGAATAATATTCCATTGTATGTATATACCACATTTTATTCATACATGTGTTTGAAACATGGGTTATTTCCACCTTTTGACTATTGTAAATAATGCTACAATGAACATTGGTATACAAGTACCTGTTTGAATCCCTGCTTTCAATTCTTTGCAATATGTGTATAATACTTTGGAGTGGAATTGCTGGGTCATATGGTAATGCTATTTTTAGCTTTTTGAGGAATTGCCAAATTGTTTTCAATAATGATTTTTTGCTTAAAGTCTATTTTGTGTACTCTTAACATAAGAATGCCAGCTCTTTTGGAGTTATATTTGCAGGGTAGATCTATTTCCATTTTTATATTTCAACCTGTTTGAATATTTATAAATTTTTATCCAGTCTGAGAAGCTTTGTCTTTTAACTGAAGTATTTAATCCATTTATATTTTATTTATTTTAGTTAACTGATATTAGTAACTAATATTTTAAATCTATCACTTTACATTTTGCTTTCTCTTTGCTTTACTTTTATATACTTCTTTTTCTCTTCTTTTTTTGTATTATTTTTATTCCTTTTTTAAACTCTAATAGTTTATAGACTACATTTTGTCTTTTTTTTTTTTAGAGTTTAGCCTAACATGTTTATATGTATATATCACCTATTAAGTAAAAAGTCACTAACGTTGTTCTTGTGCTCAATACCACAAAAACGAAACAGTAACTTCATTTACTCTCTTCTTAATTTGCACGCTTTTATTTTTGTGTATTTATCATACTTTTTCATCTCATATTACATTGTTATGTTGTGTTATGCACAATTTTGCATTGTTTACATTTATTCATGTACTTACCACTCTCTTTACTCTTCATTCTTTCTTGTACCTCAGAGCATCCATCTAGGATCACATTCTTTCTTCCAGAATGACACCCTTCTGAATTCCTTTTAATAGCAAAGTCTCTGTGTTTCTATTTGGTTTTGGAAATGTATATATTAATACTATGCCCTCATTCTTGAAAGATTTTTTTCACTAAGAATAGAATAATAGATTATCAATTATTTTCTTTCAACCCATGGAGTATGTTAATGTATTGTCATTTGGCTTCCATTGCAGCTACTGAGAAGTCAGTGGTCTCTCTGCCACTCCTTTGATAATGATCTCCACACTTGTCCTGCCCTCAAATTTTTTCCTTTGGTGTTCACTTGAATCTGAGTATGAATTTTTCTTTCTTTTTCTCCTTTCTTTCCTTTCCTTTCCCTCCCTCCCATTCTCTCTTTCTTTCTTTTCTTTCTTCCTTCTTTCCTTTTCCTTCTTTTTTCCCTTTCCCTCCCTCCTTTCTTCTTTTTCTTCTTCTCTTTCTGCTCCTGCCCCCTTCCTTCCTGGGATTTGTTTGGTCTTTTGAGTGTGTGAATTAATTTCATTCATAGGTTCTGGAAAAGTTTAGGCCAGTATTCTGCAAATACTGTTTCTGCCATATAATCTCTCTTCTTCTAGTGCTCCAATTAAATATATGTTAGACTTTCTCACTCTATCTTCTATGAATTTTAATTTCTCTTTCATATATTGTATTTCTTTAAATTTCTGTGCTTCATTCTGTAAAATCTTGTGACCCAACCTTCTTGTTCTCTAATTCTCTTTTCAGTTGTATCTAATATGCTGTTAAGCTGCTGGTTTTGGTTTTGCTTTCAATCTCAGTAATGGTAAATTTTATTTCTAGAAGTTTAATTTTATTGTTCTTAAAATTTTGTTGGTCACTTTTTATAGGTTCCAGTATCTTGAAGATATTTTCAAGCTCATCTTTTATTTCTTTAACAATAAATAGTAGGCATAATTTTATAATCTGTGTCTGATAATTCCAGTGTCTGAAGTCTTTTTTTTTTTGAAACAGAGTCTCACTCTGGCACCCAGGCTGGAGTGCAGTGCCTGTCTGAAGTCTTGTTGACTCTATTTCTACTCTTTCCTTTCTTCTAGCTCGCGTGTGTGGTGCTTATTATGTATGCTTAGTTGTTTTTTACCAGTACTGTTTATTAACCTTGAAAAATTATTTGTTAAATTAAATACATTGAGACCCAGGATGAGGGTAACTTCTTAAAATGGATTTGTATTTGTGTCTTTGACTCCTAGGGACTTCACCAATATGGCACCAAATTAAATGAAATTTGTGGCTTGAATTGCTTTGGACCACCCTGTGGTTATAACTTCAATAATGCCAGCAAGTGATTACAAATTTTCAAATATGAAATTTTTTCCTCATTGTACTGGTCAGCAGCAGTCCCTTTAGAGCAGAAATTTGGGGAAAATGTAGCCTTTGAATTCCAGTTCTGTTGATGGATTTTCTTGTTTCTTTCAGGTTTTTTTTTTTTTTTTTTTGAGACAGTCTCACTCTGTTGCCCAGGTTGGAATGCAGTGGCATGATCTCGGCTCACTGCCACCTCCGCCTCCCAATTGGAGTGATTCTCCTGCCTCAGCCTCCCCAGTAGCTGTGATTACAGGTGCACACCAGCACACCCAGCTAATTTTTTGTATTCTTAGTAGAGATGGAGTTTTACCATGTTGGGCAGGCTGGTGTCAAACTCCTGACTTCAAGTGATCTGTCCACCTCAGCCTCCCAAAGTGCTGGGATTACAGATGTGAGCCACCACACCGGCCTTTTTTTTTTTTTTTTGGAGACAGAGTCTCGCTGTGTCGCCCAGGCTGGAGTGCAGTGGCATGATCTTGGCTCACTGCAAGCTCCGCCTCCCAGGTTCACGCCATTCTCCTGCTTCAGTCTCTGGAGTAGCTGGGACTACAGGTGGCCGCCACCACACCCGGCTAAATTTTGTTGTATTTTTAGTAGAGACGGGGTTTTCACCATGTTTACCAGGATGGTCTCGATCTCCTGACTTCGTGATCCGTCTGCCTCGGCTTCCCAAAGTGCTGGGATTACAGGTGTGAGCCACTGCCCCCAGGCTTTTTTTTTTTTTTTTTTTTTTTTTTTTTTTTTTTTTTGAGACAGGGTCTTACTCCTGTCGCTCAGGCTGGAGTACAGTGGTGTGGCACAAACACGTGCAGCCTTGAACTCCTGGGCTGAAGTGATTTTCCTGCCTCAGCCTCCCCAGTAGCTGGGACCACAGGTGCAGACCATCATGCCTAGCTAATTTGGTGAATTTTATTTTGTACTTTCCTCCTTAGGAGTTAGAGGCTCAAATTGGCTGTATTGGCAAATGTCCTCAGGGCAAAAGTGACTTCGGTATTCAGTATACCTTAGATTTTGTGCTGCTGATTCCTTACTGTCTTATGAGTACTTTGATACTTCTAATTTTATTTCTAATAATTATTTTAATATTTGATACTCGATCTTCAATCTAACATTCTTAGTTGTCAGTTTCTATAGTCAGGTGACTGGGGTGAGCTGCCCTAGGCTGGCTCCTGGACTGGTGTCCACTGAGGCCTCACAGGTGAGCTCTTTATCGTCTTCTGCTGGTATCTTTACTCAGCAGCTGGGGTATTTCCTAGGATGGTCCTTTTTCTCTACTTGGTCAGGATCTTAGACCTCAGACCTCAGACGACAGACCACCATGGTTCTCACCAGCGCTATAGGCCTGTTTGAGTCTCGGCCACAGCTTCTGTTCAACAACTTCCTCTCCACTTCTGCTGTGGGGTCACTTCAACCTCCCCATGACAGAGCCGTTATCTCTCAGCTGAGCTGGGTTCTGTGTTCTCCACCAGAGATGCAGGAACATCTGAGTGCCTTTCACATCACACAGGAGCTAACAGGTGCCCACACTGGGCCCTCTTTTCCTGACTCCTCTATTTTGCTCTCTTTCCTCTTCTGGGCCTACCCAACTGTACTGCTGACTCACCTTAACTAGTGATTTCCTTCTGGAATCCCAAATGAGAAATAGAAGAGAAACCCCTCAGGCCTTAGCCTTCCCCTCAATCAGTCTAAAACACCTTCCTTCCCTGGGATTTATTCCTGGCATCGAGAGAACTTTTTATTACCTAGTTTTCCTAACTCCACTTCCCTTCTTCTCCCTGCCATCCACTAGAACAGGAAGAGGTTCAGACGTTCCTCTTCCTCAACGTCTTATCCTTGCTCCATCCTGGGACAGTGAGCTCAATGGTCTAGTCATCACAGTGAAGAAATGTGTCTCCTTATACTATAAAAGAAACTATGATCTAGTTTACCAGGTATAACCTTCGATATGTCAGTGGTAGTAAAAGGAATCTGGAAAATATATTTTCTTACCTTTCTTCTGGCTTTCTAAGTAACTATTTCAATGAAAAATCCTATTTTGGATATCAGAAGCTGGTTTTTTGTTTTTTGTTGGTGGTGGTTTGTTTTTTGAGACAGGGTGTTGCTCTGTCACCCAGGCTGCTACAGCTTCAATCTCCCAGGCTCAACTGATCCTCCTGCCTCAGCCTCCCAAGTAGTTGGGACTACTGGCATGCACCACCACACCCAGCTTATTTTTTGATTTTTTGCAGAAATGAGGTCTCACAATGTGGCTCAGGCTGGTCTCAAACTCCTGAGCTCAATCAGTCCTCCTGCCTTGGCCTACCAAAGTGCTGAGATTATAGGCATAAGCCACTGTGTACAGCCAGAAGCTGATTTTTAACTCTCCCTTTTAAAATTTTTACTTTGACAGTTCTAATCCCACCCTCCACACACTGCCCCCGGGCAAATGAATGCTTTTGGTCTACTAAAGAAAAGATCATATACATGAAAATGAAAAAGAAAAAAGCACATTAATATGTTTCATAAATATTCAAGTTGTGAATATAAACATATATATTATTACTATTATTTTAGAGATAGAGTCTGTCTCTGTTACCCAGGCTTGAGTGCAGTGGTGCAATTGTAGCTTACTACAGCCTCAAAGTGCTGGATGGCCTTGAAGTAGGAAAATAGCTTCCTCCCACCTCAACCTCCCAAGTAGCTAGGACTACAGGCACGCCACCATGGCTGGCTAGTTTATTTACTAATTTTTTTTTTTTTTTTTTTTTTTTGAGACGGAGTCTCGCTCTGTCGCCCAGGCTGGAGTGCAGTGGCCGGATCTCAGCTCACTGCAAGCTCCGCCTCCCGGGTTCACGCCATTCTCCTGCCTCAGCCTCCCGAGTAGCTGGGACTACAGGCGCCCACCACCTCGCCTGGCTATTTTTTTGTATTTTTTTAGTAGAGACGGGGTTTCACCGTGTTAGCCAGGATGGTCTCGATCTCCTGACCTCGTGATCCACCCGTCTCGGCCTCCCAAAGTGCTGGGATTACAGGCTTGAGCCACCGCGCCCGGCCTTACTAATTTTTTTTAAGAGACTTAATTTTTTTTAAGAGACCCTTAATTTTTTTTAAGAGACCCTTAATTTTTTTTAAGGGTCTCACTTTATTGCCCAGCTGGTCTCAAACTGCTAACCTCAAGCAATTCCTCTGCTTTGGCTTCCCAGAATGTTCGGATTACAGGTGTGAGCCACCATGCCTGGCCATCTATTTTTTTTAAAATAAAGAATATTTGTATTGGTTATCTATTGCAGTGTAACAAATTGCCCCAATGTTTAGTGACTTCGAACAATGAACAGTTATTATTTTACAGTTTCTAAAGGTTACAAAATTGGTAGGAGCTTAACTGGATGATACAGTCCAGAGGAAAGCTGGGCTGCAGTCATCAGAAGGCATGACTGAGGCGGGAGGATCAACTTCCAAGCTCATCCACGTGGCTGTTAGCAGGAGGCCTTAGTTTCTTGCTGGCTGTTGGCTGGAGGCCTCAGTTTCTCACCACGTAGGCCTCTCCCCATGACGTGGCAACTGGTTGCCCTCAGAGCAAGCATTCTGAGGGCAGGAGGACAATGGAGAAAGGGGGAGAGAGAGAGAGAGAATGTGCATGCGAGAGAGAGCGCAAGCGCAAGAGAGAGCAGGAAGCCACAGTGCCTTGTATGTCCTAGTCTCTGAAGTCACACAATGTCACTTTTGCTTTATTCTATCCATTAGAAGTGAGTCACTAAATCCAGCCCATACCCAAGGGGAGGGCAATTAGATTCTACCTCTTAAAGAGAGTGCCAAAAAACTTGTGGACAATTTAAACCACCACAGCATTCAAAATTGCCCACTTCCTGTGTGCCAAAGTATAAAACTAGGATATAGCAGCAACAAACTGGAGATTACTTGCATGATGGCATCGAAAGTGTAATGGGTACATGAGCATGAAAATAATCCATTGCAGTGTACTAAGATAGGGGTCCTAGTTTTCTCTCATGTGACATGGGGGACAGTAGGTTTGGGGGCACATGACTCAATATAAAAATGCTTTTGCATAAGTGTAATTTAGCAAAGGGGATCAAGAGCTGAGATGTAAGAGCCAGAATCCCAGCTCTGCCACTTACTGGCAATGTGACCATGGGCCAGTAACTCATCCTTTCTGTACCTCAGTTTCCTCATCAGTAAGATGGGAGAATGACAGTATTTATCTGATAGGGTCTTTGTGAGAATTAAATGAGTTAGCATATATAAAAGGCTAAACATATGTCTGGATCGTAGCAGGTGTTAGTTATCAATTGTAAACTGCCAGCCACTTCAGAAATGGCAGGTATTATTATTCTAATTTTGAAACTAGGTACATGTCCTTTTCCCTCTCTTATTGAAAATGGAATTAACTTTCTTCCTAATTTAATTATTTTTCATTTCCAGTAAGTTTCCCAATGTAATTTAATTTTTAATGATACATTTGTACTTTTTTCTTTTTAAGCATTTAACAAATGTCATAAAATGTAAATGTCACTCTTTACCTCCACCTCCACCCGCTCATCAATTCCACTTCCTTCCCCAGAGGAAACCACTTTAACAGTTTCATGAATGTTCTTTTAGAAATGTTTCTGCCTATTTAAAAGCTATGTGTTTTTGAAATATTTTAACATAAATGGAATCAAACTATGCATATCATCCTATGCAATTTTTTTCTGTAATTAACAGATCTTTTTATCTTAGTGATTATAGCTTTACATCATTCCTTTTAATGACTGTATTAAATTCTGCAGGATGGCTATAGCATAAGTGCTTTAACCATTCTTCTATCGGTGGACATTCAGGTTGTTTCTAACATTTTATTATAAACAACTGTGTAGTGAGCATAAGCATTTAAATATATTTCCTAACCTTCAAAGATTTTGTGAATATGTTTTCAATTAAGACTTGTTACAAGGGGCCAGGTGCAGTGGCTCACGCCTGTAATCCCAGCACTTCTGGAGGCCAAGACGGAAGGTTTGCTTGAGCCCAGGAGTTTGAGACCAGACTTGGCAACATAGGAAGACCCCTGTCTCTACAAAAGATTTAAAAATTAGCCAGGCACGTGGTATGCACCTGTAGCCCTAGCTACTTGAGAGGTTGAGCTGGGAGGGTCGCTTAAGCCCAGGGAGGCTGAGGCTGCAATAAGCTGTGATCATGCCACTGTACTCCAGCCAGGGCAAGAGTGAGACCCTGCCACGAAAAAGGAAGAAGAAGAAGGAGGAGGAGGAGGAGGAGGAGGAAGAGAAGGAGGAGGAAGAAGAGGAAGACAACGACGACGACTACTAGTTATTTGAACCTGTACAGCTATAAGGAAATGTCAGCGGGGCATGCTGGTTCATGCCTGTAATTTCAACACTTTGGGAGGCCTTAGTGGGAGCATCACTTGAGGCCAGGATTTTGAGACCAGCCTGAGAAACATAATGAGACCCTGTCTCTTAAAAAAAAAAAAAAATGAACTTCATAGAAAATTTAAACCTTTTAGTTTGACATTCAGGAATTTCTCTAATGTGACCTCAAACTATTTCTCCCATTTAATCTCTTAGTACTTTTGCATAAACTCATATGTATCAAGCTGCAAATTGCCCTACTCAATGTTACTAGGATACACCATACATATATCTGTCTTCAGGCTTTTGCCTGGGCTTTTCTCCTTGCTTTCCTGCTCCCCTGGGCTTTTCTGTCCTACACTTCTGTAGTGGGTGATCATTAGGTGGTCTGTCCATCCCACAGGGGTGGCTTCCTGGATTCCCACCCTAATCATAGTTGGTTGGATCAGGGGTTGTCACCAAACCCAAGCTGTGCTAATCACAATCTAAATTTCCTGGGAACTTAGAAATCATAAATAAGAGGCCGGGCATGGTGGCTCACTCCTGTAATCCCAACACTTTGGGAGGCTGAGGCAGGTGGATCACCTGAGGTCAGGAGTTCGACACCAGCCTGGATAACATGGTGAAACTTGTTTCTACTAAAAATGCAAAAATTAGCCAAGCATGGTGGCGCACACCTGTAGCCCCAGCTACTCAGGAGGCTGAGGCAGGAGAATCACTTGAACCCAGGAGGCAGAGGTTGCAGTGAGCCAAGATTGTGCCATTGCACTTCAGCCTGGATGACAGAGGAAAACTCTGTCTCAAAAAGAAAAAAAAAAATCATATCTGTAATCCCAGCACTTTGGGAGGCCGAGGTGGGCAGATCAGGAGTTCGAGACCAGCCTGACCAACATGGAGAAACCCCGTCTCTACTAAAAATGCCAAAAATTAGCTGAGCATGGTGGCATGCACCTGTAGTCCCAGTTACTTGGGAGGCCGAGGCAAGAGAATTGCTTGAACCTAGGAGGCGAAGGTTGTGATGAGCCATGATTGCACCGTTGCACTCCAGCCTGGGTGACAAGAGCAAAACTCCATCTCAAAAAAAAAAAAAAAAAAACAAGAAAGATAGAAATAAGAGTAGGGATCAGCCTCTCTCCAGGTGACCAGACCTGGATCACCACAGGAGTGATGGGGTGGTTATCTGATCCATGGGATCCAGACACACAGGCAAAGTTGCCTGATAAAGAACAAGAATAAGACAGACCTACAGAGAGAAGACAAGAGACCAAGTCTGGATGTTTCTCCAGTATGGCACCCGGATCTTCTTGCTTTCTGGAACCCACCTACAGGCCTGCCTTGGGTTCTATCAAATACTGGGCTTCCTGAAGTTGTCTTTGTCCTATTTACATTCATAAAAGTGAGTCTGATTGTGTCTTCCTTTAAGCGCTTATCCAGTTACTTTTGATCTGTGAAGCTTCCTTGACTACCCAAGCCCCAGGCTGAACTTGTGTGCTTGGCTATTATTAGGTCCACTCAGTTGGAACTTAAACTACTGATTTTCATCACTTTGTTTCAAAATCATGATTATCTGACATTACTGGGCAAACAGGAACTGTAGATAAGGAAGATAAGGATTAACATTTTTTTCCTTTTAAAAATGTTAATCATCTTAGATGGAACTTTCTAAGGTCAGATGACAAAACTTACTTGCTTATTAAATTGAGTGCATTACTATTTAATAATTTCTCGATGGGTCAAGGTAAATATTATGAAGATCAAATACTTTATATACAAGGCATAATTCAGTGAATCTACAGGTTAAGCTAATATGGCAAGTACCTGCTACTGAAACAACAAAATAAGGCCCCTGTTTGAGAAAGAGAAATATGAAATCAGATATATGAGTTCCCCTGTAAGAATGGAAACTGGGCTGGGTGTGGTGATTTATACCTGTAATCCCAGTGCTTTGGGAGGCCAAGATGGGAGGATTATTTGAGGCCAGGTGTTCAAGATCAGCCTGGGCAACACAGCAAGACCCCATCTCTACAAAATATAAACAAATTAGCCATGCATTGTGGCAAGTACCTGTAGTCTCACCTACTCAGGAGGCTGAGGCAGGAGGATCCCTTGAGCACAGGAGCTCAAGGTTATAGTAAGCTATGAGAGTATCACTGCACTCCAGCCTGGGCAAAAGAGTAAGACCACATCTTTAAAAAATAAAAAAGAAGAAAGAATGGAAGCCATTTTAATTAAAGAAAAGCCACGAAGCGAATCACCTAGACCTGAAGATATTTTCCAATTCAGATACTGTCCTGTAAAATATTTCAGTCTGTGTGGATGGGAAAGCTAAGTTTATGACATAGTGAACTACTAAAAAAACCTTAAGAGATTCATCAATTAGTTTACCAAATACAATTTGAGTTTACCAAACTCAACTCTCCATTATAAGAAACAGTTACTTCTCTATTATTTCTTCACACTTATGTGAAGAGGTAAAATCTCTCTTGCTTAGAAAGCCCATATTTATTGTTTACTTCTATGTTAGTGTGGGCATAATGGTTAGTGAAACATTTAATTGTGAGATGTCCTAAAATGGGTGTGACTGGTGTCTGAGCATGACAGTTCACAAATTGTATTTACTGCTTAACTTACAATAATCTTATTTGGTTTGGTTTGGTTTAGAGCTAAGAGCTAAGACTCTTGTTCCCAACTATAAAACCTCTAGTATAATTTATTTCTGTGTTGTTTTTGTTTGTTTGTTTGTTTTGAGACAAGGTCTCACTCTGTTGCCCAGGCTGGAGTGCAGTGGCGCAATCTTAGCTCACTGGAGCCTGGACCACGCACCTCCCCCTGCCCCTCCCCCCGCCAGACTCAAGTGATCCTTCCACCTCAGCTTCCACAGTAGCACCCCCATACCTGGCTAACAGATGGGGTCTCATCATGTTGTCCAGGCTGGTCTCGAACTCCTGAGCTCAAGCTTTCTGCCTGCTTGACCTCTCAAATTGTTGGGATTACAGACATGAGCCACCGTGCCTGGCCAATATTTGTTTTATTTCTAATTGAATAGATATTTTTTTAAGTCACCATACTCACATAGCAACGTATAAGACAAAAATGTACATTTTAAAGAATAAAAATAAAGTGAGCATTCTGTTTAACCTCTTCCAGGTTAAGAAGTATTTAGAATATAGTCCATGTTGCAGAAATTCCCTGTGTAGGCCTCCTCAGTTGCTCACCTCTCCCTACACCACCAAGATAATCAATGTTCTGATTTTTAGGATCATTATTCCCTTGGTTGTTTTTAGCTTCAGCACCTGTGTGCATCCCTAAACAAAATAGTGTTAAGTTTTATTAATATTTAGTTTTAGTGCACTCCAGCCTGGGCCACTTAATATAAACAGAATCGTAGTGTAGTTTTCTTTTCTTTTATTTTTGAGATGGAGTCTCGCTCTCTGTCACCCAGGGTGGGGTGCAGTGGCACAATCTCGGCTCACTGCAAGCTCCGCCTGCTGCGTTCACACCATTCTCGTGCCTCAGCCTCCTGAGTAGCTGGGACTACAGGCGCCCACCACCACACCCGGCTAATTTTCTGTATTTTTAATAGAGACGGGGTTTCACCGTGTTAGCCAGGATGGTCTCGATCTCCTGACCTCGTGATCTGCCCACCTCGGCCTCCCAAAGTGCTGGGATTACAGGCATGAGCCACCGCACCCAGCCCATAGTGTATGTTTTCTTCTGTGACTTGCTTCTCTCAACATTTTGTTCCTGTCGTCTATATTGATGTGCGTAGATGTTAGTTCTTTTTTCTTTTTTTTTTTAGACAGGATCTCACTCACCCAGGCTGGAGTGTAGTGGCATGATCTCAGCTCACTGCAGCCTCCACCGCCTGGGCTCAATTGATCTTCCCATCTCAGCCTCCCAAGTAGCTGGGACTGCAGGCACGTGCCACCACACCTGGATAATTTTTGTATTTTTTGTAGACAGGGGATTTTGCTATGTTGCCCAGGTTGGTCTTGAACTCCTGAGCTCAAGTGATCTACCCGCCTCCGCCTCTCAAAGTGCTGGGATTATAGCCATCAGCCACTGTGCCTGGTTAGTTCTTTATTTTCACTGCTGTGTAACAGTATCCCCTTTAATGAGTACATGAGACTATATATTGTATTTTTGTTGGACATTTGGATTGCTTCCAGTTTTTTATTATGAACAATGCTGCTATGAACATTCAAGTACATGTTTCCTACTGCAAGAATTCCTCTAGGGTATATAACTGGGGGCAGAATTGCAAAGTCATAGGATATATACATGTTCAATCTTTCTAGGTAATGCCAAACTGTTTTTCAGAGTACTTGTACAAATTTACAAGCTTACTAGCAGTGTATAAAATTCCCATCATTCCACAGCATTTTCCTTATTTGAAATTGTCAGGCTTATTTGTATTTATGTGTTGGGTATGCAAAAATATTTCAATGTGGTTCTACTTGGCATTTTCCTTCTTACTCACAAGGTTGAGCATCTTTTCATATGTTTATGATGATTTGAGTTTCCTCTTTTATAAGGTACCTGTTTTAATCTTTTTCCCATTTTCCTACCTTGTGTTAGTCTGTCATTGACTCACAAATTTTGTTTGTTTGTTTGTTTGTTTTGTTTTGTTTGAGATGGAGCCTCCCTCTGTCGCCTAGGCTGGAATGCAGTGGCATGATTTCAGCTTACTGCAAACTCCGCCTCCCGGGTTTAAGCAATTCTTCTGCCTCCACCTCCCCAGTAGCTGGGACGGCGGGAGATGTGCGCCACCATGCCTGCTAATTTTTGTATTTTTAGTAGAGACGGGGTTTCACCATATTCGCCAGGCTGGTCTTGAACCTTGTGATCCGCCCGCCTCGGCCTCCCAAAGCGCTGGGATTACAAACGTGAGCCCCGCACCTGGGCAATTATATATCTTTTCCCAATTGATGGTAGGTGTTATATTAAGAGTTTTGATGAATAAATATTCTCAGTTTTAATGTACTCTAGTTTACCGATCTTTTATTTTATGGCGAGTGTATTTTGTGTCTTATTTAGGAAAACTTTCCTGCCTCAAGGTAACACATATTTTCTCCCATATTATTTTCTAAGATTTTTACAATTTTGCCAGATTTTTAATTCACCTGGGAATTATTCCTATGTATGGTATAAAGTAAGGGTCCAATTTCATTTTTGTGACTATGGATACCCAATCATCCCAGCACCATTTACTGAAAGTTTCTTTTATCTTTCTCCTTTATTCTTTAGTGCCTCCATTTATATATGAGTGATTTAAGCCTGGGTTCTCTCTTCAAATTCATTGATTTTTTTTTTTATATCCCTCACCAATACTTATTTATATCTTCATTATTATGACTTTTAAAATTTTAATATCTGGAATGGCAAGTCCCCTAACTTATTCTTCTGCAAGATCATCTTGGCTAATTTTGGCCCTTTGCACTTCCATATACATTTTATAATTAAGTTGTCAAGTTCCATCAAAAAGTCTGCTGGGATTTTAATTGGAATTGCAATCAAATCTATAGGTCAATTGGAGATAACTCACATATTTTTAAAGAATTAATTGATTTTCCCTTTATTTCTAGTTGACACAGTACGTATTTATTGGATACAATGATATTTCAGGACATGTGTACAATGTGCAATGATCAAATCTGGGTAATTAGCATATCAATCACCTTGAAGATTTTCTTTATGTTGTGAACATTCAAAAGTCTTCTAGTTTCTTGGAAAAAATACATTAAATTATTGTTACCCATATGCACCCTATAGTGCTATAGAACACTAGAACTTATTCCTCTCATCCAGCTGTAAATTTGTATTTGTTATGTAACCTCTCATCATCTTCCCCTCCCACTACCCTTCCCGGCCTCTAATAACCACAGAGAATTCACTTTTTTTTTTTTTAAGATGGCATTTTGCTCTTGTTGTCCAGGCTAGAGAGGAATGGCACGATCTTGGCTCACTTCAACCTCTGCCTCCTGGGTTCAAGTGATTCTTCTGCCTCTGCCTCCCCAGTAGCTGGGATTACAGGTGCGTGCCACCATGCCCTGCTAATTTTTGTATTTTTAGTAGAGATGGGGCTTCACCATGTTGGCCAGGCTAGTCTTGAACTCCTGACCTTAGGTGATCCACCTGCCTCGGCCTCCCAAAGTGCTGGGACTATAGGCATGAGCCACGGTGCCTGGCTCAAATTCACATTTTTAACTGTTATTTTCTGGCCAGATACAGCGACTCATGCCTGTAATCCCAGCATTTTGGGAGGCCAAGGCAGGAGGACTGCTTGAGCCCAGGAGTTTGGTACCAGCTTGGGCAACATAGGGAGACCCTGTCTCTACAAAAAACAAAAATAAATTAGCCAGGCGTGGTGGCTTGTGCCTATACTCTTACCTACTTAGGAGGCTGAGGTGAGAGGATCACTTGAGCCCAGAGGTTGAGGCTGCGTTGAACTGATCACACCACTGCACTCCAGCCCAGGTGACAGAGCAAGACCTGTCTCAAAAAATAAAAATAAAAATAAATAAATGTTGCCTTCCAATCCATAAACATGGATGATGATATTGATAGATATCATCTTATAGTTAAATTAATGTTGATAGCAATTGAAATTGTCCTGAAATATTTTCTCAGCAAAAAAGTTTCAACATCAATTTTGTAGTGGTGTTGAATGAAATATATAGTATGTTAAAAAGTATTATTTGCATTCACAATGGTTGTTATTTTTAAAATCTGACTTGGAACAGATAGTTTTTTGGCTTTTAAAATTTTTTTTTTAGACAAGATCTTACTCTGTGGCCCAGGCTGGAGTGCAGTGGTGCAATCATGGCTCACTGCACCCTTGACTTCCCAGGCCTAACCAATATTCCCACCTCAGCCTCTCAAGTAGCAGGGACTACAGGTGAGTGCCACCATGCCTGGGTAATTTTTTGCAGAGATAAGGTCTCCCTATTCAAGACCTAGGCTGGTCTTGAGCTCCTAAGCTCAAGTGATCCTCCCACCTTGGCGTCTCAAAGTACTGGGATTACAGTACTGAGCCAACATGCCTGGCATTGGAAAAGACAGTTTTCGTGTGATAAAATGCTTTTGGTTTGTTTGTTTCTTGAGTTCTGATTCAGTAACCTGGTATAATGACAAACTAGAAATCACAGTATGGAAAAAATATAGGAGATGATGCTTTGATATCAGGAATATTGTGGATTATCAAACTAAAATTAACAGATTCTATTTAGCCTCCTAGAATTTCAAAAATTTATGGACATTAGTATACATCCCTACCTTCATGATATCAGAAATGAAGGGTAGTGAAGAAAGCAGAGTTAAAGATGAGAATTGTCTCCATTTCAGAACGTATTTAGCTGAAATGAGACATTTCACAATTTGGTCTTCTGGTCTGCTCATCACCAGAAGCCCCAGCTTCTTCCTGGATAAGAACTTGTACTTGGATTTTATTATTATAACCACATTGTAATTATGGTGGAAACATCACGGACAACACATAAAAGAATTTTTACTCATGATCCCTACTTATAGTCTTGATTCCCTTTGATCGTCACATCTACTTGTTTTGCAATTTTGGTCCCTAAATCAGACATTTGGTATAGTTGGTCAGCCTAGAAACATCAAAGACAACAAGCTATCTAGCTATTTGTAAGATTGTCATTGAAGTCCCTTGTGTTTGCACAGATTGCATCTGTCTATTCTGAAAGATGAGCAACAAATCCAATCAAAGCCTGAGTGAAATAACTGACAATCTTAAAGCAACCCTGATGGTCACTCATGAGTCCAGCAGTTTCTATGCAGAGCACCAAACACTTTACTTACAAAAGTAAGGTTAGTGGGAGCTTGGTATTTTCCATATCATCTTGGAGAAGCACTGTTTTGCTTATTCTGTTTCCTCCTCCTCTTCCTCCTTTTCTTTACATATTTTGTGTGAATAAGAAAGTACTATTGGTTGGACAGGTTGGCTCATGCCTGTAATCCCAGCACTTTGGGAGGCCGAGGCAGGTGGATCACCTGAGGTCAGGAGTTTGAAACCAGCCTGGCCAACATGGTGAAACCCCGTCTCTACTAAAATACAAAAATTAGCCAGGCATAGTGGTGCACACTTGTAATCCCAGCTACTCGGGAGGCTGAGGCAGGAGAGTCAGTTGATCCCAGGAGACAGAGGTTGCAGTGAGCTGAGATCGTGCCACTGCGCTCCAGCCTGGGTGACAGACCAAGAATATGTCTCAAAACACAAAACAAAACAAAAAAGTGTTATTTACAGGAATAAGAACTAAAATGCCTTGTTACTATCTTGTTTTGGCATTGCCAAATTTAGCCTATTTGAGTGCATGCATTGCATTTGGGGATTGCTGTTTTCTTTTGTGTTTTGTATGTTTGCTTTAGATGCGTAGACAGAGGGAGTGGAGTATGGCTTTACAGAGATTACTGCAGAAGGTTTTTTTTTGTTTTTTTGTTTTTTTGTTTTTTTTCATAAAGAGAGGAAAACGCACCCTTCTCATAACGAAAATTTGGAGTTAAAACGAGACAGATTCCATTCCTGCCTTCCACATTAATTGGCCAGGTGACTTTAGGCAAATCACTTAACCTCTAGGTTTTCTCTCTGCAGAATGAAAGCGTTGGCCTGTAGACACCCATTTAAATCCCTCCTCCAAATATTCATTTGTTTGATATTTTCGCAGTGTCTACTAAGCACAATCATTGTTAATAAACACTATGATTCTTGGAGCGCTCCAGATTGTGTCTCTGCTTTTAAGCATCACTCCCCTTCCTCCTTTAAAACCAGCGCCTGACTTCTTCCCCAAACAGATCGAAACACTTTTACCGTCTGAAAATGTACATGGGAAAAGAAACGCGTTTCGTTGCAGTCACCCGGCGCCAACCTAGACCTGGGGGGCCAGCGAGCTCCTGAGATTTTCTTTCTTTCAAAATAAAGGTCTATTTCTACACTTTAAAGGGCACCCCAGTTACCCGAAGAAATACAACTTAAAGGGCGCCTGGGGTCAGGGCAGGACACCCACCCACGCTTTTCTAGGCTAGGGAAACCTGGGAAACTTTTGGGCTCCCGCCGAGTCACGCGGCAGTTCCACGGTAGGAATTGTGCAATGGGGTTAGTCAGGCGGGCGTCCTAGTGGAGAAGAAGCGGGGGAGGCTGCTACGGTGCCAAGGCTTTTCTGTAAAAAAAAAAAAAAAAAAAAAAAAAATGCTAGGTTGTCTCACGCCGTGCGAGGCGCGACGGCGCGGTCGGACAGCCGAATTCCCGCTGGCCACAAGCCCGGGCCAAGAAAGCATTGCTTCCCCGCCGGGACCTGGAAGGAGCAGCGCGTGCGTGCGTCCGCCCCAGGGGGCAGAGACCGCCCGCCACGGCGCTGTCCCGGGACTCTGCGAGCGGCCGGGGTGCGAGCGGGAACTGCGGCAGGCGCAGACTGGCCACATCGATCGCGGTCGGGAAGTCCCGGCTCGCGCTTGCGGGAAGAGCGCCCGGGCTTCCAGCAGCGCGGTACCCCCGCCTGCGCCGCCGCCGGCCAGGCTCGCACTTTCGGATGGTGACGCATCCAGCTGGCTCCGCGGGAGCCTGCACTCAAACCTGGAGCCCTCTGGGGCGGCCTACTCCTCAGCGCTGCGTTACTGAGCGCTCCCTGGGTGCAGGCTTGGTGATCCAAGTTTGGTCCCAGTCATCACTTATGTCACTATCCTTGTGACGTACATACTATTATTAGCGTCACTTAGAAGTGAGGAAACAGGCTCCAAAAGTTTGTTACTTGCTTGTAGTCAAACAGAAGGCAGAGCTGCGAATCAAATCCAGGTTTGTCTCGACATGCCACTAGCTCATACTTCTCTTGGATCAGCCACTAAATGGCTTTGACTCTAGAGAGCAGCGAGCAGGTAACACATGAGATGGGTGCGTGGCCGTCCCGAAGCCCACTGCCCAGGGGCAGAGGGGGCACTTGCTTCTGGCTGGGGCTCACTTATTTGCCCAAATGGGCTGTAAAATATATACATATACACACACATATGTGTATATATACACACATATATACACACAAACATACATATATACGTGTGTGTGTGTGTGTATGCATATTGGAAAGCATTCCGCAGACTCTGAGCCTCTATTTTCAATCTTGTATTGGGATCAGGGGCACCTATCATAAGGAGTAGTTGGAAGATGAAATAAGATAGTGTTAACATAGATGCCAGCATCTCGGGGACGCCTGATATATGCCATTTCGCTCTTTTTGCAGCATTCCTGGGGACATCAGGGCACTCACGCTCCTTAACACTGGACAGGAGACCTGCGCAGTCATTCTAGGTCAACACCCTCTCTGACAGACTAGGAATTTAATCCACTCAACGGGAAAATCACTTACCTGCATCACCATCTAGTTACTGACAGACACCAAGCGAGGGTTCCTGCTACCCTTCAAACACACATACCACACACTCACACACTTGCTGCCCCTCAAACACACATACCACACACTCACACACTTGCTGCCCCTCAAGCACACATACCTCCCACACACACACTTTCTACCTCTCACACATACACACACTCACACTTGCTGCCTCTCAAAAACACATAACACGCACACACACTTGCTACCTCTTAGACATACAACACACACACTACCACACATACACACACACACACATGCACCCCCTCTTTTTCTCCTGGAAGATTCAGACCGGCTCTGAGGCCTGAACGTGACTTCCTCCTAGCCTTGGCAGTGGCGTGGGCAGGGACCTCCGGGACAGCGGAAATCAGTCACTGAACTCGCCCTCAGCCAGCGCACAAGGAGGGGGGACCCAGCCCGGAGTCCCTCGGCCAGCTCCGCAGGAGGCCTCTGCTGGCGGGAACTGGGCCCCTTTTGGTAACAAGGGGAATCACTGCAGCCCAGTGAGAAACGCATGGGTTGGGCTGTGGAATGTCCAGAACTGTGAAGATTAAGGAAATAGGCTTTAGGATTCACTTGAAAAGTGAAATCGGCGAATGAAAATTTTCTAACATGATGAGATCTTGGAAATTATTCACTCCATTTTCGGGGGGTTTTAATAATCACTGCCTAACTAGAGCAGCTGTTTTTCCCCTCCCAAGGCCCCATTTTGTGAATTGAGGCTGAAATAACTGGCCAGGTCTTTCCCTTAGGCACCCTGGAATGTTGGGAATATGAATGGCCTCTTAGTAGAGTTGGAGCTCCAAAGGAAAGGACCCTTTAGAAACAAACTTCCATGGCGCCACCGCACTCCAGCCTGGGCCACAGAGTGGGACGCCATCTCAAAAACAAAACAAAGCAAAAATCCAACCCCCCCAAAAAACCTCCTGTTTAAAAATCACAAAAATTATTATGCATTGCAGAAAAATCAGATTTTTTTTCAGAATCAGAAAATAAATGGAAATCCCACCACCCAGAAAACCACTGTTAATCTGATGTACAGCATTATATGTAATCACATCGAGCACAATGCTTTGTCACCTTTTTCATTTGAATCAAATATCATGGAAAAATATTTTCTATACATGTTTTAAAATCACTACTTTGTATTCCATTGTACATGTATTTAACCAAAGCCCAATTGAAGAACTTAAAAATTGTGTCCAAAAGTATTGCTATTTAAACAGGACTGGAGTGTGCAGCTTTGTAGTTATTTTTTTTTCTTTTATTCTTTTTTTTTTTTTTTTTAAAGAGATGGGGTCTCTCTCACCCAGGCTGTAGTGTAGTGGCACAATCATGGCTTACTGCAGCCTTGACCTCCCGGACTCAGGTGATCCTCCCACCTCAGCCTCCCAAGTATCTGGGATTACAGGCAGGACTCATCTTGCCCAGCTGTAACTATATCTGAACACATTCTCAATTATTTGCATAGGTAGATTTCCTGGAAGTGGTATTGCTGGGTTCAGGAATAAGGATTGCCCTACAGTGATCTTTTAAGACTTATGATGGCTGAGGCGGGCAGATCACGAGGTCAGGAGATCAAGACCCTCCTGGCCAACATGGTGAAACCCGTCTCTACTGAAAATACAAAAATTAGCTGGGCGTGGTGACACGTGCCTGTTATCCCAGCTACTCAGGAGGCTGAGGCAGGAGAATTGCTTGAACCAGGGAGACAGAGGTTGCACTCCAGCCTGGTGACAGAGTGAGACTCTATCTTAAAAAAAAAAAAAAAAAAAAAAAAAAGACTTATGATTCTCTCCCCCTAACCCCCAGTATTTTCCCAGACTTTCTATAATGTTTATTTACCAAAAATTGCTTGAGTGCCCATCACATGCCAGGCATGCCAGAATATAGAGATGGATACATTATAGCACAGACCTCAAAAAAATACACTGTAGTTCAAGGTGCCATAGATACGGTTAGAGAAAGCTTTGGGCAGCCAGGTGCCCGCCCAGTTTGAGGAGGGTCCTGAAGGACCAGTAGAGTTTATTTTTTTTCTTTTTTAAAGAGAGGATCTTACTCTGTTGCCCAGGCTGGAGTGCAATGGTGTGATCATGGCTCACTGCAGCCTTAACCTCCCTAGCTTAAGTGATCTTCCTGCTTCAGTCAGCCAAGAAGCTGGGACCACAGGCATGTGCCACCACACCCAGTTAATTTTAAAATTTTCTATTGTAAAGATGGAGTCTCCCCGTGTTGCCCAGGCTGGTCTCGAGCTCCTGGGCTCAGGCCTCCCACTTTGGCCTCCCAGTGTGCTGGGATTACAGCCGTGAGCCTTTGTGCCCAACCTGACTTTCTTGAAACTAACAGATTGAGAGGTGAGAGGAAGTTAATGGGGAGTACTGAAGAAGGATGAGAAAGCCAAAGAGAGAGCCAAAGGGAATGTCCTATACGGAAACAAGGTGCCTGGGTATGTGTTCAAATAAATGAACACATGTGAGTTATCTTATGTGCTTGCACTGAGAGTAGAGCTGAGAAGGAGGGCAGTGACATAAGGCAAATAAACAGCCTATTATGTCATAATGAGAAGGTTTGGACTTTGTTCACATAGCAACAAGAGAAAGTGATTTATGAAACCTTCAAGGTCATGATGAAATTAGATCTCATCACTTAACCCAGTGAAGGACACTGTGTTCTGTGGACCCCAAAAATCATTCCTGAGGAGAGAAAACAAAGGATAGGAAGATTTACAAGGGAAATATCCCAAAAGAGGATTGAAATGAAAACCGCAGAAAAATCAATCGAATGTACTACCATGTTCATCACACTTAAGTGCTGTAGTTATTGTTAAGTATGGTCCTAAACATCTCTATTAGTCCATTTTCATGTGGCTGATAAAGACATACCGGAAACTGGGCAATTTACAAAAGGAAGAGGTTTTATTTGGTCTCAAAGTTCCACATGACTGGGAAGGCATCACAATCATGGTGGAAGGCAAGGAGGAACAAGTCACATCTTACATGGATGGCAGCAGGCAAAAACAGAGAGCTTGTACAAGGAAACTCCCATTTTTAAAACCATCAGATCTCGTGAGACTTATTCACTATCACTAGAATAGCATGGAAAAGACCTGCCCCCCATGGCTCTCTCATGGCTCTGGGCTTCCATCAGCAGGAAACAAGAGGGATCCCTGGGGTAACCTGTGCCTTGGAGAAGAACATTCCTTCTCTATCCCTCACATAAGCATTGTCAAGAATGAAAAGGGAGGCCCAGGACTCTGTATGTTCTGGAGAAGAGAATCTTCCCCACAACAACCCCCCACAGCCCCACACTCATACCACCACTCTCTGCAACCATTATAAACCCATTATGCTGTTGTCCTTGTTTATGTCAGTCACACAAAAAGTCCAGGACTTCTAGGTTATCTCTCATACCCAAAGCTAATCCCCATGTGGCTCTAAGGACAGTGAAATATCCTATATCATAATACTCCATATCTCTCTTCTAGATTTTTTAAAATCACCTACCATCCTACATCTTTTATTAAGTAATTTGTCTCCCCTTCTTAAAATGTAACCTTCTTTAAAGCAAGGGTGTTTATTTTGTTAGCCACTTTATCCTTAAAGCCTAGAACAATACCTGGCAAATAGAAGGTATTCAAATAATATTTGTCATGTGAGTTAATATTAAACATTCTTATTTTATATTCTATGTCTTGTCATTCTACATTTGAAGACTGCAGGTACGATTTTTACCATCTCTTCTGTCTAGTTTTTACCCATTGTGCCGTTTACTTTTATGTTTTGTGGATTTTGACTCTGAGTTTATTTTCCTTGGATTTTATCTGTAGAAACTACTTGAGGCATAGATTGATGTTACATTCATTCAGAGATTATTTGTGTTTACTTTTACTAGTTGCCTGGGGTTAACGACTTACCCAGGACCAAATTAATCTCTCTCCCTTGGTTTTTTGTTTGTTTTTGTTTTTAACTACGTAAGTGGGTGAATTGACCTGCAAACCCATGTGTATGAGAGTATCAACTTTGGATATAAATTATTGAAAGAGGAAATATACATATTTCCTTTACCAAATGCCAAGATACAGATGGGAAAGTTTCCTTGCTCCTTTCTGTGCAGCAGATTTCTTTCCTGTTCGTCACCGTACTGGAAGTGCAGCCCTTTTAGGGTTTGCAGCTTTGTTAGATTTTCCCATCTTAGGTGAGCTTTAGCTTGAGCTGATGTCTAAAAATCCAGTGTTCTTCAGATTTCTCAAGCGTAGCCTGATTTTTATGTGAAATCAGCAATTTTTAAGTGTTGGCAAACAATTTAAAAAATGTTTTAATGTGCTGGGAAAAAATCACCGTGGGCCATTTTTGATCTTTATAAGTTTACAATCTCCGTTCTAAACAGACTAAGCAATTAACCCATCAATCAACCGATGTGTATTGTATTTATATGATGCAGAATGCATTTTGTTAGAATGCATCTGTTCGATACAATAACCACAAATGTGGAAGGAAAAGTCCAATTTTAGATTTGTTTCTTTTTCTCTATAAATGTAATTGTCAGATTATGTGTCTAGATTTTTAATTCAGGAAATATCACTGTATCTATAATATGGGGAAATATAGGACATAGTTCTTGCTCTCAAAAATTTTACATTCTATGCATTACAGAATGTGCAAAATGGATTGAAGTGTCAAGAGATTTAAAGAAGAGCAACTAGAAAGTCATTGGCTCAGTCTGAGTCTGCTTTAAAGGAGCCTTAACTAGGGTGGGCATGATGGCACTAGAAGGAAAAGGGCAGCTATCAAGTATTTAAAAGATGATGTGACAGGAGTTGATAATGCATGTGGTGTAAGAGTAAGGGAGAAGTTATATTTCTTGCTTATGTGGTTGGGAAAATTTTAACCAAGCATTATGTTTTGTGACTGTCTAAAGAGTATCTTCAATGATTATATTGAAGGAAAGAAAAAAAAAAGAGCCCAATGTCAGCCAGGCACAGTGGCTCAGGCCTATAATCCCAGCACTTTCAATGGCCAAAATGGGTGGGTGGATTGCTTGAGCCAAGGAGTTCAAGACCAGCCTAGACAATATGGCAAAACCCCATCTCCACAAAAAATATAAAAATTAGCTGGCTGGGGTGGCGCACAGCTGTAGTCCCAGCTACTCAGGAGGCTGAGGTGGGAGGATCACCTGAGAGTAGGGAGTTTGAGGCTGCAGTGAGCCATGATCATGCCACTGCACCCCAGCCTGAGTGACAGAGAGAGACCCCTGTTTCAAAAACAAAACAAAAGGCCAATTTCCCTTTTCTTTTGGTTTCTTCATTTCTTGTAAACTAAAGGCAATGTGAATGATTTTGTAATCTGTATAAGGCTCAACTGATCACTTTTTATATAACAAAAAGCTCAAGTATTAGGGGAAATAGTTTGTCTGAGATAGTCATATAAATTATCCTTTTTTAGTATTTTCTCATTATTAAAGGATTACCTTCCTCCTTAAATAAACGAACAAACAAAAAACGTGCACAGGCATGTCAAGATTTGAAATACCTACGGACTTACTGTGTTGGAAAGCCTCACTGAAATAGGCTGTTAATATTCTCCTAATTCAATGCTATTAGTTCCATTTAGGGCATTTCACTGGCGTCTGATTGTTTGAAGGGGCTATAGGGAAACTGATGACATTAAGCAAGATAGATTATAGATCACATTCAACTCTCATCTCTCGATGGGCCTAACGGGCATAGTTCCCATTACTGCTAATGGGAGTTTTGAGCATACGCCTTTGTACTAAAAATCTATCAATCTCCTAATCCTGGCAGTAGGTTGCAAATGGGCTTTAAGTGTAATTGGTTAATTGGTTGAGTCAATGATCTGATTGTAAATGATTAGCAGCCAACAGGTTTTGTTTTCCTTTATTATGCCTTTTTATAGCACCAGAATTATGGAACATTTATCAACAGCCTAAAATAAAGACAACACTAGGAGAATTTGGTTGCTTACATAGATTCAAGATACAATCCTGATGGATTCTGGGTATTTTTTAATTTTTTAATTTTTTATTTATTTTTATTTTTTGCAGTTTAGGAATTACCAAATACTTTCACATGTATAGTGTCACATTAACTCTTATTGTAATTCTTCCTGAAAGTGGGTAAGGCTGCCCTATTAGCCTAATTTAGAGACTGATTATGAGAGTTGCCTAGAAGTTTCTTGTCCAGTGTCACAAAGTGCACCCATATGAAAACCAAGACTAGAACCTCAGTCTTTTAATGACAAATCCAGTGCTTTATCCTGGGCTCCAAGTCACTTCTTGGCCATTCAATTAAAATGTGTTCTGTTGTGGTTTGAATGTGTGCCCCAAAAAGCGTGTGTTGAAAATGTAATCCTGAATGCAGCAGTGTTGGGAAATGGAGCCTAATCAGAGGTGTTTAGGTCAAGAGAGCTCCGCCCTCAAGAATAGATTAATACTGATTGTAAAAGGGCTGAGACTGTGCTTTCCATCTCTTATGCATGCTGTCTTGCCCTTCCACTTTCTGTCATGGTAGGATGCAGCAGAAGAGCCCTCGACACTGATATCCCAGCCTCCAGAACTGTATGAAATAAATCTCTGTTCTTTATAAATTATCCAATCTCAGGTATTTTGTTCATAGCCACATAAAACTAAGATATGTTTCTTCAGGGCTCATTACATGTGTGACTGCATCAGGCTCTGGGGGCTGCAAGAGTGCACAACATTGCCACTACTCTCAAATGACTTAATGTTTATTTGATGAAAGTTTGTGTACAATATAAAATGGCTACAGGTCAGGTGCAGTGGCTCATGACTACAATCCCAGCACTTTGGAAGGCCAAGGAAGGCAGATTACTTGAGCCCAAGAGTTTGAGACCTGGGCAACATGGCCAAAACCTGTCTCTACAAAAAATACAAAAATTAGCTGGGTGTAGTGGTGTGTGCCTGTAGTCCCAGCTACTTGGAAGGCTGAGGTGGGAGGATCATCTGAGCCTAGGAGGTTGAGGCTGTAGTAAACTGTGATTACACCACTGCACTCCAGCCTGGACACCAGAGAGAGAGACCTTGTCTCAAAAAAATAAGGTGCTAGGTGCGGTGGCACATGCCTGTAATCCCAGCACTTTCAGAGGCCGAAGTGGGTGGATCACCTGAGGCCAGGAGTTCAAGACCATCCTGGCCAACATGGCAAAACCCCATCTTTACTAAAAAATACAAAAATTAGCCGGGCGTGATGGTGGGCGCCTGTAATCCCAGCTACTTGGGATAGTCCCAGCTGGGACTACAGGGGCCCACCACCATGCCCGGCTAATTTTTTGTATTTTTAGTAGAGACGGGTTTTCACCGTGTTAGCCAGGATGGTCTCGATCTCCTGACCTTGTGATCTGCCCGCCTTGGCCCCCCGCAAGTGCTGGGATTACAGGCATGAGCCATCGCGCAGGGCCTAAATCTTTTTAAGAGACTCAGTCTTTGTGGCCTGACACCTGGGTAACAGTCAGCTTCACAAAGTTGGGATGCCACACCTTTGTTTCTTGAACCATTTAGGGAGGTGATTCAGGAGAACACTCATCCCCCTACACAAATCTCTAAAGCTAGCAAATATGGTTTGCCTGTGCTTTCAAGAACTTTTATTCAATGTTCTGTTTGTACATATTGTTGTACTCAGTTTATATTAAAGGTTTCTTTTTTCCTAATGCCCTATTTTGTATAGTTTTTGTCAACATGGTGACATTTGGCAAGCGCACAGTGTGGGCTGCTGCACCTCTCTCCACAGTTGTTACCAAGGATCATGTAGGAGAAAGACTTTGAGAACTGGGAGAGAAGTGAGCAAAATTAGGCTCAAAGGAGGTAGATAGGAAGATGTTGGAAAATTAGGTGGGGATTAACAGACATGAACAGAGTTTTAAAATTGTGGTAAAAATATATATATAACACAAAATATGCCATTTTAACCAATCTTTTTTTTTTTTTTTAATGAGACAGGGTCTTACTCTGTCACCCAGGCTGGAATATAGTGGCGTGATCTTGGCTCACTGCAACCTCCACCTCCCAGGTTCAAGCAATTCTCCTGCCTCAGCCCCCTGAGTAGCTGGGATTACAGGCGTGTGCCACCATGCCCAGCTAATTTTTGTATTTTTAGTAGAAACAGGGGTTTCACCACGTTGGCCAGGCTGGTCTTGAACTCCTGACCTCAAGTGATCCGCTCGCCTCAGCCTCCCAAAGTGCTGGGATTACAGGCATGAGCCACTGTGCCCAGCCCCTTTTAACCACTTTTAAGTGTATATTTTAGTGGCATTAGTTACATTCACAATGTTGTGCAACCAGCAACATTACTTATTTCTAAATATTTCCATGACCTCAAACAAAAACTCTGTACTCATTAAGCAATAACTCTTCATTCCCCTCTCCTTTCAGTCCCTGGTAAACTCTAGTCTACTTTTTGTCTCTATGAATTTACCTATTCTAGATATATATTGTATATAAGTGGAATTATACAATATTTGTCCTTTGGTGTCTGGCTTATTTTACTTAGCATAATGTTCAGGATATATCCACATTGTAGCATATATCAGAACTTCATTCCTATTTATGGCTGGGAAATATAATGTCCATATGCCACATTTTGTTCATCTGCTGATAGACTTGGATTGCTTCACCTTTTGGCTGTTGAATAATGCTGTAATGAATATTAGCATTTTGAATCTCTCTTTTCAGTTCTTTTGAGTGTGTAAGAATGAAATTCCTGGGTCATATGGTAATTCTATGTTTTACTTTTTGAACTGTTTTCCATAGGGACCGCAGCATTTTGTGTTCTCACCAAAAGTGTATGAGGGTTCCAATTTCTCCACATCTTTGCCATCACTTGTTATATGTGTTTGTTTTGAAGCCATCATTGTAGGTGTGAAGTACTTATCTAATTACAGTTTTGAGTTGCACTTTCCTAATGACTAATGATGTCGAGCATTTTTTATGTGCTCATTGGGAATTGTAATATCTATTCGAAAAATGTCTTTTCAAGTGCTTTGCCTGTCTTTAAATTGAGTTGTCTTTCTGTTGTTTAGTTGTAGGAGTTCCTTACATATTTTGGATAGTCAATCCTCATCAAATATGCGATTTGTGAATATCTTTTTCATTTTGTGGGTTGCCTTCTCACTTTATTAATAATAGCCTTTGCTGGACAAAAAATATGGTCTGCCAATGCTGTTAAGAACTTTTATTCAGTGTTCTTTTTGCATTATTGTTGTACTCAGTTTATATTAAAGTTTTTTAATAATTTTGATGAAGTCTTATTTATTTATTTATTGTTGTTGTTGCTCATACTTTGGTATCATATCTTGGAATCCATTGCCAAATCCAAGGTCACCAAGATTTACCCCTATGTTTTCTTCTAAGAGTTTTATGGTTTTTGCTTTTATATTTAGATCATTGATCCATTTTGAGTTAAATTTTGTATATGGTGTGAGGTAGGGGCCCAACTTCATTTTTTTCCATGTGGAAATCCAGTTGTGCTAGCACCATCTTTTGAAGAGACTATACATTCCCCCATTGAATGGATTTGGTACCCTTGTCAAAAATCAATTGGCTATAAATGACAGGGTTTATTTCTGGACATCTAATTATATTCCACTGGTCTCTGTGTCTATTCTTATGCCAGTATCATACTGTTTTGATTTCTGTAGTTTCGTCAATTTTGAAATCAGAAATGTGAGTCCTCCAGCCTTGACTTTTTTTCCAAGATTGTTTTGGCTATTTCAGGTCCCTTGCAATCCCATATGCATTTTTTATTTTTTATTTTTTTGAGACTGAGTCTCACTCTGTTGCCCAGGCTGGAGTGCAGTGGCACAATCTTGGCTCTCTGCAACCTCCGCCTCCCGGGTTCAAGTGATTCTCATGCCTCAGCCTCCTGAGTAGCTTGGACTACAGGCGTGAGCCACCACGTTCAGCTAACTTTTGTATTTTTAGTAGTGACGGAGTTTCACGATGGTGGCCAGGCTGGTCTCGAACTCCTGACCTCTGGTGATCCACCCGCCCTTGGCCTCCCAAATTGCTGGGCTTATAGGTGTAAGCCAACGTGTTGGGCCACAATCGCATATGAATGTGAGGATAGGCTTTTTCCATTATGCAAAAAAGCTATTGGGATTTTTATAGGGATTGTGTCGAATCTGTACATTGTTTTGGGTATTGTCATCTTAACAAATACTAAGTCTTCCAATTTATGAATGTGAGTATCTTTTCATTTATTTATATCTTCATTAATCTCTTTCAGCAATTTTTTTATAGTTTTCAGTGTATAATATTCCACTTCCTTGGATAAATGTATTCCTAAGTATCTTATACTTTTTGATGCTATTGTAATGCAAATAGAATTGCTTTATTTCCTTTTCAAATATCCACTGCTGATGTATAGGCAACTGATTTTTGTGTGTTGATCTTGTAACCTGCAACTTTACTGAATTCATTTATTAGCTCAAGTAGGTTTCTTGTAGATTCTTTGGTCATAGAGATACAGTTTTACTTCTTTCTTTGTCATTTGGATGCTCTTTCTTTCTGCTTTTTGTCAACTTGCTCTGGCTAGAATTTTCAGTAGGATGTTGAATAGCAGTTTTGAATGCAGGCATCTGCATTCCTGGTGATCAAACTAATTAAATTAAAATAAATGTAATTATTTAGTTTGAGATGATTAGATTTAAATGGCTAGGTTAGGGCCTTAATCCAATATGATTGGTGTCCATATAAGAAGAAGAGATATCAGAGTGTGCATGCACAGAAGTACAACCATGTGAAGAGGTAGCAAGAGAGCAGCAATCTACAAGCGAAGGAAAGAGGCCACAGAGGAAACCAATCCCGCCAGCATCTTGATCTTGGACTTCCAGCTTCCAGAACTGTGAGAAAATATATTTCTGTTGTTCAAGCCACTCAGTCTGTTAAATTTTGTTATGGTAGCCCTAGCAAACTAATACAAACCTCTCTAGTGGTTTTTTCATTTCAGTTATTCTACTACTTTTCTGCTCCAAAACTTCTGTTTGGTTCCTTTTCATAATTTCTATCTTTGTATTGGTATTCTCATTTTGTTTATACACTATTTTCCTGATTTTCTTTAGTTTTATGTCTTCATTTTCCTTTAGCTCTTTGAACATATTTAAGACCATTGTTTTAAAGTTTTTGTCTAATATGTTCAATATTTGGGCTTCCTCATGCATGGTTTTTGTCAGCTTCTTTTCTTTTCTTTTCCTTTTTTTTTTTTTTTTTTTTTTTTTTTTTTGAGACAGTCTCATTCTGTCGCTGAGGCTGGAATGCAGTGGTGCAATCTCAGGTCACTGCAACCTCCCCACCTCCCAGGTTCAAGCAATTCTCCTGCCTCAGCCTTCCAAGTAGCTGGGACTACAGGCGCATGCCACCACTCCCGGCTAATTTTTTGTATTTTAGTAGAGATGGGGTTTTACCGTGTTGCCCAGGCTGGTTTCGAACTCCTGAGCTCAGGAAATCCGCCTGTCTCTGCCTGCCAAAGTGCTGGGATTACAGGCGTGAGCAACCGTGCCTGACCCATATTTTCTTTTATTGAAGTATATGTTCCTGTTTCTTTGTGTACCTTCTTGTGATTTTTTGTTTGTTTGTTTTTGAAAACTGGACTTCTGAATAGTATATTGTAGCAACTCTGAAAATAAGATTTTTCTCCTTCTTTGGGGTTTACTGTTTTATTTTACTTTATTGTGGTTGTTTTTGTTTTCATTGTTGAGGCCCGTAGTAGTCTTGTTCTAGTAACTTTTCCTATTTTTGCAGAGACTTCTCTTTGTCATGGTCGCTGTGGTTGCTGAAGTCTCTGTGCCTTAGCTTGTATTCAGTGAGTGGGGTTTTTTTGTCTGTTTATTTGTTTGTTTGTTTTCGAGACATAGTTTTTGCTCTGTTGCCTAGGCTGGAGTGAACTGGCATGATGTCAGCGCATTGCAACCTCCCAGGTTCAAGCAATTCTGCCTCAACCTCCTGTGTAGCTAAGATTGCAGGCACATGCCACCACGCCCAGCTAATTTTTGTATTTTTAGTAGAGATGGGGTTTCACCATGTTGTCCAGACTGGCCTCGAGCTCCTGACCTCAAGTGATCTGCTTGCCTCAGCCTCCCAAAGTATTGAGATTATAGGCATGAGCCACCATGCCTGGCCTTCAGTGAGTGTTTTGACAGAATTTTACCTGAATGTCAAGAGCTAAAAAACGAAACAAACAAACAAACAAAAATACTTTTCTCAGTCTTTGCCTATTGGGTCTGTACTGGGGCCCTCCTTCAACACTTAGCCAGGCTTGCACTGAGCTTAGGAATCAACTGTGATGAAAGCTGAAGTTTTTATCACATCTTTTCTGACAAGCATCTTGCCCTGGGTCCATGCATGGCTTTCTAAATTCCCTGCATACACAGGTGCTTCTGCTTGTCCTACCTTCCCAAAGAAACTCTGTCTTCAAATTTTTTGCCTAAGCCTTAGGTGGTTTATCACATGTCTCAACTGTGACCTCTTGCCTCAGGCCTTGTTCTTCTACCTTACGATGATTCAAGCAATGCCTGCTGCTTTTCCAACCTGGGTTAGTTCAGAGTTACACAGAGGTGAGTATTTTGTGCCAGTCCTTCATGTACCCTCAGACAGTTTAAAACCGATCTACACAATAATTTACAAATAAAGTCTGCTTTGCTCCCTCTAGAACCAGGGACCACACTCACATGCTGGCAGTATGGGCTTCTGTCTTCAGGACCATTGCAAGGTAAGGTGTGGAGTAAGAGCAAATAAAAATGCCACAAAACTTTCCTACCATTTTTGAGTTTACTTTATTTATTTATTTTTCGAGACGGAGTCTCTGTCACCCAGGCTGGAGTGCAGTGGGACGATTTTGGCTCACTGCAACCACTGCCTCCTGGTCTCAAGCAATCCTCCTGTCTCAGCCTCCTGAGTAGTTAGGATTACAGGAGAGTGCCACAATGCCTGGCTAATTTTTTGTATTTTTAGTAGAGATGAGGTTTCACCATGTTGGCCAGGCTGGTCTCGAACTCCTGACCTCATGATCCGCCCACCTCAGCCTCCCAAAGTGCTGGTATTACAGGCGTGAGCCACCATGCCCAGTCTTATCTCTATATTATATATATGTTATATATATTTATTATATATATGTTATATATATTAATTATATATATATTATATATACACATATATACATATATAATATATACACGTATATATATAATATACATATATATATTTATCTTAGTTAGGGACTCATTCTGTCACCCAGGCTTCAGTGCAGTGTCAAGATCATAGTTCACTGCAGCCTTGACTTCCCAGGCTCAAATGATCCTCCCGCTTCAGCCTCCCCAGTAGCTGGGACTACAGGCATGCACCACCAGGCCTGGCTAATTTTTATTTTTTTATTTTTTGTAGAGACAGGGTCTCACTGTGTTTCCCAGGCTATTCTGAAACTCCTGGGCTGAAGAGATCCTCTTGTCTTGACCTCCCAAAATGCTGGGATTACAGGCGTGAGCCACTGCAACTGACCCATTTTTTATTTTTCTTAATTCAGCATCCATTTGGTTGCTGTAAGCCTCTGACTTTTTTCCAGAGTCTGACAAAGTTAATTCTTACAGATTCTGCTTGTTTTTTGAGTTTCTGTGGAGGGACAGGAGCTTGGGGCTGCCTATTCTGCCATTTTGCTGACCTAAGTAGGGTTTGAAATCTTAAAATTAGGATATAAGGTAGGTTTTTTCCCCTTTATTTATTTATTATTTTGAGATGGAGTCTGGCTCTGTCGTCCAGGCTGGAGTGCAGTGGCGCGATCTCGGCTCACTGCAAGCTCTGTCTCCTGAGTTCACGCCATTCTCCTGCCTCAGCCTCTGGAGTAGCTGGGACTACAGGCGCTCGCCACCATGCCCGGGTAATTTTTTGTATTTTTAGTAGAGACGGGGTTTCACCGTGTTAGCCAGGATGGTCTCGATCTCCTGACCTCGTGATCCGCCAGCCTCGGCCTCCCAAAGTGCTGGGATTACAGGCATGAGCCACCGCGCCCAGCCTTCCCCCTTATTTTTAAAAATAAAGTGTTGCAAATAATTAAATGGTTAAATGCATGAACTTTGGAGACAGATGGTCTAAATTTTAATCCTGCCTTTGCCACCAAAAAGTTTGTAATAAGTGAGTTATTTAATCTCCAAACTTCAATTTCTCATCTGTAAAGTAGGAATATGGGAAGGGCTAATTAGGATCATTTATTGTAAAATCAGTAGTGTGCAGTAAATGTTTGACAAGCAGCTCTCAGAAGGGATGGGCCTGAAAACCCTGATTTTTAGTGTTTGCCAGTTTCCATGGTGTAAATACTCCTGACATGGGTGAATTTAAGATGCCAATGTAAAATCTTCTAATGCAGGCAGGCTTGTGAAAACACACACATAATTGACTCTCACGAACCAGGGAAGGCCAACTCTACCATATCACTTTCTTAAAAAGTATGAGGTACACAGGCTGGGCACAGTGGTTCACACCTGTAATCCCAGCACTTTGGGAGGCCGAGGTGGGCAGATCACGAGGTCAGGAGATCGAGACCATCCTGGCTAACACGGTGAAACCCTGTCTCTGTTAAAAAATACAAAATATTAGCCAGGCGTGGTGGCGGGCGCCTGTAGTCCCAGCTACTCGGGACGCTGAGGCAGGAGAATGGCATGAACCCAGGAGGCGGAGCTTGCAGTGAGCTGAGATCACGCCACTGCACTCCTGACTGGGAGAGAGAGCAAGACTCCATCTCACACACACACACAAAAGTATGAGGTACACAATAAGTGATCAATCAATAAATATTATCATCTTCAATTGCTTTGAACAAAATGAATAAAATAAGAATGGTTTCTGAAAAGTCAAGATACAGCATCTCCCTCTATATTGCCCTATGTTATAAAATACTTTAGGTACTTGGAAATGTTATTTCCAGACAGTCCATCTTCTGTGAGAACCACGTTTCATATCCCCTTTCTATCTTTAGATCTTGCATCATTGTTTACAGCGAACACAATCATAGAGAGAATAGTCATTGTCCACAAGTCTGCCTGAAACTGACCACACTTGAAAGGACTTGCTCCTAATTGACTAATCTATTAACTTTGCAGGCTGCACAAAAACTTAGAGGCATCATCCTGCCTTGGCTTCTGGTTGCCAAGGTGTTCTGCCTGATACCACCTCTGTCAGCAGTCACCAACTAGCCATGCTTTTCCCTTGGAGGCACATGTAGATTGCTTAACTACCCTCACCAGGCAAACAATTCTGCATATGTCATGTCCTCTGCTTTTCTTTTCAGATCCAGCCTTAGTCAAGCTTGTGAAGCAATGACTGTCTTAATTGGTCCCCTGGGTACCCAGAACTAATCCTTTACCAAGTCACTCGTTATCCCGTGTTCCCTATCTCTCTATCCATCCATCCTTCATCCTCATCCAATACTTACAGAATGCCTATGGCTGCAAATACAAGGATGACTGCTGGTTCCTGCTGTCCATAAACTCACAGCCTGGGATAAGGTAGGGTAGAGTGAATAGATATGCAAGCAAAATAGAATGGAGTGTGATAAGGGGAAGTAGGAAAGTACATGCAAAGTACTCTGGGAAACTAAAGGAGGAATTCTGCCTACCTTGAGGAACTAAGGGAAGTTTTCATGGAGTGCGTGCAGGTAACCTTAGGGTAAGATTGGCTGGGAACCAAATTGTGCTAGACCTTGTGCACCTGACTGTGGCATTGGCTTCTTCAGCAACAGGGAGCCTTTCTTTCTTTTTGTTATTTCCCTGCATCTTACAAGGTAAAGGCCTTGGTCCCTGCTAATAATAAAATAATAACCAACTTTATAAAGAGCTTACAATGTGCCAGATACTGTACTAAGTGCTTTATATTCTTTTTTTGGGGGGCAGGGGGGGTTGGGCAGGGTCTCACTCTGTCACCCAGGCTGGAGGGCGGTGGCACAATCATGGCTCACTGCAGCCTTGACCTCCTGGGCTCAAGCCTCCCACCTCAGCCTCCCGAGTAGCTGGGACTACAGTCATGCAACACCATGCCTGGCTAATTATTTTTTGTAGAGACAGGGTCTCTCTATGTTTCCCAGGCTGGTCTTGAATAACACCTGGGCTCAAGTGATCTTCTTGCCTCAGCCCTCCAAAGTGCTGGGATTATAGACATGAGCCACTGCACCCAGCTTATTATTTAACTTAATCTTCACAACAACTTTAGAAGACAGAAAATAGGAGATGCTGTAATGGTAAGAGTTTTAGAGCGTTCCTGAGGACCTGGAGAAAACTTGCTGCCAAGAAGGAAATTTTGAAGGTTTCATTGGTTGAAAAAGGTGTCTCTGGAATCACACTCCTAGATCTTTCTTAAAGACTTGAAAAGAATTAGATTAGGGGCCAGGCACAGTGGCTTACACCTGTAATCCCAGCACTTTGGGAGGCCGAGGTGGGTGAGTCACCTGAAGTCGGGAGTTCGAGACCAGCCTGGCCAACGTCGTGAAACCCCATCTCTACTAAAAATACAAAAAATTAGCAGGGTGTGGTGGTGCACACCTGTAATGCCAGCTACTTGGGAGGCTGAGGCAGAAGAATTGCTTGAACCCGGGAGACAGAGGTTGCAGTGAGCTGAGATCACACTGTTGCACTCCAGCCTGAGCAACAAGAGTGAAACTCTGTCTCGAAAAAAAAAAAAAAAAGAATTAGATTAAGGCCATGGGGGACACAGAAGGTCACTCCATCTCTGATCTTCGCCATCACAATTGCTACAATTGGCTCTTTCCAGTTTGGCTATAACACTGGGATCATCAGTGCTCCTGAGACTATCGTAAGGGAATTTGTCAACACTTTGAAGGATAAGGCAAATACCCCTCCCTCTGAGATGTTGCGCTTGTCCCTCTGGTCCTTGTCTTTGGCCATATTCTCCATTGGTGGTATGATTGGCTGCTCTTCCGTTGGACTCTTTGTCAACAGCTTTGACAGGCGTAATTCAATGCTTACCATCAATCTGTTGGCTGTCACTGGTGGCTGCCTTATGCGATTGTGTAAAGTAGCTGAGTTGGTTGAAATGCTGATCCTGGCCCACTTGGTTATTGGCTTCTTCTGCAGACTCTGCACAGGTTTTGTGCCCACGTACATTGGAGAGATCTCGCCTACTACCCTGCGAGGTGTCTTTGGCACTCTCAACCAGCTGGGCATTGTTGTTGGAATTCTGGTGACCCAGATCTTTGGTCTGAAATTCATCCTGGGGTCTGAAGAGCTATGGCCCATGCAATTAGGCTTTCCCATCTCTCCTGCTATGCTGCAAAGTGCAGCCCTTCCATTTTGCCCTGAAAGTACCAGATTCTTGCTCATTAACAGAAAAGAAGAGGAGAATGCTAAGGAGATCCTCCAATGGTTGTGGGGCACCCAGGATGTATCCCAAGACATCCAGGAGATGAAAGATGAGAGTGCAAGGATGGCACAAGAAAAGCAAGTCACTATGCTGCAGCTCTTTAGAGTATCCAGCTACCGACAGCCCATCATCATTTCCATCATGCTCCAGCTCTCTTAGCTGGAATCAATGCTGTGTTCTATTACTCAACAGGAATCTTCAAGGGTGCAGGTGTTCAACAGCCTATCTGTGTCACCATCGGTGTGGTGTGGTTAATACTATCTTCACTGTAGTTTCCCTATTTTTGGTGGAAAGGGCAGGAAGAAAGACTCTACATATGATAGGACTTTGAGGGATGGCTTTTTGTTCCATCCTCATGACTGTTTGTTATTAAAGGATGAGTATAATGGGATAAGCTTTGTCTGTATTGGTGCTATCTTGGTCTTTGTGGCCTTCTTTGAAATTGGGCAAGGCCCCATTCCCTGGTTTATTGTGGCTGAACTCTTCAGCCAGGGCCCTGGCCCAGCTGTGATGGCAGTGGCCAGCTGCTGCAACCAGACCTCCAACTTCCTAGTTGGATTGCTCTTCCCTTCTGCTGCTTACTATTTAGGAGCCTACGTTTTTATTATCTTCACCGACTTCCTCATTACCTTCTTAATCTTTACTTTCTTCACCTTCTTAATCTTTACTTTCTTCAAAGTCCCTGATACGTGTTACAGGACTTTTGAGGATATCACACAGGCCTTTGAAGGGAGGGCACACAATGCAAATAGATCTGGAAGAACTGCGTTGTGGAGATGAACAGTATCCAGCCTGCTAAGGAGACCACCACCCATGTCTAAGTCATGCCTCCTTCCACCTCCCTCCCAGCAAGGGAAAGCCACCTCTCCCTGAAAGAGGGAGAGACCTCATCAGGATGAACCCAGGGCTGCTTCTGAATGCTGAGACTTGATTCCTTTCTCCCTCAACAAGGCTGGAGCTTGTTGGATTTTCAATGGCTTTTAAAATATTTCATTTCTTGAATATTCATTTCTGCATAGGAAAGACCAAGTGAACCTACCTTCATTTCAGGAGGGATTGACCACTTGGGATATGACAACTTTGCCAGCTCTTCTCCCTTGGGTTCTAATATTGCCCACTAGGGAATATAGGGGAGGAAAAGTAAGATGCAGTTCTCCCAACCTCAGACTCACCAGGAAGTAGATACACACACATTGTGGAAGGCAGAGAGGGTTTATGTAAGAGCACCTTTCTCACTTCCATACAGCTGTACACAGCAAATTACTTTAGTTTTATTTATTTTTACCTTCTGGTTTAATTACATAAATATTGTGCCCAATAATGAAAACATGAGGAAATTGAGGTTAAAAGGAAGTGTTTAAAAAGAGGTTATAGAGTAGAAGATTTGATGCTGGAGAAATTAAGGTGCAATAAGAAGAATTTAGGGAGAAATGCAGTTAATTATTGGAGGGTAAATGATGTGGTGCCTGAGGTCTGCACGTTACCTCTTAACAATTTCTGTCCTTCAGACGGAAACTCTTAAATTTAATTTCTCAGAAAAGTCATATGCCTATATAGTAAAGCTACTGATATCTTTTGGAACTTTTTTCTTTAAAATTATAGTTTATATGTAGTATTACTTGAAATCCAGGATTATTAACTAAGATGGGCATTGTAGTTAATTGTGGTTGATGGGTTCTAATTTTGGATGGAGTCCAGGGAAGGGAAAGTTATTTATAGAAAGCCTGTTCCTTCTCACTGGACCAAACAACTCCTTCCCCTTGCAGTAGACTCATTACCTTTTTTTTTTTTTTTTTTTTTTTTTTGAGACGGAGTCTCACTCTGTCGCCCGGGTTGGAGTGCAGTGGCCGGATCTCAGCTCACTGCAAGCTCCGCCTCCCGGGTTTACGCCATTCTCCTGCCTCAGCCTCCCAAGTAACTGGGATTACAGGCGCCCGCCATCTCGCCCGGCTAGTTTTTTGTATTTTTTAGTAGATACGGGGTTTCACCGTGTTCGCCAGGATGGTCTCGATCTCCTGACCTCGTGATCCACCCGTCTCAGCCTCCCAAAGTGCTGGGATTACAGGCTTCAGCCACCGCGCCCGGCCGACTCATTACTTTTTAAGTAACCCCACCACCCATCTGGTGGGAGAGCCATCCCAATGAGAAACCTAAAATAATTGGTTCTTGGTAGAGGTTCATTATTTCTCCATTTTGTTCTTTAGGAGATTTTAGGTGTTGATTTTTGTTTTACTTTAACCCACACCTTTAAAGGAATTCCAAGAAGAATGTTTATAGCTTCCTTGGAATTTGTAACCTCAGCTCTGGGACAAGATTTTTTTTCTGAACGATTATTATCTAACATGTGCTGTTGCTTCAGGGTCACAGCATGCTTGTCTATGTCTGTTACCATGCCACCGTGGTCCTGTGCCGACTGCCCTCAGGGGGATTGAATCTTTCCAATAGGCCATGTGTGAGATAGTAAGAGTCAGTGTGCAGTGTAGCCCATACTTGAGAGTATGAATGTATGTGCACTGTCATTTTGCTCTGGATGGAAGTAGGTTATTGTGGACTTACTTCCTCTGTGTTTGTTCCTACAGCCCTCTTTTTCATATGTTGCTCCATGTCCCTTTCCCTTCTTGGTGCTTACACATCTCAGACCCTTTAGCCAAATGCTTGCCAATAACAGTATTTTGGTTCTCAGTTCTCACTGTTTCCTCTGGTTATTGAGACTTTGAATAAAAATGCACATAGCTATGCAGTGGGGTTTAGCTGGAAAAGGTGACCTTCTTCCAACTTCACCTCTACTTCTGGCTCCTCAAACAATGGGTGCGCAGTAAGGCAGGGAAGTTGTTTTCCCATTTCTCACTGACCAGATTGTGAATATTTCCATATGGATTTTCTATTATTAATGTTACTCTGGTTCTTTGTGTTAAGATAAAAATTCTGAATGTACACGTAATAAAAGACAGAAAATATTATCACTTCCATTTTACAGATTAAAAACCTGAGATTTAAAGTAGTAATGTACTACTCACAGCCACACAGCTAGGATGAAGCAGAGCTAAAACTCAGCTCTCATTCACTGCCAAGCCTGTGGTCTTAGAGACATAAGCCAGCAGGACTTGGTGTCATTAAGGGACTGGGGAGAATGGTTCCATTCCCCCAAACCCTCCCCCAAAGAACTTCCTTGTATTTTATAATGGTCACACCTTCAACCCTTTTACCTCCTACCTGGGCTGACTGCAATAATCTGAAAGGGCCTTGTTTGAGGGGCAATGGTAGTTACTGTGCAGAAGGGCTTCAAAGAATATGGATGGTGGTGCCAATTTACCTCCTGGACTGTGGCTGCTGCTGCATGAGTTGGGTTAATGGTTAATCTGCTCTTGTGTGAGTCAGCTAATGCCCCTCCCAAATCATGTAATGCGTTAACCCAATTAAAAGACACCTGCCCAACTAATCTGAATGTCAGACCTGAGTGTCAGCTCCCATTTTACACTCTGTAAAAGGAAGGAGGATTTTAACTTAACACTTGAAATCTTCAAATAATGCAATTGATCTTCTTTTCAGCCAACAGAAAGACTGCTTCCCTGGTTGTGTGTGTGTGTGTGTGTGTGTGTGTGTGTTATTTAACTTAGTGTTGACTTCAACTCTGTAGAATTGTATATGTACAGGTAAGTAACTGGAAGCTCAGAAAGGTGAAGCCACTTGTTCAAGTTAATGGAGTCAATTTTCTTTTTCCAACTTCAGGACACTAACTGGAGTTGTGGGAGTTGGGGCGGTTTGTTTAGTTTGCATCCTAGTGGATAACTGCTCTTCTTAGTGATGATGAGAATTTGAATATCTGTAAAGGGATGTTATTATCCTGGAGGTGTGAGACAGTGAAAAGAACAGGAGCTTTGAAGCTAGGAGTGCCCTGTTAAAACTTCAGTTCCTGCCTGTAATAGTGTAAACACTGGCAAATCACCTAATCTCACCTCAAAAGGTGATTGTGAGAATGAAAGCAGATGGCTGGGAGGTAAGGGTACTTAAATACACATTAGTCCTTTCCAGCTCCTCATTGCTGGAATTCGAGTGGACATCTCCAGCCATCTCAAGCAAATTGGTTAAATACTCAGTGCATTCTTAGAGATATTTTAATGTATTTTAATTAAAACACCTGCCATGTGACATTTTTAGGAAAATTTAGGGAAGGTCCTGTGAAACTAGGCAAATCATAAAGTTCCCATAGGTTGAGACTCAACACACCAATCAGTGAGGCCCATTTGACCCAGGGGGCACTGGGCCAGGTGCCATGAGCGTTCCAGGGATGAAGGGAAAAGCCTGCCGTACTGGAACTGCAAAAAATCTAGTCAGGGAGATAAAGCACAAACAGAAGGAAAGACAAACAGCAATAGAAGGCATTCAAGGACACATTTCCAAGGAGTGATGTAGGCAATAAATACTGTATGAATTCAGGACAGAGAGAGAGATCACTTAGAAAGGCCCAAAAAACCCTCCTGACTCATTTCCTGTACTTTCCTTCTGTCCCTTCATAGACCTGTGGGTTTGTCTTAGAGTTACCGGGGCACTTATCTCTCTGTAACAAGGTGGAGAAAATATTGCCATTGCTTTACAGCTGGTGCCAGATTTCTTCCTGAAAATAGAAGCATCTAGGCTTGGGAAAAATCAGTTGGAAAATTAGGTGTAATCCAATAAATAGGTTGGAACACGCTTGAGGTAGAAAATTGAGACCAAGGATCCAGCTGTTAGAGGAGGGTCAACTTGCTGTGCATACTGCAGGGAGGTTTTGGAAATTTTGAGCGGCAAAATGGAGATGAGATGAATGGTGATGGAGAACACGAGGGCAAAAGGAGGGAGGGCAGAGGGAAAATGGAGAAAGCAGCCATCAGGGCAGCAGAGCTGTGATTCCTACCTACCTACATCTTCAGGGATGGCTGCCAAACCCACGGAGCCTTGTGTGAGTGCCTTCATTGTAACATGGTGCAAAACAGAGTAGAATGAGAAGGCGGAAGTGGCCCTCCAGAAGTTACCTCGCTCTTGAAAGGGCTTTACACTTCCATAGTTCAGGCAATGTGTTGAGAGTTCAAACCAAGTTTACCCAGATCTTTCAGCAACAAAAGGGCCTCATCTGACTTCTGAGTTTTATCTCCAAGTCTTTTCTCTTTCCTTCTTGATCTTTCCCTCCCCTCAAAAGCTTACTTAGTACAGTGTCTGATGTATAGCAGATGCTCTATAAGTATCTGTCATGCTGAATCAAATATAAATATTGTATTATACATGGTTTCTGCTGTCGTGGTACCTAACATTGAGGGAAGACAATACACAAGTGTTTCAGACACAAAAATAAACCTAATCTTAACAATTCTGGGAAAGATATAAATGCCAGTTAAATAGACCTAACATTTTTCTGCCTCTTTGATTTTTCAGTGTCCTTCACAGTTCAGTTCATATTTCACAAGCCCCATAAAGTCTATCTGGATTTTCGGTGATGTTTCCTGTCTCTGAAATCTTATGACATTTATGTCTGTATCAGCCATTTGACGCTTGATTCTCTTTTTTTTCAGATGGATGTCTTGCCTTTTCCTCTACACACTACAGGAAGAGTGACCACCCCTGCCAAGGGCCTAGGATAGTACCCTATACATGTAGCTGATCAGTTGATTGTTACTGATCATGCATCATGCTATCAAAAACTAACATGGTGCTTGGCACATACTTGTACTAAATAAGTATTTGCTGAATTGACTTGAAGCGTTGGATGCCATAGACCTCTGAGAATATATAATTTCTATGTATCACTCTCCTAGCAGAATAAGAGAAAATTAGAACTTGGGAAGAAGTCACATCTAATTCTTTTCTATTTTTATTTCATTTTGTTTCTTCTTCTTCTTTTTTTTTTTTTTTTTTTTTAAGAAATGAGGTCTCTGCCGGGCGCGGTGGCTCAAGCCTGTAATCCCAGCACTTTGGGAGGCCGAGACGGGCGGATCATGAGGTCAGGAGATTGAGACCATCCTGGCTAACACGGTGAAACCCCGTCTCTACTAAAAAAAAAATACAAAAAAAAACTAGCCGGGCGAGGTGGCGGGCGCCTGTAGTCCCGGCTACTCGGGAGGCTGAGGCAGGAGAATGGCAGGAACCCGGGAGGCGGAGCTTGCAGTGAGCTGAGATCTGGCCACAGCACTCCAGCCTGGGTGACAGAGCGAGACTCCGTCTCAAAAAAAAAAAAAAAAAAAGAAATGAGGTCTCACTCTGTCGCCCATTCTGGGGTGCAGTGGCACGATCATAGCTCACTACAGCCTCAAACTCCTGGGGTCAAGCAATCCTTCTACCTCGGCTTCCAAGTAGTTGGAGCTATAGCTGCACACCATTGTGCATGGCTAATTTTTATTCATTTACTTTTTATAGAGAGGAAGTCTCACTATGTTGCCCAGGCTAGTCTTAAACTCCTCAAGTGATCCTCCTGCCTTGGCCTTCCAAAGTGCTGGGATTAGCGGCAGCGGCCACTGTGCCTGGCCAATTCTTGTTCAGCTACAATTTATTTTCCTATTGCTTTTTGGAATGTAATTTAAACTTTACACTTTAGTTATCCCATTTGTCAAATGCATACATGATTTTGTGGCCAACAACTTGTACGTGGACACAGTAAAGTTAAAAAAATAAAGATGCACAGGATTTTGATGCTGATAGGCATCATAAAATAATGTGATCCAAACTAAGGAGATATCTGAGCAGAGACATTAAAAAGACTGCCCTAAGTTTTTTTTAAATCTATAAAAGAGCTCATCCAGCATACAAGTGTCCTGCTTTCTGATCCAGCGGTCTTTCCAGCACCCCAGGCTTGGTTGTCAGAATAGCATTTGCTCATAAGGTGTTTTAATTATTAATACAGTATACTAAATCCCAGGAGTAGAATAAGCCTCATTATCATGGTTAGTAAGTCAGCCCAAAGCAATCTGATATTCCTGTAAAACTGAATGGATTTTAAAGTAAAACATCCTTGGGCTCACTGGCCTCAGAGGGGGACATCATCTCATTTACCTATTTTTCAAAAACCCCATAAATGAGTGTTTGGTATGGACATTCATTATGTCTTAAGCTTTATTGATTCTGTTATGTTGCTATTAATTATAGGAACCACAAAAGCCTTCAATTAGATTAAAGCCATAATAAATAAGATTAGTAACACTTATTCTGCTCTGTATGTTAAATGTTTTTATAACAAACTAATGTTTATCTTTCTGGACATTACTATATTGATATCCTGTACAATAATTAAATCAGATTTTTTGAGTTGTTTTAGGCAAAAAGATTTGAGTGGTTTTTTTGTTTGTTTGTTTTATTTTTGAGATGTAGTCTTGCTCTGTTGCCCAGGCTGGAGTGCAGTGGCTCGATCTCAGCTCACCGCAACCTCCGCCTCCTGGGTTCAAGTGATTCTCCTGCCTCAGCCTCCTGAGTAGCTGAGACTACAGGCACATGCCACCACACCCAGCTAAATTTTGTATTTTTAGTAGACACGGGGTTTCACCATGTTGGCCAGGATGGTCTCAATCTCTTGACCTTGTGATCTGTCCACCTCAGCCTACCATGCCCAGCCAAGTATATTTTAATAACTACTGATGTTAACTACCATCGTTAATCCTCATTATAATCCTACAAAGTGGACATTAGCATCATCCTTACTGATGATGATGAAATTAAAGCTTATGGAAATTCAGTATCTTGCTCGAGATCCCACAGTAGGGAAGGCAGGATTAAATGAGATAACACATATGTACTTAGCACAGTGCCGGGCAGATAGTGTGTTCAATAAATGCAAGTGAGAGATTCAGTATGAAGTGAAAATAAGTTAAAAATAAGGGCCGGGTACAGTGGCTCATGCCTGTAATCCCAGCACTTTGGGAGGCCGAGGCGTGCAGATCATGAGGTCAGGAGATCAAGACCATCCTGGCTAACACAGTGAAACCCCGTCTCTACTAAAAACACAAAAAATTAGCCGGGCATGGTGGTGGGTGCCTGTAGTCCCAGCTACTTGGGAGGCTGAGGCAGGAGAATGGTGTGAACCCGGGGGGTGTAGCTTGCAGTGAGCCAAGATCACTCCCCAGAGCGAGACTCCATCTCAAAAAAAAAAAAAAAAAAAAAAAAAAAATGGCTGAGTGCAGTGGCTCATGCCTATACTTTGGGATGCTGAGACAGGAGGACTGCTTGAGCCCAGGGGTTCAAGACCAGCCTGGGCAACATAGCAAGTCTTCATCTCTACAAAAAATAAAACAAAATTTAGCTGGGCATGGTGGCATGCACTTGTAGTCATAGCTACTTGGGAGACTGAGGTGGGAGGATGGCCTGAGCCAGGAGGTCAAGGCTGGAGTGAGCTGTGGTTGTGCCACTACACTCCAACTTGGGTGACAGAGGGAGATCCTGTTTTTAAAAAAAAAAAAAAAAAAAAAAAAGAAACTGTTGTGAGGATAATATAGAAAGTACACGTTATAAGTTTCTATATGTCTGTATCCTGTATATGTAATACATGTATGATTAAATTTTGATTCTGAACTTTTTTTTTTTTTTGAGACGGAGTCTCGCTCTGCCGCCCAGGCTGGAGTGCAGTGGCCGGATCTCAGCTCACTGCAAGCTCCGCCTCCCGGGTTCACGCCATTCTCCTGCCTCAGCCTCCCGAGTAGCTGGGACTACAGACGCCCGCCACCTCGCCCGGCTAGTTTTTTGTATTTTTTAGTAGAGACGGGGTTTCACTGTGTTAGCCAAGATGGTCTCGATCTCCTGACCTCGTGATCCGCCCGTCTCGGCCTCCCAAAGTGCTGGGATTACAGGCTTGAGCCACCGCGCCCGGCCTGATTCTGAACTTCTTATCAGATCAAAGGGAGAAATACAATCAGCTATGTAAGTGATAAGGAACATTGCCCAAGAGAAGTATAGCTATTTCTGGAGCTCAGACTTAAGGGCACTCTTTCAAGACACAGGATCTAATATCCCAGCAAGGACCCTAGAGAATGAGGTAAACTTACCATGGGGTGGCTCTTAGAAGCCTGGAAAAGGTGGTTGCTAAACCTTGGTAAAGTGGAGAAGCCCAAGTTGCCCTGGCAGAAAGTAGAGGAAAGATTAAAAGGCGGAGGGAAGGGGCATGTTAGGATGGAAATATCATGTAAGACCAGAAGACCCACTGAGGATTATATTCCATGTGAGGCCCAAAGAACACACTATTCACTAAGACCATTCAGAATACACTGTTGGCCAAGCGCGGTGTCTCACGCCTGTAATCTCAGCACTTTGGGAGGCCCAGGTGGGCAGATCACGAGGTCAGGAGATCAAGACCATCCTGGCTAACATGGTGAAACCCCATCTCTACTAAAAAATACAAAAAAAATTAGCTGGGCTTGGTGGCGGGTGCCTGTATTCCCAGCTACTTGGGAGGCTGAGGCAGGAGAATGACGTGAACCCAGGAGGTGGAGCTTGCAGTGAGCTGAGATCACACCACTGCACTCCAGTCTGGGTGACAGAGCGAGACTCCATCTCGGGAAAAAAAAAAAAAGTAGAATACACTGTTGAGAGAGATATTGGCGTCACTAAGAAGTATAATAGTAGCCTCCTCTGCAGGGCATTGCTCAAAGCAGAAGAGTGATCCCAGAGCTGAGCTCCTTAACAGCCATGGGTATGATGGGGATTCTGGCCAAGGAATAGAGACCAATTGGAAGTGTGTAACTCCCAGAAGCCATGAGGTCACAATTACATAATAACCAACAAGGTCAGAGGAGCAGCCAAGGTGGCATGATCTGCAGGAATTGCAAAGATGGTTAATAGTGCATAGTGTCCTTTGGGGCAAATATGTAGCCAAAAAAGATGCTACATAAAATCTCAAAATGTGTGGGTCCATGACTGTGGAGTTCACATGTCAAATGTAACACCACCCAGAGCAGCTGACTTCACAGAGTGTGGAAATGGCTTTGGAAAGGCACACCTGTAGCGATAGGAGGCAACCCTCTAATAGGCTGGGATGACATCCTGCAGGATATGCATTGAATCAGAGACCTCTATATGGCACTGTGTCCACAATAAAAAGAATAAATGGATCTAGGAACAAAGGGGTCAAAGTAGGCGTGTTCCCACTTACCATCACTCCCAGTGACCCACTGGGAACTATCCTTCCAGTCCCCAAAACTCTGTGTTAATCAAGGGGTAAGGATCCTGGTCCCCAAACTCAGTGTACTCTTGCCAGGGGACATAACAAAGATCCCATTGAATTACAAATTACTGCTGCCACCAGGGCACTTTGAATTCCTTGTCTCCAGGGACCAGCAGGAGAAAAGAGTCACCATCATGACAGGGGGAAATCCATCCCCATCAGCCCGAGGAAGTGGATGGGGTTAGGGAGGAAGATGTGTGGAACCCAGATCTCCTTGGGCATTTCCTGGTACTCCCTTGACTCACTGGAATTAGGATTGGGTGTGTGTCGTGCTCCTGGCTTGAGAAGGGTATGACTACAAAGGGCTCAGATCCACGAGGAATGAAGATTTGGGTCACATCACCACATAACATCTCTCAATAAGCTATCAGGACTTGCCGAGGTGATAGCTAAGGGTGAGGGAAATGGACCGTGCAAAAGCGACAGGATGAGAACCAGGTTGGGCCTAAGAACTGGCCATAGTTTGTCCTATTAACCTATCACTTCTAAGCTTCCCTTCAGGAAGAGCAGTCCATGGACTTGTGGAGAGGCTGCTCCCAAGCACGCATGTAGAGGTGGATCTGTGCAGTCCAGTGTACGAAATGTGGCCACCATGAAAGTGCACTGCTCAGATCTCCTGCTGTGGAAGCATGACTGACTGACAGCCCCAACTGTTGCCTCTGCGCACACACCACTATGTTTGCACAGAGCTGGGCTTTCCATACCAATGACTGAGCATGGCAGGTATATGAAAGCTGGTCAGTTCTTTTGGGGCGCAGTGGTGCATGCCCATAGTCGTAGCTGCACAGGAGGCTAAGGCCGATCACCTGAGGCCAGGAGTTCAAGGCTGTAGTATACTATGATCACTCCTGTGAATAGCCACTCCAGCCCAGGCAATACAGTGAGATCCCTGATTCTAAAAGAAAAAAAAAAAAAAAAGGCTATACAAAATTAGCTGGGCATGGTGGCACCTGCCTGTAATCCCAGCTGCGTGAGGCTGAGGCAGGAGAATAGCCTGAATCTGGGAGGCAGAGGTTGCAGTGGGTGGAGATTGCACCATTGCACTCCAGCCTGGGCAACAAGGATGAAACTGTATCAGAAGAAAGAGAGAGAGAGAGAGAGAGAAGGAAGAAGAAGAAGGAGAAGAAGAAGAAAGGAAGGAAGGAAAGAGAGAGGAAGAGAGGAAGAAAGGAAGAAAGAAAGAAAATGCTGGCTAATTCCTGTGAGCAGTGGCTAGTTTGGCTCAAGGACTCTGATTGGCCTAACCAGGGCCTTTTTGGAACTGTGCTATAGTCTTTGACTCTCTATTCCCATAATCTCCTTTTCCCTCTCTTCTTCCACAGATGTCAGAGCTGCAGCATGGTCTGGAGGCTTTCCATGCTTTTTTTTTTTTCTGCTTTCTCTCCCTTGATCCTTCACAGGCATTTCCCCCAATACATCTCTTGCCTGGCTAATCCTTGTCTGATGAGTTTCCAAATGGACCTGAATTAAGTATGTTCCCCAGCTACCTGCTAACTAGTTAAAGGCAGATCCATATGCCATACTATGGTAGGGAGAGTTAGTTTATATATACCTTCTTATCTAACCTTCATAATCATTTACCGAGGTAAATGGGCTAGGTAGTATGATTCCAATTTTATTTATAAGGAAACAGGATTAATTTAGGAACTTGCCTGGGATATACACTAGTAAGTGGCAGAGCTGAGCTGAAATTTAAACTTACGTTGGTATTACTCCAAAGTTACCTTAACTACTCACTGTGGGGCAGTTAGACTGAGAGTGAAGTTGACATCTTATGAGAGTTGAAGTACCTGAGGAAGTAAAGTTGATGTTCTACAGAAGTTGGGGGAGGAAGTTCTCCAAATCAGAATCAAGTTTTTTCCTCAAGCAATGACTTTAGGATAACACCAAATATGTGATACCTATGTATTGAATTCATGACAGAGTTACTGAAGTTCTACTTTGGACAATTACCTGAAAATTTTTAGTCTAAAAAGATAATGTGGACATTTACAATTATATATACATACATGATTCATTTGCTTTTCATCCTTTTTCTTTACTGAATTGTATCTTTAGCAAATATCTGTTGAACTTTTATTATATGTCATGCATGATACCTGTAAGGTAAAATATTATGTATATTCCCTTTCCTTCCCGTTACATTTAATCCGATTTTTTCTTACTGTCTGTCATTCTGAATAAGTATTTTAGACAGCCTACTGTTTGCATGGTACTAAGCAATAGAAAATGGCCTCCTTCCTGTAAGTCTAATCATTTCACCACCTGATTCAATGGGTTAGTGAGCATGTAGAGAAAGATCTGCTCAGTCAGCGTCAAAGTTTAGTTCAGCTGTAAGCTGTAAGAGGTTCAACACTTGATTTTCCTTTTCCTTTTTTTTTTTTTTTTTTTTTTGCAAAGTGACATGAGGGAAGGGATTGTTAAACAAAGGGTGAACATTTACTTAATACTATATTTTCAATAGAAAATGACAGTCTTGATTTAAAAAAATAGCAATTTTGACACTTCAGAACATCCATTGAAATCTTATATGGTTTAAATACTGAATGTGTAAAATATTTAGGTGCATAAAAGAGAATAAAAAAATAGAATGAACATGTATGTCTTCTTCCCCACTCTTTATATGCCTTAAATCTTTGTTTTCTTTCTTCTTTCCTTCCTTCCTTCCTTCCTTCCTTCCTTCCTTCCTTCCTTCCTTCCTTCCTTCCTTCCTTCCTTCTTTGGTCTTTCTTTTTCTTTTCTTTTTTTTTGTTTTTTTGACAGAATCTTGTTCTGTTGTTCAGGCTGGAGTGCAGTGGCATAATCATGGCTCACTGTGGCCTCTACCTTCTGGGCTCAAGTAATCCTCCTGCCTCAGCCTTCTCAGTAGCTAGGGCTACAGGTGCATGCCACCAAGTCCAGCTGATTTTTAATTTTTTTTATAGAGACTAGGGTCTTCCTATATTGCCCAGGCTGGTCTTGAACTCCTGGCCTCAAGCATTTCTCCCACCTTAACCTTCAAAAGTGCTGGAGTTACAGACGTAAGCCACCACACCCAGCCTATGCAAATAATTTTTAAACGATAAATATTAAATGGTTTTTTTTTCTTTTGGAGACAGGGTCTCACTCTGTCACCCAGGCTGGAGTGCAGTGGTGGAATTGTAGCTCACGGCAGCTTTAACCTCCCAGGCTCAAGCAATCCTCCCACCTTAGCCTACTGAGCAGCTGGGACTACAGGCACAAGCCACCACACTGGGCTAATTTTTGTATTTTTTGCAGAGATGGAGTTTTGTCATGTTGCTCAGGCTGGTCTCAAACTCCTGAGCTCAAGTGGTCCACCCACCTTGACCTCCCAAAGTGCTGGGATTACAGGCATGAGCCACTGCATCCAGCCTAAACTGAATATTAAAACAACTGCTTTAGAACACAGTCACAGAAATGGGATTGAGTAAAATGGACTATATAATTTTAGATTAATTCATAGATTAATATTGGCAAGTTACTTTCTATGCAGTTTCCACAAATCTACACTGCCCTGAAAAACGTACACCACATCAGGGCTAAAACAGTGGACATTACAATTTTTCAAATAGTTTGTACCTTTAATGTTTTAAAAATGTAGCTTGTAGCTTTAATTTGAATTTTTACAATTATTAAAGAAGTTAATGATTGTCTATGTGTTTTCTCACTAGTTTCTATTTTTCTTTTAACATATCAATGTGCATGTAGAAGAGTAGGTAGGGGGAATACTATCTGTTTTTGTTCTTTGCCCACCATCTACTAGGGTCATGGTATCTTCTGTCAATGTGTAATAATGAGATCTTTAATAAAGATAGCAATATTTTATCTGTCATACTTTTTTCTTTTTCTTTTTCTTTTTTTTATAGATAAGGTCTTGTTCTGTTGCCTAGGCTGCAGTACAGTGGCATGGTCATGGCTCACTGCAGCCTCAACCTCCCAGCCTCAATCGATCCTCCTGCCTCAGCCTCCTGAGTGGCTGGGACTATAGGTGCATGCCATCACAATTGGCTGCTTTTTGCAGAGACACAGTTTCATCATGTTGTCCAGGTTTCTCTGTCATACTTTTTTTTTTTTTTTTTTGAGATGGAGTTTCACTCTGTTGCCCAGGCTGGAGTGCAGTGGCATGATCTTGGCTCACTGCAACCTCTGCCTCTCGAGTTCAAGCGATTCTCCTGCCTCAACCTCCTGAGTAGCTGGGATTACAGGCACGTGCCACCATGCCTAGCTAATTTTTGTATTTTTAGTAGAGATGGGTTTCACTATGTTGGCCAGGCTGGTCTCGAACTCTTGACCTCAAGTGAGGCCTTCCAGAGTGCTGAGATTACAGGCATAAGCCACCGTGCTCGGCCTTATCTGTCATACTTTTGATATGCATTTTACGGCATGTTATTTGCCCTAAAAAACTATACATGCAGAATTTTTCCATTTTCTTTTACTCAACCATGTTGAATTGTTGTGGGTTTTTGTTTGTTTGCATTGTGATGTTCTCTGTGATTCCAAAGGTAACCCCTCTCCTTAAGGTTAGATAGGCGAAAACAGCAAATATCTGTTGTGTGCCAACTATGTGCTAGGCACTATTCCGTACTGCAAACACAGAAGTGAAATAAGACAGAAAAACTCCTAGTCACGAAAATTGTTGAAAACAAGTAAATTAATAAATAATTAGAATAATGTTAGACAGTGATACAGGTTAAGAAAACAATCAGGTCAGGAGCAGTGGCTCACGCCTATAATCCCAGCACTTTTTTGGGAGACCAAGGTGGAAGGATTGCTTGCATCCAGGAATTTGAGCCCTGGGCAACATACAGAGGCCCTGTCTCTACAAAAAATAAAATTAGCTGGGTGTGTGATGTCAATCTGTGTCTCCAGCTACTTGGGAGTCTTAGGTGGGAGGATCACTTGAGCCTGGGAGGTCAAGACTGCAGTGAGTTGTAACTGTGCCACTGCACTCCAAAGCAAGACTCTGACTCAAAAAAAAATTATTTGCATGAAAAAGTTCATTCGTTATGAAGACTTGTGTAGAAACATTGAAATATGCTTCCAAATTACAATTAAGTTTAAGGAACAGTTTACAAAGTGACATGTATGCCATGACTATATGAAAAATATGCCCCGTGGAAAAAGATAATGGGAAGAAAATATATAATATGGTGACTGATTTACATCACGTTTGCAAGATTACAGTCTAATTTTTCTCTAGATTCCAACTTTTGGAAAAAAATTTCATGACTTGTACAATGGGGTTTTAGTTTAGTTTAGTGTTGTTGGCAGACATCATTGTCTTCATCTAACATATCTTCCCATTGTTATCTAAGCAATAGCTTTTGCAGAGGAATAGACTGACAGGGACATGTTCTTTTTTTTTTTTTTTTTTTTGAGACGGAGTCTTGCTCTGTCGCCCAGGCTGGAGTGCAGAGGCCGGATCTCGGCTCACTGCAAGCTCCGCCTCCTGGGTTTACGCCATTCCCCTGCCTCAGCCTCCCGAGTAGCTGGGACTACAGGCGCCCGCCACCTCACCCGGCTAGTTTTTGTATTTTTTAATAGAGACGGGGTTTCACCGTGTTAGCCAGGATGGTCTCCATCTCCTGACCTCGTGATCCGCCCGTCTCGGCCTCCCAAAGTGCTGGGATTACAGGCTTGAGCCACCGCGCCCGGCCCTGGGACATGTTCTTTTGATGAAGATTTATGTGTGAAACTGTGTGTATGATTGACGGTTGGGTGGTTATTATTATTTTAGATAATTTTCTAATAAGAGGCTTCTACACTGCATTTGGTTTAATTAAATTTAGATGTATGTCACCGATTGCATGTTAGAAGGTTTATTTAAATTTAGATGTATGTCATGGATTGCATGTTAGAAGGAAATATTTGTATTCTTTTGTTTTACACTATTGTGTCTCTCCTATATATCATATGTATATCATATATCATGTCACTCTACCATATCATATGTATATATGTATATATACATATATCATATCATATGTATATATCATATGTATATAGACATATATCATATGTCACTCTACTATATATCATATGTCACTCTACTGAGTGACTTTTTGTTTTTTTTGAGATAGAGTCTCTCTGTCGCCTAGGCTGGAGTGCAGTGGTGTGCTTTCGGCTCACTGCAACCTCCGCCTCCCAGGTTCAAGTGGTTCTCGTGCCTCAGCCTCTCAAGTAGCTGGGATTACAGGTGCATGCCACGATGCCTGGCTAATTTTTGTATTTTTAGTAGAGACAGTTTTGCTATGTTGGCCAGGCTGGTCTTGAACTCCTGATCTCAGGTGATCCACCTGCCTTGGCCTCCCAAAGTGCTGGGACTGCAGGATTACAGGCATGAACCACTGTACCCGGCCCTTTTTGTTTTGTTTTGTTTTGTTTTGTTTTTTTGAGACGGAGTTTTTCTCTTGTTGCCCAGGCTGGAGTGCAGTGGCGCGATCTTGGCTCACTTCAACCTCTGCCTTCCGGGTTCAAGCTGTTTTCCTGCCTCAGCCTCCTGAGAAGCTGGAACTACAGGTGCCCACCACCATGCCCAACTAATTTTTTGTATTTTTAGTAGAGACGTGGTTTCACCATGTTGACTAGGCTGGTTTTGAATGCCTGGCCTCAAGCAATCCACCAGTCTTGGCCTCCCAAAGTGCTAGGATTGCAGGTGTGAGCCACCGCGCCCGGCCGGGTTTTTTTTTTTTTTTTTTTTTTTGAGACAGGGTCTTACTCTGTTTCTCAGGCTCGAGTGCAGTGGCACCATCCTAGCTCACTGCAGCCTTGATCTCCTGGGCTCAAGTGATCCTTCCACCTCGACTCCTGAGTAGCTGGGACCACAAGCATGTGCCACCATGCTCAGTTATTTTTCGTATTTTTTTGTAGATATGGGGTTTTGCCATGTTGCCCAGGCTGGTCTCATTTTGAACTCCTGGACCCATTTTGAACTCCTGAACTCCCGAAATGCTGGGATTACAAGTCTGAGCCACCATGCCTGGCTCAGTGACTTTTTAAAACTTTCCTATTCTCAAACATAAAACTGAATTTCTTATCCTGCTTAGTCGGTGGCAACCAGTCGGTGGCATCCTTGGTCAGCTTGTCAACCAATTCAGAAAATTTAGGAGTCATGTGAGATTCCTCTTTCTGCCTCAGTAGCCACAACTAATCAGTTACCAAGCACTGTCCATTCTACCTCCTCAGGCTTTTTGCATCTTCCTCAGTACCCTTCCCCAGTCCACTGCCTTAGATAGGCTCTCATCCCTTGCAGTTTGCAGTTTTACGATGACATGTAATTAATCTCCTTGCCCTCCAATTCATCTTCCACATTATCCCTAGACTAGTGGTTCTCAGTGGGGTGTGATTTTGCACCCCAGGGGACATTTGGCAATGTCTGAAGACATTTTTGGAAGTCACAGCTGGGAGAGGAGGGTGGGGAGTTGCGGGGGAATGTGATGGGGGAACAAGAGGAGTTGCTACTGGCACCTAGTAGTCAGCGGTCAGAGATGCTGCTAAACATCCTACAATGCACAGGACACCTCCGCTACAACAAAGAATTTTCCAGCCCACAATGTCAGTAGTGCTGAGGTTGAGAGCACTTGCCCTAGAGTGATTCTTCTAAAACAAAAACCTTAAATCTCTCAAAAAAACCACTATTTTTTTTAGGCAAAAGTTTTTGCATAGGGTTCATCTTTTCTCATTCCCCAGTCACACAGCATAAACTTTTTTTTTTTTTTTTTTTTTTTTTGAGACGGAGTCTCGCTCTGTCGCCCAGGCTGGAGTGCAGTGGCCGGATCTCAGCTCACTGCAAGCTCCACCTCCGGGGTTTACGTCATTCCCCTGCCTCAGCCTCCCGAGTAGCTGGGACTACAGGTACCTGCCACCTCGCCTGGCTAGTTTTTTGTATTTTTTAGTAAAGACGGGGTTTCACCGTGTTAGCCAGGATGGTCTCGATCTCCTGACCTTGTGATCCGCCCATCTCGGCCTCCCAAAGTGCTGGGATTACAGGCTTGAGCCACTGCGCCCGGCCTACTTATTTTTTTTTTTTTTTTAAGAAATGGGGGTCTCACTCTGTTGCCCAGGCTCAAGTACAGTGGTGTGATCCTAGCTCACTGCAGCCTCAAACTCCTGGGCTCAAGCGATCCTCCAGCATCAGCCTCCCAAGTAGCCAGCACTACAGGCATGTGCCACCATGCCCAGCTAGTTTACTTTTTTTTTTTTTTTTTTTTCTTGAGAGGGAGTCTCTCTCTATTGCCCAGGCTGGAGTGCAGTGGTGCAATCTCAGCTCACTGCAACCTCTGCTTCCTGGTTTGAAGCAATTCTCGTGCCTCAGCCTCCCAAGTAGCTGAGATTATAGGCTCCCGCCACCACACCCAGCTAATTTTTGTATTTTTAGTAGAGACGGGGTTTCGCCATGTTGGCCAGGCTGGTCTCAAACTCCTGACCTCAAGTGATCGGCCCATCTCGGCCTCCCAAAGTACTGGGATTACAGGCGCGAGCCACTGCACCTGGCCCTTTTTTTTTTTGAGACAGGGTCTTGCTCTGTTGCCCAGGTTGGTCTCAAACTCCTGGCCTCAAGCAAACCTCTTGCCTCAGCCTCCCAAAGTGCTGAGATTACAGGCATGAGCTGCCACACCCAGCCAGCATATACTATTACTGCCTGAATATGCCGCCGCCTCCTGACTCCTGCCTCGTGTCTGCTACTTGAAGCTTCTTCTGACTTCCTCAGACTTGGCTGGGTGACTGTCTTCTGTGATCGCCGTTACAGGACCGGGAATCACACTGAATGTTACTTGCTTGTCTCTCTGACTGCACATTGAGCATTCAGAGGTCAGTAACCTAGTCTTTTTTTTTTTTTTTTCTCTGAATTCTCATCACCTAGCACAATGTCTGTTACAGACGAACAGATCTAAACTGAACCCCTGATTCCACCCTGTGAACAGCCAGATTTATTCGTGGGCACAATGGGTTCACTGCTGCCTTCCTGACTTTCCTTTTTCTTTACCCTCCTCACCTGAAATGCTGTTCTTTCACGTGTCTTGTCTCCCTTCATGTCACTCTTACCTGTTCTTTATGGTCCAGCTCAATAAAAACTACTACCACTTCCTGAGCCCATGCCATGTGGGCTATATTATCATAGTTCACTTTCAGCAAAACCCCTTTAAGGAAGGCATTATCCCTATTTAATAGGTGAAGAAAATGATGCAAACAGCCCTGAGGTGTTGTTCAGAGTGTGGCAGGCGAGACAAGACTTGCACACAAACACCCACAACGCAGGCAACCCAGGTTGCCTCCCTGTCTGCTCTGATCTCCGGGTCTTCTCTGGTCCTCTTCTCTGTACTTCTGGAAGGCACTTTGGAATTCATTTTGTCTACTGCTCAACTGAGAATTGAGTCAACCGAGAACTGTTTAGGGCAACACAGGTGGTTAATGGTGGAGGCCAAACCTCAAATTCAGTAGTCTAATTCGGATGCTTGACTTTATTCCACACCCAGAATATCTTGCTCAGTTTCAGTTGCAGTAACTCAAGTGGTCAGGAACTGTCCAGCAGGGTTAGTGAAGTCAGCACAGGTGGGGCAGCCTCTGTCCACAGCCCTGAAGCTGCAGAATTCTGACCGTGCACGGCCTCGGAGGATTTTCATCCAGGGATTGTCAGGGGGAAGTCGCTGGAGTGTTTTAAGCATGGGAGTGTATGAAACAGATTTGAATTTTTAAAAGTTCATTGTAGAGAATTAATTGGGGGCTGGAGTGAATGCAGTGATTTAAGAGGTGTTCGTGGTCCCTTCAGGTGAGAGATGGTGGCAGCTCGGACCATGTTGCCGGAACATAGACAAGTGAATTGACTGGAGAGATACCTAAGGAAATAAAATTGTTAGGATTTGTCCGTGGACTGCCTACGAAGTTTGAATTGTGGCTACAGTGTGACCTTGATTAACATACTTAAGACTTAATTTGTTCCTCATGGATAAAATGATACTACTACTTTGAAAGGTTATTAGTAAAAAAAATGAAAAGCGCTCTACACATGCATTAGGTATTAGTGAATGTAGTTCTAACTCCTATTACACATACGCTTTTATTTTTTTTTCGTAAAGAGCTTTTAAAATACGGAATGGGTTGGATCTGCAGTAGCTTGTCGAAGCTGGGGGCTGTATTCTTAAGTTCTTTTTAGTCTAGTGCTCCACTAGCTCCCCTCCTACTCAGCTGGGGTAAGAAGCGCAGCGTACACGGAGGAGGGGGATGCATTTCTGCATCGAGCGCACAAAGGTGTGGCGGAGGGGGCTCCAGAGCTGGGAGGGGTCAATCTACAGGCGAATCCTGTCAATTTTACTCCTCGCGCTGGCTGACCTCGCTTCCTAGATGAGTTTCTACATTCTAGAATCTAGAAGACGCGGTGAAGAGAGACGAGTGGGGGTGGCTTCGCGAGCGAAGCCGGATGGGGGCGGGGCGGCTAGGCCGGAGGCGCAGATTCTCCGCCGGGACCGCGGCCCCGCCCCGCTTTCCGGGGCTGCCGCTGGTGACGTCGCGAGGGGGCGGGCCCGGCGACCGCGGGGGTGGGGCCGGCCGCGGGGCGTGGCGGGACGGGAGGAGGTGCGTCGCTGAGCGCAGGCCGCTGCGGCCGCGGAGTATCCCGGAGCCGCAGACAGCGCGGGCCTGAGCCCTATCCTGATTGTTCTCGCCGCGACCCCTCCTCAGCCCTGGGCGCGCGCGCGCTGGGGCCCCGCGGGGCTGGGCGCCTAGCGAGCCGGCCGGTCGACCCCAACCAGCGCAGCGACCCGGCGCCGCCCGGCCCAGGGCACACGGAAGTGGTGAGTGTCACCGGGGGAGGTGGAGGAGCCGGGGCGGCCGCGGTCGGCAGGCGAGGGGCACGCAACCCGGGTTAGCCGGAGGCGCAGCCACCGCTCTCGGTCGGTCCTCACGCTGCGCGGCCCGGGCTGCTCCTGAGCGCTGCTCAGGACCCCGCGACTCGGGCGGGGAAGGCGGGGATTTCCAGCCCCGCGGAGCCGGCGGGCAGCGAGGAGGTCCCCGGGCGGGGGCCCCTGGCCGGGAGGGGAGCGGTTAAGCCAGGCCGCCCCCTCCCCCAGCGCGCACGGCAAGTTTTCACAAACAAGCCCGGAGCGCGCTGTCTGACATCCTGTTTATACCACCCCGAGATACAGGCGCGGGCTGGAGGGCTGACGTCCCTAGCTCCTTGCACCCACTTGACCGCCAGCTCCCGGCCGGGGTCGCGGCGCAGAAAGGTTTTCTTCTTCGGCCCCCGGACGGAGGCTGAGGGTCTTAGCTTTTTTCCTTCCTTGCGGTCTCAGCGAGGGAAAGTTTCTGGGATTTGGAGCTGGGTGTTGGGCGTCCGCGAACTCGGGAAACGCCCCCTCCCCTCTTGGATTCTGTTAGGAATCAGGCCTCAGGTAGCCAGCGAGAAGTGGGAAAGGTGACCCTGGGCGAGAGGACCAGGGAAGGGGAACAGTGGGAGAGAAACACCCGGGGAATTGCGAATCCCACTGGAAAGGGACTGATTAACCGAAACGGACTGGTCTCTGGCTCCCTCACTCCAACTCCATCCGCGCGCTGTCGGCGACCGGGAGCATCAGAGGACTAATAAACACTCCTCCAAAGTCACTCCCCAGGGTCCCTGGGATGTGGGCTCCTTGGATGTGTGTTTACTAAGGAACTTCTAAATAAAAGATGCGCTGTTTGCCAGGTGTTTGTGCACACGTTTTTTGGAGGGTTTGCACTCCATGATTTCCTGTGTGCTCCTGGGGAAGAGGACCCCGTCCTTCCTGCCACTCTTCTTACTACGTGGCTGTGAGCTGCCTTCTGCCGCTGGTTGAGTACATCACTATACATGTCATTGACACTTTTTTCCCCGAGTCATAGGACTTTTCTCTCAGTGGTAGGAATTTACAGTGGTATAAAATTGTCATTACTTCTTTCAGGGAGTAAAACATGGGTAGTTAAATGATGAGAATAATGCAGAGACAGATGTAATCAGGGAGTGTTTGGTTTTGGCTATTATTTTTTTTTTTTAAAGAAAAGATTTGAGTTACGTATGGGTATAGGCACAGTAGATTTTGTTGAAGATGAGCAACTTGTATTGATTGAATCTTTGTTCTTTCCTTTCCAAAACCCCATTATGTGTTGTTTCTTGATTTTGCTTTTGGTGACTGTGATGGTTTCCAAGACCAGGGAATTATTTTCGTTGAAGGATTAATGTATTCTTTTGTACTTTGTGGTGAAGATTAATGGAGACCGCCAGGGTTCCAGACATTTCTGGTACAATATGCTTTGTAATGTGGAGAAAATGTCTCCCCTGTATAGATCCAGATCACACTTAAAGATGTGGGGACATCATACTTGAATGACTTAGGACATTATAAATAAGAATAATCATAACCTCTTCTTAATTCTGTATATCATATTAACTAACCACTTTGACCGATTTTAGTTTCTGTTAGTAGGTACAAAACTATATTTTTTTACTGCTAGGATTGCATTGTGATACTCCACACTGAATACAGCCAGTTTAAATGGTTTCCCCATTCCATACTATGCTAATTATTTACTGCCATCGGGAAATGATTGTAGAGAATGCGAGAATGCATAAATTAGATATAGGTAAAATAATTCAAATATTTCCCCAAATGTAACTACATTTCTGTTGTTGTAATTTAGGATCTTAACATGAGCTTGGCTAAAGCCTTATACTTCCGACTGAAACAAGCATTGAGAATGTGTAGGTTGATACTCATTTGTATAGAGAGAACAAGGGAACGCTGAGGTATAACTAACTCCACAGCAAAGACCAAGATCTATGTTTTCTAATTCTCAGATTCCTCTGGTGTTTTTTCCCCCTCAAACACACATCCCATTTTGTATGTCCTTATGTCCTGATGAGATAATAGCATGCCGTTAGATTTATTGTCTGAGATGTGAATATTCATACCAAGTTTTCTTGTTCATTTTCACATTTAAAAGCATTATTTTAAGTGGATGGGGAATTGGTTTATTAATGGAATCTCGCTGAGTACAAGTAACATTGGATGCTTTGTGATTTATTGTGGCTTAGTGGTATCTGGAACCTTGTCATAGAACAGGAGTGCTGGAAGGAACTTTGCAGATTCTTTTAGACCAGTAATTCTCAGCTGGGTACGATTTTGCACCCAAGGAGATATTTGCAGCTTCTGGAGACATTTTTGGTTGTTGCAACTTGGGGGAAGGGAGCGGTGCTACTGGTAGGCATCTAGTGGTTAGAGGCTAGGGATGCTGCTAAACATCCTATAACACACAAGACAGCCCCCCGTCCCAAACAGAGAATTATCCATCTCAGTAGTGCCCAGGTTGAGAAGTCCTGTTTTGGAATACTGAGTAAGGAGCAAGAATATCTGGGCTCTTGCGGTGGCAAATTTTTTCACTTCAGGGCACGTATTTTCTTCATTTGCAAAATGGAGTTAAAAATATTCTCCCTGGTCATCTCGCAGAGTTTTGGGGGGAGATTAGGTAAATAATGCATGGAAACTGTGACATGCTATGCAAATCATAACTAATATGAAGAGTATTTTTCATAAGTGAATCATTAGATTTACCGGTAGTTGAGGGAACCAGGGTTAAGGCAATATGTTGAGTAAAAAGCTGCCTGTGGATGGTTTGATATTATCGAATTCTTTGTTATTCATGTTTTGGGGTAAAGGTTTTTTTAGTGTACTTCGTTTTCTTATTGTCAGAACATGTACTTTTTAGCTCTATGATTTCTTTAAACAAAAATTATTTCTCCTATCGTTACAATAAGGAGAACTCACTATAGAAAAATTAGAAAATATAGGAAAGTAGAAAATAGAGGGAACAAGTCGTTCATGCTCTACTCCCTTGTCCATTTAAGCATGCTCACATCGATGCCAATTTCTTTTCTATAAGAGCAGTTAAGATTCAGAGAATTAATGATGAGAAAGGAGAGAGTAGCTGGTGACCAAGGAAGGTGTTCCTTGTTTCTGTGCCCTTCATTTCTTTCTTTTTTAATAATTACGATGTAAAGGTAAATTACATTATAGTAGGCATCAGGGACATTGGTTCATTGTTTTTATTATTTTTATTTTTAATTTTTTTTTCGAGATGGAGTCTCACTGTCACCCAGGCTGGAATGCAGTAGCACAGTCTAGGCTCACTGCAACCTCTGCCTCCCAGGTTCAAGTGATTCTCGTGCCTCAGCCTCCTGAGTAGCTGGAATTACAGGCACGTTCCACCATGCCCGGGTAATTTTTGTGTTGTTTTTTAGTAGAGATGGGGTTTTACCATGTTGACCAGGCTGGTCTCAAACTCCTGACCTCAAGTGGTCCGCCCACCTCGGCTTCCCAAAGTGAAGGGGATTATAGGCGTGAGCCACCGTGCCTGGCCTGGTTCATTGTTTTTGTACTTTCCTTGCTGCCTCCAAGCCACGTTCTCATTCAGCTTGTTTCCTCTCTGCTTCTTACTGTCTCCTGTGCTCAGCTAGGTGTGCCACTGTTGCTTCCTGTCACACAAACCCTCTGGTAACATGGGATTTCAAACAGCTGTCATGTTGAAATGACTGGGTTTCAGGGGCCGGAAACTAATTCCTGTGAGTATTCTTCCCTCTGAGGTGCACCAGCATTCTTGGCAGTTTAAGGCAACAGGAAAGCATAAAACATTAAGCACATTTCCATGATATCTCCACTTCTGAGGGTTTATGATCTGTGATTCTTCATAGTTGGCAGTGGGCACACATTCTTCCTTGGTGCTCTATGGATAAACTGCCCAGTTCTGAGGCAAGACCTGCTTTAGAAGCGAAAGGATAATTTCTTTTAAGTCTACTCTGGCCAGAAGATAGAGCTGGCGTTTGTTGGGATATTTTTAATCTGTGGTAACTGAATTTACTTAACAGTACTACTATTCACACTAGCATTTTGTACATTCTCTTATTCATTTAGCAAATACTTGTTGAGCTCTTGCAGTGAATCTCAGAGTGAATAGACAGACAACAAAACAGGTAAAAATCTTTGTCCTCGTAGAATTTACAGTTTATTGGAAGACCCTGAGGGCATGTTCAGTTTTGCAGTTGCAGATTGTTTACGTGTAAAAGAGCAAATCTTTGTGATTGTAGAATGTTTCCTAGAAGCCTTCATGGCACTCCTTTGAAGTCTGAGGACTAGGGAGTAGCTTCCCCTTATTTGTTGTCTTTCTTTTTTTAATATTACAGATTAATTCATTCTTTGTATGCACAGACATCTCTTTGGTACCTATTAAGTGCCTGGCAGAAGGATAAGACACAGTTTATATGGAAATAAACTTGGTATACATAGCTGTAACTCAACGTGTTATGTAGTAGCGGTCGGAATTAAGAGCTCCAGGACCCTGAAGAGAGGTAATCCCTGCTTGGAGCCCTTGTCAAATGCTGTTTTGAAGAGGCTTCATTTGAGTTGGGCCTTCAGGAGTGAGTAGGAGTTCCTTTGTTTTAGGGTGGGAAGGAAATCTAGACAGAGATACAGTGTGAGCAAAGACATAAAAGTGGGCATGTACGTGGTGTCAGTGGCAGACTTGGAAGTGGCCACTAGATTAGAGCAAAGACTGCTTGGGAGGGAGCGGTAGGAGGTAGGGCAGGACATGCAGGTTGGGTCCAGATTGTGAAGACTGTAACTCTTTCCACAAGTTTGTGAGCAGTGTTAGGTTGGGGACTGAGGCCTCTGTTGAATGAATGAGTAGGGAAGATTAGAAGCCATTTGAAATTTCCAAGTTCAAGAATAACATTATTAGCAAATGGAAGACCTGAAGCACTGAGAGTTCTATGAAGGGTCAGCTTCATCTGACCATTGTGCAACTCTCCTCCCCATCCTAGAAAACGCCCTTTATTATCTGCCATTTATCAACTATCCAGAAGACTGCTAGGAAACAAGAAAGGCTTCGAGCCAAGCAAGATGTCATGAAGTTCATCCATGCTTTCCTTACAGTGGAGTATTTGATTTGCTTTTAATTTATAAAGAATTTTTTGACAGTTTATCTAACTGGTTTTTAAGCCATTAGAAGATTAAATACAACAAATGTAAGAGACAAGAGTTGTTAAGTGGATGAATACAGGAAGACATGTTCTCAGAGGCAAGCAGTGTTAATTTTTATCTTAGAAGTGAATAAGGAGTTTCTACTGGTTTATGACAAGGAGAACCAAAACTCAAAAGTGAAACAATCTGGGGCATTTAGTGGAGGGCAAATACCATTGTCAACATGCTAGCAATTTGAGGTTGCATTGTTAATCACACCACAGTATGGTGATTGGTACTGGTAACGATCATCAAGCTATGAAGAAGAGGTCAAGTTGTTGAGCATAAATGAAGTGAAAGTTCACATCTCTAGCAGAAAAGGGCAAGTTCAGATATCTCATTTAGGGGTTAGGAGGTATGCAGGGGGGTCTGGGGACAATATAAGAAGCTACTTTCAGAGAATTTCTGTAGACAAATTCAAAGAAGAGGTTTTCTTCAGGGTGAAACACCAGTGAGGAATCTTTGCTTTAACTCAGGGAGAGTTATTTAAGAGTAATCTGCGAGAGAAGGCTGACTGTGAAACCTAAGAGGAGCTCTCTTCTTCTGTGTAGAAGACAGTAATAACTTGAATCCAGCTGTAGGAGACTAAATCACATCAATTTATGGTACCTCTGAGTAGAAAACAGACTGATTGATTGTCTTTTAGCCTTGTTTTGTTTTCTGATTCTGATAGTCTGTTTTTGGAGGCTCTGGATCTACACTGTGTGGTTTGATCCTAGCTGTAAGAGATTGCGAGCAAGTTACGCCTGTTTCCTTATCCATAGAATGACAATAAAGACAGTACCTACCTCTGAGGTTGTTTAGGTACTGTCTATGAATGACTATGCTTAAGATTTTGAAATGATGCCAGCGTGAGCTAAAAATGTGCTAGCTATTTTTAAATTTTATTTTATTTTGAGACAAGGTCTCGCTCTGTCACCCAGGCTGAAGTGCAGTGGTGCGGTCATAACTCAAGGCGGTGCTGACCTTCTGGGCTCAAGCAGTCCTCCCCACCTCAGCCTTCTGAGTAGCAGGAACCACAGGCAGGTGCCGCAATACTCAGCTAATTTTCAAATTTTTTTTGTAGAGAGAGGTTTCATTCTGTTACTCAGGCTGATCTCGAACTCCTGAGCTCAAGCAATCCTCCTGCCTTGGCCTCCCAAAGTTTTGGGATAATAAGCATGAACCACCATGCCTGACTTATTTTATTTTAATGAGTGGTAGATAGGCTGTATATTAAAAAAAAAAAAAGCCTCAAATTATATTCAGAATGTTTCAACATAGTAGGGAAGATGCCACCAGTAGATACAAAACAAAGACTAACAGATATATTCTATGTTAGAAAGACTTCAGTTAGCAATGAGTGAATCAAAAAAGAAGGCAGTTTCTCAAATCTAGAAGGGTTTATTACATAGACAGTGCCAAAGGTGCTAGGTAAATTAGGTTTTACTTTATTTTTAAGGAAAAATGACTAGCAAAGGTGCTTTTACTTAATTTAAAGTGCCATCCAAGGTATATAATTTGGTAGGAATGTATTCGACTTTCCGGGGAAAGTTAATGTGAAGATACTGTGTTGACCTCACTGATTCAGTTTACTTAGCAAGTTGTGGGCTGTTGGCAGAGGCACCATGTATACCTGTTTGTAAAATGGTGTCTTCAGAATTGTGTGGAAATTAAGTATCTTGTAAATCAGATAGTACTCCAGGGAGTTTTGCTGGTAAGGAATTATAAGGGTTTAAAGGGACTCTGAAATATGTATTCAGTTTCTACGGAATGCCCTTTTACAGTTTCTGTTTCCATATACATATTTTGCTTTCCTAAAGCAAGATTTACCCAAAATGTAAAAGTGTACAGAAAGTTGGCCCTTCCTTCTAATCATAGATGTGTATTTTACAGTATTTTAAATGTATTTCCTGCTTGGTGATGTATATGTTGGACTGGTTTCTTGGGTCTGGGCATTATTTATACTCAAGAACAGTTGTTGCCACATGATTGGAAAAGAGCTCTTGATGTCATTTTCATCCCATATGCTTTGACAGCAAAGGAGTTAGCTGTGTCTTCTCTTGTCTTCCCATTCTAGAATGAGAAAGACAGTAAAGCTCCCTAATTGATTTGTATGGAGGGGGAGTGGGTAGGAAAGCCCACTTCAGCTGAAAAGGCTGACCTGTAGGTATTTAAAATATAAATTTAGGTCTGTTATTTTCAGGTACACTTGGTAACTCAGACTGGTCTGAATATAAAGTAGAAATAGATAAGAACCACTTGTAATGAATGCAACTTTGTTTGTTTATAATGGTGTTTTAAGGACTTAAGGGTATTGGAACTGACAACAGTTTATTCAGTTAAGCACAATTATATCTGTAGGCTTGCTCGCACAGTTAATTTGATCAAATTATAGTGAGGCTATATAATTTATAACAATTTTTTTCAATTATAATTTAAAATAATGTTTATGTTGTACTAAGAAAAGATAAAACAACTCAAGGAAAAAATAATCTACCAAATATGTATCTTCCGAGAGAAAAATCTTGCTATTAAACTAGTTTGGTGCATCACACACAGGGATGCGGACAAATGCAATTTATATTATAAAGAGGTACAATGGCCTTTTTGCCAGGTGTACCTGCAAACCCATTTTAGCACTAATTCACATAACATAGACTGAAAGGTAATATGCGTAATGTCTTAATATTCTGACTGATTTTGTTCAGTTAAAACCATTCTGTGAAACTTTAGGCAAGTCCACGAATCACAGTATATGGGTTATCTTTTTGGGAAAATCATTTGATGTATGGTGGTAACTCCAAGGAACCTCATGTTTTTACTTGTGTAGAATGACTATTCACTTGGGTTGGTTGGAAGCAGGAGGAAGTCAGAGGAAGTCATATTGGCCCAAACAAATTGTAAGCCCACTTGATGCGATTTAGGAAGCAGGCGGCCACTTACCATCTACAAGCTGGCTGAAATACAAATGCTGTTAGGTTTTCATGTTTGTTCCTTTGTTCGGCAACTCTCTGTAGATCTCACATGTATGTGAGAACAAGACGGGCTTGGCTTCTGCCCTTAGAAAAGTACCTTGCTGGTTGAAAAAACAATTCAGCAATTGTATTACTGTTTGTTACAATGATGCTGAGTACCAGGAGAGATGTCAGAGGTGGGCTGTAAGAAAAGGGGCCTCTGCAGTACACTTTTATACATGGAAATCTGAAGGGTGAAAGAGCTGTGCTAAGAGAATGAGGAGGATTTCCAGTGAGAGGCAACAACATGTGCCAAGGACCTATGGTGGAACCAACACCCTGCAGCTGGTGCAGGGAGAACAAAGGTGGAGGCCGGTGAGGCAAGAAGGAACCTGGTCAAGCAGGGCCTTATGTACTATATTACTTTTGGGCCTTATAATGCATTAGGGGAAGTTGAAGTTTTTAAGCAGGGTAGTAACATGATGAGATTTGTGTCCCATGAAAAAACGGAAGAAGGATCCCACCCACTCACTGCTGCCCCTAGAGCACCTCTCTTTCCTCTTTCCCTTCATTCTGCTGCCAGATAAATGCCTTGAAAACCTTCACTTCCTCCCACCCACTCATTCTTTAACCCTTTGCAAACTGACTGCCACCTCCACACTCATGAGACTGCTTCCCTGAGGTCACCAGTGACCTTCTTGCTGTCACATTTTAACACCTTTTTTCTGCCCTAGTTATCTAAAACAGTTCATGCTGCTGAAAACCTCCTTCCTGGCAGATGTTCCTCAACCCTACTGCTGCCTGGCTTCTGAGACACAGTGAGGACTTCCTTTCTCTGTGTGTCTCTGTTCTCTTTTTGAGTATCTTCTCTTTCTCTCACTTCTCCTCCTCCCCCAGTGAGGATGTTTCTAAAGGTTCTGTGAATGGTAGATCTTATATGTTGCGAAAACGGTGCAGATGACCCACTTTTGCCTGAGCTCCAGTTGTCCCTTTTTATTTATATTCCTTCCTCTCTGCTCCTTACCTCCCCCAAATACTGGTTGCACAGTTTCAGACACTATTCAAGGCACTGGGGACACTGGCGAACAAGAGAGGAAAGGTCCCTGTCCTTAAGTAGCCAGCAGTCTAAGATGTTAAACACATTGATAAACAAGATAATTTCAGGTGGTGGTAAGTGCAGTAGAGAAAGTTAGCAAGGTATGGGTAGTGAATACTTAGGTTGAGGGGTTAGGAGAAGGGCTCCTGGTCTGAGAAAGTGACATTTAAACTTAGCCTTGAAGGACAAGTAATGAGTAGGAGCCAGGCAGTTCAATGATCTGTAAGAAAAATGTCCTAGGCAGAGGGGATAGCCAGTGTGGGCCCCTGCAGTGGAATGAGCTTTCCATTTCACACTGGGCTGCCTTGCTGTGTGTCCTTTGACACCTCCCATTTAACTGCTCCAAGATTGATACCATCTTTCTTTCTGAGCCATTGTCATAATAATGGATGATTTCTCTGTTTTGGGTTCATACCATCTCTATCCACTACCCTGAAAACCCTAGGCCAGCAGGGTGTGGGCCTCACAGAAAACTTGTGAGGGCAAAGACAGTAAACATTTTCAGCTTTGAGCACAGCGCAGTCTGTCACAAGTATTGAATCTGCAACTGTAGCACCAATGTAGACATGTAAACCAGTGAGTGTGGCTGTGCTCCAATACAACTTTATGTATGGACACTGACATTTCTGTTTTCACTTGTCACAAAATACTTTTCTTCTTTTTCCCAACCATTTAAAAATGTGTCAGCTTATTGGCTGTACAGAATGGGCAGCAGCAGGCCAGATTTGGCTCGCAGGCCAGAATCTGCTGCCCCCTGCCTTAGACTAACCCTGATCTCTCCCTTTGCTTTTGCCCCATCCCACATCCTCCCCAGGCCCTCTCAGGGCTCCCTCCCTGGTATTCGTATTCAGCACCTTTGCCACTTACTGTCCCTACTGCTGCAGCCTTCCTTTGGCTTTCTTTTTTTTTTTTTTTTTTGAGACGGAGTCTCGCTCTGTTGCCCAGGCTGGAGTGCAGTGGCCGGATCTCAGCTCACTGCAAGCTCCGCCTCCCGGGTTTACGCCATTCCCCTGCCTCAGCCTCCCGAGTAGCTGGGACTACAGGCGCCCGCCACCTTGCCCGGCTAGTTTTTTGTATTTTTTAGTAGAGACGGGGTTTCACCATGTTAGCCAGGATGGTCTCGATCTCCTGACCTTGTGATCCGCCTGTCTCGGCCTCCCAAAGTGCTGGGATTACAGGCTTGAGCCACTGTGCCTGGCCTCCTTTGGCTTTCTTTACCTGGGTGATCTATCATTGCTCACTCTGTGTCCATGTGCACACATTATTTAGCTCCCACTTATAAGGGAGCGTATGTGGTATTTATCTTTCTGTGTCTGACTCCTGATCACAAGCCTGTAGAAGCCCCTATTGCCTGTAGAAAACAATCCAAGCTCCACCTTAGTCTGATAGTAAAGATTCCTTGTGCTAAAACCTCAATTTAACTTTCTAGCATACTCTCCTGTTTCTCTCCTGCTACACTGCCCCAAAACAGATTGTTCATTATTTTGCTTTCAGGTCCCAAATGTTTCCCATGCTTTTCTGTGTTCTTCTTCTTCGTTTAATGCACTTTTCCCATGCTTCATGCTCTCCATCTGTCAGAATTCCATAGCTTTCAAGGCCCCTTCAGATGTCCCTGGTCTCTTCCTCTGCCCCTCCCTACCCTAACAAGCAGTGTGTATTCACATAGTCCTCTGGTGGTGTGTAATCCTCCGTTCCAGCACGTCATGTTCCGCTTTGTGCTTCAGTTCTTTTGCAGACACATCTCCGCCATGTAGTCACGAGGCCCTTGAGGGCAGGAACCATCTCTTTCATCGTAATGTTGCCTTTCCCAGTAGGCACACGGCTATTTATTGAATAAACACAAATCCTGTGTACACTTGTTCAAATTGTACAAAATTTGCAGGAGAGTCAAAGTGGGAACATTTTACTGAAGGGAGTTTGGTCAAATTACATCCTTGATTGTTGTATAAAGTGGTACAGTTTTGTAAAGGATCATCAAGTATTTTGGAAGACTTGTTGGCTCTGCCAGTGGCTTAGATAAATAAATTCGGGCAAGTTATTGATCTCTCTCCTCAAAGAAAAAAATTGATATGTTTTCTTTTATATAAAGAAAAAAAGAAAAAAAAGTGATCTGTAACTCATTGTGTTTCCTTGCTAGAAAGCTCAAAGATAAGTTATTTGCCTGTTTTTAGTTGCTATCCAGTTTTCTTACAATAATCTCTCTGCCTCAGTCTCCTCATCAGATTACTTATCACATGTGTTAAATCCTTCTTTTAATTGATGGTTGTGTTGTCTAGATCTTTTATATTTATATAGGTAGCCTCAACTCTCCTTTGTTTGGAGAGGGGCAATAGAAATATGAATAATAAATAGTTGCCCTTTGGTTTCCCCAACCTGTGGTGACAACAAGATAATAAAACAGATACTTATCCTATGTAAAGCAGGCAAAAAGGCTTTGGGCTAATATGGGAATCATGATGTGGGTTTGGTGGAAAATGAGCAAAACACCTTGTAAGGATCTGGTAGTCTGAAAGTTAATGCGTGCTTGGGGTAGGTCATGTCCTGCCAGGTCTTGGGATTTGTGACACATCATCCCACATGGGGAGGAGAGTAGGCAAGGGCGTGAGACTATTGATTAGTAAGCTTTTACTGTGTCGGTTGTTGGGTTGTGTATTTTGCCTATGATATTTAATTTAATCTTTGTAATAGCCAGAGACTTGGATCTTATTGGCATCATTTTCCAGATGAGCAAACAGAGCTAATAAATGGCAGAACTAGAATTCAAATCTGAGGCGCTCTGGCATTGTAAACAACAACAAAACATGATTCTACTCTTCAGAGAGACTTTTTTCTCCTGGATTGTCACTTGTCCTTTTCTTTCTCTCTCTCCTGACATTGGTATTTAAAATGAGAACCTAGGAAACTTGCTTCTTCTAACCTAGTGTTTTCGAAGCAGTTTTAGGTCCTTGGAGATGTGCCTTGATGCGTCTGTACAATATTGTATTTGGTATTGTTAGATATAAAGAAGACCTGAGGCCGGGCATGGTGGCTCATGCATATAATCCCAGCACATTGGGAGGACAAGGCAGGCGGATCACTTGAGGTCAGGAGTTCGAGACCAGCCTGGCCAACATGGTGAAACCCCATCTCTACTAAAAATACAAAAAAAAAAAAAAAAAAAAAAAAAATTAGCTGGGCGTGGCAGCACGCACCTATAATCCCAGCTACTCAGGAGGCTGAGGCAGGAGAATTGCTTGATCCTGGGAGGCGGAGGTTGCAGTGAGCTGAGATGGTGCCACTGCACTACAGCCTGGGGGACAGAGCAAGACTGTCTCAAAAAATAAAAAAAGAATTGTTTTTTAGGTTTTGGGGCAGGGCAGTTGGGTTCATTTAGCTGTCCTAAAGAAAGTTTGGTATATTTTTTGTGAAATATTTAGTTTAAAAGTTGCATTGCTATTTTTGACATTTTAAGTCAGATGAGATTTACTGTTGCTTTATATTACCTGGCTGTTATATAACACATCCCGTGTTTACCTGTGTGAGTCTGAGCATACCAGATGTGCTGTTATGAAAAGCGTGCTGGACTTGGAACTAGGAAATGCTGATGCGAGGCTGTCGTCTGCCACTTACTAGCTCTGTGACTTTGGGCTCATAATTGAGCCTCAATTTTTCTCAAGTGTAAAATGGACCTCATAGCACCTGTCACAAAGGAAGTTCTGTGAAGCTTAAATGAGGTAGAACCTACAAAATAGCTTCAGACAGTGCCTGGGATCCAGCAGCATTTAATGAAAGTTACCCTCTGCTACCCCAGATACTGAATATTGCCAGAAAATCTGTAAATTGTTACATAATGTTTACATCTTTGTAAGTGGTAACTTTATAGGTAAATATTATTCAGGTTATAAACCTCTGATTTAGGAAACCTCCTTATGCAAATGGTTGGCTTCCCACTACAGAAACATCGTAATAAGATAGTGGTTTAGACTCCCAAATCTGCAACCAGTCTGTATGTTTGAATCATGGCTTATGATTAATCATAGCTGAATGATCGTGGGCAAGTTATTCAAGCTCTTTGTGCCTCAGTTTCCTCATCTGTAAAAGGATAATAGGATAATAGTGGCCCCTACTTTATGGGATTGTGAAAATTAAATGAGAATGTGTGTGTATGTATGTGTGTGTTTGTCTGTATTTGTACCAATACCCTGTTGGAGTTTACCACTATTATTTACTGTTCCTCTTCTCTTTTCCTCCCTGTGTAAACAGCCCATAAGTTATCTGGAAGTTCCCTACTATCTCCCTCTTATCTTCTGCTACTGGAAGACTCCTTTTTCTTCTGTCTTTGGTCCCGTGTTAGTTGCTTCATTTTGATTGAGGCTGTCTTGTTCTAGTGTGCAGTACATTCTCATCGATCCTTTTCCTATACATTTCTTGCCTAGACACTTTGAAAAAGTGTTTTTGTTTTGGGTGGAAACTGAACATTTTTTAATAATGACTCATAAACCCAGCCAGGTGTTAAGGATACTCTTATATTAAGAAAAATGGAAAGCTATACAGTCTCAAGCAAATGAAAAAACTATATAAAATGCCTAATTGTTTATTGAATGTTTACTCTGTGCCAGAAATTCAGATCAATAAACTGAGCCTTAGAATGGTTGAAAATATTTAAAAGTACCTGGCTTTTAAGTGGAGGAACCTAGATTTGATCAAAGCCAACCTGGCCCTTGGTTTCACAATCCCTAAACTCACTTGCCTTCATAAGGCCTCCAGGCACTGCCTCAAGACTCCATCTGCACCCCTTCTGAACCTGCACTCTGCTTTCCCTCACACTCCTGCTTTTGAGATGGCAAAATCACTTACGGTTCTTTTTGGCTGCAGTAATGTTTCCTACTCTTTTGGCAGGGCAAATGTATAGTGTTTCAGATACTTTATGTGTTAAATTGGTCTTTTGTGTGTTGGCTTGGAACTTAACCACATTTACTGCAGTGTGTCTGGGGGAAATGTGCGCCAAGTTTCAAACAACCAACTGGGAATGAATTCTTTAAAAGGCAGAACTTATTTATAGCTAAGGGCTGCTAGTGTATTTATTTGAGTGTGTTACCTGCATTGGTATGCTTTAAGGGCTTATGTGTCATGCCTGAAGCGACATATTCTGGAATGTATACGTTATTGCACTTACTTGGTTAACTGTCCTCACTGTTGGCTGACCTTTGTACACTGACCCACTGCCATTGTGTTTGGCAAGTAGTGGGAACCCTGAGAAGAGACTTATTTAGTCCTCTTTAAAGATCAATCGTTCTTTATACTTTTCTGTATGCTTGATATATTTCAATTAAAAAAAATCAGTGGAGTAAGGATCAGGCAACATTGAAAGAGGAATTCTGCCACACAGTTGCCAGTCTGATGAAAATACTGCTTATGCTAGGTCGAATTGAGACTTTGAAAGATATTTGGGAGCCAGACACTTATGAGTACACAGGTATTGCTTTGAATATTGGAAGAAAGCAAAGAGTCAAACGAATTTCTTCTTGGTTTAGAGTCTTGTTTACTTTTCTCAGGTTAGAATTGATAGCTCTAATGGTTTTAAGAAGTCATGAAGAAGAGGCCCACCGTGAACCTGAATTTCTGGTTCTGAGTTTATAGGCATTGTCTGGTAAATACTGTTTAAGGGTTATTAGCACACAATGGTCATAAAATCTTGTAATACTTTTAAGAGGTGTAAGAAATTGAAGTCACCTGAGAATACCTCCTTCTGATTTTACTGCAGAGAAATAAAGGAATCAAAGCTTTTAAGTGACTTGCCTAAGACCTGTCTGGGTCACCGCTTTAGGGATTGTTTTTTTATCCATCATCATGCTGGATTTGTTACTGAGCAATAAAATGGTACAGAAGGTAGTCACATAGAGAATTTAGGAAATAAAATACTCATTTGTTCAAATACTTCTCTGGAGGTTGAGATATATCTATGGGTAGAAGATTTAGAGGTTATTTAAGAGACATTAGGATTGTCTAGGGTCCACCCCTTACCATGGGGATTCTGAAGCGCAGTGTCTTATGAGAGAAGAGAGATCAGGCTACTTAGTGAGTGAGGTGTTCTAAGTGCTCAGTCCAAGGGCTGGCTGGATGACTAGCACTAAATCTGTGTGGATGTTTGTTCAAACTAATCAGCCTACGATTAGTTTGTTCCTAAGAATAATAAAACTTTGTTCTAGTTTTTTAAAATTGTAATAATAATTCTGCAAGCATTTAATAAGAATACTTTCTTTAATGTTGACTTTTTTTTTTTTTTTGAGACAGAGTCTTGCTCTGTCGCCCAGGTTGGAGTGCGGTGACGCGATCTCGGCTCACTGCAACCTCCACCTCCCGGGTTCAAGTGATTTCACAGCCTCAGCCTCTAGAGTAGCTGGGACCACAGGTGTGCGCCACCACGCCCAGCTAGTTTTTGTATCTTTAGTAGAGACGGGGTTTCACCATGTTGGCCAGGATGGTCTCGATCTCCTGACCTTGTGATCTGCCTGCCTTGGCCTCCCAGAGTGTTGAGATTACAGGTGTGAGCCACCACGCCTGGCCTAATGTTGACATTTTTTACTCCTACACTAAGCTTTTATGTTTTTGCTTATTCTCTTCTAGTCTTTATCAATAATGTATAAATATGTACTGTATTATGTAATTTTCATTGCTGGATACATATACCTGTCTTCTTTTCTTAAACTTTTTTATTCTATTGTCGTAGAGTCTTTGTAATAATCATTTTTTGAATGGTTAAGTAGTATTTAGTTGTGTTAATGTATTTTATTTTTCTTAAGTAATCTATGATAGAATATTTAAGCTATTTCTATTTTTACAGAATATTGTAGGGACCCTTTAAAAACACACAAATATCATTTTTCTGCTACTAATTGCTTATTAGGATGAATGCATAGATTTACTGTGTCAAAGGTTATAACTGATTTTATGACTTTTAGTATGTAATTCTGGAAAATTAAAGAGAAACCTAAATCACAAATGGCCTTAAACATTGGCAGGAAGCTGCTAATTTCCTGACTGTTGTACAGGCAACCCACTGACAAGTAATATGTCAAATACTGACCATTATAATTCCTTATCATAGGCAGATACAGTTTTCTTCAAATGACATGAAAATAATTTATTTGCTTTTGATGCTTTTTCTCATTGGGAAATGATATTCTGTAAGTGCAGAACGTGCACTTGAATGTGAAGTTGTAGTGAGGATTTTTATTTTTATTTTTGTATAACTTAGTTATAATAAAGGAAACAAACTTTATGTCACTTCTAGGCTGATGAAATACCCTAGTAAATGCAGTACATTTTTGCATGACTAATAGGAGTAGGGGCGGGGCTTTGACTTTTACATCAGTCAGGTTAAATTCACATAAGTTAGCTGGTTTCCCTAAGACAGTGACGTATTGCCTTTTGCTTAACTTTTTGTTAGTTGGGAAATGTATTCTACTTTGATGACTGGTGTTTTTCTGCTTAGTGGGGATATTTTCTGTGATGCCAGGATAAACAATTCTATAATGCAAATCTGAACACATCACTGCCTTGCTTAAAATCTTTCACTAGCTGCCCTTTGCTGTTAGGATTAAGTCTATCCAAACTCCTTAGCATGGTATAAAGAGCCTCTCATGGTCACAGCCTTCCTTTCCTTCCATTCTCATTCTTGCAGTCAGCACTCCTGCCCTGCTGACCGTTTTTGGTTCTTAAATATGTTGTGGTCTCTCTTACTTCTAGGACACTAAGTTCTGTAGATTCGTTAGTGAGTATACAGCCTTAGAGACTGCAAGAATTCTGAGCAGTATTTTTAAGAGTTAGATTTCCATCCAAGTACCATTAACATTCTAGGCTGCCACATTCCAAGATTTACTCTGGAGGTGTGAGGTGGAAGCCACGTTAAATGGCTGGAAAATAATCCTGTGGGAGAGATAAGCTTTGTCATTTTGTTTTTACAAGGTGTGTTGCAGTGAGCGTTGAAAAGCCTTCCACGAAAAATAGAATCTTCTTTTTTCCCTCATTATGATTAAATTACTGGCTGCTAATCTTTCATAATGAAGAGAGAAGCCCAAAAGCAATTTCAGAACAAGCATCTCGTGCTGATTAGTGGTTATAGTGATTTCACACAGATAGTATTCCTTGTGTTTGAAAGTTATTTTATTGGTCAGATCTGCTTCTGTGAAATCAACAAGGGTAGTTTATCTTTGCAAAAACTTGTAACAAGCTTATAGTTACACTCCTTGGGGAACACAGTTCACATTTAAGATTTTGCCTTGGGCACCTCTGTTCAGCTTTATGCTGTGTCTTTCAGATTCTAGATAAGAAACTGGTTTGACATTAATATGTGTCATGATAGCTTTTTAGATATCCTTTTTGCTTGCATTAAGTCAGACAAAATCTGCAGAGCCTAGCACCATGCTCTGTATATGAGCTGCTTTCTCCATGTGTCTTGGTTCGTACAAGAGTCAGTATACCTAGACAGTCAGTAATCACTCATTGATGAGATTTGGATTTAATAAGTTTAAGCCTGGTCAGTAATTAGTGGGAACCAAACCAAGGCAACCTATAGCACATGGAGCATTGCATCAGAGATCTCAGTTTTTCAAATAAGGCATAGATAAAGGATCTCTGTGTATTACCCTCCTGTTCTTGGACTCAATTGTTCGAATGTTTCACCCAAAACCTCAATTTCAGGGTAATATTTAGGCACTCTCTTCTATATTATACCTCAGGTAATTTGGAAACATTTGTATTTCTAAATCTATTTCTGTATAAACTTTCTGTGAATTGTATATCTCTCCCTCTGTATATTACATAGTATAGATTTAAATAGAAAAATTCATTGTTCCCTTCAGAGGTGTAAGAGTATTCTGGCTGAATTGGAAATGTTATGTTAAATTTGAAATTATACTACCTAAATTTTGGACTTGTGTACTACTGTTTTAGTAGAGATGTATGATACTGCGGATAAAGTTCCAAAACAATCTGTGGTGAGAAAATTCTTGTTCAGGTACCTGTTGTTCGGTGAAACTGCTTTTCTATTGGGTATCTGTATTATTTTTTGGTTAAGTTAAAAAAAAGGGATTTATTGGCCTATGTCTTAAGAGGCTCATGGGCTCCAAGGATATAAAGGCACTCTCCTTCTCAGTAGGAATCCTGCCTATTTCTGCTTCCTGTTCGTTGGTCTTATTTTCTGCCACAATGAGGTTTTATCCACATGATCTGAATAGAGAACACATTGGCTGCCCCAAGATGATGTCTGTTTATCAAATCTCCCTGAAAGACTTGTGCTTGTGTCACCCCTTGGTCTGGAAGGTGGACAGTGCAGGCATGGATGGGGGTCAGGTTGGACACTGTGATAGTTTCTAGAGAGATAAAAACAGATGTCAGCTGTAATATCTTGAACTGGCAGTTAAAATTTTTTTTTTTTTTACGTTGTAGAAAATAAACAACATAAAATTTACCGTGTGAGCCATTTGTAAGTTTCCAGTTCAGTACTATTAAGTACATTCACGTTGTTTTATAACTAATCTCCAGAACTCTTTTCATCTTGCAAAACTGAAACTCTGTACCCATTAGATAATAACTACCCATCGCTTTTTCCTGCTAGCTCCTGCCAACTACCATTCTACTTTTTCTATCCATGGATTTGACTACTTTAGCTACTTCTTATAAGTGGAATTGTCCATAATGTCCTTTTATGACTGGCATATTTCACTTAGCATAATGTCCTCAAGGTTTATCCATGTTTTTGTGTATGATAGAATTTCCTTCCTTTTAAAGGCTGAATAATATTCCGTTGTATGTATATACAACATTTTGTTTATCCATTTATCTGTTATTGGATGCTTGGGGGCTTCTACCTTTTGTCTGTTGCAAATGATACTTCTATGAACACCGGTTTCCAAATATCTCTTTGAGACCCTGCTTTCAGTTGTTTTGTGAACTGCCACTTTTTTGGATAACTCTCATTTAAAACTATGTTCATCTTTTTTTCCTTAAAAACTGCCCACAATTAACTCTTTTTGGTGCCCAGTAAGTGGAAAATTTAGAACAGCAAAATGTTTGCTTTATTCAACAAGCACCTCTCAAAATCTAGAAAACAAAGAACATTAGAGAACACTGTGGAAGTAAGTATGATTATCGGTAGCTGGCTGACATAGAAGATTTTAGTTTTTACTATGACGTGTAAATATTTACCTTTGCAGGTTTTAGTAGACAAGAGCATGAGGTCTGATTGTAGGCCTGTGACTTTGGGGAAGTTACCTAAAGCCTTGCCAGCCACCATTTACCTATTTGCAGAGAGGGGGTTGGTTATACCTGCTAGGGTTAATTAGACTATTAAATGAGATAACATGTGCAGAACACACAGCCAGTGGTAGGTGGTCGGGAAGTGGTTTCCTCTCTCCTGTCTTCTTCCAGGGGAATAGAAGAGGATCACTGTGTGAGGATCCCTGTATTGTTCAGCTCTGATGCTCCTCCCGCTGTGGGTGGTAGATCTCACTCTTAACAAGGCTTTCTTGGCAAGCATTTTTAAACTTTACATTTTCTTATTTTTATTACTATTATTGTTGATATTTTGTTTGGCGTGGGTACTGTATTTACATGGTTCAGAAAGCAAACCAGGGCCAGGTGCCATGGCTCATGCCTGTAATCCCAGCACTTTGGAAGGCCAAGGCAGGTGGATCACTTGAGGTCAGGAGTTCGAGACCAGCCTGGCCAACATGGTGAAACCTTATCCGTACTAAAAATACAAAAATTAGCTGGGTATGGTGGCAGGCACCTGTACTCAGGAGTATCCCAGCTACTCAGGAGGCTGAGGCCAGAGGATGGCTTGAACCCTGGAGGTGGAGGTTGTAGTGAGCCGAGATCATGCCACTGCACTCCAGCCTGGGCAACAGAGCAAGACTCTGTCAAAGAAAAAAAAAAAAAAGAAAGAAAGCAAACAAGTATAACAGGGTACAAATTGAGAAGGCTTGCTCCCATTTTTGTTTGTCTATCAACTTCGTTCCCTGTTTCCTTAAGTGCTCTTTTCATCTCTAGGACCTATTAATGTAAGTATATATTCTTATTCTTGTTTTATTGTACATAAGGTAAATATATACTGTATACTGTTCCACACTTTGCTTTTTTCATTTTTCCCTATATCCTCCTCTCTTTCCTTATTAGTACATCAAGTATTTTCTCGTGTAAATAGACCATGATTGATTTAACCAGTTCCCACATAAGGGACATTTTATTTGCTTCTGCACTTTTGCTGTTGTAAATAGTGCTATTTGTGTAACTTTGTATGTCGAAGGTCAGATAAATTCCCAGAAGTGGAATTGCTGGGTTAAAAGATAATTGCATAAATAATTTTTATTAATATTCTCAATTGCTCCCCATGGGGTTAGTACCTTTTCCCATGCCTTGAGATTTACATATTTTTGTGCATTGCAGACACGTCTTACCCCTTGCTGTATACCTTCTTTTGAGCTGCCATCTTGTTAACATGGAGAGAACTGACAAGTGCAGGCGATTCCTTAAGGGCCAGTGGACTGTTGGAATGCTTTCCAAGCAGGTGCCAGGGTTTGAGATTGTAGTGTGACATGCGACTAGGGGTTCTGCCCATCCTGATGTGCTCCTGTTCCTATCTCAGGACCTGAGGATGGAATGACTGGGTGTGTTGTGAGCCTGAGTGCTTCTGGGGGAGAATCAGTTGCTCTGTGCATTAAAGCAGTATTGGCTCCTGCCTCCCTTCCTTGGAAGTTTTTGTTTTGTTTTTTTTTAAATTTCACAACTTTGTATAAAAGTTATTCCTATTTATTGAAGGTTTAGAATCCAGAGAAAAGACAAAAACTACTCGGACTCTCACAACCATTGTTAATGTTTTCATGAATATCATCTCAATCATGTGTGTGTATCCCCAACAAAAATGGTGATTATATACTGCATAATGTTTCATAAACTTTTTTTCCATTTGCTAGTGTATCATGACTATTGTAACATCCTTCAGTAATGATATCCCCCCCACCCCCAACACATGCACATGTTTTTGTGTAGATTTCTATTGGATGGCTTCACCATGGTTCTCTGTTCCTGGATGAACATTTATGTTTGTCTTATTAGTCAGCAACCCTATGATGAAAATCCTTCTGGCTAAATCTTGTATGTTATTATTGTTTGCTTAGAGTACATTTCTAGAATTAGCAAACAATAACCTACAGGAATTAGAACTTCTAGGTCAAAAGACATATACACGTTGCTCTCCAAAAGTGACATTTATTTATATTCCTAAATGAGAGAACTATTGTCATCATACTCAATTTGTGGATATAGTAATTTTTAAAAATTTTCCAATTTATTAGTAAAAAGTGATAAATCTATCTTTTACTCTGCAGATATTTAATTACTGGTACATTTAAACTTTTTTTTTCAAGTTTGAGAACTCATTTTTTTGATGTGGATTGCCTAGTCAAGCCCTTCGCTCATTTTATTATTGGTGTGTTTGTCTTTTGTATTTATTAAAGCTACATGTGTTAAGGATATTAGCTTTCTGTCACAAATTAGCTGGGTGTGGTGGCAGGCACCTGTACTCAGGAGTATCCCAGCTCCTCACGAGGCTGAGGCCAGAGGATGGCTTGAACCCTGGAGGTGGAGGTTGTAGTGAGCCGAGATCATGCCACTGTACAGATATTTTTCCTCAAGTTTACTTACATATTAAGACCTTTTGTTATAGGAGTTTTATATTTTCATGAACTCAAATCTATCACACATTTCTTAATAAAGGCTTTTGCTTCTGGTGTCATGTTTGAGAGATCTTTTGATGCCTCTAATTCTACAAATATTCAACTCTTAAACTTAATATTTGGTATATTTGTCATTTGAAATGATAGGATGTTTATTTTAGTCTATGATGTAAGATGGATTCTAATTTTATTATTTTCTCTGACTATCCAATTGTCCTACCACAAAAAGTTATTATCTCCCCACCAACTTGAAATCCATGTTTTTACAAATTGCTTTTTTTTTTTTAAACACATTTGAAAATTTACACTAAAACTATAAAAAGGGCATTAGAGTCACAAGGTCCTAGCCCTAGACTGTCTTCAGGCAGTTGATGCCAGTGAGACATGGAGGAGGTGGTCTAACCTCTTCTTAGACTTGGTTTCTTCTGGGAAATCACACCTGACCACCAATCAGGGTGTTATGGTCATCTAATGAGGTAATAGGTGTCAACTCTGAACCTTTATATGGGAAGTAGTGTTTATAATGCTACTCATTAGGAGAGCCCGGATGTTCCTGAGGAACTATAACCGTAGTCAAAACTTGATATAATAAAGATTAGATATTGTCTTTTGAAAGAATTAGGAAAACTGAAAAAAAAAACTGACTTTTGAGTTATTTCCTATAGTCAAATAGGACCTAATTGTAAATAATAAAAATGGGCCTGTTTTAATTATTTATCTTGACATGGATTTTATTTAATTCTGGATCGTTCTTGTATTTGTCAGGAACAACCAAGCTTACACAGTCGCTCCAGGCCGACTGGGCTCCAGTCCGTAGGGCTTTCTTTGGGGATCTGTAGTGTAAACCACACCCGCCTAATCTTCCTTGCTTCTCCTAGAGAACACCCGAAAGTCCCAGGGGATACTGGCCTGCCCTCAGACTCTTCCTTTAGTCTTTAGATTTAGACATTTCCACTAAACTTAGAGAGTCAAGTAACTGGATTCATGTTGAAAGTCTGATAGTAGTTGATTTTGAGACCCGCATTTAGTCATGACATGCACCGAGCTTTGGTTTCTTCATTTTCAAAATGAAGGCCATTTGTGGGAGTTTGAATGTAACATCACAGCTCTGAGGCTCCGTTTCCATCCCCAGTTTCTCTGACAGAGCAGAGGACTCTAAAAGGAGGCTGATTCTTTTTATTCTAACCATGGGAAATTTGAAATAATTGTTGACTTAATTCACTTATTTTTTTTGGTCCCTAAAATATTTGATTGGTCAGGATAAATCATCTTTGTTTTATTTTTCGTTTCCGATTATTGTCAGAATAATAACTGGATAAGTCCCAGTGAAAGCCCCAAGTGAAAGAGTTTGTAGTCATGATGCCACATTTTTTATTTAAAAGTGTTTCTCTAGAGTTAAGGAATGAATTTTTTTTTTTTTCCCAGATGTGGATGCAAGTTACAATAAATTCTTGGCCCTTTTGAACCATTAGGGATAAATCATTTTGGGTTAACCGTTTTCTAGATGGTGAGAATTTATTCTTATAATGACCACAAAACTTCAACTACTTTATTTTATTTTTGTTATTATTATTTTTTGACATGGAGTCTCACTCTGTTGCCCAGGCTGGAGTGCAATGGGACAATCTTGGCTCACCGCAACCCTCGCCTTGCATGTTCAGGTGATTGTCCTGCCTCAGCCTCCCAGGTAGCTGGAATTACAGGTATGCGCCACCACACCCAGCTAATTGTGTATTTTTAGTAGAGACGGGGTTTTGTCATGTTACTCAGGTCTTGAACTCCTGACCTCAGGTGGTCCACCCATCTCGACCTCCCAAAATGCTGGCATTACAAGCATGAGTGACTGACTGTGCCTGGCCAAAACTTTTAACTACTTTAATGAAAAAAATCTGAAAATATATTTTTTCTGTATTTGAACTGAAGTGACTGAATAAAGTTTATTTTCTCTTTATTAATCATGTTCAGTTACAAGTGTAATTTGTGTTGAGCACCGTGTTTATGGGGCCTAGCATAAATTGGAGTAGAAAGACCTGAGTTTAAATTCACCACCTGCTGACGCTGTTGCTTATGAACAGTAAACCTCTCTTAACCTCATTTTCTTCACTTTTTAAGAAATTGAAGTTGGGCCAGGTGCAGTGGCTTATGCCTGTAACCCCAGCACTTTGGGAGGCCGAGGTGGGTGGATCACTTGAGCCCCAGAGTTGGAGACCAGCCTGGCCAACATGGTGAAACCCCATCTCTACTAAAAATACAAAAATTAGCCAGGTGTGGTGGCGCACGCCTGTAATCCCAGCTAATCGAGAGGCTGAGGCAGAAAAATGGCTTGAACCTGAGAGGCGGAGGTTGCAGTGAGTGGAGATTGTGCCACTGCACTCCACCCTGGGCGACAGAGTGATACTTTGTCTCAAAAAAAAAAAAAAAAAGAAAGAAATTGAAATTGGTATAAGCTAGAGCTTCTGTAAATGATGGCTTTTACAATAGGGATTCCCTGCAGGTCTGTTGAGTTATATGTATTTGCATGCACACGTACACACATGGTGTATTTGTTCCACACTAACTAGTTTTGGACTTCTTATTGTGCTTTCTGTTGTTTTTCTGTCAACTTCACCGTTTTCTCTCCTTGAAGCTACCAGTATGCCTGTGTGTAGGGCTTGCTCTCATAGAATTTATAGATTTTTTGACATCTAGTTACTTGTATTTTATACACAGCTCTAAGTGAGAAGGCCTGGCAACATGTAATGTTCGTGAATATTTGTATGAAATTCAGCAGCATTTACTTTGGAGAACTCATATTTTATGTGTGTTCCAAAACAATGAAACTTAGCACTGTTACAACACAGGAGCATATTTGCATCCTGGTCTTTATTTATGAAGGAATAGTATTGAGCCACCCAGTTGGGGGACATACAGTCTAAGTAGTTATTTGCTTATTTCGTCTCTGGGTTCCAACTTTTATTGACTTATGTAGCACATGTACACTAGTGGCATAATGCCAGCTGGATTTCAGAGTGCAGAATGAAACCATGTGGTTTTCTGTGAGTTTTTTTAAGCCTTATTTAGGAATTATATCCATGACTAGGATCTTATAAATTATGTGTCTCCTATGTGCCCAGGTCCTAGTATATACCTAATTTAATCCTTGAACGACCCTTTTGTGATAGATGGTATTATCCCGTTTAAAGATGAAGAAACCAATATTTGGAGAAATTAAATACCTTATTTTATAAATGAGTAAGTCTTTTCTGACTTCAGAGCTCATGCGTTTTACCACTAAGCCATGCTCTCCGCTTACTACAAACTAGTGACTCCAAAATTCTGCAAACTGTGAAACTGTTGTGAACTTGTGTGAATGTATTGGAGTAGGTGCTGAGTAGATGTTTGAACTTCTTCCCTTGTCCTGTGTTATGCGTGGTAATCTGCCATTTGCTGTTCCTAGCTGTATGGTCACCCTTAGAGGTATGAGTTGTGCTTATGTGTATACATTCATGCCTAGATCTGTTGCTCACAGAATCATCTGACATCCCCATTTCATTGAATCTAGGCAGCAGGGTTGATGGCAGCCAGAAAAGTGTGCCCTGGGGGCAAGAATGTCTTCAGGGAAAAATGTTATTGTCTTTCAGATAGCTCTCCAAACACAGTTGCTCCAACAAGTCCTATGAAAAGATTGCTTGAGCCCAGGAGTTCAAGGCAGCAGTGAGCCATGGTCCTGCCATTGCACTCCAGCCTGAACAACAAAGTGAGACCCTGTCTCAAGAGAAAAGAAAAGAAAAAAATGCTAGATGGATCTTCAGTTTAGTTTAGTTAATTAAGTATTTTAATTATTAACTATTAATTATAATATTAAGAATGCCAGGGGAGGGCAGAGACCTGTGATTCTGTTTTGGGGGGGCACTAGAAAACAGATCCTGAGACACTGTGGTGCTGCCATCTACCGCTACCCACATCATATCCTTATGTAGACATAAAATATTAAGAGAGACTTCATGAGGAGGTGTTTCTCAGTTTCTTTTGTAATGAACTCTACTTTTAGTTGAGAAACATGAAAGTGTGTGGTTTGGTGTTGGAGAATGAGTTTACTTACTAGTTTGATTTACAGTGAATACTGTTCTTGGGATTTATAAATGTTATTAGTGTTGAGAAGTAGAGGAGATAAATAGTTCTGGTGTCAAGGGAAGCGGAGCAATAAAATGAAGCTGAAATATGACCATTAAGCCCGAGACAGTCAGATCATCTGTGTGCCTTAATAGAAGTCTGATGATCTTGGTTCAGGTCTTCACTTAGTTCATGTAATAACATGGAATCAAGAGTTCAGACAAGTATAAATGCTTCTGGATATTGTTTCCTAACTAGGCTTAGTTTATAGGCCAGAAAGGTTCTGCTACTATCCTATTATTACTGGGGGAGTCATTGAAAAGAACCTTTCTGTTGTAGTGGACTGAAGACATAAAATCACACAGTACATCTAAAAGGTTTCATCAAAGTTGTCCTTTACTAAAGAGTATTTTTTTATATCTTAGTATAATTGAACTTTTTAAGAAAATAACTTTTTTTTTTCAGCCATGAAATCATATTCTTTCTTAGCATTAAAGATTTTGACATTCTCCTTTGGGAGGCCGAGGTGGGGGGATCACGAGGTCAGGAGATCAAGACCATTCTGGCTAACACAGTGAAACCCCATCTCTACAAAAAAATACAAAAAATTAGCCAGGCATTGTGGCTGGGTGCCTGTAGTCCTAGCTACTTGGGAGGCTGAGGCAGAAGAATGGTGTGAACCCGGGAGGCGGAGCTTTCAGTGAGCCGAGATTGCACCACTGTACTCCAGCCTGGGCGACAGAGTGAGACTCTGTCTCGGGGGAAAAAAAAAAAAGATTTTGACATTTTCTGTTCAAGAAACTTTTACAGTGAGAATAATTTAGTGTATCTCAGACAATGTTGGAGTGATCAATGGATGAGTTTCCTTGTTCCAATGTAGAATAACAAATGTTCAGTTGAATTGTAGGTGGATCAGTTTGACCCAGCATTAAGGATATGTCTGAAAAACTGAAATAATGAGGTCAACATTTTCCAGGTTTTTTTTTTTTTTCTGTCATTCTGTGATCAACTAAGTCTGCTTTGGTTTTCAGTTACTAATCAATGTTCCACTAAAGCCTATTTAGACACTTTATTTTGAAATAATTATAGATGGACAGGAAGTTACAAATATAACCCAGAGAGGGTCTGTGTTGTATAATTGAACTTTAACAGTGATATGCTCCTTTCTTTCTAGAAAGGCTTTCAATTTATGGAAAAATTAGCAAAGGTAAAAGATGTTCGGCATTGGGCCTCTGAAACTTCTTTCGGAACTAATATTTTGAATGACTCCATACAACTAGAATAATGGCTGAAATTTCTATGGTGCTGGTCAGGACTCTGACTGTGGCCTGAGCATGAGATGATTTTCTTGGAAGCCAAATTACTACTAGAAGGAGAAGAATGCTGTGGCGCTCTCTGGGGGTTGGGGCTTGTGTCTCTGGAGCCTTTGAGTTTTCTGTGGGTGTAAGTTTTGCAAATGGTCCTGGTAGCCCTGAAGCTAGAGTTGTCAAAGTAACAGGTGGTGGCTGGGATTCATCTTGGCAGTGGATCAGCTACCCAAATAGCCAAAGTTGCTCAGTCTATATGAGGTCCTATAGACCAAACTGGGGGTGGGGTGGGGAGGATTAGCCCCATACAGACAGTTGGTCCTTTTTTTTTTGTTTTTAAACAGTCATTTGAAATATTTTCTGTAAAAGACCTAAGCTTTAAACATTTAGGATGATTTAAAATGTGCTGCTTTGTATTCTTTTTCATATATATTTGATTTATTCATATAAAATTGCCATTTTTGTATATAAAAATGGTCAAATGTTGGCAGTTTCATATGGTGCAACCTACTGTTTTCTGCTATCACACTGGAAATTCTCACAAACGTGGGATAGCATGTTTCAAAGAAACGTTGGCTCAGCCTCTTGATTTATGGAAGAAATATAGCACTTACGGTATTCTAAGTAGATTAACTAACTTAATCTTTTTACAAGCAAATGAGATAGGTAGATCCTAGTGTTTTCCCGCTTTTTAGGATCACAGAGCTAGTGAGTGGTAGAGCTGGGCTCGCACCCTGGCTGCTGGTCACAGGGCTGCGCTGTTTCTCAGCTCTTGTGTTTGACCTCACCTCTCCAGTCATACTTGTGAAAGTCCTGGGTGTCTAGACAGGTGATGGGTGAGTGACATAAGGTACCTGTCTTTGTATTCATGGAAGAAATAACTGGATTTCCCCAAGAATGAATTAATTCTTCCACAATACAAGAGAAATACAGCTAGAGATAGATTGGTCCTCAAGTAAATTTGTTTTATAAGTTGATCATGAATCTTCCTGAAAACTGCTGTGGCCTTAGGAACACTAGAGGGTCCTACTAGTGGACATTCATTCATCTGATGAGCACCGACTATGTTCTAGGCACTGACTGTGAGAAATACAGATGAGTAAAATATAATCACAGCCACCAGGGTAGTCTGGTGGGTGACATTTATAATACAATGTAAGCTAAGGTTGTAATTAATGTGTTTAACAAAGTACTGTAGCGGCACAGAGAAGAGAGTGACTACATTTGGAGTCCACAGGACTTCACCGGAAAGGCGAGGCATCTGACCTGGACTTTGAGAGGATGAACCAGAACTCTGTAGGTCCAGTCTTAGAGATTTAACAAGGATACTTCTTTCAGGGTGCCCACCAATTCCTACTTTGCATTGGAGGGTGCACTGTGTCAAATTTGTATTCTTATCTTAAATACCAAATACTCTTAAAGACCATCCATGGGCCTGTGGAGCTGAGAGTAAATGTAGAGGTTTATCAGGCCTAATAATGAAAGTATGGATAGTTATTGCCATGGAGGAGAAGGGTAAATGTTTTGTAGAGTCCATTCCAACCTTGAAATTCCGATTCTCTGATAAACTCCTACCTCTCCTCTGTTGCTTAATCTCTGATCTTGAGCCTGGAAGGAGAATAGGCAACTCAGTCAATGAGGGAGTGTTATTTAGTAATTGCACATTGGCCTCTTCCTGCTGGATCCCATATTGACACTGGAGTAAGGCTAGAGACTAGGAGACAAGGCCCCATGGGAACTTTGTGAAATGGGGAGGGGCAAGGGTGTGTCCCTGGACCGTCTGTTTCTGGGGCAGCTGTCCTAGGTGTTGAGATACACACAGGTCTTTTCTAAGATGTTCCTACTGGATCCTGTCAGGTTGCACTCTAGCATTCCTGGATTTATTGTGCACCATTTATGGCTCCACAGTCCACTAGATGAAATTGTGAAGACTCAATATGGTGGCTCTCCAGGGGCTTTCCCTCTTCTTCTCTCTTAGCATTGGAGATGACCTGTCAGTGTTGCAAGCAATTCTGTGGTAGCGCATCAAGTATTCTGTCACAGCCGGAAAGGCTGGATAAACATCAAGGGACTGCCAAGACTAGACTTCTCATTCAGTCTGAGTAGGAGGAAAGAGGACAGGTTGTTGGAGAGTTGGTTTAAAAATGAATTATGGGCTGGGCGTGGTGGCTCACACCTGTAATCTCAGCACTTTGGGAGGCTGAGGCAGGCGGATCATGAGGTCAGGAGTTCGAGACCAGCCTGACCAACATGGTGAAACCCCATCTCTACTAAAAAATACAAAAATTAGCTGGGCGTGGTGGCACGCACCTGTAATCCCAGCTACTCAGGAGGCTGAGGCAGGAGAATTACTTGAACCTGGGAGGCGGAGGTTGCAGTTAGCCGAGATCATGCCATTGCACTCCAGCCTGGGCAACAAGAGCGAAACTCTGTCTCAAAAAAAAAAAAAAAGAATTATGATTGGTCTTTCTTGTTTCATCATCTGATGGGTGGAGGAGGGAAAGGGTCAGAAATATTTATTTTAATACCCTCCCAGTATGAATGAGTGATTTTGATCCTAGTTTAGGTTTTGATCTGGTGGATGTGAGATTGGAAGTAGTTTAATTTGTTTGGCAAGGTCATCCCCAAGGATGTCCGATGCATCTGCATTCTTGTTCTAGATTCCATTCTAGCCATGAGTTTGTGAAATGGGGAGGGGCAAGGGTGTGTCCCTGGACCGTCTGTTTCTGGGGCAGCTGTCCTAGGTGTTGAGATACACACAGGTCTTTTCTAAGATGTTCCTACTGGATCCTGTCAGGTTGCACTCTAGCATTCCTGGATTTATTGTGCACCATGTATGGCACAATAAATGGAATGTTCCCATGGCTAGAATGGAATCAAGGGAGAAGCTTCCTCGTTCCTATTTCAGAGGGAGCAGGGAGAGTAGTGGTGCATATCCCCACAGCTAGAAATAGATTGGTCCTCAAGTAAATTGGTTTTATAAGTTGATCATGAATCTTCCTGAAAACTGCTGTGGCCTTAGGAACACTAGAGGGTCCTACTAGTGGACATTCATTCATCTGATGAGCACCGACTATGTTCTAGGCACTGACTGTGAGAAATACAAATGAGTAAAATATAATCACAGCCGCCAGGGTAGTCTGGTAGGTGACATTTACAATACAATGTAAGCTAAGGTTGTAATTAATGTGTTTAACAGAGTACTGTGGCGGCACAGAGAAGAGACCGTGACTACATTTGGAGTCCACAGGACTTCACCGGAAAGGCGAGGCATCTGACCTGGACTTGGAGAGGATGAACCAGAACTCTGTAGGTCCAGTAATCTACTGGAAGGTTTTCAAAGAACACAGGTGGACAGAGCCTTGGGAACAGTCAAGGTTGAGGGGGCACTCTTGTGGGTCCACAACCCGAGCTTCTCACCCCTCTCATTTCGTAATGGCTGTCAAGCTCTCCCTTCACTATTGTTTTTCTTTACTGCTTTGTGGATTCATCCTGCTGAGTTACTACAACCTCTGCTCGCAGTCATGCCAGGTCTCCCCCTTAGGAAACGGACCCTGCTCTTCACTGCCTGGTTCCTTTGTGTGGCTGCCTCCAGCCTTCTGTCTCCCCTTCTCAGAGCTATGACAAGAGGTTCTTATAGCCTTAAAAATAAAAAGCAGCTTCATATGTTGTTCCTTTGTGTTATTTATTGCATCATTTGTTGAGCAAGTTTCCCAGGACTGGAGCTGGAGGTCATTTGAGAGATGTCTCCTGGGATCCCACTGAAGCTCTCCTCCATTGATCCCAATTGGTGACCAGGAACAGGGGCTGCTTGTGGTCCTTTTACCTCTCTCCATGTTTTCCAGCTTCCTAAGATACCCTGTCCCTTCCTGCATTTTGGCCAGCATTTATCTTTCCTTCTACTTTGTGCTTCTAGTGGTGCTGGGTCACTTTCTATCAGCTCCCAAATTCCAGAGGTGGACATGGGTTAGGCCATTGGCTCTGCGTCTTTTAGTGTGTATTGCTTGAGAATACTCATATTTATATAGTATATTCTGTAGTGCCTGAAAATTCTAAGGCCACAGCGATTTTGAATGATTCAAAGTTAGTCACTTCAGTATGAAACAATGTGAATTTAAAGGCAAACCCAGGATTCTTTGAAAGCAAAAACTTTCTTTAGAGCAGCAGCGTGCTTGGTGAGGCAAATAGATTGCATTTTGTGGTGCCAGAAATAGACGATTCCCTTTTTATACCCTACATCTTTGCCATGTAGTCAGAGACATGCAGATCCTTTGAAGTGAATTCTGGCACCACAATTTTGTAGAGACAGTCAGTGTAGTACAGCATGAGAAGGGCATCTGATGTGTCCTTTGAATAATTTCCGTTGAGGAGCAGGCATCAGCCCATTGCAGAGATTGCTGAGGGGGCGGTGCAGACGAGAGGCAGGTAGTCTTGGGGCATTGTGAAAACAAGTGTGAAAGGCCTTTTGGAATCCTGCTTTTTGGCAGTGTTGTGCAAGTCCCTCCGAAATTTCGCCACTTGCTTGGAAACATGTACAACAGAGGGATACGTCACTTAGGCAGAGACTACTCAAGGGCTGAAAAATGCTGCACTCATGAATAGTTTCGCTGAGCTGGAGATTGGTCACATCTGATGTCTGGATGGTGGCCATTGTTGTTAAAAATAGCTTCGAAGTTCAAAACAGAGGGGTGGGAGCCTTGTGTTCTCTTTTCTTCCCTGGAAAGGGAAGTGTTTTTATGAGCTGTGGAACTTTGAGTAAAACTTAACTTCTTTGTACCTTGTTTTGCTCATCTGTAAATGGCGATAACAGTGGTATCCACCTTATGAGATGTTCAGGATTCAATGAATATAAAGCGTTTGGCATGATGCCTGGCACATATAACTAACACTGGTGTAGTGTTTAATTGTATTTATTATTTTTTCTCATTATTACTGTTCTTTCCTATTTGAGATTTCTCAGAGGTTCCGTACTTGTTTTAAAAGTATAATTCTTTCCATGGCTTTACTTCCCATTAGCAGTGGCTTAATTCTTACTGGGAGAAAAAACCTTTGATTCATGGTAATTTTCTTAATTCCCTTGTCTGACCTTTGGGATGGTGGCGTTGGGAGGGCAGTGCAGAGTCAGATGTCAGTGGGGAACAGAGATTGTGGGCAGTCCCAGGCAGAGGCGGGTGCCAACCGGAACTACCTAGTGCCCTCTCGATTATTTGATGGTGAAATGAATGATTATTGCAGTTTATCAATTTAAAAAAAAGAACCATAGCATTAGTGTTAGGAGTAGCTGAGTGAAGGTATGTGGGAATTCTCTGTACTATCTTTGCAGGTCTTGTGTAAACCTAAAATTATTTCAAAATGAAAATTAAAAGAAAGCCCCAGCAACAAAGCATGATGTACATCATGCTGACGCAGTAAATGCTTAATAAATGTTTGTTGGATGCAAGAGTGGGTGAGTGAGTTAGGTTTGAACCCAACCTTGACACTTACTAGCTAGATTACCTTTGGTTAATTACTACTTTTATGAATCTCAAATTTCTTATTTATTTATTTATTGTTTTGAGACAGAGTCTCGCTCTGTTGCCAGGCTGTTGTACAGTGGTGCAATCTCGGTTCACTGCAACCTCCGACTCCCTGGTTCAAGTGATTCTTCTGCCTCAACCTCCCAAGTAGCTGGGATTACAGGCATGCGCTACCACACCCATGTAATTTTTGTATTTTTAGTAAAGATGGGGTTTCACCATGTTGGGCAGGCTGGTCTCAATCTCCTGACTTCGTAATCCCTCCACCTCAGCCCCCCAAAGTTCTGGGATTACAGGCATGAGCCACCACGCCTGGCCCAGATTTCTTATTTCTAAAGTGCCATGATGTCTACCTCACAGCGTTGGTGTGACCATTAAATGAGATGTAAAGAACCTTATTAGAGGATCCAGTTATACGGTAAGTAGTCTAACATATAGCTATTATTGTTGTTAAAGATATTGTGGGCACTTTGTTGATTGGCTATTACCCCACCTCCTTTTTTAGAGACAATATCCATTTAAAAAATACATTTAGGTTTTTTTCAGTTTTTTGCTGTTATGAACAACACTTGGATTAATAGCTGTATAGCTAGATCTCTGTGTGTGTACATTATGTATTCTTAGGATACATTTCTGAGAGTCACATGGGTTCCTATTTTTTGGCTCTTTTTATTCGCTTACCAGAGTGCCTCCTGATAGTTTGTAATTTTGTAACAATTTACCATTAAATAACAGAGTTTTGATAGGCAGAGATGGGAGAGTAGGAGAGAGGGAGTAGCCTGTACACAAAAGGATTGCCTCCTTTACCCCGAAGGTTGAGGCCTCTGAATGCTGGTCTGAGCTCCTAGAGGTGATATCTCCGGATCATGGGAAGCACAACCAGTCAGCCTTGTGCCAAATGCTGGGTGTCCGGCTGCCGTGGTTGGGGAGGGCTGAAGTTTTCACCCTATTGCCAGGGGTGGTGGGGACTTGGATGACTGGCACGCAGCGTGGACAGCTACCACCTGCCCATGGTAGATGAAACCTTACTTTCGATGGGAATGGCCCTCCTGTCTTATGGGAGTTGTAGACTGTGTGGAGTGCAGTTGAACAAGGATGAGCAGGTAATCCAAGTGTACTTAGAATTTGCTTCCTCTGAATATTAGAACATGAAGAGGTCTTTGAGGGAATCCAGCATGGTGGTTTTGACTCTTTGAAAACTGAGGAACCCTATTTCATATCAAGTCCCACATGAAATCTCAGTGTACTAAAGAGTTTGTTTGTTTGTTTGTTTATTTATTATGCTTTAAGTTCTGGGATACATGTGCAGAACGTGAAGGTTTGTTACATAGGTATACACGTGCCATGGTGGTTTGCTGCACCCATCAACCTGTCATCTACATTAGTTATTTCTCCTAATGCCATCCCTCCCCTATCCCCCCACTCCCTGACAGGCCCCAGTGTGTGATGTTCTCCTCCCTGTGTCCATGTGTTCTCATTTTTCAACTCCCACTTACGAGTGAGAACATGCAGTGTTTGGTTTTTGGTTCCTGTGTTAGTTTGCTGAGAATGATGGTTTCCAGCTTCATCCATGTCCCTGCAAAAGACATGAACTCATCCTTTTTTGTGGCTGCATAGTATTCCATGGTGTATATGTGCCACATTTTCTTTATCCATTCTATCATTGATGGGCATTTGGGTTGGATCCAAGTATTTGTTATTGTGAACAGTGCTGCAGTAAACATATGTTTGCATGTGTCTTTATAGTAGAATGATTTATAATCATTGGGGCATATACCCAGTCATGGGATTGCTGGGTCAAATGGTATTTCTGGTTCCAGATCCTTGAGGAATTGCCACACTGTCTTCCATAATGGTTGAACTAATTTACGCTCCCACCAGCAGTGTAAAGCGTTCCTATTTCTCACATCCTCTCTAGCATCTGTTGTTTCCTGACTTTTTAATGATCGCCATTCTGACTTGCGTAAGATGGTATCTCATTGTGGTTTTGATTTGTGTTTCTCTAATGACCAGTGACGATGAGTTTTTTTCCCTATGTTTGTTGGCCACATAAATGTCTTCTTTTGAGAAGTGTCTGTTCGTATCCTTCTCCCCGTTTGATGGGGTTGTTTTTTTTCTTGTAAATTTGTTTAAGTTCTTTGTAGATTCTGGATATTAGCCCTTTGTTAGATGGATAGATTGCAAAATTTTTCTCCTATTCTGTAGGTTGCCTGTTCACTCTGATGATAGTTTCTTTTGCTGTGCACAAGCTCTTTAGTTTAATGAGATCCCATTTGTCAATTTTGGCTTTTGTTGCCATTGCTTTTGGTGTTTTAGTCATGAAGTCTTTACCCATGCCTATGTCCTGATTATGGTTTTAGGTCTTACGTTTAAGTCTTTAATCCATTTTGAGTTAATTTTTGTATAAGGTGTAAGGAAGGGGGCCAGTTTCAGTTTTCTGCATATGGCTAGTCAGTTTTCCCAACACCATTTATTAAATAGGGAATCCTTTCCCCATTGCTTGTTTTGGTCAGGTTTGTCAAAGATCAGATGGTTGTAGATGTGTGGTGTTATTTCTGAGGCCTTTGTTCTGTTTCACTGGTCTATATGTCTGTTTTGGTACCAGTACCATGCTGTTTTGGTTACTCTAGCCTTGTAGGATAGTTTGAAGTCAGGTAGCGTGATGCCTCCAGCTTTGGTCTTTTTGCAAGAGATTAATTTTATAAGTTCAGACTTGTAGGCATCATAACTTACAAGAATCATCCATTTACTTACCATAAATAGACTTACAAGAAATTAATTTTATAAGTTTAGACTTGTAGGTATCATAACTTACAAGAATCATCCATTTACTTATGGTGAAGTCAAGAGAACAATGAAGCTGCTTTAGTGAGCACTGAATTTTAACTTGGGTTCTGAGTGGCAGTCCCCAGTCAAATGCCAGTTTCATTATCCAGGTTCCATCTGGTTTTAATTTCGTTTGCAGTATAGAAAAGTCTGATTTGCATGGATAAGTAAGTGTAGATAAAAATAGTTTACTAATACCTTGCAATTTCAGGATACTCTTTAATTAAATTGATCCAGAAGCCTGAAAGATGAATAGGGGGAACTTTGGTCTCCAAGGAGAATCACACTGTTTAACAAATACTTTCATTCTTTATTACAATCTGCAAGACAGATGATAATGTGTGCTTACTCTTTTTATTACAATGCAGCCTGTTATGAATTCATTTGTTTTTGTATAACTGACTATTCCCATGTGATAAGAGCATGAGCCAGCAGATGTGCCTGAGATTTACCTGGCATTTAACTGAACATACTGCAGGTGTGCTATAGCAGTATACTTGCTTGAACAATTTTAAGGCACCAGACAAGTACAGGCCTGAATTTTTAAAAAGAGAGTTCCAGTTTCCTTCAGAATCAGTGATATATTTATAAGATACTAATATAAGCTTAGAATTGGCAAGGGCAGCTTTATTCTGAGGTCTACAGAAAGATAATGTGAACACATTTGTCATCAGTGGACTAAAATTTCCAATAAAATTTGAATCTGTAGAAGTTTATTATAATCTCTAAAATCATTAATATATTATCTTAAAAACAAAATTGAATAAATTTTTTTGCAGAGTTTTATAGCACTCAGAACCTTTTGGTTGCTCAGAACATAGCTTGAAAATCCAAATCTTTCACATGCTCCTCTAAGCTGTTTTTGTCTGCTGAGCAGTTAGGACTTCTGGAGGGGGCAGGAAGCTGTGCAGTCAAGTGACATCCTTTCTTTAGTTTTGTGTGTCCATGTGTGTATGCACATGAATGCACTCTTGTATATCTACTAGGTGCAGTGAGAGTTGGCTTCAGGGAGACAGGGAAATGCGTGATTTTGGGGTCCCCAGCCTGAGCCTACTTTTTCTGGTAGTGTTCTTTGTTCTGGAATCTTTCTCATCACCTTTTATTGCATGGAAACTTAATCTATTCAGGTCCCAACTTTCAGGCTTCTCTGCTCTGACAAGGCCAATATGATAGACTAGTCTGAGTTAAAAGGTGGCAGTGAGGGAACCAGCTATCCCTCCCTATTTTTGTATTATCATAAGTATCTCATGGCATTGAACACTTTCACTGCAAGTGGCTGCTTCAGGGGCACTGGCAGGTTGGGAGGGACATTGTGTTCTTAATAGTGCCTTTTGTGCCATTTGACTCCCACAGTATGAGAGACCCAGCCTTAAGCAATAAGACTCACCCTCCGTAGGACTGCTGCCAGTCTATATGTTGTCTTTGTGAAAACTGGAAAACAGTACCTTGTCTGAGTGGGGTAACCCTGCACCAGAGAGTGTGGCCTGGCTAGTAAAAGGCAGGTTGGATTTCAGCCATCACTTTCTTACCTCAGTTGGGCATTCTTGGCAGTGCCCAACCTGCCCAACCATGTGCTGTAGTCCTGATTCTACCTGCTATCTTCCAGCCAATTACAGTGGCTTTTTATTCTTTTGCATTACACAGATGTGTTCATTGTGGCTGCTTAATAGACATTTGAGTTGATTGATACACGGCGTTGACCAAATAGAGAGAATGGCACTTTGCAGGGTGTTTAGTTCCTGCTGTCTCCGTAGCAGCGTGACCATCAGCGACCTGTTACCTTAAGGATTCTATAGTTCATTCGTTTATTAATTCAGCAGCTCCTTCTTAAGTACCTGTAGTGTAAAAGGAGACAGGGTACCAAGCTACAAAGAGCACCATCTTTGGAGTCAAATCTGGGTTTGAAATTTGTCTTTTCTGTTGACTGTCTGTGTAATGTTTGGCAAATTATTAAGCTTTCTGAGCCTCATTTATTTGTTCATTTGCCCACTTATTCAACAAATATTTATTGAGCATTGCCCTTGGCTGGATGAAGATAAAAAAAAAGGAAGACAGATGCAGTTCTTTCTCTCATCTCTAGTGAGGATGTGGACACAAAACAAATACATGGATCAACACATAACAATTCTAGGCTGTCACAAGTGACCTGAGGAAAAGAAACAAGGATGTGCTAAAATTAATAGGAGCTGGAGGGTAGTGGGAAGGGACACGGGAGACCGGGCCAGAGAGACAGAGCTCTTTCTTAATAGGGTTGTCAGGGAACACCCGTCAGAGGCGAGCACATAAGCAGACCCAAAGAATGGTGAGGAACTGGCGTGCAGAGAGCAGTCAAGGCTGAAGAATCAGCTTGGACAAAGGTGGGAAGTAGTTGGTATATTTGAGGACATAAAAATATGGACTTGAGGCATAATGGAAGACAAGATTGGAGACAGTGATGATAACAGTAGCAAGCACTTGTTTAGTTCCTGCTATGTCCAGACACTGTGCTGAGTGCCTTCACATACATTAACTCTTTTAATGCTGACCAAAATACTATGGAGCACATTTTACGATCATTGTTTTACGGATGAGGAAATTGAGGCACAGATGGGCTAAATAACTTATCCAGGATTTCCCAGCTGGCATGTGGTAGAGCTGAGATTCAAACACATGTGTTCTGGTTCCAGACTCTGTGCTGATGTCTACTCTGCTGTAGTGCCAATGAAGGCTGGGTCGTGCCAGACCTCAGTTTCTTCATCAGTAAAATGAAACTAATATGTGGATTAAACAAAACGTGTGTAGAATGGCAGCCATATCATATCATAAGCATTCATCAGGTGGACTGTATATCTAGTGGTGGTGGTAGTTGTGGTCAGCATTGTAGGAGAATACAGGGGTACATTAGGAGCTAACCCTCTAGGGAACGACCGTGTATACTGATAATTGGTAATGTAAGGAGGACAGGGGTAAGGGCCCTGAGGAAAGTGTGTACATGAACAGTGCTTCTACGGCTCTGAAGTGGGTCAGTTCATTCCACCTGGGCAGTGTGGAGCCACTTGGGGGTTGGGGGAGGGGATCCTGCTGTTGAGTATGGAAAAATGGGCAGGAGTCACATACACTGAGCAGGCAGGAGGAGCATTTCCTCTGCACCATCTGGTGAGCAAACATCTAGTGTGTACTCAGAGCTGGAAAGTGGAGTCTGGGGACAATAGCACCGGCCACAGGAGAGAGGCAGGAACCGGAGTGAAGATAGGTTAGAGCCAGCACTCACTGGGGGCTTGATGCCATTCTGAAGCTTTGAATCTTTATGCATCAGGGAATGTGTGGTCCTGGGGTCCACAACTCGGTTTAAGGATAAATTTGGGTATCTTCCCAGCTTTCTGTGATTCTGGCTGAGCAGCAGAGAGGAATTTTGTTTTAGCTTTTATTTGATATGCTATCTGTCATCTAGCTAAAGGGGCCTGCCCACCTACTGGGGTTCATGCAGAGGAGAGATACCACTCTAGTAGGAGGCTTTATGACCCCACTTCTCCAGGCAGTTGGTTTTATAGGTGGTTGCTAATATCTGGCACAGGCTTGGAGCTAGATAGATCTGGGCTGTATAGTCTGGGCTTTAACAGCATTTGACCTTGGATCTTGTGTTTGGACCTCATTTAGTTCCCTGTAAAGTAGGGATTTATACCATGTCTCATTGTTTTATAAAGGTCAAATAAGTGCATGGCACTATGCGCCTGAAGAGCATGGTAAGTGCTCGAATGATGGTAGTCAGAATTACTAGATTGCATGGTGTGGAAGGCCCAGTTACCCACAGGAAGTCAGTTTAAACTGACTAATTGTCTTCTCCCATATTTTTGAGGTTAGGAAGCCTAATCAGTTGGCAGGACTCATTGGAGCCACATTGAGATGGATATTAAAGCCATTCCCAGACTTTGTGGGACATCAGGCCATGATGTATACACAGTTTTCTTCTTCTTGTTTTATTTTTCCTTAAGGCTTTATTTTCTTAAAGCAGTTTTAGGTTTAGAGCAATTTTTTTTTTTTTTTTTTTTGAGACAGAGTTTCCCTCTTGTCACCCAGTCTGGAGTACAATGGTGCAATCTTGGTGCACTGCAACCTCTGTCTCCTAGGTTCAAGCGATTCTCCTGCCTCAGCCTCCCAAGTAGCTGGCATTACAGGTATGTGCCACCATACCCTACTAATTTTTTGTATTTTTTTTTTTTTATTAGAGATGGGGTTTCACTGTGTTGACCAGGCTGGTCTTGAACTCTTGACCTCAGGTGATCCACCCACCTCAGCCTCCCAAAGTGCTGGGATTACAGGCATGAGCCGCTGTGCCCAGCCTACAGCAAAATTAAGAGGCAGGTACAGATCTCACACATGCGTAACCTCCCTCATAACCAACATTTCCCACCAGAATGGTACATTTGTTGCACTTGGTGAACCTACACTGACATCATTATCACTCAAGTCCATAGTTTAGATTAGGGTCCACTCTTGGAGTTGTACATTCTATGGGTTTGGACAAATGTATGATGACATGTACCCACCATCATTGTATTGCAGAGAGTATTTTCACTGCCCTAAAAGTCCTTTGTACTTTGCCTGTTCAGCCCCTGCCCACCATGTGTATTTGCTGTCCTGATTTTAGATAATCATTATGGGGTTGGAATAATAGCATCCTATGAAGTGTTTGTGGCTTTAAGTGAATGTCAGCAGTTCTACATTCCTGTCCAGTAGATGCTATCTTTCAATTTGCCGAAAATACTGATTCTGTTTTTCTGTACTTCAGAACAAACAGAGGAATTTTAGAAGAACTACCACCCACTTCCTCAGACTCACTGATCACCTACTTAGGAGCCACACATAGTTCTAAGGTCGGTGCATGACATACAAAGACAGTAAGACCTTACTTGGCCTCATAGCAGAGCACAGCTGGGGCAGTGGGCCCTTGTTGTTTGTCTCTTTGATGCTGGGCTGGGTACCTTTGACATTTAGGAGGTCATGGCTAGGAATACTAGGAATCCTATAATGTGCACAGCAATAGTCCTGTGGATAGAATAATTTTTCTGTAGCCTGCGTGACTTTCAAATGTCTCCCCAAACTTTCTTTGCAGGGAGAAAGCCTGTTCGTAATTTTCTGAACCTAGAACGTGTAATTCCATTTTATGTAAAGGACTTTTTGCATTGTTTTGATATACCCTTAATTTTCTAGGAATGCCACTACTATGTAAATTGGTACAATGTACTATATAAGCTACTACACTATTTTATTTGTAACTTTGCCAAAAGCTGTTTACCATTTTTATAAATCACTCGCCAATGTTGGTGTGCATGTATTTGTGTCATCAAGAATAATATGCAAGATTCTGACTGCGTTTATAGTTATTGCATTCAGGGTTGTTCTGTTGTGTTAGACTACTTCATTATGTCTCCTGATGTACTCGTGATAGAGCAATTGCTACTGAGATATATATTCTTACAGATTTCTTTAAATTCTTTATAGTTAGGACATTATATTATTTTGAAATTGCATATAGTTTATATTATTTTTGATTTTCATTTCAGGGTAGTAAAGGGAGAGCATTACGACATATATGTTTTAAAAAACAGCAAGAGTCGGAATGGGAGGTGTTGGGAACCGTTGGTCTGATGCATTGGAACTGTATCAGTAAGACCTGGCAAAGTGCAGAGAAGTCTGTAGGGGAGAGTTTAAGCTTCATTTTGTTTTAAGTCATGGTATGTGTGGCCTTGATTCTAAACTCTGTCTTTGAATAAAGTTGTTTTTGTCTGGTGGTTTTGAAGTTTTAGAAAATGGGAGTATACAAGTAGATGTGAAGTGGTTACAGTGGTTTAGTCACAGCACCCTGGGCCTGAGAATCTTAGCTGAAGGGACTCTAATTTGTGACATAGTCACCACAGCCAACCAATGGGAATGTCCCCATGTGATCTGAACCAAAGTGGTTTTGGAGTGTTTAAAAATGTGTGTTTAATAAGCTAAAATTATCTGTTAACTGTTCAAGGGTGATTTTTGTATTTTCAAGCATTCACAATTCTAATTAAATGGCATTGTGTAATCACTTGTGGTCTCAATGTAGTTTATAATGAGTTAGAATAATGAAGGGATAGTGAGACTGGAAGTTAGAGACACAGATACCCATTCTGCTTAAGGTATCCTTAAACAGATAGGTGTTAGGACCAGTAAGTAGTGATCCCAGAAACACAATAAAATGTTTAATGAAGTGCTAATTATGTTGTGTCAGTCATTGTAGGCTGGAGTTGATGGAGCTAAGTAGTGGAGGAGGAGGTTGGATTGAGATGGGTCTTGAGGGGTAGAAAGTAGAATATTAGTAGAAAGAACCTGCAATTGTTTCCTACCCCGACTTTCCAGGTTATTATTATCTACAGAGTCACATTGGCTTGTATTCCAAATTTACTTTTGTAGTAGCTAATAAGTGTCTTTTTTATTTAGTACCTAATGTATGATTTCTACTGTGGTTGGTCCTTGACAACAGTTAGATGAGAACGAATTGATACTAGAGATGCAGAAATTTAAGGCTGAGAAGCTCAAGTGCCCAGGACCACACACAGCTCGTAAGTGGCAGAGCCAGGATTTAAACTCAAGTTCGACTGATGTCAAAGCCACTCCTTATGGTCTTTTCATACTTTTGCTCTAGAGATGGTGATCATGATTAGCTTGTTTACTTACCAACCATTTTCTATTCAGATTATAAAGCAGATCTCATTTGGCTGAAGACTTGGAAATTTAAGTGTTTGATATGTAATCTATGATTGAATTTAAATGAGGTATGGTTAGAAAGTTCCAGCCCAGTTAGTAATTTAGCACCTTAAAGCATTTGACAAGCATGGTTAACCAAAAACCTAAATCATACTAAATGTTTGAAGTGGTGAACAGGAGGGAAGATTTTTATATTGTTACTAGTCAGCTTTAAAAAAAATGTGTTTGTAAACTGAGAAGTCTAGGTATGTGACATTTATACTCCTGATGTTTGACTGGCTTTGGAAATTCCCACATTGTGACTTCTTGTAAGCTTGGCTGAATAAACTGACAGGGGATTCCAGCCCTTATTGTATAATTAAAGGTGAGGATACAGAGTGAATCTCCCTACCTCCAAGTATTGTGTAGTTAATTGTAGCTACCAATGAAATTATCAGGTCAATGTGAAAAAAAAACCTTGTTTTTATTTATACAGGGTACAGGGATGGTCTGGTTAGTTGTTCCCAAGTAACTAACTGGGGAGACCATTTAATAGTGTTTTTTTTTTTTTTTTTTTCTCATAAGAACAATCAAATGAGGAAACTAATAGCACTGTGGGCTGCTTAGGGAATTTTTGTCCCTGAAAGAACTGCTGCAAACCCTGTGTCTCAGGAAGGATGACGGAATGTCTCAATGTCCATCTGTAGGGAGAAGATTGAAGTCCCTATGCTGATCTACTCTGCCTGTGCAACTCTGTGATTTGCAGCCGATTACTTAATCTCTCTTTACTGTTGTTGACTCAAGTCATGCTATAGCTGGTTTTTCATATTCCAAGGACAGAGTTCAATAATTATCTTCTTGGTTGGAAATGGAAAAAAGGTATATCTGGAGTCAAGTCCAAATGGGTAAGCCATCTTACTCTAGCAACTCATCGTACAAAGGGACTAAGAAGGGAATAGAGAAGCTGTAGTGTTTATAAAAGGTTGATCTACTCCCAGTAGTATAATCACAAAAATTTCTAAAAGGTTTTATTTCAACCATTTATTTTCTTATCCCTAGGTTACACACCAGTTTGGTGAGAAGAGCTCAGTTTTTCGTTTTAAATGAGCTGAGTGCTTGTCGCAGTTCAGCCACTTGCTAGCTGCATAGCCTTATGCAAGTCACTTAATTCTCTGAATCTCTGTTTCTTTATCTGTAAAATGGATGTGATAACATCTTCCCTACACACTCCAGAAGGTCACTGGAAATCAGTTAATAGATGTGAAAGTGCTTTGTACACTTCAAAGGGCTGCCTAAATGTCTGTACGAGCCTGAAGGATAGTTGTTATGCATTCAGTTATCAGTAGTCTAGGCGGCTGTGCAGAAAGGCAGAGGCGAGGGAGTCATATTTTTGACAACTGACTTGGGGTTCTGTGATCCAAAGCCCGGAAATGCTCACTTAGATTTTTTTCCTAATGCAGCAGTCTTGTGCTGGATTTTGGAGTGTAGTAGAAACGTGTGCTACACTTATTAAAGGGGTTTGGCACTCTGTAATGTGGGATTACTGGCATAGAAGATGAAATGATAAAGGAACATCTCATCATATTCAGATGTGTGAGTCATGCACACATATGAGTTACTTTGAAAAATGGAATTATAATAGAAATGGGCATGAGTTCAACTTATATTATTTTCCTTGGCTTTAGCAGTTTTCAGGTTAAAAGTCACTGGATACATTTAACTGTCTTAAAGCATAGCATTTATAAAAAGCTTTTAGAACTTAGACTGTACAAAAGCACCTGAATTGCAAACTGTGTCTTTTATTTTCTCTACTAGTAGGATATTAGGGACAGTTTTGCCCTGGACCTGTTCTTGTGTACTGCTTTGATACTTAGGCAGTGATTCAGTAAGCAGGAATATATAGACTCGTATAACCCTGTTGGCCTTCAGGGAGCTTCATGCTCATTTATTCTGCCTGCCTGTTTTACAGTGGGGAAAACTGAGGGCCAGAAGGATTCCTTGAATTATCCAAGGCCCAAAGTTAGATTCTGGCAGAGGCAGGGTTAGAACTCATTCAGTCCACACTATGCTGTCATCAGTGCTGGATGAGAAAATTTCCACTGCGAGCATTAATTTAATTTTATTTAATTTTAGTTTAGTCTAGTCTAGTCTTAGTTTAGTTTAAGACAGAGTCTTGCTCTGTCGCCCAGGCAGGAGTGCAGTGGATCTCAGCTCATTCCAGCCTCTGCTTCCTAGGCTTAAGCAATTCTCAAGTAGTTCTCAGCCTCCCAAATAGCTGGGACTACAGGCACGTGCCTCCACACCCAGTTAATTTTTATGTTTTATGTAGAGATGGGGTCTCGCCATGTTGCCCAGGCTGGTCTTGAACTCTGGGCTCAAGTGATCTACCTGCCTTGGCCTCCCAAAATGCTCGGATTAGAGGCGTGTGCCACCACACCTGTCCCGTTTATTCCATTTAAATTACTGTTCATTTCATGTAAGCCACTTTTCCGTGTTTCTATCAATTTCAGATTTGGACATAATTTTCAAGGATTATCCTTTTTTTTTTTTTTTTTGAGACGGAGTCTCGCGCTGTCACCCAGGCTGGAGTGCAGTGGCCGGATCTCAGCTCACTGCAAGCTCCGCCTCCCGGGTTCACGCCATTCTCCTGCCTCCGCCTCCCGAGTAGCTGGGACTACAGGCGTCCGCCACCTCGGCCGGCTAGTTTTTTTTTTGTATTTTTTAGTAGAGACGGGGTTTCACCGTGTTAACCAGGATGGTCTCGATCTCCTGACCTCGTGATCCGCCCGTCTCGGCCTCCCAAAGTGCTGGGATTACAGGCTTGAGCCACCGCGCCCGGCCTCAAGGATTATCCTTAATGCTACACCTCCTCTTTATGCTTAAAAATTTTGTTTGATTCATTTAACCAGAAATGATCACCGTGATTTTTACCTTTCAATAGGGAGCTACTTTTTCATTAATTACTTGGGTCATATTTGTCACTTGATTCTTAGCACTTTTTTCTTCTGATGTCATTATTATTTATCGAGAAACACTTGAGTTCTTACTCTGTGCCAGGCTCTGTGCTTAGCAGGTGCTGGAGGTGGGAAGGCACTGAGTGATGGAAGGACCTCATCCAAGAACCTGACTCTGTCCTGAGAGGATCTAGTGTGTCTGTCAGGCCCCACTCCATTTGACTTGGGACTATTATTGTTTTTATAGTAGCTAATGGAGAGACTCATTAGGAAAAGTCATGCTTTTATTCATTTCTGTTTTCAACCTAGCTAAGGAGACATACATTACAAGTAAATAATGGCACCAATTGGCACATGATGAAAGTCCAGGGGATTATTGCCTAGGTAGAATTTTAGAAAGTTGCTGCCGTTCAGGATGGTCTTTAAAGAAGCACAGTATTTGATTACTGGAGAGGATAAGGTAATTGATTTTTTTTTTCAAGTTTCAGTTATTTATTAATCAGTATACTCTCCAACACAATATATCAACATGATTTCATGTATCTAAAGGATAAATATTTCCTAGTTAAGTGGAAAATTGTGCACATAGCTTCTGGAAGATCTTCATTCTTTTCTTTTTTTTTTTTGAGATGGAGTCTTGCTCTGCCGCCCAGGCTTGGAGGTGCAGTGGCGCTATCTTGGCTCACTGCAAGCTCCGCCTCCCGGGTTCACGCCATTCTTCTGCCTCAGCCTCCCGAGTAGCTGGGACGGCAGCCACCTGCCACCACGCCCGGCTAATTTTTTGTATTTTTTTTAGTAGAGACAGGGTTTCACCATGTTAGCCAGGATGGTCTCGATCTCCTGACCTCGTGATCTGCCCGCCTTGGCCTCCCAAAGTGCTGGGATTACAGGCATGAGCCACCGCGCCCAGCCTGGAAGATCTTCATTCTAAGCAGCTTTATAGTGAAACATTTCATTTAGAAGTCTGGACTTTCTTTCTTCATTTGCTGCAATCCACATTCACTGAGTAGAACTTGTATTGCTCGTTGGAACCCAGTTTATTCCAGGGCCCTGGGTCATTCTTTCTGGCCCAGCTGACATCTGGATTGAAATGCCAGATGCAAGACATACAGTGCAGCTCTGGTGCTGCTAGCTCCATTAAATACAAAGAGGGGGATCAAACTCAGCTCCTTCTTGGCCTGACCAAGGACCTAGTGGAGCATGTTTTCAGCAAGGGCCTCTAATTTAAAAGGAGAGAATTAGCTTAGCTGCCACGCCCTTGACTAAGCAGTATCTCAGAATAACGTAATTGAAAATTAATGAGTATCTACTTAGGGTCTTGAAATATATTTAATTTTCTGTGGAGGGGACTTTTTTTTTTTTTTTTTTTTTTGAGACTGAGTCTGGCTCTGTCGCCCAGGCTGGAGTGCTGTGGCCGGATCTCAGCTCACTGCAAGCTCCGCCTCCCGGGTTTACGCCATTCTCCTGCCTCAGCCTCCGGAGTAGCTGGGACCACAGGCGCCCGCCACCTCGCCCGGCTAGTTTTTTGTATTTTTTAGTAGAGACGGGGTTTCACCGTGTTAGCCAGGATGGTCTCGATCTCCTGACCTTGTGATCCGCCCGTCTCAGCCTCCCAAAGTGCTGGGATTACAGGCTTGAGCCACCGTGCCCGGCTTGGAGGGGACTTTTAAAATTGAAAAACGTATCAACATAGAGAAGACTATATAAACAGTATGTGTGTAGTTAGAGAAAAATACCTATGTATCCACCATTCAGGTTAAGAAAGAGAACATTACTGGTGTCTTAGAAATCACCTGGTACTCCACTGCACTTCCCTCAGAGGTAACAGTCACCCTCATTTTGGTATCAATCATTTCCTTCCTACCAGTGTATATGTCCCCAAAGCAGGCATAAACCTCGGTATATAAGGAAAGGGCAGTGATGCCAAGATGAAGGCTCCCAGGAGAAGAGCTTCATGGTCTGTGGTTGAATTCATTACCCCGGATCTGAACAGAAACTCTGGGTCAAGTCTGGATCGAGAGTTGAGAGGTTTCAGGGACCCTTTTGGGAAAGTCAGTAGAAAAGATCATGAATGAATTGTGGGAAACAGGGCTTCTCATAGTTGGGGGTGCCTGGAAGACTGCAGTGGGCCCAGCTGTTGGGAGCCTGGGAGGAATGGAGTCAAGAGGGATGGGCTGCTCCACCCTGGCTTATGTCCAGCTCTCAGGAATAGGCCACATGGAATACTTCTGTGGGGTGAAATAGTCTGCTGATTCAGGCAGCAGGACACAGCGCGGGAACAGCAACTTCATCAGTGCATGATTAAGAAGACCACTCTGTTCCTTGCTCCTGGGAATTCCCTTCACTTCCTCTTTGTTTAATCTTTATTTCCTGTGTTGGAGCCTGTCTCCTGCTATTTTCAGAAGGGTGCATAGCAGTATGTTTTTTGAGGTCTTTGATGTCTAACTGTGTCTTGATTCTTCCTTCATAATTTGTTGATAATTTGGCTGGTTATAGACTTCTGGGTTGGAAGTTGTTTCCCTTCAGAATTTTGAAGGCATTGGGTGGCTGTCTCTTTCCTCGGTGCAGCTCTTAAAAAGCCTGAGAATATTCTCAATCCTTGATCTTTTGAATGTAGCCTGTTTTATTCTCTTTTGGAAGCTTATAGACCCTTGTTTCCAATGTTCTGAAGTTTCCCAGGAATGACCCAAACAGGTCTTTTTCTCCATTGTTTTGATGGGCCTTTCCAACCTGGCAACTGGTAGCCTTTGGTTCTGGGAAGTCTTTCTCAAATGGTTTTGCTGATGATTTTCTCCCCTCCACTTTCTCCGTCTTTTCTTTAGGAATTCAGACATGTGACTGTCTGGATTGGCCCTTTTAATTTTCTTATCTCTTTTCTCCTATTTTCAAACTGTTCTTTTCTAACCTATTTCCTAAACCTTTTTTTTTTTTTTTTGAGAAAGGGTTTCACTCTTGTCACCCAGGCTGGATGGAGTTCAGTGGCGGAATCTCGGCTCACTGCAACCTCTGCCTCCTGGTTCAAGCGATTCTCCCACGTCAGCCTTCTGAGTAGCTGGGACTACAGGTGCACGCCACCATGCCTGGCTAATTTTTGTATTTTTAGCAGAGACAGGGTTTCACCATGTTGGTCAGGGTGATCTCGAACTCCAGACCTCAAGAGATCCCCTTGCCTCAGCCTTCCAAAGTGCTGGGGTTACAGTCATGAGCCACCGCGCCTGGCCTTTCCTAAACATTATCTTCCAACCTTTCTAGCTTTTGAAAATTAAGGTATTATTTACCTACAGCAAAGCATGTCAATCCTAAGTGTTTCTTTGGCTTAGTTTTGACAATCATATATGCTTGTGCAGTTACCATCCTAAACAAAATATAGAACATTTCTATCAACCTAGAAAGTTCCGTAGGGCCCTTTCCCAGCTGTGTTTTCATTTCTGTTGTTATCTTTTTAATATTCAAGAGCTCCTTTTTTCTCTGAAATGTTACTTTCAAAAAGAAACATTTTATTCTTGATTCATAAATAAAAGGTATTCTTTTATCTTTCCGAAGACATTAATTTTTAAAGTTTTCTCTCTGCGTAATGTTTTCTCTGAGTTGCTTTTTTCTGTCTCCGTGTCTGCATTAGAGGCTTTCCTCAGACATCTGTTTACCTTGGCTGTTTGTTTATGATTAAACTTGGAGGAAGGCTGAGCATGTGCCCGGGGCTCGTGAACTTTGGACATCACTAAGAGTGAGCCATTAATTGGGGAACTCCCAACCTCTGTGTCTTTAGGTCAGTACTGGTGAGATGGTCACATTCCTCAGAAGACGGTATTCAGTCCCTCACCTGGAGGGCTAGGGACTGGCTGCCAGCATTTCTGGAGCTGCGAGGAAGAGAGTGAAGGCTGTAGCATCCTGGCCCCCAGCACTCAGCATGTGTGCAGATGCCGTCTTTCTGCGTGCATGGAGGTTCCCATGCTTTGCCTGGCATCACTAGTTACAGGACCCTTTGTCTTATCCTTTCCAGAAACTAAACCTATAGACCTGTGTTTCCTTAAAATAAAATAGTCACTAGCCACATGGTAGCCACTTAAATTTAAATTAACATTTAATAAGATTAAGTCAGTTTCTCAGTTACGCTAGCCATCTTTTAAGTGCCTAGTAGCCACATGTGACTGGCTGCCGTGCTGGGCACGGCACAGATACAGAATGTTTTGTGGACCGTTTTACTGGACAGTGCTGGTCTAGACTTTTGCTCGGGCGGAGGAGTGACCAAGGGGATTCTTTTTCTCAAATGCCTTTCCCCAGCCCTCTTTCTTCACCCCAGTTCTGCTACTTCCTTCCAGTTCCTGTGACTTTGGAGACTTCTGTGGTATATGTTGATTTGGTTATCAGCTTTTGCCGTTATCAGCTTGGGATTCAGTATTTGTGGATTATTGATGTCATTTTTATTTTTATTTTTATTTTTTTTTACACATCCAACTACTTTCCAGTTTCCAAAGTTGTAGTTTTCTCCTCTTCTATTCCCCTTACATATTTGTGAATTTGGTTTTAAAAACATGCTGTATTTATCATACTACTTTATATATTTTAAAAATATGTACTACAGGCTGGGCGCGGTGGCTCACGCCTGTAATCCCAGCACTTTGGGAGGCCGAGGTGGGCGGATCACAAGGTCAGGAGATCGAGATCATCCTGGCTAACACAGTGAAACCCCTTCTCTACTAAAAAAAATACAAAAAAAAAAATAGCCAGGCACGGTGGCGGGCGCCTGTAGTCCCAGCTACTCAGGAGGCTGAGGCAGGAGAATGGCATGATCCCGGGAGGCGGAGCTTGCAGTGAGCCGAGATCGCGCCACTGCACTCCAGCCAGGGGGACAGAGCGAGATTCCTTCTCAAAAAAAAAAAAAAAAAAAAATCTATATTTTAGTGGAGTTTCAGAAGGGAATGAAATTGGGTATTTGTGTTCAATCTGCCATTTTAGCTGGGAATCCTGCCTCATTTACCTTCACAATCCTGTAAGGTATATATGTGGTTATTCTCATTTTATAGTGAAGAGAGGCAGGTAAAATAATTGACTCAAGGTCACATAGCTAGTAAGTGGGATTTGAAGTTGGGTCAGACTTAAAAAATCAGAGAGGTTTTTTATTGAATAGTGTTGTGCCTTATCTTGTATTGAGGAAAGACCCACCCATCACACATTCCCCACGTTGCAATACTATAGTTATAGTTGTGTTTTAAATACCATGTATTTGGCCGGGCACAGTGGCTCATGCCTGTAATTCCAGCACTTTGGGAAGCAGAGACGGGTGGATTACTTGAGGTCAGGAGTTCAAGACCAGCCTGGCCAACATGGTGAAACCCCGTCTCTACTAAAAGTACAAAAATTAGCCGGGCATGGTGGTACATGCCTGTAATCCCAGCTACTCAGGAGACTGAGGCAGGAGAATCACTAGAACCCCGGAGGCGGAGGTTGCAGTGAGCTGAGATCACGCCACTGCAGTCCAGCCTGAGTGACAGATGAGACTCTGTCAAAAAAACAAAACCAAACCATGTATTTGCCCAGATATTTCCCAGTTTTCCTTACAACCACTTAATAAAAGAGGTCAGCCTTGGATAGTTCTCAGGTTCTTTTCTCCTCAGCTGTTTATTTCATTGTTTTGGGACTTTACAACCTCTAAATGTTGTGTTAGCTTTCTCTTTAGCAATTCTCAAAGTGTTTAGAGTCAGAAGCATTCCATTGTTTAACTTAAACCTTTTATTTAAAGCATCTATGGTCATTCTCTCATATTAAAATTGTTCCCATATCTGTCTCTTAATTTAAACCTCACTTTTCATAAGACGGCAAGTAGATTGTGTTTGTTTTTGAATCGCTAGTGCCTGGCCCCTTGTCTGAGGTAGGGGATTCATAAGTGTTTGGTTCAACATCATCTTTTATTTGAACCATTGCAAGTGCTTCCAAACTGCTGGTCTCTGCCTTCTGTCAGCTGCTCTCAAAATGACCTGACATTGGTCTTTCTCAAAATCAACATTCACTGGCCTCCTCTAACCTGCTTTGTAGAGTCCTGGCTACTCAACATGGTCTAGAGGGTTGACCACGCCTGCCTCTCCCCACTGCTGTAGCCCCATGTCTGGCCACTCACCCCCCAACGTACCCTCCAGTGCACCAATGTGCACTTCATCTGATCCACCCTTACATGGAGTTAGAGGATTATTTTTGTTCCCACACACTTTGTTTCAATTCCTTCCTTCCTTCCTCCTTTCCTCCCTCATGGAATCTCGCCATATGTATTATTCTGCAGTTTGATTTTTCTCCTTAATACAAAGCTTATCATTTTGTAACTGTTGAATGGTCAGTTCTATTAGTATCTGGTTCATAGGAATTACTACCATTGTATGGCCAATTTCTAGCACAGAGGCTGGCACATTGTAGGCACACAAAAATTATTTATTGCGTGAAATTGAGCCATGGTGTTGAGTAAGTCCATGGCAGTTCACTTGCGATTTATTGTCTTGGAATTCTGCTGTCAGTAGGGTGATCATATGTTCCACTATATGCCTATTCCTATTTTCCCAGTATAGTTATGAATAGTTCCTGATGTTTTAATACCTCCTAGTTTGTACAGTAAATTGTATATACACCCCAACCTGGGCAATAAGGTGAGACCCTGTCTCTACAAAAAAAACCAAAAAATACAAAAATTAGCCAGACGTGATGGGGTGCGCACCTGTAGTCTCGGCTGTTCTGGACGTTGAGGTGGGAGGTTTCAGCATGGAGCCTGGGAGGCCGAGATTGCAGTGAGCCAAGATTGTGCCACTGCACTCCAGCTTGGGTGACAGAGTGAGACCTATCTCAAAAAAATGTATATATAATTTTTATATGTATATGGGCACCCTACCAATCAAACACATCTAGGTGGAAGCTCATTTTACCATATCCAGTGGAACAGCTAGAGAATAAGAAATATTTGGGCTGTGAGGTTGCATTTGAAACATTGAATCCAATTTCTTTCCAAGCAGCCAATCAGCAAAGCCCCAAATCATACACTGGAAAAGTTACCTTTGATGCATCTTCAAAGCCTAAATGTTTCATTTTCCAGAAGGACTACTGATTCCTTTTAGAAGTACTTTTACAAGGAGTGGTTTACCTTTCAGAAATGGACCTTGCTTTGTTGCTCTGCTACTTCCCAGCAGTATGACCTTGGCAAAGTTCTCCTGGAATATAAAATGGGGATGAGAATAGTCCTGCTTTACAGGGTTAATGTGGCAATTGAGATCATTCTTGCAGAGTGATTAGCATTGTTAGTGGCATAGTAAGTGCTTAGCAAGTATCAGCTTTTATAATTGGTGTTATGATCATGACCATTACTATCTTTTGACATAGACTAGTTCAGAAGACGTTGGTTATGGTCTTGGAAGGAGTGACTAGGATCTGCCCCACAGCTTTCTAATTGCAATGTATATGGCCTTAACTGCCTGTAAATGCAGGATGCTACTGCATTGTAGAGGGTGGATAAAGAAAATCAGTAAGAAGAAATCATGTGTGGGTTGCAGAGGAGAGAGCAGAATGACATAACTGTGGTTGCAAGTGAGTCAGGGGTTAGCTGTGTCTGCTTTGGAAGTCTTGGGTGGGTCAGATTTGGATTGGTATTAGAGCAGATGGGCCTCAGAATCACCTGAGAGTTCAAAAAATTGTCTACTCTGGGTTCCAGCCTCGGAGACCCTGATTGATATAGGGTAAAGATTGGAATTCATATATTTTTTAAAAGCTCCCAGGTAATTTTGATATACAGCTGGGTTTGAGAATTACTTGATGGAGTGACCATTTATTACCTAATAATTCTGTAAAACATTTCCTAATCATTTGCTATTTAATATAAGACGGATGATGACATAGGGGTCGGAAAACAGAGAAAGATTATTGGTAGTGTATAAAATGGAGAGCCTGAATTAATGGAATTTAATTTTATGAGAGTTTTGAATTTAAGCCCGTCATGAATCTATGTTGTTATTGTCTAGGATCCTTGCCTATATTTAGAGCATTTGAAATGAAATAACAGAAAATTGTGAAGTCAGGAACAAAGTCCTGTTAGAAATGTAAAATACTCAAAATATGAACCTAGCTATGATTGGATTTAAAACTGAAAGGTAGATATTTTCTCCTGACATTTAAAAATGTTTTCAACTTTTATTGCTGTTACCGGAAAAGAGAAGGAACTTAGCTAGGTGCATATCATCGATACTTGACTGGGTCCAGGTCATTACTTAGATGATTTAATGGAAGGGCACTGGGTTAGGAGTCAGTAGACCTGCGTGGAGTCTCAACTCAGATACTTCTTTTAGCAAAACCTGAGTTCGTTACTTCACTCATCTTTTTGGCATGTATTTTCTTATCTGTAAAATGGAGACAATGTTATTGGCCTCTATCCTGCATGGTATTGTTGGGGGTGTAATGAGGACATGTATGTGTTAGGAATGTAAAGCTGTGATGAACACAGAGAGTGACCATATGTCTCTGGTTGCCTAGGGCAGCCCCAGTTTACACCTGTTGTTGGGTTTAATTATTGATAGCACACTCTTTAACTCTGAGGTATCCCAGTTTGGTTGGTAAATTACATGGTCACTCTGTACTCATAACACCCATCCATTTTTACTATTAATCTTTCGAAGTAGGAAGGTTTTCTGGCCCATTCCTGTGGCCCCAGATCCCTCACCAAATAATCAAGCATTTCTTAGATGCTTTCTGGTAATTTTCTTCGATTTTATGTGAAGTTCACCTCTCCAACTACATTGGTCAGTAGATAATAATTGTTTTTGTTTCCTCACTCCTGAATAATTTTCTTGTTTATCATGGTATTAGCATTTTAAACACTTTAATTGCCCATTTTGGTTGGTGCATCTTAAGAAAGTAAATTCCAAGGGCAGGCAGAGGACAGAGGAACCCCAGCGGGAGATGGCTTTGTGGAATAACACTAAAAATGAAGAGTACAGTTTGTTGGCTGATGTTCTGACTTGGTTTTTTGGAATCTAAAGGCCCTATGTTGATTTTTTTTCTTTTTTTAAATTTGAGACAGAGTCTTGCTTTGTCATCCAGGCTGGAGTGCAGTGGCGCAATCCCGAGTTACTGCAACCTCTGCCTCCCAGGTTCAAACTATTCTCCTGCCTCAGCCTCCTACTGTAATCTCAGAGCTGGGATTATAGGCACTTGCCACCATGCCTGGCTAGTTTTTGTATTTTTAGTAGAGTCGGGGTTTCGCCGTGTTGGCCAGGCTGGTCACGAACTCCTGACCTCAAGTGATCAGCCCGCCTCAGCCTCCCAAAGTGCTGGGATTCCGGGCGTGAGCCACCGTGCCTGGCCATATGTTGATATTTCGATATTTCTAAGTACAGTGTAACCCTCCAAAGTGATTGGGAAGACCACAGAAGCTCTAGATGAAGTTTCAAATGCTCCCTCTTCCCCCAGAGAAATTTAAGAACTACCATCAGAAAAACTTTTCATTCCTCGAATAACATTTTCTTTTCCCTTTTTTGACAATGAGCAGCACATTTGATCATATTTCTCCCCTACTTTTTTTTTCGACCCCTAAGAAACTCAAAGCCAAATTTGTGGCCCATCCTTCATGTCTATGTGGAAAGCAGTAGCCTACAAATAACTTTCCACTAGCCTTGACTTTTTGTCCCATGTTAATCTCCTTAGTCTTGGATTTTAAAAATATGTATTTCTGTTTTATTCAATGTGTTCTTATAAACTGCCTTGGAATCTTGTGGGTTAAGTTAAAGATTAAATAAATAACGAATATAAAGATGGTATCATAGTTTCAACATTATTTTCATGAAATTGTTTGAAATTTAGAAGGCACACGCTTTTGTGGTACGGAGACCTTTACTGCCTGAGAATCAATAGAGAATATACTTTGATCTACCATCCCACCGAGGTCACCTCCCACCAGAACGGGGCTAAAGAGAACAAATTAGCACCAATATGTTGCCTATTAAAGCTCTTGGACAAATGATTGATAACACTCAGTGTATGCAGGTGGGAATAAGAGCAGGTTCCTGTTTTATTTTTTTTGAGACCCTGTCTTATTTTTTTGTGTGATGGTCTCACTGTTGCCCAGGCTGGAGTGCAGCAGTGCTGTCACAGCTCATTGCAGCCTTGACCTCCCACGCTCAGGTGATCCTCCCACTTCAGCCTCCCAAGAAGCTGGGACTACAGGCGTGTGCTACCACACCTGGTTAATTTTTTTTTTTGTAGAGACAGGATTTCCCTGTATTGCCCAGGCTGGTCTTGAACTCCTGGCCTCAAGCGATCCTCTTGCCTCATCCTTCCAAAGTGCTGGGATTACAAGTGGGAGCCACTGTGTCTGGCCTAGAAGATCTGTTTTCTTTTCTCTGAATAATTCTTATGACACTGGCTCTCCCTCCGTCTCTCTTTGTCATTTTTCCCAGCTACCCTTTTTTCCTTGTTTTGTCCTCTTCTTCCCTCCATCCTAAAACCTTTGATCACAAGCTAGTTTCCTTTCTGTGTCATCCTCTCCCCTCTACTAAATGCTACTTCGCCCCCACCTGCTTTCAGCTGTGCTTGCCTCTGAGACCCTCTTTCACCATGGCTCAGGTGGGGTGCATGTGCCAGCTTCTCTGTCAGCAGCTCTTGTGAGCAGCAACCACTGCTAACAAGCTTCCCGAAAACTAGGAAAAGAGATACACCATTAAATACCAAGCGGTAATTTGGAAACAAAAGAAAACATCACATTTGATTGGAATGCCTTATGTTGCATCCAGATAGTTTGGTAGGAAGGAGAAATTAAAATGTCGCGGATAGCTAGCGTAATGCTAGATAGCAGTAGCAGTAGAATCTCAGTTCTTTTGTCTTTTTAAAATTAGCTTGTTTGTTCATTCATTCATTCACTCACTCAGCAATCACTTATCTGTGTCTGTTATATTGCCCGTAGTGTTTTCATGGGTTTGGACTTTTATGATTATAGAGCTTTGTGAGACCTAGGACCTGGCCTGGGAATTTAGTACTTGCTTGCTTTCTGGGCTGGAGAAAGACTGCCTCTGATTATACAGTTTCTCCTATGCATAGAGGTTATATTCATAAATACAGTGTACACTGAATATTTATTTTAACAAGGGGAGAGAGTGTGTGTGTGTGTGTGTGTGTGTATGTTTGCCATGGACATACAATATATTCTAAAGATTGTGGGCGTATACTTCCATTTTAGCAAGCTTGAAATACAGCAATTTGAACATTGATTAAAATTATTCAAATACTATTTTACTAGTAAAAGGAATAAAAACCTGAAGACTAGGCAAGATAGGAACCTTAACCACCTGCTTCTGCTCTGGGGTTTTTGGGACCTTCTCCCAGAAGCACTAATTTAAGTAAAACATAATTAATGTATATTTTCTTCAATCTGCGTAGTAAAGCTTTTACTAATTGGAACAAATAAGAAGGACGACTTGCCTGAACATGTTGAAAGCTGCACAGTAGAATATGTGAAAAGGAATGGCACACTTGGAAATGGTAGCTCAGTAGAGAGCCCCATATCATGTTGAGATGAATAAGGATAGAGCTGAATAGATGCATCATTTTGAGAGGGTCACCGCCCTGAGAGTAAGGACTGGAAAAACTAGCCTTATATATGGCTTAATAGAGGTTTAATGTTTAAGAATTTGATAAGAATTACTTGTGATTAGTGCGTTTTAACCTGAGCAGTACTGACTTGACTTCTCTTTGTGTTACCAATACTACTTAGAGATAAATGGGTATTCCTAAAATGTCTGAAATGTTCTGTCTGTTAAGGAGGTCAGTAGTCTACTTTGTCACTTTTTTTTCTTTACCAGTTTCGTTTTTGGACAGATGGTACAATGCTATATACACTTTTGAGCATGTCTCAAGTTCCATAATGGAAAAACATGATTTAAAAGGATTTAGGCTAGTGAGAATAAGAGTAAGAGTCATAATTGTATTTCAATTAATGAATACAGTTTTGGTGTGAGCTGGGTCTACTTTGCTTTTTAGTAGTCCTTATTACTTTGTAGTAAGGAGACATGTGCGTTTCAGCAGTATGTATGTTTTATAACTTCTGTGCCTTTCAGGGGGCTCCACCTATACAATTAGGGAGATCCTGGCATGTCAGGGCTGAAGGTGCATTCATAACACATCTTGTTTTTTTTAAGTTCAGGGGAACATGTGCAGGTTTGTTATATAGGTAAACTTGTGTCATGCATGTTTGTTGTACAAATTATTTCATCACCCAGGTATTAAGTCTAGCACCCATTAGTTATTTTTCCTGATCCTTCTCTCACCCTTCACCCTCCACTAGGCCCCAGTGTGTGATGTTCCCCGCTGTGTGTCCAAACACATCTTATTTGTATGCTCTTATTGAACCTGGGGCTCAGGGAGGTGAAGGGATTTATTATGGCAGAGCCTTTAATGGGTCCAGCACTTTTTCTAAATTCTGCTTTGCTGTAGGTCTGAGAAAAGCCCAGAAGTTTATTGTGCTAGACAATGTTACTCTTTCTTTCAGAATTATAACCTTCCCGAACCCAGCCTTTTCATTTTCTAATAGCCATTTCCTCCTTTAAGGATGCCAGGAGGAATATATAAGTATATTTAGATAGAATGTATGCATACATCTCCACATCTTAGAAACACCCCCACTCCCAACCCCATGTACTGTTATTTTCATTTCAGAACTGGAATTAGGCTGTGGAAGCATCTGAACTGTTTCCCTCCCTATCATCTTTTCTCTTTTTACAAAATACAATTTTACCAAAACAAACCCAATTATATAGGTGTTACTGGAAAGTTTACTGTACTTTGGATCCATAAATATTCCTTTTTTTTTTTTTTTTGTGCTTCTCCTCACTGTTTAGAGGAGAAGTCTGCTGGACAAGGAGTTTTGAGTATGTGCATTTAGTAGGTAGATAGTGATAAAAGGAAAAAGAGAAACAAGCACAGGCATGAAATGTAGTAGTATACTCCATTCTGTTTTTCCTTTAAAGCTTTAAGAGGTAGTGTGGAATAGCAGAAACAGTCCTTCCCTTGATTGCTGGAGATGTGGGTTCAGGACCTGGCTTTTGCCATTTACTTACTCAATGAGTCATGTCACCTCCCTGTGTCAATATTTATGTATTCACTCACCACTTACTGAGCTTTGTCTATCATACACTGCAGATACAACAGAGAATAAAACTGTCACAGCCCTGCCTTCTTGGTGCTTATGTTAAGACAATGATAGTGACTGAGAATGGGGTAGTAGCAGTGGAGGCGGTGAGAAATCGTGGGATATGGGACATATTTTGAAGCTAAAGCTGATAGAATTGGTGATGGTTTAGATGTGGAATGTGAGAGAAAGACGTGTCAAGACTGACTGCTGGGGGGTTTTGCGCCTACAACATGGTGAATAGTGGCATTTACTGAGAGAGTGAATGCTGGGCAGGAGGGCGAAGGTGTGTGTTGATGGTGTGGGAATTCCAGGTTGCTTTTTATATAGATGATGCCTGTTAACTTCCAGGTAGAGATGCTGAAGAAGTAGTTGGAATTTATTTATTTATTTGAGATGGAGTTTTGCTTCTGTTGCCCAGGCTGGAGAGCAGTGGTGCAGTCTTGGCTCACTGCAGTCCCCACCTCCCAGGTTCAAATGATTCTCCTGCCTCAGCCTCCCAAGTGGCTGGGATTACAGGCATGCATCACCATGCCCGGCTAATTTTGTATTTTTAGTAAAGGTGGGGTTTCATCATGTTGGTCAGGCTGGTCTTGAACTCCTGACCTAAAGTGATCCACTCACCTTGGCCTCCCAAGGTAGTTGGATATTTGAGATCGGAGTTCTGAGATAGAAATTTGGACATTGTTAGCATATATGTGGCATTTGACTCATGCAACAGAGTGAGATCACTTCAGTAGATAGAGAAAAAGTGAATATCGAAGCCTGAGTGCTTGGGCCACCGACCTTTGGAGACTGAGAAGTGGGGGAGCTCCCTCTGGCTTCTGAGAATGAGAATGCTAGAACCTGACCTCTTTTCCTCATTTAGGTTGTTTGTAGGGAACGTGTGAGATACGTACACATAAACACACATCAAAAACGACTTAGTGCTTAATTACATGACTAAATATAGGAGTAAGGGAGGTTACATGGAGAAATCACTTTTTCACTTGATTTTTGTTCTAAAGGTCTGTTTTATGGGATTGGGTGAGGTGTGTGCAAATTTGTTATATGGCAGAGGTTCCCAATGTGTAGGTGTGTAAGTCTGGGATTCAAGGAAGTGAAGACAGGGAAGGTATTTGGGAAATTTTACAGGGGGCCTACCATACAATGTCTGTTTTCAATACGATTATTTCTGTCTTTATTAGTCCAAAAATATATATAGCAGTGGGATCCACGAGCTATTACCTTTAACAGGATTCTCATACTAAAAAAATTTAACACTGATTTTTGACATATGTAGAGCTATGTACATTTATAAAAACATGTATACATACTAAATGTGAATTGGATACAGTTGACATTGTCTGCTTTTGTGAACAGATATCTGCTTGGGTTCCCAGGTTTTAGTAAGCTGTTTGAACTCGTCTCATCTCACTCTGCTCTGCCCCTTCTCTGTCACCATCCTCCCACTGGAGATGAGGCAGGGTTTCCTGAACCGTGGGCTCTGTTCTGGGAAGACCCTGTGGCCAGCTCCCAGAGAAGACTTGCAGAAAGATGTGGGATGAGAACAGGAAGATCAAGTGGGTTGAAGGGGAAAAAAACAAGAAGACCAAGTCAAATAAAGGCAGAGGATCATTTGGGAGGGAGCTGAGGAAAGGAGCCTCCACTGTTCCCTAGGTGACCATATTTTCTCCCCCTCTTTGGATTATTTTCTTTCTGCCTACCTGTTTTATCAGAATTGCAAGGATTTTTCCCAGGTGTTTGGGTTGGTGAGTATTAGGTAAATATAACTTTTTCTGGGCATTACCTTCTAGAATACCTGCTTGAAGGTAAAATTGCAAAAATGACTCATTCTCCCCTGCTTTCATGGACACTGTTTTGGTCTGATCTTATTATATTGAAATCTTAGATTTTATCTCACGCTTGTGTTTATCCACTTTTACGGTTGTGTGTGTGTGTGTGCGCGTGTGTGTGTGTGTAATGTGGATACATGTGAATGAATGCCTTTTTCTAGAGAATCCGGTATATTAAGTCATCTACCCAGTAAGGAAGGTCTTCTGAGATTGATGCTCTCAGATAAATCTATAGAATTTGAGAAATGAAAGAGAGCATAGGGAACATCGGATGCAGACTTTTCCAAATGTATATTCCGTTAAAAAAGAAGTGCCTTGGTCTGATGATTTTTTAAGAGTTGGAGACTCACTACGTTTATTAACATATTAAAGGATTAAGAGCTCTTGCTGTTAAAAATATTATTTAACTCTGTTTAACCAGTGTTTCTCCAATTTTTTCACTATGGACCCTCATTTTCCTTGTCTCTCTTTTTAGAAGGATATGTACGTAGAACAGTTACTATCATTGCACGGAAGTACAAGGTTCCAGAAAACATAATTTGGGAATGCTAATTTAATTCTTACTTTTAAATTGAGCTTGATACTTATTTCTGTTGGTTTGTGTTCCCATATGTAGTATGAGCAGGTTGAATGAATTAATCAATTACTAATGTCACTCCTGACTGTGACGTTTTCTGGTTCTGATTTGTTAAATCAATATTTAAAAATTATATCTGTTTCTATATTAAAGAATCTTGCCTTTTTTGTTTTTACTAGTACCGTAGTGCCTAATACGGTGCCTGACACATAGTAGTGTCTCAGTAAATGTTACTGAACAAATATATACCTGTTAGATTCAGAGCACTGAACTAGCTATGTCTTGAGGCTGCAGAGAAGAATGATCTTGTTTTTGCTCTCAAGGGACTTGTAGTCAAGTCATTAACTTTCCTAAGAGCATGGAATGTGCCCTGGAGAGGTCCCAAATTAGAGCATGATCGTGATAATCTATAGGACAAAGATATATTGGACATTATTTCTGACCCTGCATCAGATGTGTGAATTACAGCACAGCTGGGCTATGTTAACATAACTTTCATGACAGGAAGTGTCTTTCAGTAATAGTTACTGCAGCAGCCACATAGTCCTTTTATCCCTGGCAAAGACTTTATGATGCTATCAGCACTAAGAGATAAGAGCTAGTATTATTCCCATTTTTATAGATACAAGAGCTAAGGCTCAGAGATTTAGGGACATGTCTAAGTTGACATACCTCCTGACTGAAAAGCCAGAATTAGGACCCAGGTGTGTGATTCTAAACCTTGTGCACTTATCCACTAGGCTTCCTGTCCTCTCACCAATCCTAGTATCTTTCATTATCTTATTTGTATTAGAAGCTCACCTTGAACAGGCTCAGAGAATTACACATATCCAGGCTTCATTGTGTCCCTGCTCTGCTCCCTCTGTCCCCATGCCACGAGGGCTGCTTTCTTTACAGCTGATGTGCTAGCTAGGGTCAGTTTTGGAGCAGGTAATAAAAAGTTTACAGATTTTGGGCCAGGTGCAGTGGCTCACGCCTGTAATCCCAGCACTTTGGGAGACTGAGGCGGGTGGATCACCTGAGGTCAGGAGTTCGAGACCAGCATGGCCAACATGGTGAAACCCCGTCTCTACTAAAAATACAAAAATTAGCCGGGCATGGTGGCACACACCTGTAATCCCAGCTACTCGGGAGGCTGAGGCAGGAGAGTCGCTTGAACCTGGAAGATGGAGGTTGCAGTGAGCTGAGATCGTACCATTGCACTCCAGCCTGGGTGACAAGAGTGAGACTTAGTCTCAAAAAAAAAAAATAGTTTACAGATTTTCTGCAAAGTTGGATATATTCATGTCCATTCTTACATTACTCTTTCTTATGATAATGGCACAGTTATCTTTTAACCACCAGTCCGGGGGCAAGTCCCTCAGTTTTTGTCAGGACTAACTCGGCTGGATGTGATTGAAAATCCACAGTGATAGTGACTTAAGAACAAAAGTTCTTTATCTTGCTATCATATAAAAGTTAGAGGAATACTCATTAGAATGGTATCATTTAAAAAATAAACAACAGCAAACCTGGGAAATAAGTGATGAAGATGTGGGGAGATTGGAACCATTATGCGTTGCTGGTGGGAATGTAAAATGGTGTAATTGCTATGGAGAACAGTCTGGCAGTTCCCCCAAAATCAAACATAGAATTAACATTACACTCATAGTTGTACACCCAAAAGATTGGAACACAGGAACTCAGCAGATACTTGTACATCACTGGTTCCTAACAGCAATAGTCATTAGAAACTGTTGTTCCATTCACAGTAGTCAAAAGGTGGAAATAATCTGAGTGTGTACCAACCAATGAATAAACAAAGTGTGATGTATACATACAATGGTATATTCATCTATAAAAAGGAATGAAGTTCTGGCATATGCTGCAACACAAATGAACCTTGAAGACACTATGCTAAGTGAAATAAGTCAAACACTAAAGGAAATATTGTATGATTCCACTTACATGAGGTGTCTAGGGTAGTCAAATTTATAGGAACAGAAAGTACGGTATGGGTAACCATGGGCTCTAGGGGAGGGAGGAATGAAGAGTTATTATTTAATGATACCAACTTCCTGTTTGGGATGATGAAGTAATTCTAGAAATGGATTGATACTGGTTATATGAATGAATAATGAATAATAACATTGTGAATGTACTTAATGCCACTGAATTGTACACTTAAAATGGTTAAAATAGTAAATTTTATGTGATGTATTTTTGGGCACATGCACAAAACATTGGAGGAATGTGGCCCACGCTGATGTGGTGACTGTTCACAGAGTTCAGCTCTTTCAGCTCACATGTTGCCATCTTTTGGGTATGTTCTTTGTCCTCACCAGCCATGTTGGCAGCATCCATATTCCAGGCTGCAGACAGGAGAAGGAATTAAGAAAATGGGGCAAAGGCCTTACAGTAGCCTCCAGGACAGAAGCTGCTACACAATACTTTTGCTTATATACTGTTGGCCAAACTTACTCATGTGGTCATATCTTGCTGCAAAGGAAGCTGGCAATTGTAGTCACTATTGTGAGCATTCTTGTGCACAGCTAAAAATTACTGTTGAAGGAGGGGAAGGACAATGGCATGCAATCAGCTGTCTCTGCCACCCCTGCGTGTTGGGGTCTGGTGCCCATTCACTCCCCTCTTCTGACTTTTGGTTAGTAGCTTATCCTTTTCCCTGGCCTTACCTTCATCCTTTAAATCCCTTCTTCCCATTATTTAAGTGTTCTCAGGTCTCTTCCATCTTAACATGCCATCTCACACACACACACACACACACACACACACACACTCACACACACACACACACACTCACACTCTCTCTCTCTCTCTGTCTCTGTCTCTGTCTGTCTCTCTCTCTCTCTGTCTCTCTCCAAATCCATGAGTAAAGGCACGGCATCCCCAGTGCTCATGTTACATCCTCAGATCCTTGTGCAGGGCATAGTACATAGGAGTTTTTCAACAACTCTTTGTTGAGAGAGCAAATGGATGAGTGAGGGGTTGAAACATTTCCCTCTAGCTTTTATCCTCGGGTTGACAGAGAGATGCTGCTGCTGTCTGTCTTACAACTATGGCAAAAATGACAGGACTGATGATTTTACTCCTTTTAGTGCTGAGGAGGCTGTTTGGGACCATGAAGTAGTTCTAGAAATGGTTGGTGCTGAGAAGAGCACTAAAGGGAGTAAAATACACTTTGGTTCTGGTGTTGTTGCTTACTAGCTACAATGACATTTGGGAAATTAAGTAATCTCTGTGAGCCTCAATTTTCTCATTTAAGGAAGTGAAGACTCCATTGAACTCACAATGATTAAATTAGAAAACTGTGGTAAAGAATACACCCCTGATAATATTATTTTGGCTTCCTATGGTGATTTTTAAGATTAAAGAGTATTGTCATCCCTATTTTATTTCTCTAAAATGATATTTTAAAAAATGTAAATGCACTATACAATAGAGTATTATTTGGTCACAAAAAGGAATGAAGCATTGGTGCATGCTACAGCATGGATCCCCTGAGGACATTCTGTAGGTGAAAGAAGCCAGACACACACATTACATGATTCAATTTCTATGAAATGTCTAGACTAGGCTATTAGACCAGTGGTTGCTAGAGGATGTGATAGGGGAGAATGGAGAGGGACTTGGGGTTTCTTTTTGGGGTGATGAAATGTTCTGGAAGTAGATTGTGATGATGGTTGCACACTTCTATGATTACACTAAAACCCACTGAATTATGCACTTAAAAAATAAGTTAAAAAATTTAAATGCCATTATAGGGCAATGTAATTATAAGTAAGATAATTCTTTTAAAACTGTGTCTAAGTTTTGGTTCACAATTTGTCAGTGATTCTTCTGTAACAGAAACCAACATCTGGTTGGTGTTTTGAGTTTTTTAATCTGCTGGCTGACCTGACTTGACATACTGTATTAGACTTTATTTATCATTCCAGGCCTACGCACCTCTCGGCACACTGGGAAATCTCAGGTCGTGGTGTTCCATTAGGAAGATGAGTAAGCATGTGGGCTTACTTTGACGAGTAAGCATGTGGGCTCCCTTCCGTGCTTCCACGGTGGAAGGGAATACAAAATAAGAAGTTAAATAATTCCTCTCAATTCAGTTTGGCATATAAACTACACATTTAATATTATAAAATAGTTTTATAAATGCACCTGCTCTATGGTGTCTGCATGAATTAGGTGAGTACTTCTGGAAGGAGGTGGGGATAGTCAGAGAAGGCATGCTGAAAATGCACCATAGAGCATTGTAGAGACTTGGAATAGAAGCAGATGAGAATGAAGGCAGAAACTTTCAGGAGATTGTGACGATAATTTGGGAGATAAGTGGATAGAGACAACAGAGTTAGAACAGAGACAACAGAGTTAGAACGATTAGGGCTTGCTCCCCAAGTGGATATGGTAGCAGTTCATAGGACTCCAAGATATCTGTCCACTTCACTGTCTCAGTTCATCTCAGTCTGACCCCAGCCTGCCTTCTAAATCTTGTCTTCTTCTCTTCATGAAATGCTTGTCTTAAGTCTTGTGCTAACTGTCCCCAGAACTGGCTTGGTGATTTGATGTCTGTTACCTTTGATTACAGCTTTCTCTTCTAGAATGGAACTCATCTGTTCCCTTTACCTTCTTAGATCTCTGACTTACGAATCCTATGGAATAATTCCATGATACAATGATCTCTTTGTCCTCCGAAGTCATAGCATGTAATATCTCTCAGTCATTGACAAATAATTACATTTTGCCTTGTCACATCTCTTAATCGCTTTGAATTGCTAGTCAATCTTGAGCCACTGCAGCAGGTAGAGAGGTGAATTGGCTCTCCTGAATTCCTACTCCCAGCCGTAATTTCCTGTATAACCCAGGGGGAATGACTTTCCTCCCCTCATTAGTGTAGTAACACATATTTGTTGCAGAACACTTAGAAGATCTTTAAAAATGTACAAAATGAAGTAACCCCTAATATCACAAGCACCTTGGAATACTCACAGGTTATTATTCTTGTAATGTCCTCCCCATCCATTTTGTCACCGTTTCTTTAGGATTACATGTGTGTGTCTGCATCATAGCCAGGATCATCCTATACATGCTATTTTTCAATTTGATTGTTTCATTACCATATTGTAAGGTTCTTGTGTCAAAACGTAGGAGAATCTTCAAGTCCAAATTGAACGTGGAGCTAAATTGTCCTCAGGGAAGGTTGTACAGATGAGTATCCCATATCTGAAATGCTTGAGACCAGACATTTTTCAGATTTCAGATTTTTTGGATTTTATAGTATTAGCATTATGCTTACCTATTGAGCATCCCAAATATGAAAATTCAAAATCCTCCAATGAGCATTTCCTTCAGTAAATGTTGGTCAAAAAGTCATATTTTGGAGCATTTCAGACTTCAGATTTTTTGATTTGGATTGCTCAGCCTTACCAAAAACTGAAGAGTGACTGTCTCTGGGAGGAGGGAGGGGAACTTTGGCTTTTCAGTGATATCTTTCTGTAATGTTGAATGTACACATTTATGATGAGCCTAAATGATTTTTATAGTTGTCACCTATAGTTTATAGGTGAGAGTAATTTATACTTCTACCTAATCCAGGCTTATATTTACATTTAAAAAGAAGTATAACACCAACTTTACTGACTAGAGAAACAATTTTAATTTACTGAAATTTCACCTTTTCACCATGATTATAGGTCCTTTTCCCTTTAGTTGTTTCCATTTCCTTTGCTGTCTAATGACTTGGATTTGAGTCCTAGGTAATAAATACATGTGATCTTTCGCAAGTCACTTAGTGTTTCTAAGCTTTAGTTTGCTTATGAGTAAAATAAGAGGAATGATACTTGAAATTTTTGTGAGGATTGAGATCAAGTATTGAAAGTGCTTTGTAAATTGTAAAAAGTATATAATTATGTTTATTGATTTTGTATTGATTTTTATATTAGTCAATGGTCATGAGCAGTTAAGCCATCTTTGCTTTTTTAAAAATTCATTTGGAGAAAGAATAAAAAGGCAGAGATGCCTTCATTAATATTTATTTTGGTGCAATGTGGGATCCATGAGATTTGGGTTTGTGCCACATTTCTGCTGCTAATTATTAGCTATATATACAGCTGAAATGCACTGAACAAGCACAGTTTTGGCCAGGCCCGTAAATGTTCGGGAAACACCTGGCTGGACATACATCAGAGAGCTTAGTGAGCTGATAAAGCATTCATGCAAGCTCCTGGAGACTGTTTAACTGGATGGCAGTAGAAGGAAACTATTTATGCAAATTTTACTAACTAAAGTTCTCCCACACCCTTGAGACCACATTTCACAGGCTTGTGAGATGAAAATTGGTTGAAATCAGGTTCTAATAATCTCTTTGTCATCTGCAGTCATGCCTGAGAAGGTCTGATACGGTCTTCTGAATCAGTCAAGGGAAGGTAGAATTTCATCCAATTTGACTTTGGTGCAATTGCTGTATTCAGCTCCCTGAAAACATAGGTGCCTTAAGTTTATCAGTTACCCAGAACACTGAATTCTGGATAATAGAGGAACAGGGCTGTGTAAACAACTCTACTGAGTAATAGATGGCCGCCTGGCCTCCAGTTTCTGACTCGGTATTCCCTTTTATCCAAGGACAAGATGTTACAAAAATAATTCAGAGTGACTCCCAAGGGCAGCCCCATGAACTCGCTGGTCCCTCCGACTGTGCTAGCAGAGGAGGATGAATCACCAGCAGCAGAATGTTGACTCCCCCAGTGCTATTAGTGGATGTCCCAGCCAGACGCGACAACCAGGAAGACAAGCTTTGGGAAAGTTTTTTCTGACTCATTAACATCATGATTTACACAAGAAAACCTCTAGCTTCTCATTTTATTTTATTTTTTAAAGAAGTTTCCTTTTTGTGTGTGTGTATAGCAAGGTGGGGCAAAGCTATGGATCCTTCAAATGAATATTCAAATTAGCTCTTACCAGTAGCAGTATTTGAACTGTTTGCTCAGTTAAATTTTATTGTCCTTTCTCAATGTATAGTGCCTATATATCCATCAAAAAGTAGCTGATTCATTAAGAATCTTTAAAAAGAAGGATATTACTTTTACACAGTTGAATTTCAGGTGTCCTGTGCCCATGCCTTTCCTATCATCTCCTGTGTGTGGGAGGCCCCACCCCACGTAGCACACCTTCACGTACTGGGGACTTTCCTCTTTCTGAGGAATTCACATGAATCTGGGGATTTGGGTTCTCCTTAGGTAGTGTCCCCTCAGAGGAAAATCCGGACTCCTTAGGGGGGCATTTGTAACCTGGGCCCCGTTTTCTTCCTTACCTCATCTTTTTCGGTTCTGCACAAACCTGTTTAGTTTTCAGTCAAGTGCCTTACCCTCCGGCTTTCCTCCTTCTTCTTCATTTTTTTTTTTTTTTTTTTTTTTTGAGATGGAGTCTTGCTCTGTTGCCCAGGCTGGAGTGCAGTGGCGCAGCTCACTGCAACCTCTGTCTCCCGGTTCCAGTGATTCTCCTGCCTCAGACTTCCAAGTAGCTGGGACTACAGGTGCGCACCACCACACCTGGCTAATTTTTGTATTTTTAGTAGGGACAGGGTTTCACCATGTTGGCCAGGCTGGTCTCAAAGTCCTGACCTCAAGTGATCCACCCTCCTTGGCCTCCCAAAGTGCTGAGATTGCAGGCGTGAGCCATCATGCCCAACCCCACTTTCCTTCTTTTGCTAGTTCTTCAACTTTCCCTTATTTGGAATGTTCCCCTCACTCAGCTCCTGTTTTCATCCTGTTTGTATCCCACCTTCTTCGTAGTGATAGTAGTAGTATTGCAAGCCTGCTGTGAGCCAGTTTTCCTACTGTGTTTATGTGTATATTTTTCCAAGAGTTTAAAATAAGCCTGTAAAATAATTATGATTCTCCTTATTTGCAAATGAGAAAACAGTCAAGAAAGTTAAAAATTATTCAAAACCAGCTACTAAGTGGCAGGGCTGAGGTTTTCCTGAGCCTGAACAGTCAACCCTACCATGCTGGTTCTCCCTGCTGTCCTCTGGATCCGATCAAACTCACTACACCAGCCCCACTCTCACACCTTCTCCAGAAGTGCTCTTTTCCCTTGGTCGGGTGTGTCCTGTGTTTGGCAATCAGTCAGGTATTATTACCTTGCTACGTGCTTGGGTTGCTAATTCTTCTTTGGCGATATATCTTTTCTTCTCACTGAACTGTGCTTCGCAGGCTTTACACAATGCGTTTTTGTTAATTTTACTTAATTAATGATGTCCTGGAACAAGTGAGTTATTTCTCCTAGTTATATTTAGCCCAATTAGTCATTTACATCCTACCATAATATTTGCCTCCACTAATTGCTAAGTAGTCTTGCAGTCCTCCAGTCTTCTTTTTCTACACTTTTATTCCCAGGAAGGAAAGACAAAAGAAGCTCCATGGCTGGAGTCTGTAGTGTATCCCATCCCCCGCAAAGAAACCAAAAGAAAAGTTAAGTGGAATGAAAGACCAGGCATTGCCACTAAATAGTTTGGTACTTTGAAATGGATGCCAGTTTGGCTAAATTCAAGTGTTGTCTGTTAGACAAGGGCTGTTTGTAAAAGAATTGTGAATGTAGACATGCTCTGAACTGTGCTTCAAGGATGCAAAAAAATGTCATTGAGACTGCCTTCCTATGTGCAGAGTGGAAAAAGGAGCATTTATCTTGAGAAAGAATAACTGCATCTGATCACCCTTTTCAATTCATTGATAGAGAAATATAATTAAAGATTCCTAACCTATTTCAGGATACCCATCTACCATCTATATCTCCAAGACTTGGATAGCTTCCCCATTGCCGAGTAGTTCCCATTGATAGGCATACACTGAACTCTTCATTCATGATAACCATTGTTTCCATGAAATACATAGAAAATTTTGCATAGTTGCAAGGTACACAGAATGGATTTTGAATTCTTTAGGTTGTACGAAGCATCCCTAGATGTGATCATGAAGTTAGACACCTGGGACTGTGGGAATAAGTCATGCATAAGAAGAGTGGTTTGGCAGAATTTTAAAAATAGACCTTCCATGCTTTGTGGGTATAGTTTCTGCATATTCTTGATCTTTGTGGTACCATTATATGGCTGTGGGAGGTAATCAGCTGAAGAGCTTTCTGGGAGGAGAAGGTTACTGTGGAATGAAGACTGTGAATATGCATTGTGTGGGTCTCAGTCCGGCTGTTTGTATTGAAACACCATAAGCTACACATTGTGGGAAAAGAGAAGGAATCTTCTGGTAACCAAGGAAGTTTGAGGTGAAATATGTCTCACTGTTTCATATTCAGCTGGGGAATGTCTCACTGTTTTATATTCACTTTCTTATATTTGCTGAAATAAAAACAAATGTAAATTTGATTAGCAGTAACCTTGTTGGGTCCTTTAAAACAGTGTTTTTCAAACTGTAGTCTGTTAATCTTTACTGGGCCGTGAAATCTGTTTTGTGGGTCTTGTTTAGCATTTAAAAATAATATTAAATGTAAGAAAATATAGAATAGAAGGTAGAGATTGTGGAATGGCACATAGTAAGGATCAATATCTTTTTGTGAAACTTATATGTCATATACACACATATATACTATAAAATACATTTTTTACTGTGGATCATGGTCAAAAAAGACTGAAAGCTGTTTTAAGCATGGCTGTCAGCATAGGTTCCTAGGATATCAGACAGTGATGTGTAACCCTAACTGGATTCTTGGCTGAATGCTAGGGGAAACTGGGGCAGACTGAGGAGGAGTGAGAGGTGGCACAGTGGCTCCGGAGGCGCCATGGTGACCTGCCAATCCTGCTCTGCCCTGATGCTGCTGCCACCTTGGTGAAGACTAAGTGCATTACTCATTATGCGTATAGGGTTCGCTGAGAGCTCTGCCAGCAGTTTAAGATTGGAGTCTTTGTTGGCAGGGCAGTTTCAAAGCTGAACATAAAAAGTGGTTACAGTTTTTTGGTTGAGGCGGCCAAGTGTAGGGGGGCCATGTAGAGAAGGATTTTTCTTGAGATCTCCTTTTTTTTTTTTTTTTTTTTTTTTGAGATGTAGTCTTGCTCTGACGCCTAGGTTGGAGTGCAGTGGCATGATCTCCGCTCTCTGCAACCTCCACCTCCTGGGTTCAAGCGATTCGCCTGCCTCAGCCTCCTGAGTAGCTGGGATTACAGGCACCCACCACCACGCCTGGCTAACTTTTTTATTCTTATTTTTAGTAGAGACTGGGTTTCACCATATTGGCCAAGCTGGTTTCGAACTCCTGACCTCAAGTGATCTACCTGCTTTGGTGTCCTGAAGTGCTGGGATTACAGGCGTGAGCCACTGTGCCCGGCCTCATTTTGTTTTCTCTCCTAACTCATATTTTGAGGCAATAGCTGAGTACCTGTGGTGCATAAACTGGAATGGACATTTGCCATCTGGGGGGTTGTCCAGCATCTGAACCTTCACCCTTTGTTTCTAAAGTGGTCTCCCATTGTTGCTATGGAAGCTGAAGGAGGTGCGTACACATAACTGAGGGCAAACTAGGTTCAACCTCTTCGATTCCTCCTTCTCAGGACTTTGAATTTGGAGGGAGTGGTGCAAACATAGAGGTGGCTTGAGATCATTCATGGAAGCAGCAGAGTTGGGAGTTCAGTCCTGGTGATGGCTGGTGACCGGTGGAGGCTGTGCGAGCAGTGGTGTCCTTATCAGGCTGTTCCTCTGTCCGTCTGTCTTTTCCTTAAACTCACTTTACCCTTAGGTAAGCAGAGCTGGTTTCTGTTGATTATACCCAAGAACACTGAGTGGATACAGGAACCGTGTTAGACTGCTGTCTGCCCTAAGTGAACTTAGTATGTGACAGGTGAGAGGAAGTAGGTGAATGCTTGGTAGACACAAATAGTAAGATTTAGCAAGGGGTGGAAGGATTCAGGGTTGTTTCCTGTGTATTCTTTTAATTATAGGTACCTTCAAGCTTTGTCAGATGGCTTATCAGCAAGAGATTCTGTGTCTTTACATTGTGACATTTTGGAAATACATGTTAATAAAAAATGAGCTATGTTAGGTGCCGCACAAAATGGTTTCAAACCTTTGTAAGTTAGGGTTTGTTTTATTTCTGTTTCTTTTTTCAGTTTTAAGCATTTTAAAAGCCCTGTGTATACTCACAGAAAACTGATTTCCTAGTGGGTGTGAGCATTTTATTTTAGCATTAAGAGATTTAGGGAAATCTTGAATCATCACAACAACCCTGTAAAGTAGATACTTCTGTTATTCCGAGGAAACAAACTCAACAGAGGTTAAGAAACTGGCCTAAGGTCTCAGACCGTGGGTGTTGTAGCTGGGATCTGGACCCAGGTTAGGGTGACTCCAAGAGCAGGCTTTTCACTGCTTCTATAAGGAACTTTGGAGGGCATCCAGTACCGGATTTGAGCTCAGAGAGGTTAGGAGACTTGCTCAAGACCAGGCAGGTCCTAGTGGATCTGGGCTGGAACATGGGCCTCTTTCTGATTGGTGGGAAGAAGCTTGCACACAGGCTCTGTTCCTGTTGCAGCCGCCCCTCCTTTCCTTGCTGTCTGCCTTTTTCCTGCATGATTCTTCCTGGTCTGCATACTCTTTCCTGTACAATTGTCCTTGTGATTTTCCTTCTTCCTGACCATTTTTTTTTTTTTAAAGAACAGCTGTACCTTTCCTCTCCCTTTTTAAGTCTTCACCATTTCTGAAAACTGAGAGCAGATTCCTGTCTCCTTGATCCCCTCTCAGCCCGAAGCATGGCCCTTGTGCCCTCTCTTTTTGACTCCCATGGTTCTTAATGTCTGTCAGCCAGCATGCCCTCACAGCCTCTTCCCTGGAGTTCCTGTGTATATGTTAGTCTTCCCAGCTGTCAGTAGATTGTAAGACTTTTGGCATGTTCAGATACATATGTGTTACTTCTTTGGATTCCCCTAAGTCCCACACCTTGCCCAGGGCAGAGTGGTAAACGGAAAGGGGAGTGAGGCTAGAGCTGAGAAATGTGTTTGAGACCTATCTCACCTCTCACTGGCCAGTTGACCGTGGGAACGCCTTAGCCAAGTCTTCTCATCTGAAGGGGCTGTGAAACTCGAATGTGGTTATAGATGTGAAAGCCCTTTTTAAGCCATAAAGTGCTATACAAATGCAAGGTTTTATTGCGATGGCACAAGTGCTTCAGAAGTATTTTTGGGATAAATGATTAAAAAGCACATATTGTGGCTGGGCGAGGTGGCTCACGCCTGTAATCTTAACAATTTGGAAGGCTGAGATGGGAGGATTGCTTGAGCCCAGGAGTGTGAGACCACCTTGGGTACCATAGTGGGAACCCTTTTCCAAAAACAACAACAACAAAAATTGCTGGGTGTGGTGGTGTGTGCCTGTTATCCCAGCTTCTTGGAAGGCTGAGGCAGGGGGTTCACTTGAACCCATGAGGTCAGGGCTGCAGTGAACCATGATCGTGCCACTGTATTCCAGCCTGGGTGACAGAGCGAGACTCCATCCCCCCAACCCCCCACAAAAGCACATACTATGAAGACAAGCCATTCTCCCCACCACCCCATGTTTTGAGTGTCCATTTGTGCCACCAAGCCTTTGACCCTGGGGTAAGGATATGGATGGCTTCACTAAATCTTATATTCATTGCTCTTTAGTAACATTTTGGATGTATTAGTGGTAATTAGTTTAAAAGAAGAAAAAGTTTTTTTAAAAAAAGGAAAAGTAACAAAGTCTCTTGGTACAATGTGGCTTTTAGGAAGACACTTACTGACTTTAAGCAAAGTACTGTATTTTATCAGAAACAGTCTCTCACTGAATGCAGGCTCGTTGGGAGCAGTGCGAAGCACTGAACCATTGAGCTGGCATTGATTATTTAATCATCCCTAGTTTATTGTAAATGAAGCAGCACTTACGGTTCTGGAGTATTCCTGGAATTGCTGCTATAGTTAGAAGTGAGTTATTCTGTGTGGCAGGAGTGGCATATAGAAAAGCCATAATTCTGACTTCCTGACAGGAAAAGTAGCAGATTTTGTATTTATATGATGTCGTCCTTTTGGCTGGAATCCATCAGCTTTACAGTATCTTGTGATGCTTTCATCAGAACTGTTATTCCATGTCTCGGCATGGCAGTGGGGTTCCGGTAGCAATAGATACAAGTCATTTTCCATGGCTCTATGGGTGTGAAGCCACTGGCAGTTTCCCTGGCTTGTTGTGTAGGTTAGGCTGTTAGAAGGCTCCCTGTCCACATGCTGCTAGGACTTTCCTCTCACACTGTGGCAGTGGTGCCAGGGCAGAGCATTAGTAGTGGGCAGGAACACAGGAAAGGCTGGGACACTGCAGTGATTTTTAAAATGACAGTTCTTTCAGTCTACGGAAGGGTGTTGGAGTAAGATCAGTCTCCTGGGTGGTTGTTAGACTATGAAAAGTACTAAAAAACCAGAGAAGACAGTGGTGTTGGTGATGGGAACAGTTCAGAGCAGTTTTTCCCTGCTGTGGAAAGAGCAGGGTCCTTGGAATCAGGAGTCACATGTTTGACTCCTGGCACTCTCGCTGATTAGCCTAAAACCTCTCATGCTTTTTATGAGAATTAAGTGCAAGTGCCTAACTCCAGGCACAAGATATTGAAATGCTTAGTAGCTACTGTTTTTTTTTTTTTCTCCTTGACTGGAACTGTATATTTCATCAAGCTGTAATCAGGTTAACAAATTATGGTCAAAATATGAGTGCTTACTGCATGCTAAACTTTGTTAGGCACTTTATATGCATTAACTGACTTAACTCTTAATGGCCCAGTGAGATAAATGCTGTTTTTATCTCCCCACTTATACCAAGAACATTGAGGGTTAGGAATATTAACTAACTTGCCTAAGATTACAACAGCTAGTCCGTGGAGATGCCAGAATTCAAACCCAGTTCGCAGTGACTCCAGCCCGTGCTCTTTACTGCTTTGCTGTGTCATCTGAGCTTTATGAAGTGGGGCTTTGATTTGTAACTAGGCTTTTGCTCAGAATCCCTATTTAGACTTTGCTCTTCGAAGCAGATTCATAGCTCACTTTAGTCCTCTGCCATAAGACAATTTTGTATTGCATCAATACCTTTTTGGATGCTTACACATCTGTAGCCTCTTGCAAAAAGGGCATTGTAGGTACTTGATGAAGAGTTTTGGAAAGTTTTCTTTGTTTTTAAAAAGAGACAGCATCTTGCCATATTGCCCAGGCTGGACTCAAACTCCTGGGGCTTAAGCAATCCTCCTGCCTCAACTTCTCATTTAAAAGATCTTTTTAATCCTTGCACCAACCCTCTAGGCAGGATGTTTCCTCTTAGGTTAATGGGTAGGGAAACTGGCTCAGATGAAAATGACTTGCTCATGGTCACACTTACTAGTATAGAGTCAGTGGGAACCTATACACCTTGGATTACTGTGTTTTTTTTCATTGCATAATGTTGCTTACTTTGTACTTCATCTTTCATCTACAGCTGTTGCTGAACATACTTTTTGATCACCTAATTTGTGCTGAGGATAAAGCACTAAAGACCAAAAAAAAAAAAAAAAAAAAAAAAAAATGCTGGTTCTCCTGTAGTTTTCATTGTTGTAATAGGTTTCCTCACCAAAGTTAAGACTGGTGCCTGCTGAAATAGTTTATTAAGGCTTAACATTTTTAGTCTTAAAATTTCCTAAGATATTAAGAACCTGATTTCAGGGCATTTTAAAATTCGTATTTTTCTTTCGATTTTTCTGAGTTCATACCTTAATTCATCAACGTTTTATTTGCATTTTCTACTTCAGAAATCAAAAGGTTTGATTCCTTTAAGGCAAACACAAAGTAATTCATTGTAGGTGTGATGATTTCTTTAGTGAAAACAATGAGATATCCATAGTATTTTAATTCTTGTCATTGAATTTCACCGTCAACCAGTCTGTTTTTGACTGTAAAAATCTGGCAGTGGCCCTTGGCCAAAGCAGTCTCATTCTGATGATCATACTTATGAACATTAAAATAGTCTGTTTTTCTTTGTCCACTATCCAAAATGTATGTTCTTCCCTTGCACAGATACCAGTCTTTAAAAAGATGCCCTTGAAAATTTAAGAGAGTTCCAGTGTTTTCAGACAGATTTTTGGAATTTTGCATCTTGGAAAAACTTGTGACATTTTATCTATTGCAGTGAGGCTTTGTTCCAACCCACAGAATTGTGTTTTGTTTCTTTTATTTTTTCCCTCGTTGAGAAAGTATCAGATATACTTGTCTTTTTCATAAGACTGTGGTAAACTAAAGCAATTTGAGTAACCCACAACATTTCCCTGATTTTTTTTTTTCATGTAAAGCAGCACCTACAAAATTGAGCTGCAAAAGTAATCCTTTGTCATGAAAAGAAAGGTAGTTTCTTTCAAATCCTTGACAATTTTATAAATAAATTAGGGTGGAAGAATTCACTGCTATCATCAAAAACCTTCAGATTACTCATCCTGGTCCTTCCTGTTCTTAAAGCTTCTTTATAATTTGAGTTGGGAATTGAACCCAGTGAATCATGTTCTTTTTAAAGGGTATTTTGTGATTGCTCCTGGTGAATCTTTCTAGCATTGATGATTTTTCCTTTTGTATATTGCAGCAAGAAACTTGAATTTATTTCTTGGAATTATCCAAAGTGTTTATTAATATAAACTGATCTTGCTCCTTTTCTACCTGCTCTAAAAATAATCAGCTAGATCACATTGTCTGGTTTATTTTAGGAGAAATATTATTTGGATGAAGCCATTACACAAATGCTGTAGCGCAAACAACAACAACAACAACAACAAAAACCCACCTGTCATCCTGAATGAGGACAGTTGTCATTTCATATAAAGTGGATCAGCAGCCTTAGGTTTAAAGTGCTTAAAACAGTGCCTGCCATGTCTTCTAAGTGCTATGTGGGTGTTTTCTATTTTTATCACCAGAATGGCAGTTTCCTGAGAGTAGCAACTTTGTCGTTATTGAATCGGCATTCAAAAGCATCACAGTTAATGCATATTGTCTAGAAATTCTGTTGCTACTCTTGTTTTCTCAAATAGTTTAATCTCTAGGCTAAGCAGCACAAATGTATACCATTTTACTGTCCTGTTCAATAATACTGGAGGTCAGTTTGAAGATTAGGTATAATGTGATTGCAATGTAGTATTACTTATAGAAGAGACAGAATGATTGGAAAACCAGACTCTCCTTCATTACTGGTTTTTGTAGAATTCTAGTTCTAGAAGAATCTTAGTGATTTTAGTTGGATCCTTGAATCTTACATGAGACTAAGAGAAGTTCTTGACTCCTAAGTTGAAGTAACACATGGTCTGATGGTGCATATTAAAAAGCTTTGTAAGTTCTGGTCAGGTGCAGTGGCTCACGCCTGCAATCCCAGCACTTTGGGAGGCTGAGGCAGGTGGATCGCAAGGTCAAGAGATCGAAACCATCCTGGCCAACGTGGTGAAACCCCATCTCTACTAAAAATACAAAAATTAGCTGGGTGTGGTGGTGCATGCCTGTAGTCCCAGCTAGTCGGGAGTCTGAGGCATGAGAATTGCTTGAACCTGGGAGGCAGAGGTTGCAGTGAGCCGAGATCATGCCACTGCATTCCAGCCTGGTGACAGAGTGAGACTCCGTCTCAAAAAAAAAAAAACCGCAAACAACAACAACAACAACAAAACGCCTTTGTAAGTTCTAAAAAGGTTTATGTGGTAGCCCTTCTGAGTGGAGCCTGGGCCTGGTGGAACTTACAGGTCTTTTCCTCTCCTCAAAGGCTCTGAGTTGTGACCCTTTCCTGGTTTGAGGCATGCTTTTCAGTACTCCCCTCTGGTCAGTTTTCTCTGATCCTCGGCAGCTGGTAACGGTGTGCTGTGGGGAAACCTGGGGTAGACAGGCTCCAGACATGCAGTTAGCAAGCACTGCCTATGGACTGGCTAGTGCTGTTGGGTACCCAAGCGTAAAAAGGAGTATTGTGAGGTTTTCCTGTTCGAGCAACTGGAGAGACCAGCGTAGCTCCTTTCTGCTACAGGACCTTTCCCCTACACATGCTGATCCTTTTGCTGAGACTGCTATCTCCCTGTTGGCTTCATGCCCCACCTCCCTGGATATCCATTGCATCTTAGCTCAATGTCCCTTCCCTCCTGAGCCCCAGACCAGATCACATTCCCTCTATTTTATGTTCTCTACTTTTTCTTCATAGCATTTTAGCTCTTTGTAATGACCTCTTTCTGTACATCTTAGTTTGATTCCGTTCTTCCTATTGACTATAAGCTCCACGTCGGCAGGGACCGTATTGCTCTTGTCCTTTGAATTAGCTTAGTTTCTGCAGAGCTGTTTGAAAATACTTGTTGAAAGAGTATATCTCTTAAGTGTAGCATCTGAAGTCCAGCTTCTGAGCAGAAGCAAGTCATTAGCATGTAGCTAGTTTCTAATTGCTGTTTTGAGCCAGGGCAGGGTGTTTATTCACGTGATTAAAACAATTGATTATGTTAATTTTTAAAAAACGTTCGTGTAATGATTTTAATCTTGTTAAAATTGGCCATACCAAAATAGCCAAATCAAAGTCATCACAATCAAATTCATACTTGTCTCCCCTGCCAGGCTTTCCATCATGACTTTTACTTAAGTCTTATCCACTGCAGAAAGCCTTCCCCAGCCAGCCCTTGCCAGTGTTAGTCACCAGAGCTAACAGCATCCTGACGCACTCACACTATCAATTTTAGGTTGCTTTTGTGTTTCCATTTGTGCTGTCTCCAACCTTCTATTGTAAGGCCGTGTGGGGATGCTGGCCTGGTGGCCTCAGAGGTAACCCATCTCCCTCTTCCCCTTTGCTGCTGCCCTGTAATGCCTGGGACTGCGCTCTTCCTAAAACTGGATTCTGATAAAATGTGTTGAGCGGCCAGGCAGAAAACTGAGGTGATAATCACTGTTAATTTGAGAACAAATTTTGAAGCACCAAGGTTGGTGGCTTATTATTTGCAAAATAATTGGATTCTACTGTTAAAGAATTTGTGAGAAGCAACAAGGAAAGCTGTTGAAATAATACAAAGCTCTGTGTGTGTGTAGACAAGGTTGGGGGAGGGTAATTCTAGAAGGAATGAGAAATTAAAGTGTGCGTTTTTGGATGTCCTAAACTATTGTTCACAGAATCAGGAGAGGGGTTGTTGATGGAAAAAGCACACAATCTGCGTTTACATTGGACAGGACACTCCATCTCCGGAAGCAGAAATCCCTGGCTTCCTTTCTCGATGAGGTGAAGTTAGTGTCCTCTTTGACGTTTGCACCCTAAGATGTCTGTCTGTCCTCTCGATGTCCTAGGTCATTTTTTTGTTTTGTTTTTTTCCTTCTTCCTCCCAAATGCTTTTTCTTGCCTGCTTATGGTTTGGGCTGCTTCGTTAATGAAAATGCCCTCTTATTTTCAGATGCAATTACCTCTGCCACTGATTTATTAATTTTTGTCTTTAGCTCTTCTCTGAAGAAGCTTTGGAAAGTAGAGAAGAAAATCCAGTCTGCTTCTTGGGGAACACTGGACAGCTGAATAAATGCAGGTATGTAGATTTGCATATTTTTTAAAAAGGAAAATATCTGGCTTTAAAAAAACTAATGAAACCATGTTCTTGAGGCTGTAGGGCTATTGGTGCTATTGCCTTTAATTTTTTTAAATTGATGTATTTATTCATTCCCAATGTTGAGTATGCTGGTTAAAAAAAAATCCCAACTACAAAAGTATAGGAGGTACAGAGTAAAAGTTAAACTTCCCTTATAATCTCTCCTAGATGTTCACCACTGTTAACAATTTACTGTATGTTCTTCCAGATTTTAATATGCATGTGAATAATCATATTATACATGTTGCGAATATGCATGATCATACTATCCATATTATGCTTTTTTCACTTTGCAAAATGTCCTGTGCATCTTTCTGTGTTGATTCACATACAGCTTTATGTTATCCTTTTTGACAGCCACATAGTAGTCCTGCCTGTTTTGTTTAGTGAGTCCTCTCCTACTGGACATTGTCAGTTGGATTTTTTCCTATTTCAAACAATGTCACATCTTGTAAGTATATAATTACATGCATTTGCCTGTTTATTTCCTTAGAGTTAAAGGGTTCAACACTGTCTTTGGATTCTTCCCCTGTCACATCTATAAAGAATCTCAAGGACAAAGATTTATCTTACATTATGAAGCAGGCTTTTAGCTACTCTGTTTTCCATCACAGTTTTTCAGTGTGGGATGGGGTTAGGGGTTTAGTGCCAGGTTTTCAAGTGGTCTTGCTTGTTGATCTGAATTTCAAGGTAAATTATGAACTTACTCTTTCAGGCTGGTTTCCAGAAGATTCTGGTCTTCAGATTTATTTGGAAATTTAAGAGTTAAAATTGAAAACCTCTCAGTTTGTAGCGTTGAGGCATATCTGGTTAATGTCCCTCTTTTCAGAATCTCTCCTCACCAGGGGAGCTAATAGACCAAACAAATGAATTTGGTGAAGAGAACTGTGACTGCTGTCTGCCCTGTATGACTTTTCTTGTTTGGGGGAGCCTCCTTGGGTCATTCTGCAAGCACCCGCTATGTGTAAGCCTCTGTGTTTCTTACGGATATAGAGACAGATGACTCAGTTCTTATCTCAAGGAACTCACAGCATGTGCAAGTTAGAGAAAGACAGATAGGCATATGAGTAAGATGCTTAAATTTCCTGTGGTTAGTGCAGTGGGATAAGTTTAGGAGCAAGAAGTGAGGGCCTTAGGGAACGGGATGGAGGTTCACAGAAGGCTTCCTGCAGGAGGCGATATCTGAGCTGAATTCTAAAGAAAGTTTAAGTGTGCCATGCAAGGGATAAGGTAGAAAGATATTCCTGTAGAGGAATCAGTGTGAGTGAAGGCAGGAGGGTGAGAAGCAGCATTGGGTAGGGGAGGATACGGTAACAGCGACAGCCTTGCGGGTTTCAAGCATGAAGCAAGAAGCTCAGAGTGATAGAAGATAAGGCGAGGAAGGCTGGCCGGCCAGATGAAGGTGGCGGGGCTCTGTTTCAGAGTCTCAGAATTGCTCTGTAGATTAATGGGAAGCCCTTGGAGGATCTGATATGTGTTACGGAGACATTAGGGGTTTGAGTGAAGGTTGGCTTGGCAGACAGGAAGAAAGTAGTAGGAGTGTGGGGTCAGCGAATTAGTTTGTAGCCCATTGGTATTGGGCAAGAAGAAGAAAGAATGTGTAGGACTTTCCCTTGTTTCTTTCCTCCTTTCCGGCCTTGCCCAAGGCTAAGTTGCTGAGGTTGGTTGTTTGGCCCTAGTTGCCCTCCCTTTGGAGGGTGCTTCTGTGCATTACTTACTTGCAAGCTTCTCACCAGGGTTTTCTAATTGTTCCAAAGCAAGGCTTCCTCCTGCCCTGCTGCTGCGTCAAGGTCCTGCCGGTCCTCCTGGGGTGATAGGAACCGGGCTCCATTCATTAATTGTTATGGCCCTTCCAAGTGACTTACGAACATGAATTGGTCACCATTTTGTGTGCACTGTCTCAGGTGGGGATGTGAAGAGAGATAAGATATGGTTCATGCCCTCACCATGCTTGCTGTTTAGTGGGAGATGGACATGAAATTAAAACACTGATTCTTGCCATAAGTCTATTCAAAGCTTGCATGATTCCAGTAGAAATAGCAGCAGAATTGGTAATTAATAATCAGTCCTTTAACATCATTAGTTCCAGAAGGGGCTACATTTTTCAATTACAACCTGGGCGCAAACGGAGAAAATAAATTCAGCCCATGTCTAAAATTATTCTGAATTACAATTCATTAATTAGTATGCATAATTAGTTATTTTCCATGGTTTCATCTCTTGTAAGATCTGACATGTTTGGTTTCCACGAAGGGAAGGGGCAGGGGAGAGGTATGTATGTATCCAACACCAAATGTTTCTGCTTTTTTACCTTCAGAACACTCCCTTTTGCCATAAGAACTTTTAACGCATAGAGTGACCACATAGTCTTGTTTTCCGTCCACAACAGTATCTAAATATAAAAGAGGACTGCAATGCCATGGCTTTCTGTGCTAAAATGAGGAGCTCCAAGAAGACTGAGGTGAACCTGGAGGTCCCTGAGCCAGGGGTGGAAGTGATCTTCTATATGTCGGACAGGGAGCCCCTCCGGCTGGGCAGTGGAGAGTATACAGCAGAGGAACTGTGCATCAGGGCTGCACAGGCATGCCGTGAGTACTGGCAGCTGCCCAGGGCTGGGGGTTTCACCAACACACCGGTTCAGAAGAAGATCTGGGGGTCTCTGCCTGTTGGAGCTCTGCTGAGCAGAAAGAGTTGTGGACTCTGGAGTCAGAGGTTCTTCCCTGCCTCTGCCACTGCCACTTGCACGTGACCTTAGGCCAGTGATTCTAATTCTGAGGGTTTCACTTTTCACTTTCTTCATCTGCAGAGTGGCTTCTTTCTGCTTTGTCACTAATGAACTGTAAGATACCAGGGAATGATGGTTGACTTCTGTGGATCCAGGCTTAATTCTCATTTCCCCACATCTGTACAATTGGAATAATATCAGCACTAGATGAGGTGCTACGTAAAGCACCTGGGACTAAGTCCCTGCTCAGCAAGTAGCATCTCTCAATATCTGAATAATTATTCAAAAGTTCTCCTAAAAAGTTTGACCCCTCCTTCTGCTGCCATGACCTGCCCTCCTGTGCGTGGTGCTGAGTTGAAGTGAGAAGCTGAGTGTTGCTTTGTGGCTTAGTCAAGTTGCCAAGTTGCAAAAAGGACAACGAGGCTCTCAATAACACAAGCTGTTTTTTCTCCTTTCAAGTGAGAGTTGTCTTAAAGTTAGCCTGTTGCCCTCAGAAGGTGGGAAACCAAAGTCCCTTTCATCCTTTGAACTTAAGGACATCGGCAGTTTTTTGCTTGCCTAATTTTAAGTGACAGGTTAAATCGTAGAAATTAAAAGTTAAATCACAGAGCTAATCCACTTGGATTGTGGTGATGGTTGTACAGCTCAGTAAATACACTGGAATCTGTTGAATTGTACACTTAAAATGGAAGAATTTTATAATATGTAAATTATATCTCAAAGCTATTTTAAAAAGGTTTGATCAACTCGTTTAATGATGATGAAGTAGCCAGTTGTGATGCCATACAGCCTGATCCCTGCTTTACTTCTCCCACCTTTAACTCTCAGAACAACTCTGAGGGGATAGCATGGTTATTTTAATAATTGCTTATCTTGTTAGTAATACAGTTTGTTTAGAAAACCTACGTTCTTTCTGATATTTGTCTTTCTGCTGAAAATGCTTCACACACCAGAGTTTCAGTAAAAGGGGAGAGGCTCATGGTATAGGGAAGAGCATAGTAGGCTCTTACTAACTAAACCTGACACAGGATAAAATGGGCTGAGGTACAGATTATTAGTGGGAAAAATCCAGTAATATTGTGAAGTTATTTTGACTAGGCAGCAGCGTGTACAAATAACCATCTTTAGATTGCAGCTTTAAATGTATTTGTAATTATCAGAACACCTAGATGTAAATCAGTGGTTCTAAAGTATTTTTTAAGACTTTGTTTCTTTTGTTTTCTCCCTTTCTCCTTGAGATTTGGTTTATAGTGTTTATTCTCTTCACCAAGCTTCTTGCCATCAGCATAACAGGTATAAACCTCACTCAGTTTGTAAGCAAGGGTCATTTTTGCAGAGTCATTGGGCTACCATTAATGAGGGACCAAGGAGCTGCTGGGAAAGAGATGAGAGGAGAGAGCCTGTGAGTCTGAGGATAGGCACAGTCGCTGGGCCTCCTATAACTCTGGGCTCAGGATCAGCCAGTTTGGGGTGTTGGTTTCTAGCCTACCTTATAGAAAATGAGTGGTGTCTCTTCTGTAACTGGCTCAACAGAATATTGCAGAAGCTCATTAATTTCAGAAATACATACTGAATGCCACAGGTTCTTGTAGCTCTCACTGTTACTATAGAAAGTGATGTTTGAGGGCAGTATTGTTTTCTTTCCTGTTTTTCACCTCTGTGGGGTAAAGTTTTGTTTTTTTAGTTCTTATTGCTTCACCTCCTCAGTAGCTGTGTCTTGGTTTGATTCTCAGCTCTGCACTTTACTAGATGAGTAACCTTGAATCAGACTAAATCTCAGGAGACCACAGATTTTTCATCTGCAAAATGGTCAAAACAGTATTTACCTCATTAGATATCAGGAAGATTAAAGGATAATACTTTTTTTTTTAATTTAAAATTTTAACATTTTTTAGAGATGGGGTCTTGCTCTGTCCTCTAGACTGGAGTGCAGTGGTTCCATCATAGCTCACTATAGCTGTGACCTCCTGGGCTCAAAAGGTCCTCTGGTCTTAGCCTTCTAAGCAACTACGACTACAGGCATGTGCCACCATGCCTGACTCATTTTTATTATTTATAGAGACGAGGTCTTGGTATGTTGCCCAGGTTGGTGTTGAACTCTTGACCTCAAGTGATCCTCCTGCTTTAGCCTCCCAAAGTTTTGGGATTACAGGTGTGAGCCACCACACTCAGCCAAAAATAGAATTTATTTGTTTGTTTGTTTGAGACAGAGTCTTTCTCTGTCACTCAGGAGTGCAGTAGCATGATCTTGGCTCACTGCTACCTCCACCTCCCAGGTTCAAGCGATTCTCCTGCCTCAGCCTCCTGAGTGGCTGGGTTTACAGGTCCACACTACCACGCCCGGCTACGGGGTTTTACCACGTTGGCCAGGCTATTCTCGAACTCCTGACTTCAAGTGATCTGCCCTCCTGGGCCTCCCACAATGCTGAGATTATAGGCGTGAGCCACTGTGCCTGGCCAAGATAATAAATTTAGAGTCTGTTAGCCTGATGCCTGACACTTAGCCCTCGGTAAATGTTAGTATTATTGTTTTACTACTCAGCACTTTTATATAAAGAGGTATGTCTTTGATCTTTCTGTTTATGGGTAGTAATAATGTTAGAATCAGACCTGTGTTAGAATTACAGACAGTTTCATGAATAAAATAAGTTACACTTCAGATATGTAAGTGTTGGTGCACATTCAAATGTGGATATGTATAAAGACAGGCTGGGTTTCCAGCCCAGTCCACAAAAGCCACTTTAGGAATGAAAACCTATAGCATATTTGAATTATTTGTCCCAATAATACTGAATCCAAAAGCCATTTGCCCATGTTCCCAAGGAAAACTTCCCTTTAAAGTTTATCTCCATATTCTTGGTTTATAAGAAAGACTAACTTCTGAAGGGTAACTGTTCACATTTCTTGAGAAGCATGGATTGAGGTGTTCAGGAGAGCGCTAGATAGCTGCCAAGGTGTCTGTAGCTTCTTAACTCAGTGTCTGCGTTGGAGAGAGTCCCAGCCTGGGTGGGCTGGGCCAGGGAGGGGCCCTGTCAGTGCCAGTCTCACTGCAGATGTCCGATTTGGGAAACAAATGTCTATTACCTCATATTCTCCCAGGTTTTTTGTCATTTAAGTTTACCTCATCTTAGTTTGAGGCCTGGCTGCTTATGAAAAAATACCAGTAATAGCTGATTATTGGCAGTCATTCTCCCCCCCAAGCTGCCTATGTTACAGGTTCATAAAATTTTAATCATGGGCGTAGAAGTGAGTGACTTCATAATTTCCCTGGTCTTTCCCATCGTTCTCGTATTGACGGAGGCAACTGGTGGAGTGGAGAGGCAGGGGAGCACTGTTGGGCCAGCTTTGTGAAGCCATATATCTTCTTGCTAGTTGGCTACTAAATAAAAAATATTTGTGATAATCATACAGAGTACTTAAGAAGTATATTTATTATTAATGGTAATAGCTTTTAATCACTGACAAAAATCACTTTAGTTATTATTTATTCTAATATGCATTTTGCATACTACTGCCAGGAATTTGTTTGCATGTTTGATATATAATCACAGTGTGTTAGCATTGTTTAAATGCTTTCTGTAGGAAACAGATGGAAGATTTCTCCAACTCCCAGAGTGTTTCTGATTAGCAAAGTGCACATCAGGCACTTTGAACCTCTGTGAACCTCTCAGATAGGGGGTTTTTTAAAGCTGGATTTGATAAGACTCTGCCACAGATACCTGTAATGAAAAATGTCATCAGAGTTTTATTTTTAAATGATCTAAATTTGGTTTGCCAGGAGCTACAGGGCATATTTCTGGGGAGTCATAGTTCTTGATGATTATGATCAAAACAGCCTGACTGAACCTGGTTGGAAATCTGTTTGCCCTAAGAGGATACGAGTGACCCAGATTCTTTGTGAATTCCTTATCTTTGAGAGAGTTCCTTATCTTTGCATACATTGGGTTTAGAAACAGATGGCCAAATGTATCTGCCTTAATCTTCTGATGTGGTTTTTTACTTTTCCTCAGGTATCTCTCCTCTTTGTCACAACCTCTTTGCCCTGTATGATGAGAACACCAAGCTCTGGTATGCTCCAAATCGCACTATCACCGTTGATGACAAGATGTCCCTCCGACTCCACTACCGGATGAGGTATGGGAAGTACTGACCTGGTACCTGCCTGGCTCCCTCTGCACTGAGGGACAGTGGTCAGCCTGGGGCCCTGAGTCACTTACCAAGAAGTGTTATAGTCATTTTTGTAATTTGTAACTTTTGTATTTGCTTGATATGAGAAAGGACTTCTTCAGTATTTGGAATACAATTCAAGATGAGTTTGATCACCTTCCTCTGCCACATTTTAGAAAAGAAATCTTGATAATGCAGAGGATATTTTGAATAGAATTAGTGTCCTGCAGCAGAGATTTTCAAATGGGTAATCATAGTTATGAATTTAATTTAGTGGATTCACAGTTATGAATTCAATTTAATTTAGTGAATTTAATAAAAAGAAACAGGAGAGAATAGATAATATCAGCATATATACATAATATATTTTTTAAACTTTTGAGATACGTTTTTTATATATATACACATATATATGTATGTATGTATGTATTACATATAAAGGTCATGATATAAAATATTTTTCTTACTAAAAGTTGAAACTGAAAAGCTTGAGAAACATTGCCTGAAGTGTTAACTAGAAATTCTAGGTTGGTCTTGCTCCCTGGGAGTGGATGTTTTGACTACTCCTAGAGGATTTTTGGCTGTGGAGTTGTAATTTTTCTTCTGATGGGCACCTGCCTTTTCTCCCATATTTCAGACTTTGTGAAATGTCACAGTATATCCCAAGGTGACACAGTCAGTACTTCAATAGCTGCAGTCTCCTGAGTTTGTAAACAAATTTGCAGTAACTAGAATGGAAAGTATGTTAGTTAGATACTTGCTGAGTAGAAGTTAACATGTGTGTTTAGCAGTGGAGATTATAAATAGGTGGATCCTTTTTGAAACACAGGTTAACTTACATATGTATTAAATCAGTAGATTAGCTCAGATGCTAATAGAATGCAGGGATTTGCTAGAAAAACCCTCTGAAATCTCAGAGGCTCTTCACAGTATCACAGCTGTTATTTTTGGGAGAATTTGGCGGAGTTATCACCATTACAAAATGACTGGGATGTTTTTCTCAGTGGACACTGAACCAGATCTAATTTTCTTTGATAATTATCCTAGAGCCGACTTTTTCCTGTTTTTTCTATACTTAACCAAAGTCTCATCTGGAGAGGAAAGCTGTGTGCCGTGGAGATTTCAGGTCCCAGCTGAGCCTTCTGGCTTTTGGCTTTGTTTTTCCACATGTAATCTTGCTTTTTGTGGCCTGAGGATTGACTGTGTGATCAGCATGAAATGGGTTGTTGCAGTTTGAAGTCTGCAGGGGACATGTCACTGGGTTCTAATTCTCTGCCTCTAGGTTTCTGCACTCAGCTCAGAGTCTAGAATGGTAACTTTTAGGACTTAGAAAAGACCTAAGTTACCTAATTCAACTCGCATTTTTTTTTTCAGTGGAAAAACTAATACCCAGAAAAGGGAAGAGAGTTAACTCAAAAATTTACATCTAATGAATTGTCTTAGTAGCTTTACAATTCTCTGTGAGGCATTAGTCTTGGTTGTCTGAATGCCTGGCTATTAAAGGCTGTCTTTACTGTTCCCTCTTTCTATTAGCTGCCTGGAAGTGCAGAGTTGCTTCACTTTTAGCACCTTGACTCTGTACCTGACATTGTGCTTCAACAGGATATTGCTTTGTTACCACAGGCTCTTTGAACTTGAAAAAAAAATACCACCCTAAGCTTAAACATTTGCCTGATGACAAACTACAAAAATTTTGAAACCTCATAATCTCACCACTAAAGGAGGTGTAAATGAAAATAAATGTTGGTGATTATTTCAGTGGAATACCAGCTCTACTTTGGGAAATATTCTTGTATTTCAATTATCATTTTCTGTTTTTAGATAATGCTTTTGACAATTGTTGTTTTATAATATATCTTAGCGTGAGACAACATTCTGTATTCATTTTCAAAAAGTATTTTCTTACTTTTTTAAACAATTGAATTTCACTGTCCATCAAAAAATTTTGTAGAAGTGTGAAGAGAATTCTTTGTGTATAATATCTGCATATAAACTTAAAATAGGCAGTTATCTGTACATAATTTTCTCAAAAACTTGCAATGCATATCTCTGATTGATGTCTGTTTGTCTTCCTTCTTTGTTCCTCCACATCATTCTGAAAAATAATATAGGCAGGTATCATTCTATATTTATTAATGTCATTAAAATTTTTTTTCCATTGGCATGCTATAGTATCTGGAATTTTTGTGTACCAGGTTTGATGAACACCTTGATAATTAATTTTAAAAAGGTGTGTGGAATGTCTGTCTTCAGTGTGTCTTTAAGCTTGGCCTTATGGGTGATAAGGCGGGTACTGATCCTGGTAGTCACAGATTTAAAGTTTTGTTAATATTTTTGACATCTTATTAAGGAGAAAGCTGTCGGCCTTATTTTAGACTCCCTAATCTTCTGTTTACCTTTAGCCTTTGTTCTAGTGGAAAAGCTACACATTATGTTTGGTCTCCTCAGCCTGGTGCTGTCTGAATATCTGACCTAAAGGGTTCCATGCCAAAGATGGTCCCACAGGGCTCTCAGCAGCCTGGAAGAATATCCTTGTTCAGACCAGACTGAAGATTGTGTTCTGCCCAGAGGGAGTTTGTTGGGCCCTCATCTCTACCAGGTCCAAGGACTCTCTCACAGAGACTCAGTAGGATGTGGAAGAAGAAGGCCGTGGCTCGGTCAGCTCAGGGAACATCTGCCTTTTTCCCCTCCTGCCACCTCCCCTGGCAGTGGAGGGCGACCTGTCTCTCTCCTTGGGCACCTTGCCGGAGACTCTCATTTGTCCAAGGACAACTTATTCTTTAAGCACAATGCCCACAGCACACACTTGTTAGGGGCCCATAAAATGCCTAATTTCACTTAAAATCAGAAAACATAGGTGAGAAATATAACTTGTAATATTTCTTACGGAGGAAGGGAAAAGTGTTTAGGGCCTATGAAAGTCACAGTGTAGTCCTGCTTATGACACGTGCCCCATTATGGGTTGCTGGATAGTTGCTGCTGGACCTGACCGATTGCTCCCAGAGACAGGAACTCACGGAGTGCGAGAAACATGCCTGAGAGCCCTCTGCATCCCGGTCCCTAACTCGGGGCCTGGCTTGTTTTAGGCTCTGCAAACATAGCACAGTGACAGATGTTGAAGTGTAGCAGCAGCTTTTCACAGGGAAAGAGGGAGTTGTATTTATTGCTTCTCTATGACGTGGTTCTTTTCTCATTAGTTCATGTGCAAGTCAAGGGAAAGAGACCTAGGTACCAGCTGAGTCTATAGCCTAGAGATGGCCTGGGCTGGCTTGGCTCAGTCACTTCCCTTAGTCACTTCCACACATTCCAGAACTCATTGTGTTTTTCTTACAGGTGACAGAGGAAGTTATATATGGAGGATAGGGTTAGACGCACCAACCCCCTGTGCAATTGACAATCCATATATAACTTTGACTCTCCAAAACATAGCTACTAATAATAGCCCACTGTTGACTGGAAGCCTTACCAATAACATAAACAGTTAACACACAAATAGACTAGTAACCTGTATATATTTTATGTATTCATAATGTACCTTTTTCTGAAATTAAAAAAAAATTTCTATGCCACACAGTTCATCAGTTAGTTTTTTTAAACTGTTGCAAATCTCCAGAAAAAATTTTCAACATATTTATTGAAAAAAAATCTGTGTATGAGTGGACTTCTGTGGTTCAAACCCATGCTGTTCAACAGTCAACTGTAGTAGCTAAGAGAACAGGCTTTTGTAGTTTTAGGTCACCTAGCCTCTTGGTCTCTCAGTTTTCCTCATCTGTAAAATGAATGAAACCTACCTTGTAGAGTTGCTGTGAGGATTAATTAGCATAATATATATATAAAGTGCTTGTTAACTCGTTTCATGATGCTTGTGGTGATGTTTGGGCAGCTCTCTTTTAAAACCCTATTCATCATGTAAAACACACCATCAGTTTAATAGCAGCAATCTGGGAAGTACGAAACACTGCCATGTAAGCTGTATATCTTGATTGCGTGATGAAACTAAATTTCAGGAATGTTAAAATGTCAATCGAATCGGTCTTGGATTCGAGGTAGAATGGGCTTAGCAGTGCGGCTGATAGTAAGCATGCAGGGAGCTGTGGTCAGCACGGAGTTCCAGTCAGCAGGTGTTTCCCTATTCTGGAAGCATAGTGAGAAGTCAGAGGAGCTGTCTTTGTGATCTTCGGGAAGTCACTTTTGCTCCCCGAGTCATAGAAGAGGTGCTGACAGGGCACTTCTCATACAGTGCTAGTAAGAAGGAAAGACATGGTGAGGGCTGCAAGGGGCAGGGTTGTCTGCCTGCTTCTCAGGACACTTCAGCCTCTGGCACTGACCACTGTTGGTGAGCCAGGACGCCCTGCCCACATCTGGGTCCCCTTTGCCACAATTGGCATTCATTTTCCTGCCTTCCAGGTTCTATTTCACCAATTGGCACGGAACCAACGACAATGAGCAGTCAGTGTGGCGTCATTCTCCAAAGAAGCAGAAAAATGGCTACGAGAAAAAAAAGGTTCCAGATGCAACCCCTCTCCTTGATGCCAGCTCACTGGAGTATCTGTTTGCTCAGGTAGGAAGTTTGGGCCCAGGAGAAGCTGGAGTTTGTGGGGTGGGAGAGGCATTGTAGAGCTCAGACCCCCTGGTGCAGCTGAACTTGGTGGTGCTAGGGTGCTTTATGGCCTGTTCTGGGTAAGTTCTTGCCACACCTGGAGTTGCCCCAAGTGAGGAGACAAAAGGCAGCATTTCAGCATTCCAAGAGGCTGGTTATCCAGCTTGTGGGCTTTCGGGCTTCCCTTCTTTCTTATTCCTTTCTTGTTCCCCACCTCCTACCATTTTATTTTTCATTCCTATTAATAGCCTTGTGTGCAGAGGTCAGAGGGAAGCTCTACTTGAAAGAAGATGTAATTCAACAGGGCTGAAGAAGGCACTTCTCAGCAGCCGTAGGAATGTTTGGGGAGGAAGGAGATGGCCACTCTGTCAGTGGTGGTAGGGTAGAAAGATTATACGCTAGAAAAAAAACAGAAGAGAAGATAGAATCACCTGAAATTACATTTACTCTGAGATTACTAAGATTTTTGGTAGTATGCTTCCTGATTTTAACACGCAGATTTAGATACTATGTAGATTTTGAAAATATTTTATGGTTTATTTTGTTTTATAAACTGCTTTTTTATTCATCTGATTTTTTTATTGTTTGTCCTTCAAATGTCAATTAAAATATTGATCTTCGTTGTTTTAATGACTTTGTAACAATTCATTTATTCAACAAATATTGACTGGATGTCTGTGTACTGTTTGCCTCAGACACTTGTACCTGCTAAGGTGCTAGAGATGTTGGAGTGAACAAGACAGACATGGCCTCTGCATGCATCAGATGTACATCAAGTTAGAAAACAAGCAAATAAAATGATACATAGATAATACATAAGAAATTATGGAAAGTACTGTGAAGGCAGAAGCTTGTGATAGAGAATATGGAGAAGGGGGGTTGAATGGGAAGACCTAATTTAAATCATATGATCAGAGAAGGTCTCTCTAAGGAGGTAACATTTATAATGAATCCTGAAGAATAAAAAGGAATCTGCAATTCTAAGAGAGGGGTGAGGGAGTATTTCTTCCATTTAGGGTGTCTCAGCAGCAGCACTACTGACCTTTTGGGCCAGATGATTCTTTGCTGTGATGGCCTGCCCTGTGCATTGTAGCGTATTTACCAGCACCCCTGCCCTCCACCCAGTAGATACCAGTAGCACTCTCTCCTTAGCGTGATGACCAAAAGTGTCTTCAATATTGCCGAGTCTCCCATCAGCCTCAGTTGAAAAGATCTGATGTAGAGGGAACAGAATGGGGGAAGGAACTGAGGGCCAGTAGAGCTGTGAGGAGAGGCCATGTGGCTGCAGACCAGAGGAGGGTGATGGGGAACGAGGCTGGAGAGGCAGATGGGGGCAGATCGCATACACAGAGCCTTGTAGGAGCTGGCAAGGGGTTATGCTTTAATCCTGAGTGTGGTGGGAAGCCACTTGGAAGGCTTCATTTTATGTATGTTTCAAGTCAATGATGATTCTTGTTATATGTGGAAAGTAGATTGTGCTGGGTCTAATAGTACACTTCAAACATACAAGCTGAGAGTCTGCAGCAATGATCCTGGGAGAGAAAATGCTGGTTTGGCCTAGTGTAGCAACAGTGGCAGTGGAGAAAAATGAGTAGATTTGTCGTTCATCTTGAAGATAGAATTGGTAGGATTTGCTGTTGACTTGGATGTGGAAGCTGAGAGAATTTGTGGAATCAAAGATGATGACTAGGTTTCTGTTTTGGGTGATGTCAGATGGATAATGGAGTCATTCTCCACACAGAGAAGGTCTTGGGGGAAGAGGGTGGGGAAAGGGCAGAAATCAGGAGTCCTTTTTCAGAGATGCCTGTGAAACATACAAGTGGAGATTTCAATTAGGAAATTGAGTAATGAGGCTGGAGTCCAGAGGAAAAGCTGTCATTTATTTAACTTAGTCACCCGTTCCTGAACATTTTCTGTTTTTCTCATTTTCCCTATTATGCTATTACTTTATAGTCTGTTGTGAACAACTGCATATGTAGGTGTTCCTGTACATGTTCTTTTTATTCATTCCTTAGAGTATACCATTATGTGTGAGATCACACACGTATCAGTGTATCTGTGTCAGAGTTACGTCCCACTATAGGGCTTTAGTTACTAATTGTGCATTATCTCCATTCCATCTATGCCTTAGAACTGCCATAGAGACAACAGAGAAAGGGGACAGTGCACAGCCCCAGGCAGATACTGTGTGGGAAAAAAAGAAAATGAACTGGCCATTTTCAGATTGGTCTTTTTGGATTCAGCTTCCCAGTTTTGTGTATCCATAGCTGAGATTTATTCTTTACCTTTCCCGGGAATAGAAGTGTACAGGAAGAGTGTGTCATACTTCAAGAATAAGCATGGCATTAGATCTGACCTTTTGGAGGCTCAGGAATAAGTGACTTGAGGTAGCTTTACAGTGAATGTTTACAAAAAAACCACATCCCAAGAAGACAGTTTCAGGTTTTGCTTTGCTCTTCACACATTACTGGCATAGATCATTGTTCCTCAGAAGTTTTTGGAATGTCAGTGACCTTTCCTCACTTGAGAGAAACAAGATATCCCATGGTGAAAAGAAGAGAAACTGGAGCAGTGGGAGCTCTCCATCCAAAAACCATTAATCTGAAGTTCTTCAGGGAAAGAGAGTATCTCATGTATGCAGGAACATTTCTCCCAGGCTTTGTGCCTGCCTTGCTGCAAGCTGGAGAAAGGCTGAAGAGTTCATACTTTAGCGTTCTATGTACTTTAAGTCAGTTTTTGAAGACTGAGTGTGGCTGTAGTATGGCATTGAACAGAGGTCCTGGTCAGTTTTAGATTTAATCCCAGCCTACCACTTGCCGAGTCCTGAGCCCCCAGGGTACTCGGTTCTTCTACTCAACTTGGGGTTTTGTAACTACCTGACATTAGGTATTCCTATTCATTTATTCTTTTCTTTATTCTTAGCGTAGAATCTCCAGGAGATCAGGAACGTGGTTTAGTTTATTGCTGTATCCCCAGCACCTAGAGTAACATCTAGCCCATAATTAGTTCTCAGTAATTACCAAATGAAGGAGTGACTGAATAGGGGCTGTTTACCATTTTGTGCCTTAGATTCCTCATCTGTTGGAGGTGATGATGTTAACATCCACATCTTAAGATGTTATGAGGACTAAATAAGGGAACCAAGCACTGTCTGGCAGCACTGAGGCTGGGTTTAATCAGTGGGAGCTGGCACTGGAATTATCGTTTTCACTCTATACGAAGCTGGGCTGGGCACTGCTGGTTAGCCTCGTTTTATTTTTTGTGTTTAAAGTTCGCGTTAGTTCTTAGAATGCTGTGCACCTCTATCAGTGAGGGGGGTATGTTTTGGTGATACATTTCACTATGGGAAACTCAAACGGTAGATGTGGGAAAATGTATACATGGTGATGATGCACTGTGGAATGTTCCCCTTTCTTCAGAGCTACACCAGAATGGAGGGGAGAGCCCGGTCAACCCCGTATACCCAGCTCCTAGACAAGGCCATCTCAGCACATTTGTGGAATTAATGCATGATCAGACCTCAGCCCAGTGTCACTTTCCCTTGCTCTGGCGCAGTCCAGGCCTAGTACGCAGTGTTTGTCAGCATCACTTCTATAGTGAAGGGACTTCATATGTCTGTACTGTTCCCCAGCACCTGGCATGGTGCTCAGTCAATGTTTGTTAAATGAATGAGCGTGGGAGGACATCTCCTGAGCCCCTTCACGCCCAACTCTGTTGAAAAGAGCTCTGATGCTAGAGAAATTGTCAGTCTGATTCGTCTTGTTGCTGTGCTGCATTTCTAGGCAGCACCTCCCTGTGTGGGGAGCCTTCCTCTCAAGATCAATAACGAGTGGGCTCTCGTGGTTTCTCCCCTTTGCTCCTAGGGACAGTATGATTTGGTGAAATGCCTGGCTCCCATTCGAGACCCCAAGACCGAGCAGGATGGGCATGATATTGAAAACGAGTGTCTGGGGATGGCTGTCCTGGCCATCTCACACTATGCCATGATGAAGAAGATGCAGTTGCCAGAACTGCCCAAGGACATCAGGTAAAGCTTCCCGCTGGCCAAAGTGTTGATTGTGAGGATGGTGGTGTTTCTACATGTTCTTACACATTTCACCTTAATTACTGCTAGGGTTTGGCTGACCCTTGCTCTCTGTGAAACCCAGATCTTATTTAGAATGTTGACTACATACACGTAGAATAATTATAATTGTGTCTTGATTTTGGATGTTGGCTGCTAATCTCAGAAATTTGTGCTTGGGTGAAATTTCTGAGCTGAGGATGCCAATAAAATTAGTGACCCCCAGGCCTTCTCCATCCCCTCCTTGTCCATGGTGGACACTGCCTTCTATCACTGCATTTTTTCCTTTTGTTTTGGACCCATCTTAAAAATCCTCAATACGGTTCTATAAGCAGCTACTACCATCCCCAGCCTGAACTCAATGCGTTGTAGAAGTTCACTACAGAGCTGTTAGTTCTAATGTGAGAATTGATCAACTACTATTAAATTTCTCAAGGAAACTGCATTTACTTAAAAATATCATTTGAGATCAAGTCTCTGTGAAGGAATATTTAAGTTCTGTCCATCTGTGACATCAGTTAGCTTTTTTTTTCACCAACGGGTTATTAGGATTGTCATAAATGAAGATGGTCTCATTTTCAAGAAGGGATTTCGTAGCTGCATTGTTTGTGATAGGCAGCGTGCGTCTTCTCATAAGGTTGCTGCTTGTTTCTCCTTGGCTTGACCAGAGAGTCTAGAGCAGATCACAGCCCGCTACTCAGTGATGCAGGGATTAAGTCGATACATGCTCAACTGCTGCTTTCTCTTTTTTCTGTGGCCTTCACTTTGGGCACTTTGTCTTTATTTTTTCATAAGCTGAGTTGAAAAATGACAGTTCTTCTCTAATTCTCTTTATTATATTACATTAATCTAAAAGAAAAATTACAACATTTGTTGAGGATAAATCCCAAACTTCACAATTTTCCACTGTTCTGAAGCCACTCCATGCAGCAGGGATGACCTGGGGCCAGGTGCTGTCTCAGTCCTGGAAGTAACAAGCAGACCAGTCTCCATATTTGTTTGGCCCCCAGTGGACTTGTTCTTTGTTTCATGGGCACTCAACGTTCTTCTCAACATTGACTCCTGTTCTAGCAGTATGTCAGCTTTCTTAGATTCTGTTTGTGGTAGATACTCGCCCATTAGCACCTGGGGAGGTAACTAATCTTTCAGCTTACCTGTTGATCTTTTAAATAGTATATCTGATTCATAGTCACAGGGCGAACACTAAGTCTTTTGTATTAATTAGCCTTAGTTTGTCTGTGTCTGTCTGTCTGTCTGTCTGTCTCTCTCTCTCTCTCTGTCTCTTTTTTTTTTTTTTTTTTGGAGACGGAGTTTTGCTCTTGTTGCCCAGGCTGAAGTGCAATGGCGTGATCTTGGCTCACTGCAACCTCCGCCTCCCAGGTTCAAGTGATTCTCCTGCCTCCTGAGTAGCTGGGATTACAGGCATGTGCCACCATACCCAGCTACTTTTGTATTTTTAGTAGAGACGGGGTTTCTTCATGTTGGTCAGGCTGGTCTCTCACTACCAACCTCAAGTGATCCACCCGCCGTAGCCTCCCAAAGTGCTGGGATTACAGGCATGAGCCACCGTGCCCAGCCTTTCTCATTTTTAAAATAAAAAATGTGATTTGTTTAGAAAAGTTATAAATCAGACATGCAAATAGAACATACAAAGCATCTCTCATCACACGAAGAGATAATTGCTCCTAACACCTTGCAGACCGTTTTCTATTCGATGCTCAATCCTAATAACAGTGTGTAGATATGAGTACTAATGTGCACAAGAATGGTGAAGCTAGCAAGCAAAAATGTAGATGCCCTGCCTTGGTGACCCAGGAAATTGGGCAATACCTGTAGCAATTCCCGTTTCAGTGAAATCTGTGGAGCATGTGCTTTTCTTTTCTTTCCCAGTTTCTATTCACCTCCATCTCCTTACGGTGGTCATCTTCAGTGCTTACTCCATCTAACGTCCTCTGGGAGTAGATCTCCCTTTCCCATTTGGCAACATGTGGATTCATGGACTTAGATTTGTTTCTCAACTATTTTCTCCTAACCTGTACATGAAAAAGAGATGTACTTTTCTACTCTCTTTTAGCTACAAGCGATATATTCCAGAAACATTGAATAAGTCCATCAGACAGAGGAACCTTCTCACCAGGATGCGGATAAATAATGTTTTCAAGGATTTCCTAAAGGAATTTAACAACAAGACCATTTGTGACAGCAGCGTGTCCACGCATGACCTGAAGGTGAAATACTTGGCTACCTTGGAAACTTTGACAAAACATTATGGCGCTGAAATATTTGAGACTTCCATGTTGCTGATTTCATCAGAAAATGAGATGAATTGGTTTCATTCGAATGACAGTGGAAACGTTCTGTACTATGAAGTGATGGTGACTGGGAATCTTGGAATCCAGTGGAGGCATAAACCAAATGTAAGTGGCTGTTGGCAGTCGATCAAAGAGAACATTCCCATGTCACATAGCGCATGCTTTTTATCCTGCTGGAGTCATCTGTCTGCATGTCCGTCACTCCCATAGGCTGAGTTTATTTAGGAGACCATGTATCATTCCCCTTAGCACAAGGTCTAAATAAGTATTTATTGAGTTATGTAGGGAAATATAACAACATGTATAATATGTAGTAGTATAATAACAGCAGATAGTTCCTGAGTGTTTACCATGTGCCAAGTTCTTTTCTAAGCGTTTTACAGGTATTAACTCATTTATTTCTAAAAATAAACCTTTAAGGGAAGTATTGCTATTATCTCCATTTTACAGATGAATACAAAGAGGCACAGAGAAATTAAATTTGCCCGAGGTTATGACTAATAAGCATTTGTGCCAAGAACTGAAGTTAGGCCTCTGGCTCTGTGAAATTGACTAATTGATTTTGCTTTATGGAAGCTTCTTTATGAGATATTTATTGGATGAAGAAATAGAGCAGAGTGGCTTAAGAGCATGGGTTTTAGACCCATGTAGACATGGTTCGGATCCTAGCTTCATGACTTATATGGCCTTAGGAGAGTTATTTCACCTTTATCAGCAGCTAGAAATTATTCATCTGGTAAATGGAGGTACTGTCTAACTTATAAGGCTGTGAAGAAGCTAAATGACATTTATCACAAAGCCTGGCAATATAATAAATGTTGAATAAATTATAGCTGTTACAATTATTATTACTGTAATTAATAATATTAAAGTAAATGTGGGTGGGTGCAGTGGCTTATACCTGTAACCCCAGCACTTTGGGAGGCTGAGGCAGGCAGATCACTTGAGCCCAAGAGTTCGAGATGGCCTAACCTTATCTTTACAAAATATACAAAAATTAGCAGGATGTGGTGGCACATGCCTGTGGTCCTAGCTACTTGGGGGGCTGAGTTGGAAGGATCGCCTGAGCCTGGGAGGTCAAGGCTACAGTGAGCCATGACCGTGCCACTGCACTCCAGCGTGGGTGACAGCAAGGCACTGTCTCAAAAAATTAAATAAATAAAATATGAGACTCATTTTCTCCTCCTGTTTTATTCTCATGCTAAAACAATAATGCCTGATACTTACTGAGGGCTTTCTATATAGTAGGTTCTATATACTATGTTCGTTAGCACTTGTCTAATCTCAGAGAACCCTGTGAAGATGTAAGCTCTCTATTTCATGGATAGGGAAAACGAGGCTCAAAGAGATGAGGTAACTAGTTAAGTAATTGGCAGAGTTAAGTAATTAACCTAGATTTCTGGTCTCCAGGGCTCATGCAACACAAAATATTTTCCCTTGTGCAGATATATATTATTCAGTGTGTAGATTATTTCAAGCATGAAATGCATATCTTCTCTTGAAAATCCCGACTTGGGTACTGTTCTAAAGTCAAGACGATTGGTGATAGAAGGAGAAAGCTCATGTTCAGCCCAGTGGTAATTGGGAAGAGTATGTTATCTGTCTGTGCCAAAGCATGTATAGTAGTCTGGAAGTGAGGAGACCTGAATGTAGATGCATGTCTAGTGAGCAGTGATTTCCCTTTCTGAGTTTCCGTGCACATTGTGTATTATATAGTTTAGACAGTGTGCTCATTAAGGTGTCTTCCAGATGTGAAAGCCCAGGATTCCCGGATACAACCCAGTTCTTTGGTCCTAAGCCTGCGGGTGCCAACTCCCCCAGTCCTTCTGCAAGTCCAGACGAGCTGGCTTTCTCCTCCTTGGGCCTAGGCCCTGCAGAGGTTTGCCAGCAGCATTGACCTTTTACCAACAGAAGAAGAAGAAAGCAACTTAACTCTGTCCCTTTCATGTATCTTATCAGGTTGTTTCTGTTGAAAAGGAAAAAAATAAACTGAAGCGGAAAAAACTGGAAAATAAACACAAGAAGGATGAGGAGAAAAACAAGATCCGGGAAGAGTGGAATAATTTTTCTTACTTCCCTGAAATCACTCACATTGTAATAAAGGAGTCTGTGGTCAGCATTAACAAGCAGGACAACAAGAAAATGGTAAGTTTGTCCCAGAAGCTCTTAAGTTTGGATCTGGTGATGAGAGGGAGAATTGCTGAGTTCCGTTCTGTAGCACATGATTTTCAGAGTTCCTGTCCTAAAGAGAAAATAGGATTTTCTTATTGAAGCCAAAAAGTTCCTATTACCAAGGCATTATCAGTGTTTTAAAGTTACACCGATACATTCCAGTGCCTTTCTTTGGTCTCAGAAATGTGAATCCGCCTTAGGATTTGCTTCCCTCCCAAATATACCTCAGCATCAATATTTAATTCACAAAGCTAGTGGATTTGAAGGAAAAGAAAACCAGCGAATGTCAGTGTTTCCTCCCAAGGGCTCCGGCACGGCCTCTCTGCTGAGCTGAAGTGCAAAGCAGGAAGCCCTGCATTGCCCTCAAGCAAGCCTCAGCCACAGTGGCAGTCATCGATGTGGTGTCAGGCACACCCCAGTGACTCTGGGACAGAGGAAGGGGTGTTTAATCTCACTTCCTCTTTTTTGGTATCACTTGAGGACATAATCTAAACAAGCAGGAAGTGGGAACTCTGCCAAAATAAACCTGTTTGTGTCAGGGGAAGTCACAGCCAACAGCATGCAGAGAGAGCGGCTGGTGAGACGGCGAGCACTCTTCAGGTGAGTGGAACCAACACCAGGAAAGGCCACATTCTGCCAAAATGCGGCAGATACCGTGTCACAAGGATAACGCTCAGTGCTGAGGAAGAGCCTGGTGATACGGTTTAGGGCAGACAGTCACTTTCTTGTATTCAGAATAACTTGTCTTTCTGGTATAACCTTTTGGAAAACAGTTTGGCAACCTGTTAACAGCCTTGAAAATATTTATATATCCCTCCGTTCAGGAATCTAGGGAATGACTCTATCTTCCAAAATGATGTGAGAGGCAGGTTGTAGTTTATGAATAAGAATGTTCATTCCACTAGTATTTAAAGTGTCAAAATTCTGAAAATAAATATACAATAATAGGAGAATAGGAAAATAAATCACAGTTTGCCTGAGTAGCAGAACATTAGGTAGTCAGATTGCTGAATTTTTTAATGACCTGGAAAAAAGGGTCAGGGAAAAAAGCAGGATATAAAACTTTACCTATAGAATGGGACCAATTTTGTTCAAAATACCAATAGGTATCCTTGTATATACACATGCTGTTAGAAAAATAATCAAATATTAACAGCTACTTATTTATGGTGGCATTATGAATGGTTTTAACTTTCTTATTCTCCCCTCCTTTTTTTTTAAACAAAAAACATACATTAATTTTATTAGAAAAATATAGTAAAAACAAAGTGAAGAGAGAAGTGGAAGAGCTCAGATGGACGTTAGTAGAAAGGTGCGAAATGGAGCGAGAAAAGAAGCGCTGTTTATGGAGCACATCCTGGATATTAGGCCCCATGTTATATGCTGCATCCTGGATATTAGGCCCCATGTTATATGCTGCATCCTGGATATTAGGCCCCGTGTTATATGCTGCATCCTGGATATTAGGCCCCATGTTATATGCTGCATCCTGGATATTAGGCCCCATGTTATATGCTGCATCCTGGATATTAGGCCCCGTGTTATATGCTGCATCCTGGATATTAGGCCCCATGTTATATGCTGCATCCTGGATATTAGGGTACCCGTGTTATATGCTGCATCCTGGATATTAGGCCCCGTGTTATATGCTGCATCCTGGATATTAGGCCCCATGTTATATGCTGCATCCTGGATATTAGGCCCCGTGTTATATGCTGCATCCTGGATATTAGGCCCCGTGTTATATGCTGCATCCTGGATATTAGGGTACCCGTGTTATATGCTGCATCCTGGATATTAGGCCCCGTGTTATATGCTGTGCCTCTGTCTTGTCTGTCTTAGTCCTTATGAGAACCTTAGAGTACCGAGCATCAGCTCTACTTGAAATGAGGAATCTGAGACTAATCAAGAGACATGGGATCTTGCACAGGGTCACTTAGGGAGAAAGTGGCAGGCACTTGCCCAGCTCTGTCTGGTGCCTGCCTGTGCATTTTGCCTGTGTTGCTTTGGTTTCTAAGGCATTATCATCCCCCAGAGACCCTGAAGGGAGTGAGGGAGAGGCCGACATGCCTGTGATCTGGCTCTTCAACATGATGCATGCTTGGTGCACGTTTTATGAGCCTGCCCCATCCTGTCCTGTCCTGACTGACACAGTCAAGTCTAGCACCAACGCAAGTTGGTGCACCCATCATGTAAGTCAGAGCTCACCCTGGCCACATGGGCCAGTGACTCTATGCCAGGCTACAGTGCTGTGGAGGGAGCAGGAGGACGGCAGGAAGAAAGAAATACTTGATTCCTCCATTAGTTGGTTTTTCTTTACCACGCTAGCCCTTACTATTGTCAGGCACTTCCTATTCTGAGCACTTCACAAATATCACCTCTTTTAATTTTCATGTCAACCCTATGAGTGGGTATGTTGGGGGAAACTGAGGCACAAAGAGGTTAAGTAACCTGTCCAAGGTCAGACAGCTGTTAGGTTAAAATATTTGAAATTACCAATATTTGACCATTTTGACCTATAAAAATGATGATTCCATATGCATAACCCTACTAGCAGGTGGCGAGGCTGCGATTTGAACCCAGAGCAGCTGGCTCTGGAGCCTGAGCTGAGGGTTGACCACTGCTCCATGCTGCCTGTTTAGAATCTCATGCCCTCATTGTCCCTTCCCAGCCGTGGGATTTCCAAGCCCTTTAATCAGGCAGTACTTTGAAGAAACCCTGATACCAGCATGTTGTCAAGTCAGACCTTGATGTATCAATCACTTCTCTCTGCATCTGCTTGGCATCCCCATTTCTGTTTAGACTCCTGCTCTCAGGAAACGTAAGTGCAGATGTCTTGCTTATCATGTGGCTGGGTGAGGGGCTGCCCAGGCCAGCCTACCCCTTGTTCCAGAGCATCTTGAATTTGCTCTTCAGGGATATCCACAGGTGGGTGCCTGGTCACACCCGCAAGGCAGCGTGCTCAGTGTGGTTTCTTTCCTAAGGCACCATTCCTGTGGTGACCCTGCCCTCTCCAGGCCTCCTTGCTCGTAGCCCCAGGCATGCTTCCTTCGCCATCACAGCTGCACTAGGCCCCTGACCTCTCTCCTGCCGAGTGGCTTGTCCCCCCTGCTCCTTTTTCCCTTCACTGTCCTCTCGTGTCTACCACCTGCCTCTCCTTTCTACAGGCTATGAAAGTCATTTTGCTCTTTTTTAAAGCCTTAGATGCTTTTTAATGTTTTTTGTGAGTCAAAGCTCCAAATCACGGCTTTTGCATACCTTCCCTTGCCGGGAAACGTTCTTGATTGACCTCAGTTCCTGTCAAATGTGCAGTCTCTTCAGGGATCAGTGATCAAGACAAAAGTACCCCTTATCTACAACGCAGGTGTCTTTCAGAACACCTCCCTTGATGGAAAGCCCCTCTCTCCTTCTCCACAGGTGCCTTTGCCCCTTCCCACTCTGAGTAAGACGCGCTGCTCCCTCCAACTCTCAGAGCTCCCTAGGCTTAATCTAGCAACCTCTTCACTGGGCCTGGGATTATTCCTAGATTAAAATCCAGGAGTTTCACCTTATAGAGCAGGTCTGCTGTGAGATGAACCACACTGCCTCTGTTTCTTTTCTCCCAAGCAGGAATAATGCTGATTCAGCCACTCACTGTTTAGTGCCAAGATCAGGGTGCATGCTCTGCCCCTTCCCACCTCTACTTTTATGCCTCTGCCACCTTGATTCAGGCTTCCTCTTCTCCCGTCTGGACCCGGGGGACAGCTTCTCTGCATGTCTCCCTGCCTGCCACAGCCTCCCCCACCACGTCACCCGCAACACACACACACACACACACACACACACACATACACACACACACACGCACGCATACACTAACCTCATCTGATAGTTTAAGATAATAGATGGGAAAATGTGTTGAACAGTGAAAGTCCTATGTAAATGCAAGGGAGACTGGGCGCAGTGGCTCATGGCTGTAATCCCAGCACTTTGGGAGACCAAGGTGGGAGATCACTTGAGGTCGGGAGTTCAAGACCAGTCTGGCCAACATGGTGAAACCCCGTATCTACTAAAAATACAGAAATTAGCCAGGCGTGGTGGCAGGTGCCTGTAATTCCAGCTAGTTGGGAGGCTGAGGCAGAAAAATCGCTTGGACCCAGGAGGTGGAGGTTGCAGTGAGCCAAGATCTTGCCACTGCACTCCAGCCTGGGTGACAGAGTGAAACCCCATCTTAAAATAAATAAATAAATAAATAAATAAATAAATAAATAAATGCATGCATGCATGCATGCAAGGGGTATATTTAGTACTGATGAAAAGGTTTTCCCTTTGAGGTTCCCACTGGGTTATAAAAATCTTCTCACCGTGTACCTCCCTATAGAGTCAGCTGCTTAAGCTGATACAGACATGATGTAACCATGGGGATTTCTTCTCTCTCAATAGGAACTGAAGCTCTCTTCCCATGAGGAGGCCTTGTCCTTTGTGTCACTGGTAGATGGCTACTTCCGGCTCACCGCAGACGCCCATCATTACCTCTGCACCGACGTGGCCCCCCCGTTGATCGTCCACAACATACAGAATGGCTGTCATGGTCCAATCTGGTTGGTCCTAGAACCTTTTCAATTGCCTTTGGTATGCAGAGAGCCCATGTTTTAGTGACGGGGCATGTCATCATTGTTTAGGTCAGGCCAGTTGACCATGCTGCCTGGTACTTGTTGGCTGTCCTCCTTTCCTCCCTGCTGTCCAAGCTCTGGTCAGGCCTTCCTGTAATCTCCTACCATCCTTTTTGCAGCAGCCCCTCAACGCTACTTCTTTATGTGGATCTCGCCTCATAGTTTAACCCTCTCACCTCTTCATAGCTGATCAAGAAGTACTACACTTTGTGATTTCTTGCTGTGTCAAACAATGCGGGCAATTCAAGAACACAGCTGAGCATGCTGCCATGTGCCTGTAGTTTCAGCTCCTTGAGAGACTGAGGTGGGAGGATCACTTGAGCTCAGGAGTTCCATTCTAGCCTGGGCAACATAGCAAGATCCCATCTCTAAAATATATAAAAGAAGAAAAAGAAAGATCAGATGAAGATCTCAGCATCAGACAGTATAGTAAATGGAATTGTCAGTCAGCTTGTCCCAAGGTGCCAGGTGAACAGTGGGGACCGTGAGGGTGATACAGCCTTAAGGCCAGAAGGGGCTGTGTGGGATGTCTTGACCCACCTGCATCTCAGAACTGGCAGCCTGTGCTCAAATACCTCTGGTGATGGGCAATGTATGAGGCAGCCCATGGATTCGAGCTCTGACTGTGAGAGATGTACATACCTTTCTGATATGGAGCTGTAGTTGACTTCTCTGTAACTTCTGTCTACTCACTTGAATTCTGCTTTTTGAGACAACAGGGATTCTGTTGACTTTCTCTTACATATGACAGCCCTTCAGGCAAAGGAAAACAGCCAGCTGCTGTGTTTCTTCTGAGCCTCTCTTTTCAGACCACAGAATATCTGGGGAAGCATCTCTTCTGCCACCTTCCACATGATGTGCTTCTTACCTTTTTCCCTCTTCCGGCTACCTTGTGGACAGGTAGCTTAGTAGTCACATGGCCCTGGCCTTGAGAGGCTCACAGACTCCTAGGGAAACAGTCACACAAAGAATGGCAGAGCAAGGGGTTGTGCATTCGAAAAGCATCTTCTGCCAGTGTCCCAGCCATGGTTGTGCTTCAGGGCCCAGGCACTCGCTCTTCCCTTGGCCCAGAATGCCCTTCCTCCAGAATCTGCACAGCCTCCACTTCTTCAGGTGCTAGTCAGATATCACCTTATCCGTGAAGTCTTCCTTGACCACCTTATATAAAATCATACCTCTTTCCCTTCTCCATCCATGTTGGCTGCTGCACTCTGCCTTATTTTCCTTCAGTAGCAGTCGTTACCTCCTGAGATACTGTGTTTATTTACATAACATAACATTTGTTCCTGGTCTGACTACCCTCACCTCCTAGAATACGAGCTTCCCAAAGGCTGGGGCTGCTGGGGCTGCATTGCTCTCTGCTTTCTTAACACACACAGGGCTTGGCACATTGTAGGCCCTCAGTTGAGTATTCGTTGAATGAATGGATATTTCATGTTTGATGGGATGCTGACATTCATTGCCTAAGGAGGCTGCTTAGAGTAGGTGGCATTCATATCTGGTTAAAACAAAGAATCAATGACGGCTTGCCAGGCCTTAATGCGGGGAAAGGGTACCCAGATGAGAGGTCAGCACATGCAAAGGCATGGCGCAGTTAGAAAGTACGTAATGTCCCTGCCTCTGGAAACACAGGAACCATGGCAGCCCTCTCTCACCAGTAGTTAGCAAGCAGCACTCACCAGGTGCTAGTAACCTCATGCAGGGATGTATTCAGCCAGTGTTCACTGCTCTCTACATGCCAGGACTCACTGGTCCTGGGGATACAAAGAAGTGTAAGACAGGTCTGTTCCTACTGACATCTGTCCAATCCTCACTGATGTATTCACTCAGTGTGAGCCCATGGGGATACAACAATAAACAACACGGCCTCCAGTTCCCACCCCCATGAGGTCTGTGCTCCCGCTGGGCTGGCTGGGGGTGGAGGGGAGGCATGGCAGCTCCTCATCACCAGCCTCCAGAGAGGCTCTTCTGTTTCAAGCTGGAGACGATGTCTGTGGGGAATGTGGGGAACGTGGGGACAAGCAGGGCTCACTGCCTTGGGCAGGAGGCTGAATCCTCTCCTCAACCTTGGCGACTTCATCAGTCCTGAGGCCACTCGGTATTTCCACTATGCTCGTGGATGGCATCAGAGGGGATTTTAGGATCCTGGGCAGATAGTGTGATGGGGCCGTTAACACTTGAGGCAGCTCAGGAGAGTGGGTAGCCCAGGGGTTCACTGTGCTGTTTGGTGTGAGCTCTTTTTCCCTTTGCCTACTTCTCCCTCTAGTACAGAATATGCCATCAATAAATTGCGGCAAGAAGGAAGCGAGGAGGGGATGTACGTGCTGAGGTGGAGCTGCACCGACTTTGACAACATCCTCATGACCGTCACCTGCTTTGAGAAGTCTGAGGTCAGTCAGGACACTGGCTTGGACCAGGCCATACAGCCATGAGGTGTCCAGTGTAGCCTGGTTCAGGAGCTGCTGCAGACAGAACCACCCTTTGCAGGGTGGAACTGAAAAGCCTCAGTCTCTGAGGAGATCCCTGGGAGGTCAGGCAAGGGCCCCTGCTCTCAAAAGGAGACCGCTCCCCAGCAGCCAGACCCCTACATCCTTCCCCTGTAGGGCCCTTTCCTTCTTCCTTCATGGGACCCATGGTGGGGGTCCCCCATGGCTCTGGAAGATGGAACATGACCAGAAAACCAATTCACACCCAACACTTACAAAGTATAGTGTCGTTATTTAGAGTGGTTTGTTTAGACTCAGTGCCAACATCATCTCAGACCCAGAGCTATGCCTGTCTACAGCATTCACTGGTACAAACCAGCACCCAAATGCCACTTCATCCACATGGCCTAACACAGTTTTTTCCAAATGATAGCTTCAGACACTTTAACAAATTGCCCCCTCATCTTAGAACAATGAATAGAGATGTCTTTTAGTGATTGAAGCATAGCTGAAGCTGAGGATGATGTGAGACACATTCTGAGGGCTAAGATATTCGCCAGAATTACTGACTTCCCCTTACTAGACCACAAATGCCTTTGTTATCATGTAATTAAAAAAAATACAAAATGGAATATTTTAAAAGACAGTGAGTTTTACAAAATACTTCACATCAATACACTTTAATCAGTACTGATTAGGCTCCACATGCATGGGGAGACATGGGACATGGAGGGGCCTTTGGCACGGAGGGCAGACACAGGAAGGACAAGCTCACTGGTGAACCCCTGGGGCTGAACTCAGTCAAGAATGGGAGGAGGAAACGGTGGAAGGAAGCAGCGCTGCCAAGTGTCCTGGATGAGGCAATGCAAGGACACCACCACCCGCCCAGGCTCTTCCCAAACAGCTGGGCCTCGGGGCTCCATGGCTCAGAGCTTGTCAGGCTCGTTGCCTTTCCAGGATGCTTGCCGTCTATTCATCAGTCATTGGAGGAAGCTTAATGTGTTTACGATGGAGGAGTGCATGAGACAGCCCAGCCCCCTCCTGAAGTGGAATTGGCCTGTACAGTACCAAGAGTGTCCATGAGTCCCTAACAATGTCGCATCACCCAGGGAAAACAGCAGTCATAGAAATGATTACTCCCATCACTCACTGTGGCCCACCAGACCCTGTGCCAAGCATTGTACCTACTTGTGCTTGTTTAAGCCTTGTAATAGCCATATTAGGTAGGTACAGTTGAAGTACCTACCTAATCCCATTGTACTAATCCCATTGTACAGTTGAAGTAACTGAGATTTTGAATATCATCTCCTAGTTTACACCTTAAGTAAGTCTTTGTGGCCCTCATTTTTTTACCACTAAAATAGTTTAGTTTGTACAAAAAGAGTCCAGAAGGAAAACTGCTTATACCTCCTATCTGGCACCACAGTGTCCCAGACCTGGGTCAGACACTGAACACCAGCTCCCAGTGTGGTTCTTCTCAAGTAGAGACATGGCCTGGCAGGGCTCAGTTTGAGGCGGTTCCTTGAGAAATTTTGCCATCATAATGATATACCTCATATATAATATTTGCTGGACTTTATAAAGTGCTTACTAAGTTTTTCAAAACACCACATTATATAAGTGTAGCAACAATCCTATGAGGTTGGATTTTCATGAACTTTATCTTACAGGTGAAAAACCAAGTGACGCTTTTGTAGAAATAGCTACTGTGTCTGCTATAGTATTAACTCCCTTTTATCAATGCCTTCTCCTGGACCTTGTTTTATTATTTAGTTGTTGGTTGGATTATTTATTGATAATAAACCTTATTTTTGACTAATTTTAGATTTACAGAAATGTTACAGAGATGGTGCAAAATTTCTCCGTACTCTTCATGCAGCTTCCCCTAATGTTAATGTCTTATATATCCACGCCTGACCCCATTTTAAACATTTAATTTCTGGTCATTTTCTGAATAGCAGGGGCAGGGTGCCCAGAAGCAGTTCAAGAACTTTCAGATCGAGGTGCAGAAGGGCCGCTACAGCCTGCATGGTTCAGACCGCAGCTTCCCCAGCTTGGGAGACCTCATGAGCCACCTCAAGAAGCAGATCCTGCGCACGGATAACATCAGCTTCATGTTGAAACGCTGCTGCCAGCCCAAGCCCCGAGGTTCGTCTCCCCATGCCAGAGCCAGGCTGTATCCCATCAGTAATGTGCTGAGACTCAGATCGACCAAAACACGCTGGCTGGCTTAAACCAAGTGGACCCTCCCCACAGTTTCTAGGTGTTCTTTATTGAGTTTTATTACACTTCTGTGCCCAACTCACATCCAGTCCCTTGAGTGTGAGCATTGTCTATAGAAGAGGCATATACCTTTCTCAGCATCTCATTAGGCTGCAGAAAGAGGCATGCTCAGCATTAGTAAGCAGAAAATAACTTCTTTCTTCCTTAAGATAAAATGCCTTGAGAGGTCTCCTGTCACTGGTTTATTTATCTGAGAGAGACTCCTGGTACATCTTTTGTGGGCCAAGAACTATATCAGATGCAAACAATCAGAAATGTGTAAGGCCCAGTCCCTGCCAGTCTAATGCCAGTGTTACAGGTGAATGAGGCCACTGCAGTTTGTGATGGGTGTTTTAACCGACATAGATATCATACCCTGGAGTCAAACAGAAAGGGATGATCAAAATCCCTGAGTTCCATAGCACAGGGGGCTGCATAGAGGAGGCAGTCTTGAACTGAGTGTGGGAGGATGAGTGGGAGGTTGCCAGTGCGGTCAGGGCATCGCAGCATGTGCAAACAGAGGCACAGGTGGGGGCTACCATGAAGGTGAAGGTGGAAGGGAGGGGCAGGTGAGGCTGAGCTTAGGGTGTGGGGGCCTTGGGTGCTGTGCCATGGAGCGGGGTCTTTATCCTGCAGGCCATGGGGGCCAGGGAGGATCAGGGAGTGAAATGGATCCAAGGGGTGAGCCACTCAACTGTTCCTTGTTAAGCCTCTTGAACAGTGTCACTGATGTTCTGCAGGTGGATTTGTCTCTTAGAATGTGAGGACTGGGAAGAGATGTAGAGGTCATACAGTCAACTGTCTTATTTTACAGATGAGAAACTTGAGGCCCAGAAGAGCGAAGTGGGTCTCATCAAAGGTCAGCATCAAAGAGGGGCTTGAGGGCCAGGCCTAACCCGCGTGCCCTAGCTCTTGAGAACTGTTGATTTTGCTGTCCTCACCTCAAGATGCTGCCCTGCACACGTCAGGTTCTTCCCGTAGAAGGAGGAAGGCCTCAGAGAAGGAGCAGCACAGTTGCCACTGAGGCCCCATGAGTGTCAGAGGAAGACCCTCTGAGGAGTCTTTATCTGGGACACATCTTGTTCTTCCAAGCGAACGTGTCTATGAACCCACACACCACCAGGGGTGGGCAGAGGAAGCAGCACCAGGATAGAAAGGGACCTGGGTTCTTGATGTTTGAATCAGTTTTTGGTCTCAGCAAGGGGCTCGTCACTGAACTTGGTGAAAGAGGAAGGACTTGTGTTCTTGATCAGATAGGGTTTCCTGCCAGGCTCAGAGAATAACTGCAGCCTTTGTTTTCATGCTTGAGGATTTTCCGCAAAGGTAAAAACACATCTGCCACTTGACTGTGAGACCTCAGAGTGAGTTCAAACCTTCAAGCCCAACAGCCCTATTTATTCACAGCAACACACTGGAACGAACCCCAGTTGAGGCTCCTGAAACTCAGTGCTGAATGTGTTTCCTGTTGCCTTTCCCACCTGACCGTGGGCTCTTAAGACAGGACCTGAGTCTCACTCACCGCTCTGTTGGCTTGTGGGGAGGAGAGGAGAGTGCCCAGCACAGAATCAGTGTGAATAATGCCTGTCAGGTGAACCAGGTAGCAGGAGCTGCTGGATGGCGAGTGCCTACTGTGGCCCAGGCAGTTTGTGTGCCTACCTTGTTTATTTCATCTACACAGTAGCTTTTCGTAGATATTACAAACGTGATGAAATTGAGACTTAAGACATGGTAAGTGACTTGCTCAAGGCCATGTAGCTAGTAGTATAGGTAGTAGGAATAATAACAGTAGTAATAATTAATAAGAACGGCTCCTATCATGTGAGCAGGGCTTACAATTTGCCAGGCATTGTTTGGAGATCTTTCATGTTTTAAGTCATTTAGTCCTCACAATAACCCAGAATGTGTTGTTATCCCAATTATACATACCCAAGATCACTTAGGTAGAGGATGAGTGGGGATTTGGACTAGCCATCAGCCTAGGACTTTAGAGCAAGGACCAATTCTGACCTTGGGAGAATAAGAATAAGGCCTGTGTGTGAGGCTTCCTTAGATAGGTCCCCCAGAGCTCTCTCTCTTCCTTCTGCCATCTGTAAATTAGAGAAGTGGTGAAATCGTGAAGATTAGACATGAGAATGTTGTGTTGGGTTCTTCAGCTCCTCTGCCCTCCTAACCATGGGGTTTTGATAGCCAGACCCTGATCTGGGTTTCTCACTTGAAAATGCAACTAAGAAACTCTTCATGGGATAAATAAAAAGCAAAATGAAAAAGCAGGAGGCCACTCAGAGTGGGCGTGATGGCTCGGCAGGTCCCGCATCTCTGGTCCTGGGTCCTGTGTCCAGCTCCACTATCCATCTCCAAGTCTGAGGGAGGCCATGTGGAGACCTCCATAAGGACCCAGGGGGCTCCTGGGCCCGTTTTCCACCGGTCCTTTTAAATCCTCATCCGTGCAGTCAGCTCTGACACTGAGGACTTCTGCAGTCCACTGCCCAGGGCTCCGGAACTCTGATGATACAGGAAGGATGGTAATAGTGACTAAGATGTAATGCCAGTCATAATCACGGTGGCAACCAGTCAGGGAGCGTTTTACTCCATATCAGGCGCTGAAGGCAGCCCTTGCCTTGCGTCATCCCATTCATCCACACGGTAACCTATGAGGGACACAGCTGTGGCCCCCATTTTTCTAGTGAGGAAACACCTTCATGGAGGCACTGTGGCTTCCCCCATTCACATTGTTGACCCTGGTGCCATGTTCCCCGAAGTGCCCATGCAAAGAATAGTCCATAAATGGCTTCAGTTCCATTCCCCTCTCTCATTTCCCAAGTGGCTCTGCTTCCTGGCCTCTTGCCTGCTGATACCAGCCACGGGGCTCCTTCTTGATGCCTTTTCTCCTGAGTTGAGTTGAGCCTGAGTTGCCTCTGAATCGGATTTTCCCCAGGTAACAGGGTGGAGTCAGGAAAACGGTATGGAGGGAACAGCCTCTGGAGAAAGGAGTGCCCAGGATATGAGAACAAGGGGAGCCTCTCCCTGAGCCCTGTTTCTGGCACCCACATTTGTTCTCCCGATTAGGGCCAGGTATGTTGTGGGAAGGGTAGAGACTAGAGCCATCTCTGACTTCAGTGTGAATCCTAAGATTATGAACTGCGTGGCCTTGGGCCAATTAATCTCTCGGAATCTCTTTTCTCATCTATAAAATGGGGATAAGAATACACTGTGTATTCCATAGGATTGTTATAAGACAAAGGAGTTAATGTGTATGTTGCTCATAGAACAGCAGCTGGCACAGAGAAGGCAATCGGAGTATGTGAGCTTAAAAAATTAGGAAAAGAATGCCCTGTCCTGAGGGAAAGCGAGGTTTAGAGACGGGGCCCTGTGCAGGGACCCGGCACTCAGCAACCATTGCCTCCCAGCGGTGTGTGTGGTGGCCTCCGTGGGTTATGCCTGGCTGTTCCTACAGATGTTCTTTTAGGAACTTCCTTCTGTTCCAGTCTAGGAATCAGGACTTGAATGGCTACATTTTCTCCCCTAACTCGTTATTGTCTTCTAGTGTAGGAAAGAGGAAGTGAAGGGAAATGCATGTTCTTTGTCATTTTCCTAACATTCCTGCTTCAGTTAATAAAATTGATGAATAGACACAAGTCTTCAGGGATTCCCGGAATACTTTCCCTGCTAGTCAGGATCTGGAAGGTCCCTTCTTGCCTTACGATAACCTTGTTCCTTGCAGTAGTTCCATGGCGGAAAAGATGATTTCTGTGGATTGTGGATTTCCTGGCCTGGAGGATTTAATAATGTGTTGGATTTCTGTTTGAATCAGTAGAATCTGGGGGATAGTCTACTTAAACCTGCACAGGGTTTTGTAAGGGGGCATTTGGTAAGCGCCTCCTCCGTGTCAGGCACCGCTCGTACCAGGAGCTTCAGACAGGGCACTGTTCTGGGTCACCTGCCCTGATCTTCTGGCTCAAAACCAGTGTTTGTTCACCTCCTCTGGTTCCCGTCATGCCCTGGGCCTGGGTACTGCTTCTTCCTTCCACAGCTCTCATCTTTAGAAAGACGCCAGTCATTCATTCACACATTTAACAAATAATAATTGAGTGCCTGCTATATACCGGGCTGTGGAGGTGGAGCAGAAAATAAGATGGACACAGTTGCTGACTTCTTTTGGTTTCCAGTCCTACATTTAAAATTTTAATTTCGTTGGGGAAACTGTTTCTGACCTTTCTTACCAGAACAGATCTTGCTGTACCAACCTTGGAGCACCACACACCTGTTCTTTAGAGGAGCTGAACAAATTGTAGCTTTCCATTTAATTGGTGATTTGGGAGTTTTGGCTCTGTCATCACCCTGTGAGCTCCTGGAGGGTAGGAGCCATGTGCCTGTTCAGTAAGCACTTGTTGAATGACTGAAGCAGCAAGTGCCTGCACACGGGTCCCACGGCCCTGGCTCAGTAGACGCTGACTGTCTGGGAACTCAGATCTTGGGTGCTGTGCTCAGACTCCTCCAATCTCTTCCACAGAAATCTCCAACCTGCTGGTGGCTACTAAGAAAGCCCAGGAGTGGCAGCCCGTCTACCCCATGAGCCAGCTGAGTTTTGATCGGATTTTCAAGAAGGATCTGGTGCAGGTGAGTCACGGCTGCAGGGTGTGGGCCGGCTGTGGTCCTGCCTCCCTGCGGTGGAGCAGCCTGGGGATCTGGGGCAAGGAAGGCTGTGTTTGGGGAAATCTTAGTAGAAAAAGAACAGGGAGACTTTCCTTTGATGGCAAAAGCCATACAACCAGTGCCTGCATCCTCCTCACCCTTGCTGACACTCCTCAGAGACATGTTTTGAGGAAAGTGGTTTGGTCAGGCTTTCTGGGGTTCCCTAGAACTGCAGGGACCTTCTGTGGTGAGGGAATGCTGAGGGGGTGGCAGGGCAGGAGGTGGCTCTCCACAGGGGAGCATGGCCATCACCCCTCGCTGCCTGCAGCAGGCTGTGTGACGGAGCACCTCCAGAGTTCAGTCCTGCACTTTCTGATGATACTTCCAGAAGGAGCAGAGCTGGGGAGGAGAGAACACAGGGAGGGGACAAGAGGACATGCACAGTCTAGGCCTGAAGGAGAGCTATCTGGAGAAACAGATCCCAGCCTTTGGAGGCCTTTTTGCCCGGAATCTACAGGGGCTGCCCTGGAGCTGTTGCTGGTGGTGTGAGACCCAGGAAAATCCCACTTTCTATTCTGCCGCCGCACCCCGGCCCTGATGCATAGAGCCACGCATTGGGGTATCAGGGAGATGGTGTGGCAGCCTTGGAGGGAAGCAAGCACGGTGCCACTCACCACCTGGGGAGATGGCAGCACCTTGGGGGTGTTGGAGGGTGAGGCGGAAGCTGCCTGCTGTGAAGGAGCCCGGGGAGAGTGGCACACGGGGGTTTGTTACTTTACCTTTTTCAGTGAGTCCCTGAGATTGTTGGATAGAGATTGAGGGAGTGGAAATCTACAGCTAAACTGCCTCACTTCCATCGTGGTACATTTCTTCACCAAAGGCCCATCATTGTTCTCTATTCCTCTTGTGGTGTCAGAGCTATGTCCTGAGATTATAGTCACCAGAGCCACAGTTTCATAGCCTCTTTTCTGTGTAGAACTTATGTAGTCCGTGGGGCCTGCCTCTTTTCCCTCCCCTCAAGCCTCCAAGCAGGTAACCACCATCCTCCATGCCTTCCACATCCACTTAGCCAACAGAGATCAAGCATTACACGTGCCATGCACGATTGCTGCCTCAGCAGGCTCCTGTCTGTTTTGAGGGGGTAATCACATTCGCAAGAGTCAAGTTCCAAGGTAGGGAAGGACAGGAGGATGTGGACCTAATCTTGAGAGGACAGAGATGGCTTCCTGGAGGAAGTGGTATCAAAGCAGAGTCCCAGACCAGGCACAGTGGCTCACACCTGTAGTCCCAGCACTTTGAGAGGCCAAGGTGGGAGGATCGCTTGAGCCTAGGAGTTCAAGACCAGCCTGGGCAACACAATGAGATCCCATCTCTACTAAAAATAAAAATGAGAAAGTTAGCTGTGCATAGTGGTATGCAGCTATAGTCCCAGCTACTCAGGAGGCTGAGTTGGAAGGATTGCATAAGGCCAGGAGTTTGAGGTTGCAGTGAACCATGATTGTGCTACTGCACTCCAGCCTGGGTGATAGAGCGAGACCCTGTCTGGGGGGTAAGCAGGGTCTCATCCTGGAGGATGAGCTCAAGTAGCTAGGCAAGGTGGAGGGAACAGCATCAGAGGAGGCTGAAGTGGGCCATATGGGCCTTTGTGGGGCCCTGCAGAATCCTGACAGCATATGGTATCATGCCTTGGCCACGGGAAGAGCAATTATTCTGAAAGCATATGGCTTTTACAGGATGTTCTGGGAATACAGCTTCCCATAACCTTGATGGATCACTTCATGACAGATGCAACTTTAATGAATAGCCAAAGACCTTGCCAGGATACAGCAGACAGGGTGGATGCATCGCCATTCGGCTCTGACAGATGACAAATGGTGGCATTTGTGCAAATTAATATACCTGATTAACAATGGTGTATGTTCCTATGGGGGATAAGACTGATTCCCTTGGTATAAGCTACAGTCCATTTTCCGCATTTCCAGGGGGTCCTCAAATAATAGAATAATGGACCTTCATTTTACAAGTTTCGTGGGGCTAATGTCAACAACTTGACAGTGCCTAAGTTTCGTGAATCCCATTTCGATTTCCAAATATTAAGAATTTTAAAATCAGAATTATTGCAACTTGAACTGGAAGGGTCCTCAGAAATAGATCATGGTGCGGCCAGGGCTTTGCACGGATCATCTCATTCAGTCCTCCTGCCACTCATCCGGGGGTATTGTTCCCTTTCACATGTCAGGAAATCCAGGACACATCGCCCTAGTCTCCACCATCATCTTCACATTGCCATCTCATCTGTGAGGTTGCCAGGGCAAATGCCGGTGTACTTTGCACCACTAACTTTAAATCCCAGCATGCGTGCATACACATGAGCACACACACTGGATAGATGGATGGGAAACACATGGTTCCAGTGTGAGAAACTGTGCCTACCTGTGCCAGAGGGCTTCAGATAACACATGGGCCCACCAGATGGGTTTCTACCCCCCCGTATGCCTGAGTCTGTACCAGGAGCCTCCGTCCCTGTTTCCTGGTTTGATTCTTATCACAGCCCTATGAGGTCAGTACCATTATTACCTCCATTTGCAGAAAGTGGGCAGAGATTGCCCCCATGTCACATGGCCAGCGGGTAGTAGAGCTGGGATTTGCAAGCCTCTTCACAGGGTAGCACAGCCTGTGAGTAGAGGAGCTGCCTGGGGGCTCCTGTCTTGAGTCTTCTCTGGAGGCCTGGGGTGGGACCCATGTGGCTGGCCGTTGATGGCCCTGTTTGCAGTGTCCTGACAGGTTAGGACTGTGTTTTGGCCAGAGGCTGTCCTGGGGGTAGAAAGCAAGGAGCCGTTTAGGGAGTAGGAGGACCGTCTCCTGGGGCCCAGCAAATGTCACCACTGTGTTTGGCCAAATAGCTTGTTGTTTTCTCAGGAGACCTGACAAGGACAAGGCGCTGGGGACCATGAGCTGGGGCAGGGAGCCCTCTTGCCTTTGCCCCATCCCACTGATCGTCCATGTTCCCACTGAGGAGCCATTCCCAGACGGTCCATCACTGTGGGGCACAGAGAGGTCACCCCAGCCTTCTGCTTCCTCCCTCAGGGCGAGCACCTTGGGAGAGGCACGAGAACACACATCTACTCTGGGACCCTGATGGATTACAAGGATGACGAAGGAACTTCTGAAGAGAAGAAGATAAAAGTGATCCTCAAAGTCTTAGACCCTAGCCACAGGGATATTTCCCTGGCAAGTGTCTTCCTCTGAATTCCTCCCCTCCCCTCTCCCGTTTCCAGAGCCAGTGGAACACGATGGGTTGAGAAGAACCCTTGCACTTCTTGTGGCCCAGTGCTTTTCAAACTTGCCTTTTACTCAGAATTTTTTTCTCCACATATGATCTTAGTGGACCCTGTGTGTAGAGTGAGGTGGGTTGAGCAGCTCCTCACACTCATCCTGTGACCTCCCTTCCACCCCCAGCCCCCACCTTTCCTAAGGACAGGTCCAGGTGGCCATGCTGTGGAGCCCCAGGACTGGCCAAATGGTTCAAAGTTCCTGATACAGTCCATGGCTCTCAACGCACAGTCTGGAAAATTAAAGCCCAGAGGAGTAAAAGGACTCACCCAGGATCCCACAGACTGTTAGAGTGACACAGTCAAATATTGAGCAGAGATCGGCTGCCTTCATTTTCCCTTTGTTCCAGCATAGTGCTAAACATGGGTATTTCCCAGAGCTGAAAGGAAGAGAGAGAGGTGGGCATGAGTATCCAGTGGGAAAATTCTTAGCCAGCTTCTCCCACCAGCCCTGCTCTGCATCCTGTTAGGTTTTCTAAAGAAATCTCACATCCCTGCCAGATTGGCCCAGAGAACAAGGCTTGGCAGTGCCTCTGGACAGTCAAGGCCAGGGGATTGATGTTCAGGGCCTGGGGTGGCGACAGTGGTGAGCTTCCCTGGGTCCACTGGCTTTTCCCTCAGCAGAGCCCCTGGGGAGCAGCCCCCTAGAGGCTGGCCTGAGACATTCGTGTATCCTGCTTGCCTACAGGCCTTCTTCGAGGCAGCCAGCATGATGAGACAGGTCTCCCACAAACACATCGTGTACCTCTATGGCGTCTGTGTCCGCGACGTGGAGAGTAAGTGTGTTCTCTTTTGAAGGGGTGGGTGGCCTGGCTGGGGAGCCTGGGTGCTGTGGAGACGGTGGGGGCTCTTCCCACCCTCATGTTGCCCAGACTTCTTGCCTTTCTTTGTGCGGTTGAGGAGATTGAGGGACGGAGCAGATCATTTGCTTAAGTTAGTAGTGGAGTTGGAACTAAAACCAATTGCTTTTCATTCACGTGTGTAATGTTTCTTGTCAACGCTGGCAAGAACCCTACACTGTGCTAGACCTGGGAGGTTGAGGTGAGTGAAATGAGGTCACGGCCCCAAGAGTCGGGCTCCAGAAGCTCTGGGCAGGTGAGCGAGGTGAGCGCACCCCACGGGCAGCAAGACGCTGGCCTCTCGAGTAGACTGGCCTGCCTTTCAACCGCAGGCAGGCTTGGCCCTGTCTTGGTTGTCAAGCCACTGAGCTGGTGGGCCCTTGGGCTGCTGCTGCACACTGAGATGGAGGGGTAGCCTTGGCTGCTGAGTTCCTGACATACAAGTTTGGAAGAAGAAGGATTTTTTTTTTTAAACCCCAAGTGACTTCTTCCCTGTGAAATCCGGCAATGTGAGCTGTTCGGTGTACTCACACAGGAGTCCTGTGGAGAGGGAAGTTTTGCCGTGCGAGCGGTCTGACCTCGGCATCGCAGTGTGTTGTAGAACAGCAGCAGTGCCGGTGGCTGTTCCCAGAGCCCTTGTTCTGTGTCAGGCCCTCTGCCAAGGCTTTCCATGCCTTGTGACATTGAGCCGCCATCTGTTATTACAGATGAGGGAATTGAGGCTCAGAGAAGTGTCACTTGCTCAGTGCCACCCGTTTAGAAGAAGAGCTTGGGGTTGAACTTGGCCTTTCCAACTCTGAAGCCCCTGCACCTTTGCACCCCCCAAGGCTATCTGTGTACTCTGAGTAGTGTTCACTAAAGTGGGCTGTTGTAAGGGGATGAAGGAGAGGACTGTCCCATAGACCAGGTTGCAGACACGGCTATTTTTGTGCCTATAGATATCATGGTGGAAGAGTTTGTGGAAGGGGGTCCTCTGGATCTCTTCATGCACCGGAAAAGCGATGTCCTTACTACACCCTGGAAATTCAAAGTTGCCAAACAGCTGGCCAGTGCCCTGAGCTACTTGGTAAGGATGTCCTGATGTCCATAATGGTCCCACCAGAAACCAGAGTGTCGTGGGAGGGGTGGCAGGAAGGAGGTGCTAGCCAAGCAGCTGGAGGGGCCTGTTCTTGGGTTCCATGGGGCCAGGGCTCTGTGGCTGGACAAAGGTGTGCCTGGTGCTTACTGAAGACGGTCATTTGGGGCCGTTCCCTGTGCTCCATGGTTCTGTTTAGTGGGAAATGTTAGCGCGTCAGAGGACCGACCTGCATACTGCAGATGGCAAGGCTGAAAGCAGTGCAGTAGGTGTTGAGTGAATGAGTGAACTGCCAGCCTCTGTAGCAGCTGACACGTGTGGAGTGCTCACCATGGCTCAGCTGTTCAGGCGTTTCACAGATTCTCATCAGTGTCATGCTCCTGAAGCCCAGTGAGATACGCCCCACTGTTTAGCCACATTCAGTGATGAGGGAGCTGGAGCCGAGGGGCACCTGTGATGTGCCTGTCACACAGATGATTGGTGGCAGTGCCAGGCTGTCCGGATCTGGCTGTAGCTGGAGGTAGGAAGAGATGACCTCAGGGACCAGGGTTGGAAATAGAGTACAGGAAGGAGCAGCCCGGTTAAACTTGCCCTTTTTACTCTGCAGGAAGATAAAGACCTGGTCCATGGAAATGTGTGTACTAAAAACCTCCTCCTGGCCCGTGAGGGCATCGACAGCGAGTGTGGTCCGTTCATCAAGCTCAGTGACCCTGGCATCCCCATTACGGTGCTGTCTAGGCAAGGTGTGTCTCCCCTCTCTTCCCTCTGGCCCCATCCTGAGTTGGGGCAAGTCAGCAGGGAGAAGGGCTGGGCTGGGGTTGGTCTCCTTTTAGAGAGTCTTTTTTTTTTTTTTTTTTATTTTAGTAGAGACGGTTTCACCATATTGGCCAGGATGGTCTTGATCTCCTGCCTTCTCTTAAGCCCTTGAACAAGGCCCCTTTCGTCCCCTGCCCTGGGTGATGGCCCCCACCCTGGGATGTTTTGCTGATCCTGAGGCCAGGGCTTCAGAAGCCTGGCTCCACACGACCCTTCTGGGGAGCTTGGAGGCAAGGACCCATCTGCTGGCTGTGACCCAGATTGATGTATCAGAAGTGCTGGGTGAGGCTTGGAGGCCTGCACGCTTGCAGAACCCCCATGGGACTCATGTGGCCTTGGGCCACGTTTGGACACACTGCTTGAAGTAGTTCCTTCATTGGCTCACTGTTCTGGCTGCAGTGACAGTAATTGAATCCCCGGGAGATCCTAGAAACTGCTCTGTCAATGTGTCTGTTGTCTTCCAGAGTGCATTGAACGAATCCCGTGGATTGCTCCCGAGTGTGTTGAGGACTCCAAGAACCTGAGTGTGGCTGCTGACAAGTGGAGCTTTGGAACTACGCTCTGGGAAATCTGCTACAATGGCGAGATCCCCTTGAAAGACAAGACACTGATTGAGGTGAGCAGGTGTTTCCCAGGGTATGAGGCAAGTGAGGGCTTTCAGGCGCTCGTGGACTTCCCAGGAGTTGTCGGAAGCCTGGCACTGTGGGAAGAGACGGGCATGGGTTTGAATCTCTTCACAGGCCTACTGGGTGTGTGACCTCACAAATGTAACTGAACTTCCGTGAGCCTTAGTTTCATCATCTGTAAAATGGGGATAATCAGTAACTCCTTGTAGGGTTTTTGTGAAGATTAAAGAATGCAGAGAGAGTGATAGGCATACAGTACAAGCTCAGTAGATGTTACAGTATTATTTATCTGAGATTTTAAGTGCCTGTTATTCAGCAAAATTAACACACAAATATGTATGGAGTTCCTATGTTGTATTAGGCATCAAGCTAGGGAAAAGCTGGGGGTTCACAATAAAATAAGATAGAGGCCTTGCCTTCCCTTGAGGGCCTTAGGGGGTATGGTAGGGATTTAGGCTAAAATAACAATGGTAAGAATTCCAGAAAGAATACCTGAAAGTGTCACCCTAAGAGCCCTGTAAATTAGGTAGGAGGGTGTCATTACCCTCATTTGACAGATCAGGTAACAGAAACTCAGGTAGCCCCACTCACCTGGGTTCCTCAGCTAGAATGCAAAACAGGTGAGGTGTGGACCTGTCCTCCAGATGTACCTGTGGAAAAAGTAGAGACTCTGACTCCAAAGGGGTAAAGTAGTAAAAACCACAATGAAAGACCACTGTCCCTTCATCTCAGTGACTGTAATTGGAATGTGCTCCGGATGTTTAGAGGGGGCAACCATTAGTTTCGGCTGTGAGAGCCTGGTTTCAGTGCTGTGCCAGGAGCCTGGGTAGTTTGGTGTGCCTGGCCTTGAGTATCTGGAATGGGGAAAGGAGTAACAGTGATCAGGTGGGAAAGGCCATTTGGGTTCAGATGTTTGAAGTCCCTGATTCCAGGCTGCAGAGCCTACATTTTCCTGGGGGTGGCCTGGGACAAGGCAGGATTTGGGTGGAGGAGGGAGGGGCTTGGAGGTTGGCCTTGGGATGTTATCCTGGATGCAGTAGCTGGGATGGACAGAGGAGAGACCTGGAGGGAGACAAGGGCCCCGAGGCTCTCAGCAATGAGAGCCCCACATCCGGAAATGGCAGCGGGAGTCCAGAGTGCAGGGTGGGAGATATTGAAGAGGTAGAACCTCTATGACTTGCCAGTTAAAGATGGTGCAGGACTTGGGAAAGGATCTTAAACCGCGGGGAAACCATCGGATCTACAGATCTGCTATTTGGAATTTTCAGCCTAGGCTTTTGGGAAATTCATTTTTATTTTTAACTTCCTTGAATCCTTGGAAATGAAACAACATACTCTTTGTCATCAGTCAGTATTTATCGAGCACGTGCTGCGTTCCCCGGGCTGAACAGCATACAGGGTGGTGTAAGGAAGGACCCGTGTCTTTAATAAAATGGGGGTCTCTCTCTACCTAAGTCCCCTTGGGTTAGATGGCCTTTCTGCAGGCTGCACTGCCGCAGCGATGTGTGAGTGACACTCAAGGACAAGAGCAGCTCTCAGCTCCTTAATTCTAGTCCTCCCTCCTCCCTGTCCTCTGGGGCCTGCCCACCCCAGTCCACCCCACCCCAGGGCCCACGGGGACCAGAGAGGAACCTAGTACCCTTGGAGTCCAGCTAGAAAGTAGAAACTGGAATGCAGTGGTTTCACTTCATCTTCCAAAAGTAGCATAAGTTCTTTGTTTCTAAAGTTTAAAGTAATAAACAGTTGAAGAAAATTTTAAAAATGAAACTGTTAAAAAAAGAAAATAGCAATCACTGCATTCTTGTCATCCCTGACCACTGTTAACACTTCGGCATTTTGTCTTCCAGCCTGTTTGTATCTCTCTTTTTTAAACAAAATTGGGGCCATGCTAGATAGAGTTATATAAAATTCTGAGTTTTTTCATTTAATACTGTGAGTGCTTTCCTGTGAGATTAAATCATAATTTAAAAAAATTTAACATGAGTTGTTTTGTTTAATTTACTTGACTAAATTTATAGTTGGCATTTAAGTTTTCAGATTTCCAGTGTTCTATCTAATTCTGCAGGGAACATCCTTATACATAAATGTTTGTTCATATCTGATTTATTTCTGAGTCATTCAGTCATTGAAATTAATGCATCAGAGGGTTTGAAGAATCTGAAGATTTTTGTACATGTTGCCCAGTTGTATTCCAGAAAGGTTGCATGCCTTTACTTGAATGAAGCCTTTTGGGACTGGGCTATAGTGCCCAGTCTCCTTGAATTTGGATTATTCAGTATTAGGACTGTGATTTCCCCTTCCAAGAAGAAGGCAACAGTAACAAACATTTATGAAACTTACCTGTAAGTGGAGATGTTGAGAATCGAATGAGGAATTGGCACTTCCATCTGACCTGCGGCTGAGAAGTTTGTAGGTGGTTCCTTTGGTTTCTTCCATGTGCCCCTCTTGTTTCAGAAAGAGAGATTCTATGAAAGCCGGTGCAGGCCAGTGACACCATCATGTAAGGAGCTGGCTGACCTCATGACCCGCTGCATGAACTACGACCCCAATCAGAGGCCCTTCTTCCGAGCCATCATGAGAGACATTAATAAGCTTGAAGAGCAGAGTAAGACCTGCCATGTGCTGCTTTAACGCAGCCTGGGGAGAAACAGGAGCCTGGGTGGCAGTCCCTGGCAATCGCCTGCCTTTCACTCTATTTTCTTTTCTCTTCTGTTAGATCCAGATATTGTTTCAGAAAAAAAGCCAGCAACTGAAGTGGACCCCACGCATTTTGAGAAGCGCTTCCTAAAGAGGATCCGTGACTTGGGAGAGGTAAGTTACACCCGTGCTTCTTGCTCGTGACGGCAGAGCCCTCCGCCATTCACAGCGCCTCTGTCTGCACGTACAGCTTCTCTCCATCCTTTTTCATTCTGGGGCCAGGTCCATGAGCGAAAGCACCTTACTGCATTTGGGGGCCACTTTCATCACAAGGGATTGTGTTTTTCTCCATGTGACACCAGGGCACGGACGGAATGCATGTCACCGCCTGTGTGCACACTTGTGTATGCACACGGGACTCTGGGCAGCTCCCTTGAGAGACTTGATTTTTCTCTACAGGACAGAAGAGAATGGAAAGAGGGATAGATGGGGGAGTAGGTATAGATATGGTGGAATAGGAAAATCTCTGCCTCTGACTTTCCTGGGCATATATATCCTGTAAGCTTCTTTCTTTTTCTCCTGCCCCAAGAGACAGGGTCTCACTCTGTATCCCAGGCTGGAGTGCAGTAGTATGATCATAGCTCACTGCAGCTCAACTTCCCAGGCTCAAGCAATCTTCCTGCCTCAGCCTCCTGAGTAGCTGGAACTACAGGCACATGCCCCCATGCTGGCTAATATTTTTTTTATTTTTTCTTGTAGAAATAGGGTCTTGCTGTGTTGCCTAGGCTGCTCTGAAACTCCTGGCCTCAAGCAAGGAGGCCTCCCAAAGTGCTGGGATTACAGGCATGAGCCACCCCACCCAGCCCTGTAAGGCTCTTTAAAGGAGGGATAGCTTTATTACGCAGAATCCCAAAATAAAATACCAGCTTTTCTTTGGACCTTAAATGGGAGCTTCCAAACAGTTAATTGTGACTAGAGAAGCTACTGAGATTTGTGTCTTTATACAGATGTTCTGTAGTCTGGTTAATGAAACAGACTTGATACATCTCCAGGATCTGCTGTGTGCCAGCCTCTGTGCCAGGCATTGTCAGAAGCATGGCATCCTTAGTTTCCCCCACCATCCCCGAGGCCAGTTTCTGTATACAGTGAGTACATCAGGAGCCAGCTCAGATTAGGGAACTTGGCCACCCCTGTCGCTGTCAGGTGGCTTGGCTGGAACCTGATCTCACGTCTTCTAAAGACTCCTCATGCTCTTGCTCTTTTCAGCCACGCTGTGGGGCCTGTCCTGTAATGTGAGCCCAGAGCTTTCAGAGAACGGCACAGTTGTCCTGCAGGCCCAGAAATAACCTTCATTTCCTGTGGGTTACATGTTCATGGAAGCTAGGACTGATGAGTTGGTTCATCGTCACCTGCTACTTTCCTTGTCTTAGTAACGGAGGGGACAGATTGTGAGGCCAAGAGAGCACGGGGGCTGTAGTGAGCAGGCACAGTCCAGGTGAGAGGCTTCTGCCTGCAAGGCCAGACGGCGAGAACCCCTGGCCCTCAGGCTGTGAGCAGCAAGACTTCTCTGTGTTCTGTGGCCTACGCTGGGGCTTCCTTGATAACAGCACATGCATCTTTCCCTCCAGGGCCACTTTGGGAAGGTTGAGCTCTGCAGGTATGACCCCGAAGGGGACAATACAGGGGAGCAGGTGGCTGTCAAATCTCTGAAGCCTGAGAGTGGAGGTAACCACATAGCTGATCTGAAAAAGGAAATCGAGATCTTAAGGAACCTCTATCATGAGAACATTGTGAAGTACAAAGGAATCTGCACGGAAGACGGTATGTTGTGCAAGGCCGGGGTCCGGTTTAAAGATTTGGTGACTGTCTAGGGTCATGAAGACCAGTGCAGAACAGGCAGCCCGTGGCCTTATCTGGGCATCTGACATGCTAGCTGGTAGTTCCCACACTCTCAAGGCTTCCAAGTCATATGTACTGTCAAATCCTTCAGCAGCTGCAGGGCTCCTGAGGACGCCACCCAGGCCCCCTCCATCCAGGGGCTGGCTCCAGCACTGTCTCTCCACGTCACTTGCACTTACGCCTTATGAAACTGATTCCTACTCCACCTCCACCCACTTCCCTGTTCTGATCCAATACTAGCCAGGGTATTTCATTTTCTAGTTGTCTAAATCAAAGTGGCAAGTAATATTTACTAATAATTGTATCTTATTTGCAAGCCAGTATCTACTCATGGTAGTGAAATTGACAGTGAGCTGATAATTTTTGAAAGTGATCATTTGCCTGTGGTTTACAGAGCACTCTGTTATCTCAGTAAGTGCTTATGCCTGTGAGGTAGGTACACCAGTGTTACCATCTCCATTCACTGCTGAGGATCCTGAGGCATAAGAGGTCAAGTAACATGCCTGTGATGAAGGGGTGAAGCTGACATCACCTCAGGGCCTCTGTCTCAGATCCTGTGCCCTTGCCTCTCCCACGGTTCCCTCATTTGGCAGCCTCAGACTGATGGGTGTTTTTTTCTAAACAGGAGGAAATGGTATTAAGCTCATCATGGAATTTCTGCCTTCGGGAAGCCTTAAGGAGTATCTTCCAAAGAATAAGAACAAAATTAACCTCAAACAGCAGCTAAAATATGCCGTTCAGATTTGTAAGGTAAAAAATAAATAAATAAATAAAGACAGCATGTTACAGATTCAGACATCAGGCGCTCTGTCCTGGGTAATTGGTTTGTAATTTGACTCCAAGTGGAAAAGTTTATGATAATTATACTAAGTTTGTCTCTCTCTGCATTATTTAGATGAAAAGTCAGCCTCTACTAAGAAAGTCAATGGATTTAAATATGGTTGTTTTAATGTATATTTCTTTGAATCAGTTTGGTCTTAATACTCTTGCATGAAAGTCAGAACCAAAAAAATTGTCAGTGATATGTGAATGAAATGACATTTCTGTTTTCTCTGATGAAGTGATAGATAATACAATCTAAAGTGACTTTATGTGCTTGACTTTTACTTCTCTCTCTCAGGGGATGGACTATTTGGGTTCTCGGCAATATGTTCACCGTGACTTGGCAGCAAGAAATGTCCTTGTTGAGAGTGAACACCAAGTGAAAATTGGAGACTTCGGTTTAACCAAAGCAATTGAAACCGATAAGGAGTATTACACCGTCAAGGATGACCGGGACAGCCCTGTGTTTTGGTAACTGAATCAAACCGCCAGGTTTTATCAATGCGTCATAGAGTTTACAGTTTTGGTAGGCCCTTTCTGGCTATATTAATGTCTCTCATTCCTCTGGCCTGACTCAAGATTAGAGAAGGTTTAGAACATTTGGAATTGATTGATATTTATCTTCAAGAAACACACCTTTCCAGCTGTTTCATTGAAAGCAGCCTATATAAATGCCTGCGCTTCATCTAACACCGTCTTCCAAGGAATGAAAGAAATCTAACCACCAGCTCAACATTCCCAGCTTCCCAGGAGAGGGCATTCATCTGATGCAGTTCTTAAAACTGTGAGCAGGTGAAGGGGATCTAGTTCCTTTCTTAAACACATCCATGCAGAGGGAAGCTGTAGGACGGAGTGGGCATTGCAGATTCAGGGAACTCCTGGACAGAGCAGAGCAAAACCTGTGGGAGACCTGGCTGTCTCTCATGAATCACCAGAGGCCCCCAGGTTAGAAGGCCACACACTGGCTACAACCATGTCTCAGCCGGGAACACTGTCCAGGGGAGAGATTGCTTACATCTCTACTACACCCTGCCACATAACCAGTCAGCACTCCCCAGGTGCATCCCACATGGACACAAACATAGACCTTTCCCACTTATGGAGCCTAAACGTCTTCATTCATTCATTTAAGGAAATGCATCAAGGTCCTGCTTTGTGCCAGTACGGGAGATATGGTGAACAAGTAGGCCGAGTTTAGAGTTTTAACAGGCTAGGCAGCCACTGGCATGGAGCAGGAAACATACAGAAGGGGTCGGGCTTGGTATTCTGGAAGTCATGAGTATTCAGATGAAACCTGAAAGATTCATGCGGGTTTAGACAGATGGTTGCAAGACAGCATGCATGACTAGGAAGAATGAGACAAGAGCAGTTGATTTCCCAGGAACTGAAAGCGAGGCTGGATGGTGGAATAGGTTTGCAGGAGGAAGCTTGAGTCATGAAGCTGGGACTTCATCTCAAGAGCAGTGGGATGCTGCTGGAGGGTTTAAGGACAGAGACTTTGTTTTAAAAAGACCACCATTGAATGAAGGGAACAAGATTGGAGCCAGGGAGTCTGATTTGGCTGCTTCAACAGCTCAGGCCAGAGCCAGTGACAGCATGAACTAGGACAGTGTCTGGGATAGTGACAGTAGGATTTGAGAGAAGTGAGTAGGTTCAAGGAGTATTTAAGGAGATTGGGTGCAGTGGAATGCCTTCATTTTTGGGTTGGGCAAGTGGGTATCATTCAGCAAAATAGGTAATGCTGGAAGAGGATTGGGCAGTGACGCCACATTGGGCAGTGAGGCCACTGATATCTCATTTTGAGCCTGCAGGCAGTCAGACCTGGGGCTCATCATTACATGGCCACCTCCTCCCGTACCGAGAGCATGTTCTCAGTGAAATGAAGAGCACAGACTTGTGTTATTTTAGGGCAGATGCGTGCTACCGAGAGCCTGTAAAGGATGCTGTACTATAGGTCAGATGTGCACCATAGCAGCTTATACGTGATACGTGTAAAACATCATCCACACTCAGATGCTCTATTAAATTATAAGAAAAACCAAAGAGGTGATTTTTCAGTTATCCTGTAATGTCAGTTGGAATGTGCCTCCCAGGAAATGAAGTTTTGTGTTCTGCTTCCTTTCAAGGTATGCTCCAGAATGTTTAATGCAATCTAAATTTTATATCGCCTCTGACGTCTGGTCTTTTGGAGTCACTCTGCATGAGCTGCTGACTTACTGTGACTCAGATTCTAGTCCCATGGCTGTAAGTCCTCCTTTTCTCTTCATTTGAATCCAGTACCCATTTAAAATGTGTCCATCCCTCTGCTTGGTTAACTTTTGTTTTTAAATGAAATCCAATCAATGTATTATAATGGAAAGTGTCACTTTCCCACTTAACTTGGTTTGCTACTTGACAGTTATTTGTGGATCTCTCAAGTCTTGCTTTCACAGTGAGCCCAGAGTTCCATAGGATGGCCTTGACTCTCAAGGATCTTATCTGTGTAGAGATGAACGGCAGTTTTATGGGAAAATGAGCAAGTTAGGTGGGGTAGCATTGGATAGGGACCAGCCTTGTCTGCGCCTCCTTCATTCCTAAATCAGATCATTTTCTTGAGACAGACTCCTTGACTAGCACAAGGAGTGGCTGGTAGAGTCTAAGACATTGGTTAGAGACAGATCATTGAAAGCTAATAAGGATTTTGCATTTTTATTTAAAGTTACTAAGGGCAAAAGCCTTTTTATTGCTACTTAAATTTCCAGTTGATTGTAGAAATTTCACCTTAATCTGTTTGGCATTTATGTAAATACATGCAAAGTTAAATGTTTTGTTTGGTTTTATTTTATATAGTTGTTCCTGAAAATGATAGGCCCAACCCATGGCCAGATGACAGTCACAAGACTTGTGAATACATTAAAAGAAGGAAAACGCCTGCCGTGCCCGCCTAACTGTCCAGATGAGGTATCTATGGGCCACGTCACAGTAGTAACACTCCATTTCTATTGTGTTTTCGCAGCTTGAGTTATCCAGAAATGGGTAGAGGGGAGAGCGAGGAAATGATGCAGTGAAGTCCTATAAAATAGTTTTCTGAAGCTGAATTTCACATAAGATAACTGAGAAAGCGCCTTTGGGGCTAGATGATAGCCACCAGTTAGGTTCAGAGCAAGGATTCCCTCCAAAAGCCAGCCCCTCTTTATCCACTTGCTTGCCCCAGAGGGACAGGTTTTGGTGTAGCCTTAGTGTGACAAATATATATAATTGCATTTTTTGTGTGTAAGTTAGTTTATCCCACTTATTAGTAGCATTTATAGTATGTATTCAGTTTTCTAAGTGAACTGAGCCCTTTAATACTAAAAACTCTTGAGACTGCGTAAGACACACTAAACAGTATGAGTCAGAGAGTGAGGCAGCCAGTCTGGAAAGTTTAAGTCTGAACTGAGATTCAGCTTCACTCTCTAACCGGTTTACAGGAATGACCTGGATTTTACTGCAGTCAGTCAACCCTTGAGCTTCTCAAATGTTAAAATACTATTTATGAACTAGAGTTGTATCCCATTTTCTGTGTTTTAAACTGTTCAAACACTCGTTTTTCTGGTCTTTAAGGAGAAGTCATTTACATTTCCAAAATTACTTTCTTACCCTTGATGTTTCTATATATTTTTTAAAGTTCCCAAATCTAACATTTTTACTGTTATTTCTTTCTTTTTACAGGTTTATCAACTTATGAGGAAATGCTGGGAATTCCAACCATCCAATCGGACAAGCTTTCAGAACCTTATTGAAGGATTTGAAGCACTTTTAAAATAAGCATGAATAACATTTAAATTCCACAGATTATCAAGTCCTCCTCCCACAACAAATGCCCAAGCCATTTTTTAAAAATTTGTAATGAAAACAGTTTGTGTTCTGTCCAAAAAGTCATTGAACTCATACTTGAGTACATATACATGTATAAGGCATGCTGTAGTGCTTAATATGAGTAAGGAGTTCCTCTTTAAATTTGGTACCGGTAACTTAGTGACACATAACGACAACCAAAATATTTGAAAGCACTTAAGCACTCCTCCTTGTGGAAAGAATATGCCACCATTTCCTCTGGCTAGATCACCGTCACAACTGCATACCAAAAGGGGATTTTTGAAAACAAGAGGAGTTGACCAAAATAATGTCTGAAGATGATTGCTTTTCCCTGCTGCCAGCTGATCTGAAATGTTTTGCTGGCACATTAATCATAAAGATTGATGGACCTAGCCCTCAGATTTCAATATCTATACAGTACTAGACCATGCATTCTTAAAATATTAGATACCAGGTAGTATATATTGTTTCTGTACAAAAATGATTGTATTCTCTCACCAGTAGGACTTAAAACTTTGAGTTGTTTCTCCAGTGGCTTAGCTCTTGTTCCCTTGGGTGACCACTAGCACCCATTTTTGAGAAAACTGGTTCTACATGGGGGGATAGCTGTGGAATAGATGATTAGCTGCATGTTAATTCTCGAGAACTAAGCCTGTGCCAGTGCTTTCCTAAGCAGTATACCTTTAATCAGAACTCATTCCCAGAGCCTGGATGCTATTACACATGCTTTTAAGAAATGTCAATGTATGTCCTTTAATAACTCTACCACTTTGGAGCAAGCTATTCCAGCATTGGTTTTGAATGCTGTATGCAACCAGTCAGAATACCACGTACGCTGCACTGTTCTTAGAGTGTTTCCATACTTACCACCGATCTACAAGGGTTGATCCCTGTTTTTACCATCACCCTATGGTACAACACTTGAAAGGAAAGACCCCGCTAGAGGCACTAATGAACTTCAGGATCCACTAGACAGTTTTCAGTTTGCTTGGAGGTAGCTGGGTAATCAAAAACGTTTAGTCACTGATTCAATGTGAACTATTAAGGCCTTTATGACCAAGAGTCTGAAAAATCTTATGCTGTTTAGTATTTGTTTGATATTGTTACTTTTCACCTGTTGAGCCCAAATTCAGGATTGAGTCAATGGTGGCAATAAAGTTGCCATTTAAATTTGTTCATAGCCTACAACACCAAGGTCTCTGTGTCAAACCTGTGGCCACTCTATATGCACTTTGTTTACTCTTTATACAAATAAATATACTAAAGACTTTACATGCATATGCCTTTTAATATTAAGATTTCATTTTCAAAGCATTTCAAACAATTTGCTAACATAGAAAAATAACAGTATAGTTTTGGGGGGAGGAGGGGGTGGGTTATGGTCCTTATTACTAACACCACTTGATTTGCACTTCATTATTGTGCCCAGTGATAATGGGACGCAGGCCAGTATGGATGGCATGTCCACTGTGCCATAGTCCAGACACCTTTGTTTTACTTCCTTCAACCTCTTCCTGCTTTCACTTTGCAGCTCTGATGATGCAAAATTCACCATCTTTCCTTCCTTCTGTTTGCACCATAGTGGAGGTGTGACTAAGCACTGAAGAGGCTGAATGCAACAGGAAAATAGGAAGGAGAAGTGCAGGGTGTGAAAAACCCATTAGTCATCTGCTATATAACTGGATGATGCCTAATTTTTATCAGTTATTTATAGGTAGTATACTTAGAAATTACCTTAAACTTTGTAGCTGTCATTTTCCAACAGAAGCTACTATATGCAATAAATTAGACCAAATGAAATTCTTTACAAAGCATACAACATATGTACCAATTCTAGACTTCATAATTAAAACAGGATATCCACATCATAGTTAAAAATAACAAGTCCCCAAAGTGACAAGATATTTAATGATCTGATTTCAAAAAGCGCGGGATAGAGATCCCAAATTCCCTATCAATTAATTACAGTCTTACAACAATAAACAAACTTAGAAATTTCTAGATGGCAAAAGGTTTCTCATGCATTTAATACCAAGGTCTTCAAGAAATGGTGATGTCAAAAGTCATATTCCGTAAAGATAAAACTTCTTTCACAAGTAAATTGTGTTAAATAACTGATTTTTCATCCTAATACACTATCAAAGAGTGAGAGAGAGAGCAGAGAGTGAGGTATAGCTTATTAGCTCAGAGTGGTTATAAATACTGTGACTCCTTAAGACTCCATCAGCAAGTGCAGTATTGACTGCTTTACTATATTGTGGAAATAGGGCATTTAGTGATCAAAATAGGCCCGTCATTAGATCATTACTAGTATATGGTATGAAATGAGCACAGAAACCCATGGTCCTTTCCACCTACAAGTCTGTCTCAAAGGCTAAAGGTCTGTCTTTAGGTGAATTAAAAGGAATAGTTGCTATTAGAATTAGTGCTATTAGATCAGGGATCAGCAAACACTGTGTATAAATGGCCAGATAGTCAAAATTTTAGGCCATATGGTCTTTGCAGGCCATACAGTCTGTTGAAGCTAATCAGTTCTGCCATTGTAGCATAGGAGTGCCACAGACAACATGTAAATGAATGAGCATGGCAACGTCCCAATAAAATTTTATATATGGATACTGAAATCTCAAATTCATATAAATTTCATGTCATAAATTTTCTTTTTTCTCCAACCACTTAAAAATGTAAACATTAGTCTTAGCTTGCAGGCAGCACAAAAGCGGGTGGTAGACCAAATGTGGCCCGAGGCTGTAGTGTGCCAACCCCTTTATTGGATCGCCAAAGCTACTTTTCTTAAAATACCTTCTATTTTTCACAGAAGGTATAAATGGTAAACAACATCTTAAAGCATCGGTAGTACTGGATACCTTTGACATCACTGTCACTCTCTTACCGGGTTTAATTTTGCGTGGCTGGTGTGGGTGTAATTGAGTACAATTAAAGATGTAAAGATGCATGTAGAGCATCTTTATAATATTACCATCAGCACATTTGGTACTTGCACCCTTGTAGTTCTAGGAAAAGTCTTAAAAATGTAAAAATGCAATTACTTCTAGGGAAAGTAAATTGAAATGCACATTGGCTTGTAAGAAACTCATTCTTCTAAGGCTCGGGAAACAACACTGCTTCCCATTTATTGCTTCAAACTTTTATAGATGGTGTCAGAATTATTCCCAGTCCTCAAACAAGGAATAGTGGAACATTGTTAGTTTCTCCAATGGATTGTAAGTTAGCACACTGATTAAGATGCATCTGACTCTAGTGGAAAATGTCCTCAATTGATGTCTTTTCTTATTGCTATTTTTTATTTGGCATTTCTGCCTGCTGCACAACACAGTTCCTTCTGGGAAATTATAAACCCGTATTTAAAGGATATGGCTAGTTTGAATGAAGTTAAGGCAGCGATGAACAGCAGAGATACTGCAGAGAACCTTAGGGGGTTATTAGGAGAGAGCTTAACTCAGTACACTCGCTTCTTTTTTAAGTAAGTTTCCATGTAATATGCTCCTGTGCCCTGAGAATGCTGGTCAACACATTCCACTGAACCACCTTCTGGGGCAGAGATGAGATATGATGAGCCTCGCTTTTCATTTCTTAAAGATGACACCTATGAGAAAATAAAATTGCAGATAGTTTTAAAATCTGAAGTTGGCTTATTCATGAAATATAAGAAAAGCATTCTACTTTGAGTTGGTAAATACAGAATAACAGGATAAATACCCAAACTATCAAAAAATACATAACCCCTTAATTGCTGTATCAATATCACCTTTGGAACTTCTGCAGGACACAAACCAGTCTCAGCACCTTCACTCCCAACCCCAACATTCTGGGAAAAGAAAAATGAGAGCACTGCGTGCAGTTGCTTCTGCTGATCACAGCTAGTTAAACCCACGGAATCAGAATATCAACACCGAGTGTCAATCAAGCTGCATATTGAATTAGATGTTAAGTGTGCCTGGTGACAAGAGGAGTGGTGAGAGAATAAATCAGTAGGTGTAGAAACTGACAAATGACATCAAGGAAAACAACATGATGCATTCTAGAGAGCAATGGGAAACTCAAGAGCTTTGGTCTCCACAATAATCGCCTGGTGAGCATATTAAAATGCAGATTTTCAGGCACCATCCCAGAGATTCTAACCTGAAAGTGGGCCAGATGTCCTCACAAGCGGTCACAGTGATAGCACAGTAAATTAGATGGTGTAGCACTGCTCAGCTTAATGCCTCTTAGTTTTAGCTTTTACAAAAATAAGTGCAACAAGCTTATCAAAGCAGAATTATGTGACTTAATATGCAAGAACTTAGAAATGATTGATGAGTAAAGCTTCCAGCAGCACACAGAAGCCTTCTCACGTTGCAATTAAAACTGCAGTTGTTTTTGAACCAACAACAGTCACAATTTTTAAAAGTGCAGCCAGCCTCAGAGGGAACAGATGATACGTCTCTCTCAACTCCTTGCTAAAGTAGTTCTCAATGGTCCATGTTAGGAAGAGGGATGACCAGACTGCATCCTCTGGTACTTCATTTCAATGTGGCTTACTGTGGGGACAGGCCAATACAAAGCATCTTCACACAAGCCAGTGTAAAGGAGTGAAGCTGATGGGCAAAGAATCTGGCTTGAATTTCTGCCTCGACATTTTTTTTCCTAGTAGTAAAGTATATCTGGGGTTTGTGTTGGAATATGTTGGAAGGGAAGCAGGTGAGAGGATAGATGAAAGGAGACCGGCCGCCGTAAGTTGATAGTTGTCGAAGCTGAGTTGATGGTGACAAGGGTGCAGCCCTAGAGAAGGGCTGCTGCACCAAACAGCTTGCTCACCTCTTAGGCAGAGCCTCTGCCCCAAAAACCCTTCCTCCCAGTGTCCAGCCTCTTCATTCTCTCCAGCTGCCTTCTTCATTAGGGCCCCTTCGCTGGTAGGTGATCTTTCTGAACATTGAACCCCAGCCACTAACACCGTCAGACCTTACTTCAGGTATAAAGAATTCTTTTTAGCAGCTTTCCTCCTCTTATAAGTCATCAGTCCATTCTATAAATAGATTTTCCAAAGACTAGGGGAGGGAAGCAGACAGTTCACTCTGGGATCTGGGATGCTCCTGCTCTTCTCACCCACCTTCCCCAATTCTTCTCCCCATGTAGTTATCTATTCTTTCGTGTCTTGGCATGTAGCAAAGCAGCAGCCTGGGTTTCTGTCTTTCTATACCATCTTCACTGTCAGAAGCCAGATAGGAAATTTATTTCATTCTTTTATTCAAAGGGCTTCCCAATGGTGCTACACCATTCACAGAACCAACTGAGACCTATGAGATCAGCAAAAAACTTCACTGAGCGGCACAGGAAAATATTAGAACAGGAAATGAAAGTGGGTGTCACTCATCTTACAATGAAGACAAAGCCTGCAAACATTACGTTGAGTAAAATAAGACATTCAAAAAGAGACAGACATGGTATGATTACACCAATGTGAGATATAAAAGTTAGTCCCGGTTATAAAAACAGAAAGTCAAATGATGTTCTCTTCAGGAGCTGAGGGAGAGAGCGGGAAAAGTACAGTTTACTATCAGATTTTTTGTAAAATGAAAATCTAGAGATCTGTTGCAAAATAATGTAAATATACTGAACATTACTAAACTGTACACTTAAATATTTAATAGTAATTTTATATTTTTATCACAATTAAAAATTTAAACCTTAAAAAAAAATAAAATGGGTTTCACTATAGCCCTTGTGATACTGGGAGAAAGGTAATCCTTCTGATATGCCCTATCAAAGATCTAACTTCTAGTCTAAGGACTGGTGAATGGGGAATGATGATTTAAAATTTTGAAACAAAGCTCAGTGCTCTGGGAGAAATAAATTCCTACATAAGAACCACCACCACCACCACCACCACCACAAAACACAAAAGAGGGAAAGAATATAAAGTTAGCAAATATTTTTCCTTCTATTTTGTATTTGCAGGATATAGACATCCATTCCTTTATAAGTGATCTATTGTGGGCACTGAGTTTGTGTGCTATGAGGTTTACCTGGATGAATGAAACTTGGACTATGCCCTCCCATAGCTCATATCCTAGGAGGGGAAGGAAGAGGAATGCAAAACATAATTCTAAAAGGGGACTTCCACTTTGACAAAAGAGAAATAGAAGTGAAGTGCTAAAGCTTTTTACAGACAAGGAAAATGGGGGAGGGGGCTTGAAAGGTACAGGCACTGATTTCATGGATGAGATGGCATCTGAGTTAGGATTTGGAAGTGAGGTCATATATGGACATGAGGAGACAGGCAGTGACCCTTCCAGGAGAAAGGCAGGGCCTGTGCAAAGGCAGATGGCAAAAAAGCCAGGCCTGTGATGGTAGCAGCTGGCAGGCAGAAGAGGGCAGTGGCAGATGAGGTTGAAAAATGAAGCTGGCCTCAGTCATAGAGGGCTGGAATGCCAGGCTAAGGACTATAAACAGGACCATACCCTTGATCTTGGAATATGGCAAGATTAATAAGCAGCTCCGTAAAAAGTATGGCAAGGAGACAGGCATTATTAGGTTTCTCCAGGAGGCTATTGAACTTCTCCCTTCACATGCATGTGAGCAAACACACACAGATTATATGTGATTTAAGACTTGATTTAAAATTTAGCATGAAACTTACAGATGAGACAGAACAAAGTGGTATACTTAGAAAATCTGAAAACGATTTTGATAAGCATTTATGCTTTGAATACTAAACAAAAGGAAGACCTTGAGAGAAACTGTAATATTCTAGTTTTACAAGTCTAATATTCAGGTGGAAATCAAATACACACAATAGTCATTTTAGGGGACTTCATCTTTAGCAGGGTCTTTTTTAGGGTTGGCTGAAACCACTCTATGAATAGTTTGCACCCAGTGGTTCCATTCTATACTTTGGAAGTACAATCCAAGTCTAATACTTCCTTATCAGAATGGGCATAACTTCAGTGGAGGCCCCTCACTCTCGTGCCCCTGGGCAATCCTACTATATCCCCACCCTACCCTGCCCACTTATCTCCCCTCCCCTAAGTGACTACTTCAAGCCTTCTCTTTTCTCGAAGCCCCAGCAATACACCCTCATCTTCACTCTCAGCTGATGCTTTGCTTTCTATTTCACCAAGGAAACAAAATCGAAAGAGAAATCTTAAGATGCACAGTGACTGACTCCTGGTCTCTTTACTTACCCTCACTTCCTTGGTGATCTCATCCAATTTCATGCAATTCACAATTATAGCAATTTACAGGAATGTGATGGTTCTCAAATATATACCTCTGCCCATAACTCTCCCCTCACCTCCAGACTTGTATAATGAACACCAATACGGGAACATCTTCACTTAGGGATCTAACATCTAAAACGTACCCATAAAACTTGCTCCACCCACACAGTCTTGCCCATCTCAATCAGTAACAAATTCATTTTTCTAGGCCAAAACTCTTGAGGCCTTGGTTCCTCTCTTACCCTCGTATACCCCATTGACTCCACCTTCCAAAAAATGTCTCCAGCCCAGCCACATATCACTGCCTCTGCTGCTTCCAGGCTTGTCCAAGTCAGTGTTTTTACTTGAATTGTACCACAGCAGCTTCCTAACTGACCCTGCTATGTTCTACATTCATTATTTAACACAGCAGCTAGACATGTTAAACTATAAATACAGTCAATTATCCCTATACTCAAAACATTCCAGTGGCTTTCTATCTTAGAGTAAAAGCCAAAGTCCTTACAAGGGCCTAAAAGGTCACAAACTGTCTGTGTGCTCTGCCTCCCCCACCCCACTGTGACTTCATCTCCTATTCTCCACTTTGCTCACTCCTCTTCTGCCCTAAAGGTTGCTTGCTGTTCCTTTAACAGACCAAGCATGTTTCTGCCTCAGAACCCCTGCACTTGCTGTTCCCTGTCCCTGGAACGCACTTTTACATAGATACTCATGTGGCACACTCCCTAAAGCTCTGATCTTTGCCCAAGAATCAGTTTTACAATGAACCCTTCCTTGACCACGTATTTAAACTCCAAGTCTTCCCAGACACTCTTTAGCCTTCACCTTATTTTCTCTACAGCGATCACTATTCCTTTTACTAATTTTTTTCCCTAAATGTAAGTTCCATTCTTATAAGAATTTTGATGTTTTGTTCATTGCCATACCCCTAGTGCCTAGAACAGTCCTGTCATATAGTAGACATTCAGTATATACTGGTTGAATGAGTAAATGAATACCTTTCAAAAAATATTTTCTAAGCATGCATTCCCAATTCCTTCAGTGAATAGTCATAGGCTATGGTTTCTGACACTCTGGCATGGCAAAACTGGACACCATAATCTACTAGAGCCTACCAAAGCAAAGATTAATGTGCTTCTCACTTTGGGCAGCTGCCCTCTTGTTAGAATTTCAAATTAGTTGGCTCTTTTAACTGTTGCTCACCAATCTAATCTTTTGCACACATCTACTATGAAACCCATTCTCTATGCAGTTGCTATTTTATCTTAGATTTAAAAAAAATTTTCTTTTATTAAAGCAAATCTTTTTATTTTCATATAAATGTAGACTTTCTTTTATCCCATTCATTTCCAAGTGAATGCAGAAACAGAATGTCACCATATCATTTGCTGACTGCCAGTTTACTACTTACAATGTATCTTAAGCTCAATTTTTAAGCTCATGTCAATAATTGAACTGGTGGCTAGTTTTCATAGCTCTCATAAGAATTGGGGAAAGGGGAATCTTGACTATCCCTTAGAAGATTCCTTTGGGATATGTTAATGTCAACAGTGAATTCCATTAGGCTCATCTGCTATCAGTCCAATTAAAGGTATTTATTATTGTTGTTCTTCTGAAAAGAATATAAGCATTTAGCAGGTAGTCCTTTAAATACAAAATGAAATTTGTTTTCAGAAAATTCTGCCTCTAGGACTCCTCAGTCTCACCCTTACCTTCAGCTCCACTTCACCTTTTCTAAGTCTTGTCTCTTCAGTGGAGTCAGGTATATGGAGAACCAAAATTGGACTGCACTAGTTCTCCTGAGGTCTGAATCAAGCCCCTAATGTCCCTTTCTTATAGCTTCAAGTCCAGCTTTTAGATTTCAGACCTACAGAAACATGAATTAATTTTATTATCATTTCTGCATTAAACATTTTTAAAATTTTATTTAAAAATACAACTTTCTCCCATTGTTAAAAATGTTTCAAAATCAATATGCTTCATTCTGTGACATTAATGATATAACTAATAAAAAATGTCTCTGTCTCATATATACATACATAAATGTTTCCAATGTTCATATTCATGTTTGCCTCTCAGCTACTTTTCTTCATATGAATAATGGTTAAGTCCTAACATTGGATTTAACGATTCATCCCCAAAAAGGTATTGCACAGCACTAATTTTTTTTTTTTTTTTGGAGACAGGGTCTTGCTCTGCTGCCCAGGCTGGAGTGCAATGGCGGGATCTCAGCTCACTGCAGCCTCTGCCTCCTGGGCTCAAGCGATTCTCCTGCCTCAGCCTCCTGAGTAGCTGGGATTACAAGCGTGCACCACCACACCTGGCTAATTTTTTGTATTTTCTGTAGAGAGAGGGTTTCCCCATGTTGGCCAGGTTGGTCTTGAACTCCTGACCTTAGGTGATCCACCCACCTCAGCCTCCCAAAGTGCCGGAATTATAAGCATGAGCCACCGCGCCCAGCCAAAATACATTTCAATAGCTTGCTTTCCTTAATTCCAGTTTTTAACCAAAATCACTTTTTAAAAGTACTTTCCAACTTATTGTCTAGGGTTAATATATAGATAACCTGTGCTCCCATAATTGCTGTTTAATGTGGGCTTATGTTTTAAAACATATTTTGTATGATAGGTGTTTGTCACAAGATTCGGATCTATCACGGTCCATACAAAAATCCACACAGCATTCATTACATAATATAATGTACTTTTTGGCAAGTTGGCCTGCATTGTTTGACCACTGGGTGGCAGCATTCGGCTCTGTATGAAAGGACCAAGCATTTTCCAGGTCTTTTGTTCATTTTTCTTTCCTCTTCCCTCATCACATCATCTCATCATATATTCTGTGGTTGATTCCCTGGAACAAGGCAGTCAGCCTCCTGGCAGGGGAGATCCCTGGAATCAGGGCAACACAAGAACACACTGTGCAAGCAGATAACACTGCTGTGCTGCATGCTGGACAACTGCCACGTATGGCAACTGTCAAATGAAAAATCAAAATCAGGCCAGGTGCAGTGGCACAGGCCTGTAATCCTAGCACTTTGGGAGACCAAGGCAGGCAGATCACTTGAGGTCAGGAGTTCAAGACCAGCCTGGTCAACGTGGTGAAACCCCATCTCTACTAAAAATACAAAAATTAGCTGGGCATGGTGGTGGGCACCTGTAATCCCAGCTACTCAGGAGGCTGAGGCAGGAGAATCACTTGAACCCAGGAGGTGGAGGTTGCAGTGAGCTGAGATTGTGCCATTGTACTCCAGCCTGGGCGACAGAGCAAGACTCTGTCTCAAAAAGAAAAAAAAAAAAAAATTCACAACGTAAGCAGTCGTATTAAACAGCTGAAAAAACTCTTACATTTTTTTTACATTATTGAGACTAACGACTACATCAAACTGGAAAGACGCTTAAGATATATTTTGACCTATTTTACCTATTTTAATTAAAGGGGAAGGGTGAAATGTTTTGTCTTTGATAAATTATAATTAGATGTTAGATTTAGGTGTTTAATAGACATTTAATAAAGTGGCTTAAAAGCTTCTCTTTTAAGGTAGGTTTCTCCCAACCATTTGACATAGATGGACCTCAGAATCTGAAATTTCAAACTCAATTTGTACATTCATATTGACAGGTTTACATAGCTGACTATAATGCTATTATCACTGCTACAATGTATACTACAAATTTTTAAATAATTTATTTCTGATTTAAGTTTTCTCAATCACAGTTCAAATACTGAAGACATACAGTCTTTGAGAAAATTAGTAACTACAGCTCAATGGCAATTCTATACAACTAACTAGAGAAATGGAAGGGGTAGTGCATTTAAAACTTATTTCTAATTAGACCTAGATCTTGAAAAATGGATCTGATCTGTTTGCTTATAACTAGCTACTTTTAGGATCTCTAAAACACTAAATGAAAATGCTATTCTCTGTTTAGTACAGTTGAAGCTTATTTTTTAAAGAGTCCAAAATTTGTTGATTCACAAGGTTCACCAACTTGTGAACAACTATCACCACAATTGAATTCTAGAGTATTTTTATCACTCTCCCCTCCCCCAAAAAATCCTGTTAATCACACTCCCTAACTCCTCCTTCCTCCAGCCCCCAGTAACCACTATCTACTTACATTCTCTATGGATTTGCCTATTCTGGATATTTCATATAAATGGAATATCATATGTGTACTTTTTGTCTGGCATATTTCACTTAGCGTAATGTTCACAAGGTTCGCCAATGTTGTAGCATGGATCAGTACTCCATTCCTTTCTATGGATGAGTAATGTTCCATCACGTGGATATTACCACATTCTGTTTATTCATTCATCACTAGACTGACATTTGGGTTGTTTTCCTTTTTGGCTGTTATGAATGCTGCTGCTGTGCCAATGCATGTACACATTTGTGTATAGACACACATTTTCAATCCTCTTGGATATACCTAGGAGTCAAATCCTGGGGCCATCTGGTAATTCTTTAACATTTGACAAACTGCCACACTCTTCCAAAGCAGCTGCACCATTTTATATCCCACCAACCCCTAGCACTGAATGAGGATTCCCATTTCTCCGCATCCTTGCCTACATTGTTATAGTTCATTTTTCTTCATTCTCTTTTCCTTCAGTTTCTCAGACAGGATCATTTCAATTGACCTACATTCCAAGTTTGTCGAGTCTTCTTCCTGCTCCAATCTGCTGCTGTGCTATAGTAAATTTTTCATTTGTTACCATACTTTTCAAATATAGAATTTCTATTTGATTTTTAAAAATAATTTCTCTCTTTATTGATATTCTCTATGTGATGAGGTGTTGTTCTCATACTTTCGCTTTTTTGTTTGTTTGTTTTTGAGAAGGAGTCTTACTCTGTCGCCCAGGCTGGAGTGCAGTGGCACAATCTCGGCTCACTGCAAGCTCTGCCTCCCAGGTTCACGCCATTCTCCTGCCTCAGCCTCCCAAGTAGCTGGGACTACAGGCGCCGGCCACCACGCCCGGCTAATTTTTTGTATTTTTAGTAGAGATGGGGTCTCACCATATTAGCCAGGATGGTCTCGATCTCCTGACCTCGATCTGCGCGCCTCGGCCTCCCAAAGTGCTGGGATTACAGGCGTGAGCCACCGCACCTGGCCTCTCATACTTTTTAAAAGTTCCTGAAACGTGGCTCTCTTTAATTCTTTGAAAATATTTTAAATCTTTGTTTAGTAAGTCCAGTGTTTGCACTTCCTTACGGACAGTTTCTATTAATTACTTTTCCCTTTGTGTATGGGTCATACTTTGTCATAAAATCTTTGTGTGTTCCTGTGTCCAGGATGGTATTGCCTAGGTTGTCTTCCAGGGTTTTTATAATTTTGTGTTTTACATTTAAGTCTTTAATCCATCTTGAGCTGATTTTTGTCTATGGTGTAAGGAAGAGGTCTGGCTTTAATCTTCTCCATATGGCTAGCCAGTTATCCCCGCACCTTTTATTGAATAGGGAGTCTTTACCCCATTGCTTTTGTCAACTTTGTCGAAGACCAGATGGTTGCAGATGTCCAGCCTTATTTCTGGGCTCTCTATTCTTTTCCATTGGTCTATGTGCCTGTTCCAACAGAGTTTCAACAAGGCATAAATATATACTTCTACTGCTTCTATTCAACATTTTACTGGAGGTTTTAGTGCAATATCGTTCGTTGGACATAGGAACGGGCAAAGATTTCATGACAAGACACCAGAAGCAATTGCAGTAAGAGCAAAAATTGACAAGTGGGATCTAATTAAATTTAAGAGCCTCTGCAAGCAAAAGAAACTATCAACAGAGTAAACAGAGAACCTATAGAATAGGAGAAAATTTTTCCAAACTATACATCTGACAAAGGGCTAATATCCTGCATTTATAAGGAACTTAAATTTACAAGAAAAAAGCAAACAACCCCATTAAAAAGTAGGCAAAGGACATAAACAGACACTTCTCAAAAGAAGACATATATGCGGCCAACAAGTATATGAAAAAAAGTTCAATATCACTGATCATTAGAGAAATGCAAATCAAAACCACAATGAGATACCATCTCATACTAGTCAGAATTGGCCATTACTAAAATGTCAAAAAATAGCAGATGCTGGTGAGGTTGTGGAGAAAAGGGAACACTAATACACTGTTGGTGGGAATGTAAATTAGTTCAACCATTGTGGCAAGTAGTGTAGCAAAATCTCAAAGAGCTAAAAACAGAATTACCATTGGACCTAGCAATCCCATTACTGCGTATATACCCAGAGTAATATAAATTATTCTATCATAAATACACATGCACACAAATGTTCACTGCAGCACTATCCACAATAGCAAAGACAAAGAATCAACCTAAATGCCCATCAGTGACAGGCTGGATATTTGGTACATATACACTATGGAAAACTATGCAGCCATAAAAAAGAACGAGATCATGTCTTTTGTGGGAACATGGATAGAGTTGGAAGCTTTTATCCTTAGCAAACTAATGCAGGAACAGAAAACCAAATACCACACGTTCTCACTCGTAAGTGGGAGCTAAATGATAAGAACTTATGAACACAAAGAAGGAAACAACAGACTGCTGTCTACATAACGGTGGAGGGTGGGAGGAGGGAGAGCAGTAGAAAAGATAACTATTGGATACTGGGCTTAATACCTGGGTGATGAAATAATATGCACAAAAAACCCCTGTGACACGTGTTTAGCTATGTAATAAACCTTCACGTGTACCCCCAAACCTAAACTTAAAAATTTTTAAATATTAGAAAAGAAAATTTGTTATAATGCAGGCTGTTTTCATTTGATAGAATTATAACTACTGTTCAATTTAGGTTTACCACTCGGATATTTGTTTTTATTAGACTTAGTTGTTTTTGTCTTTCATGGCATATTTTGGCTTAATCAAATGTTTTTATAATTTCATTGTAATTAAACTGTTCATGTTTTAGCTATATCTCTTTGTATAATTTTTTAATGGTTGCTGTATGGATTACAATATGCGTTCCACAACTTATCACAGCCTACTTAGAGTTACTTTTGATGTACTTCATGTAAAACATAACCCCAAAACCATAATTTCATTTACCTTATTGTGCTTTACACTATTGCTATCAAATATACTATATCTATATACATTATAAACCCTATATGTTAAAATTTTTGCTTTTAAATAAATTAAGAGAAAATATATAATCTTTTTTAGTCACCTGCATGTTTACTGTTGCCTTAACCCAGTGGTTCTCAATGGTGTGTGTGCTGGTGGGGGCAATCTAGGGGTTAGAGGACAAGGATGTTGCCAAATCTCCTACAAGCACAGAATAGCCCTTCCCACTTAAGAGAGAATCATCCAGCCCTAAATGTTAATAGTACCAAGATTGAGAAACCTGTCTTAAGATAATGTGCATTGTTTTTATCTGGTTGCTCTCAAGATTATCTCTTTATAACTATAGTTTTCAGCATACTAACTATAATGTGCCTAGGTAAAAATTTCCTTTTATTTATCCTGCTATGCAGGAGGACCTCCGAGCCTGTTAGATCTGTAAGTTTTTTGAAGCAAATCTGGAAAATGTTTGACCATTATTTTTTCAAATAATGTGTGCCCCATTATCTTTCTCTTCTTCTCCCAGGACTCCATTTACATGCATTTTAGACTGCTTTATATTTTCCCTCAGGTCCCTGAGGATATGTTCCGCTGGGCTTTTAAAAATCTCTTTTCTTTGTGTTCTTCAGATTGAGTTGTCTTCATGTTAACCGAACCTTTTTTCCTGGCCTCTCCAATCTTCTGCTATGCCCATCCAGTGTATTTATTTCAGATACTATAGTTTTCAGTTCCAAAGTTGTTATTTTTTAGTTTATATCTCTTGGCAGAGATTCCATATCTGTTCATTATTACTTTATTTTCTTTTAAGTTCCTAAACATATTTATAATAGCTGTTTTGTGGTTATTGTCTACAAGACCAACATCTGGGTCACCTTGGGGTCAGTTTCTACTTTTTCTCTTAATTGTGAGTCACATTTTCTTGCTTCTTCAACTATCTAGTAATTTTGTTCTACTGGACATATTGATTACTATAATATATTGTAGAGGCTACAGATTCTATTATCTTCCTCTGATGAATGTTGATTTCTGTTCTAGAAGGAGTTAACTTTGCTGAACTCAAACTCCAAACTCTGTCTCCTCTGCACTGGAGAGGAGTTGAATCTCTTCTCAGTTCTTTTAGCCTTTCAGCTGTTTTCTACCAGGTCCCTTGGAGTTTCCCTCATACAAACACAGTTTAGGGGCCAGCCAACTGTATTCGGGTTAAGTTGACACACAGATTTTGAGGCTCCTTCTTATGCAACCCCCTCTTTTCCACAATTTCCCCCTTCACTTAACATCCTTGCTAACGGTCCTGAACTCTGTCATCTGACTCCTTAAGCTGGTGAGACTGCAGCTTTCTCCATCTAGGGAGTAGTATCAGGCAAAAAGCTATAGAAACACAAATATCATACAGTGATGTTATCCTGTTTTAAGGAATAATTCTCGCATTTCCGCCTGCTTTTGGTCATTCATTCTCTAGTGCTTTCAAGTAGTTGGTTTTCATTTATATTTAGTCCAGTTCTAATAATGGTTATCTGTAGGGAAATAGTATGATACAAGCAACATCATCAATACTGGAAATGCCAATTAGGTTTTTAAATCTGATAGTTTTATTGAAGATAAAGATTATTTTGTCCCTCTATGCCTTGACATATTCATCTCTCCTAATTCATAAGCAGAGCAGCCCACACAGTTTCTCTCAGATATTACTTCGAAGCCTGAAGAAACTTCTCAATGGTATAAATAATGTGGCCTTTGGAATCAAGAAATCACTTACCAACTGTATGAACTTGGAGAGATTATTTACCCCTTCATGCTTCTCCACTTGTATCATGAAGGCGGTCATTTAAATCTCACAAGGTTGTTAGAAATAGTAATCACTTACGTCACAAAGCATATAGCAAGTGTTAAAAAGAAAACAAACACTTTTGGTTCCTTTCCCTTAGACTTCTTCCTTCATCCCAGCAGTGGTAATAGTGGAAGGAATTCCTAATACACGACTACCTTTTTCTATAATAGTTACTTTAGTTCCATTAGTTAAATTCCATTTACTTTAATGTTCCATTAGTAACATTTAATTAAGTTTATAAGGAAGAAAGAACATGAGAGACAGAACAAATCCCATTTTATGAACAAGCGTGCGCAAGAAGCAGGGACTGTCAAAGGAGACACTGAACAGTGCACGGAGGATTCATTCCCCCACCATATCTCTGGGCAAGCAAGTGTGGAGGCAGGAAGACATACAGCAATGAAAAAGGCATCATTATTCCAGAATTTCTCCATGTGTGAATGAGAAAGTCTTTCTATGTATATAAGTATATAATAAATCATAGTAATCTAACAAGCAAAACTGCTAAGAAAAAGGCAAATTTAAAAAGAAATAAAAGAAAAGGTAAGTTCAAAAAATTTTTAAAGCTTAAATACGTATTTAATGAATTTTTAAAAAATTTATTGTGCTTCTGTTTATAAAAAGTTTGTTTCTTGAAAAGAAACAAATTGGAATTGTACAGGACTATATCTTATAAATTTTCCAATTAATGTCTTTATCTAAGTCATTACTTCAAATGTTATCTAATAAAGGACTGAAGATGAGTCTTATGAATCAATGTAAGAGAATGCTTTCAGATTGCAGCAATTTGTGATCACTGTTCTCTAAATACAGATATACTGTCACCTAATTACATCATCTACCCAACCCATATTTTCCCATCTTGTCCCAGGTATATAAGATATGTCATATGTTTCACTAATATCCTGCTGCACCATTTTTACAGAACTTGGGTTATTTCTAGTACTCTATTAAAAAGGCATAATCAGGCGTCAATTGTTCTAAGTGGTTTTCTTTTCTAAGTTTATTAGAGACAGGTCAGGCAAACACAGAGCTGCTCCAAGGAAATCCAAGTGGAGACAAGGCTCCAACGAACAGGATAGAGCTGAGAAGAAGCTGGCTGTTCTAGGACAGTAAGAGTCAGAACTGATAATTATAAGACTCTTATGATTCCATAATCACACAGGGCTAACATGATATATACTCAGCGTACACCGCTAAGAGTAAGCTGAAGAAGGGCCAAAGCAAAACTGACATATTTAAGTAATGACACAGGATATCTTATGAACATAATACTTTTATGTTATTGATTGACTGGCTTAGAAGTTAGCACAATAGTGTCTGTAAATATGATCATCTTTCTACATCTACAAACAGTGGAGAAGAACAGAGGCATTCCCTTGGGTTTCTCAGGTCTATACTAGTGCAAACCAAAGATTAGCAGCATTTTTCTATAAAGAACCAGATAGTAAATATTTAATCTTGCAGGCCACATAGTCTCTGTTGTCATCACTCAACTCTTTTATTATAGCATGTCAGTACCATAGACAATATGTTAATGAATGGACATGGCTGTGTTACAATACAAATTTATTTACAAAACCAGGTGGTGGGCTAGATTTGGTCTATGGGCTGTAATTTGCCAACCACTAGGTAAACAATGAGAGGTAAATATCTAGTGCAAAATGATACTAAATAATGTCTTGAACACATTCCCAAATTTCAAATGATGAGTAAGAAATACATAGATCAGTGCAATTTGATTTTCCTGTGTTAATAATATAGGAACCACAATTTCATATTCAGTGAACTCAATATATAGTTGAACCAATTTTTCTGTGTATCATCAGAACCTGGGAATTATTTACCTGTGCGTAATCACCAAAAGGTGGAGAATAAGCAATGCACTTTTCCAATGTGTGTTGTGATTCATTTCCCTGAGAGATTGCATCCAGAATGCTGCTTGCAATTCCAGTCTTATGAAGAGTGGTTTTACTTGCAGGGGCTAAAGGCAGAATCAACAAGTTTATTTTATTTAGGTTATTTTATTATACATTTATTTTATTTAGGTTATTTTAAACAAATTATTTTATTATAAATTGTTTTACAAATTATAAATTATATTATACACATAAATTATATTTTATTATAAATTATAAATTATAACCGCATATTATCAAATAGAACAAAATTTTAATTTGCCAACATATAACTAGATATATTTTCCCCCGGGAAAACACAGTATATAATACTGTCTCATTCATTTGAAACAACTTAAAATGGACACCTGTCCCATGGGTAAATAATTTTGGTGGAAAGGTTAAAAAACATGTATGTCTGGCCGGGCATAGTGGCTCATGCCTGTAATTCCAGCACTTTGAGAGGCTAAAGTGGGAGGACTGCCTGAGCCCAGGAGTTCGAGACTGGCTTGGGTGACATGGTGAAACCCCGTCTCTACAAAAAAATACTAAAAATATAAAAATTTGCCAGGAATGAATGGTGGTGCATGACAGTAATACCAGCTACTTGGGAGGCTGAGACTTAAGAATTGCTTGAACCCAGGAAGTGGAGGTTGCAAGGAGCCGAGATGGTGCCATTGCACTCCAGCCTGGGTGACAGAGCAAGACTCTGTCTCACAGAAAAAAACCCAAAAAAACACACAAAAAAACCCCAAAAAATTAGCTGGGCATGGTGGCACATGCCTGTAGTCCCAGCTACTCGGGAGGCTGAGGTAGGAGGATCACTTGAGCCCAGGAGGTGGAGGCTGCAGTAAGCCAAGATCACACCACAGCACTCCAGCCTGGGCGACAGAGACCTTGTCTCAAAAAAACAAAACGTGTGTGTGTGTGTGTGTGTGTGAGTGTGTGTGCGTGTGTGTCTAGTCTGTAAAACAAGGTATAAAAAATGTAAACCGTTCTTATAAATGTAATAATTGTCACCATCAATTTTCAGACCAGATCAATATGTAACAGTTATACTAGAAGTGCACTTAACATTTTTTTCCAGCTCAAAAAAAATTACAAATTAATGTTTGGGTTCAAGGATATTTCATAAAATACAGAGGATATATATTAAAAATGAAATTCATCTTTCATCTCTTTTTATTTAATCCTATTATTCTTCCCAGAGGTAATAGTTTAGAATTTACTTTTTTAGTTTTATTTCATGCATTTGCACACTCAAGTATATACATGTAAGGATTTATAACTTTAAATAAACACAAATGGAATAATTTTATGCATATATTTGCCAAAATATGCTTTAGAGTTCATCTCATATCAGTACACATAAATATCCCTCAATTATAAAAAAAAGTTGCACAGTATTCAATTATATGATGAACTATTTTAGCATTCCCCTATTGACAAATATTAAGTATTTTCCAGTTTTCCCACTATTTACAACCAATGATGCAGTGAACATCCTTGTGCCTGGAGCATATCACATTTGTGATTTTCTCTTAAAATGACATTTGAATGAATAGCTGATTTATAGTAATTGAAGGCTTGAGGGGTTCCTCCAAAAAGTGAATGAGAATTCCACTTCTACCAATTATTGGTAGCTCATACATTTTGGGAGTATTCAAACACTCAAGATATATAAGATTACTTATAGGTTTAAACTTCTGGTTAAGAAAAATGATTCTCTATGAGTTGTAATGTTTTCCTTAAATAAAATAGCACACATTTTGAGTGTCTTAGTTTTAATTACTATTTTAATTTAAAGAATAATTTAGGCCTATAATTTGGCCAATAGGTATTATTTGCTTCCATTAAGTCAAAAATTAAAGTAAAACTTATTATGTAAAGTATTCAATAAAACTCCACAACAAGAATACTGAGCCCCTACTTACATGATAAGCACACACTAGGTAACACACTTGCCAAATTCAAGTATGGATTTTTACTGAGCCGAATTTCTTTTGGTGGTTCTCCCAAGAGTGAAGTCTGATTCTTAGAGGCAGCCTATTTAACAAAAACAAAGGAGGGGGTACTTAATGAGAAGAACATGAAAATAAAAATGAAGAACACAGAAATACTTATTTTTCAATACATCTAGTGTACTTATGAAATATCTATGGATGTTGACTAAAACTATCACATTTCACCTGCTATTAGTTGTTCAATTAGGTTTTTAAAAAAACTATTCTAGAGCCATAGAACTTTAGAACTAAAAGAGAATGAAAGGATATCTTGTACAATCTTCTCACTTGAACCAGGAAAGAATTCATCTTCACAAGAAAAACTAAATTCCATATCTCTTTTCCAGAAATACTGTTTATCTATTTATCTACCTTTTTTTTTTTTTTTTTTTTTTGAGATGGAATCTCACTCTATTGCCCAGGTTGGAGTGCGATGGTGCAATCTCAGCTCATGGAAACCTCCACCTCCCGGGTTCAAGCGATTCTCCTGCTTCTGCTTCCTGAGTAGCTGGGATTACAGAGCCGCACCACCACACCTGGCTAATTTTTTAATATTTTTTGTAGAGATGGGGTTTCACCATGTTGGCCAGGCTGGTCTCGAACTCCTGACCTTAGTGATGCCCCCAGTTTGGCCTCCCAAAGTGCTGGGATGACAGGCGTGACCCACTGCGCCTGGCCTGTTATCAATATTTTTATTGAGAGTTTTATTTTATATTTTATGACCAAATAACAAAAGCAAAGCTTATTTACCTCTGGTACTAAATATAATGTCAAACAAAATAAATGAGTTTAATAAACTCCAACTCCACATTTAGATGGTGCTAGAAACACACATTTCTTCAAAATGTACATCAGTATATTTTAATGTAATTAGTTAGGTGTAAGGATTCTAGTACAGTTGACCCTTGAAACAACATGGGGGTTAGTAGTGCCAACCCCCTACATAGTGGAAAAATCTATGTATAACCCTTGACTACCCAAAAACTTAACTACTAATAGCCTACTGTTAACTAGAAGCCTTACCAATAGCAAACAATTAACATGTATTTTGCATGTTACATATGTTATACACTGTTTTTTTTACATTAAAGGTGGAGAAAAGAAAATATTAAGAAAACCATAAGAGAAAAACATTTACAGTACTGTAATATTTATCAATACCATAAATTATGTCATTTGTTTACAATATGGATCTGTCTGAAATGGTGGACAACAGCAGCTACAGACCTCAATCTGTGGTATTCATCAAGCAATTCGACTTTTTCTTATAATGTCATGACACTGCTTCTTGAGAGCCCTTCTAGTACCACTAGTGGCATTTTTATGGATCATAGGTGTTATTCAAGGTTTATGGTATTGCACTAATCATGATGAAAAATATGCAAGCATGATGAGACATCACTTTTTACTGCAATAAGCAATTTACTGGAGAGATGAATGGCTCACATGGAGATGATTAGCAACACACAGCATTTTAAGTGGATACTCTCAACACTTGAGCTCATCTCAATAGCAACAGGAAGTAGGTACAAAATTATCACAGTAGTACAGTATATACTACAGTTAATTTTATGCAGTTATGATTTAATACTGCATCTTTATTTTGGTTTACATTTCTTTTGACTGAATGGTGCCATGTACTGTCTGTAAGTATGTATGTCATGTATGCTAAATTTTAACTTTTTAATAATAGGTTTGAGTATATATTATGGTAGCAAATTACAAACTAGACTAATATCTACATATATTTTATGCATTCATGACATATATAACTTTTTCTTAATTTTTCAATATTTCTAGGCTATGGGGTTCATTTGTGAGTTTTTTCAAACTTTTTAAATTTCCAAAAAATTTCCCACTATATTTCTTGGAAAATATCCAAGTATAAGTGGACCTGTGCAGTTAAAACCTGTGTTTTCTAGGGTCAACTGTATATAGAAAACTCCCAAAAACTCAACAATGACAATAAAAACGAACCTGATTTAAAATGGGCAAAAACTTTAATAGACATTTCTCCAAAGAAAATATACAGATGACTAATAAACACACACAAAAATGCTCAGCATCACTAATCATTAGGGAAATGCAAATCAAAACCACAATGAGATACCACTTCACAACCACTGGGATGGCTACGACTATGAACTGAATGTTTAAGTCTCCCCAGAATTCATATGTTGAAATGCTAAGCCTCAATGTGATGGTCTTAGAAGGTGGGGCCTTTGGAAGGTAATGAGGTCATGAAAGTAGAGCCCTCAAGAGTGGGATTAGCGCTCCTATAAGAAGAGACATGAAAGGGCTTGCTCCAGCTCTCTAACATGTGAAAATGGAACGAAAAGATGGTCATCTGAAAACCAGGAACAGTATCCTCATCAACACTGGATTTGCTGGCACCTTCTCTTAGAACTCCCAGCCTCTCAAACTGTGAGAAATAAATGTATGTTATTTAAATCACCCAGTCTATGGTATTTTTGTTACAAACAGCTAAAACAGAAAACAAGTGTTGGTGAGCATGTTGGAAAATTAGAATCCCTGTGCACTGCTGGCAGGAATGTAAAATGGTGCAGCTGCTGTGGAAAAACGGATGACAGTTCCAACAAAAATTAAACATGCATTATGGTATGATCCGGTAATTCCATTTCTGGGTATATACCCCAAAGAATCGAAAGCAGGGACTCAGATACCAATGTTCACAGCAGCATTATTCACAATAAAAGGTAGAAACAACCCACATGTCCATGGATGGCTGAATTAAAACATGGTATATATGTACAATGGAATATTATTCAGCCTTAGGAAAGAAGGAAATTTGGATACATGCTACAACATGGATGAACCTAGAAAACATTATGCTAAGTGAACTAAGCTACACACAGGAGGACAAATATTGTGTCACCTAGGTACCTAGAATAGTCAAATTCATAAAGACAAAAGTAGAAACAGTGGTTACCCAGGCTAGTGGGAGGGAAAAAGGGAGAGTTATTATTTAACAGGTGCAGGTTTCAGTATGAGATGACAAAAAAGTTTTGGAGATGGAGAGCAATGATGCTGCACAACACTGTAAATGTACTTAAAGCCACAGTACTCTACACTTAAAATGGTAAATTTTATGTTACGTATATTTTAATTTTACCCCAATAAACAGAAACTGGATATTATCCCTGTCTCCCTGAATAAAATTCTCAAAGGTTGGGAGTTAGAGTCCAAATCTCTCGCTCTCTTTTTTTTTTTTTCTTTTTTTTTTTGCACTAGAGGTGATTCTGGAAACAAAAAGGTAGACTCAAGACTTACTGGCCAACACAATATTAAAGATGCAGTTCTAAACATCTAAAGCAAAGTTAAACTAATTATTTCAGCCAAGTCTACAAATCTCACAGTTAGAAAACACTGAGGTTACCTGGTCCAACCCCTACTGAGAGGAAGAGGGATCATTTATATTAACATGACATCCTATACAGATGCTCACCTGGGGTCTGCTTAATTGCTTTTGGTGATATGACAGTCACATCTTTGTGAAATAAACTTTCTCTCTGCTTAAAAGCTTGACTCGTTCTTCCTTATATTAAGCCTAAATCTGCTTTATTGTATGTTGTACTTAATAGGTAGTTCTGCCCACTGGAGGTACACATAATACCATATGACTACTCTTTAAATAGGTTTAACAATGTATATGTTTGGTTGTCTCTTTCCAGGTTCCATATATCCACTTCTCCTGAATTCTTCTTCACAGGACTTATTTTCCAGAACCTGCCCCTATTTTGGCTGTCTTCTTGTAGACATACTCATTTGCCCATTTTGTGAATCACCTAAAATCCACAGTTCTTCTAAAGACTCTGATGCTTGCAGTGAACTAAAGATTGCAAAGAGATATGAAGTATTCATATACAAGTTTTATTTGTGCAGTTTCCCTCAATGACCCAAGCAATGAACACTGCAGATAAATTTTTAAAATTTATTCTATAAAGAACTGACGGCCAGGCGCAATGGCTCACACCTGTAATAGCAGCACTTTGGGAGGCCAAGGTGGGAAGATCACCTGAGCTCAGGAGTTCAAGACCAGTCTGGCCAACATGGTGAAACCCCATCTCTACTAAAAATACAAAAATCTGTCAGGAATGGTGGTGCGTGCATGTAGTCCCAGCTACTTGGGAGGCTGGGGCAGGCGAACCGTTGAACCCAGGAGGTGGAGGTTGCAGTGAGCCAAGGTCACGTCGCTGCACTCCAGCCTGGGAGACACAGCGAGACTCCGTCTCAAAAAAAAAAAAAAAAAAAAAAAAAAAAAGTAAAAGATAAAAAAATTTTTAAAAGAGAGAACTGCCTTAGCTTTCTCAATGTACAATTGTAGGGCATTCTAGTCATACTTCTTGCTATGGCTAGGTAACACTAAAATCTCTTACAAATTCAGTATTATTATTTTGACATTTGAATACAAGAAACTACACAGATTTTTTTCCTTACAAACTGCTTAAGCCTAAGTTTTATACCACTTACAAACCACAGTGTATTTTGGGGTACAAATATAATAAAAATTAGATGTACTTTAGTCTACCTACTTATTACAACATTTATAAATATCAGTGGTATATTAACCAATAAAATGATTGGGTAAACACTTCCAGAATTAAAAGAAAGACCAGATTAGTTTGAACAGACCAGAGTTTAATAGCTGGTTTTGATATTTTCCAGATAAAATTTGTTCTGCCTTTAAATATTAAAATACTTTAGCTACTAACTACATATTTAAGATACACAAAAAGTATATTTTAAAGAACAGCATTAACACGTACTTAGCCTTACAAATAACATTACTATGTAAGTGAATAAGTATTGATACTCCTAAGCTTTTTCAAACTACAAAATTCTGAACTTAAATTACTTTATATCTTATATTTAAAATATCAAGTATTTCTGAAAACCATGTATGTCACAAACTTTTTGGAAATTCCTTATTCTAAGGAATAAATAATCCACATATAAATTATTTATAAGAGACATAACTCATTTTACACAAATTAAAATTACTTTACTTACAAACTGGCAAATAATTAAGGTAGTCCCAAATGCCAGTTAGCATAACTTATCAGAAAATGGATTTTTTGTTTGCTTATTTTTAATAACATATTTTTTTTTTAAATTGCAAACATTTTGCAATGTTTTCTTCAATTTTGAGAAGTAAATGTAAACTATGAGAAAGTCATCATTTCATTGACATGACAATTTAAGATACAATTTAAATGGAATATATATACATATGTAGGTATATACACATCTGTGTGCACGCAAAGTTTTCTTACCCCTGAACTTATCTCTGTGCCTTTTGGCTGGCTTTGCTGCTGCTTATGGTGTCCCGCCAGCAAGCTTCCAGCAGCAAGGTTTGGAAAGCTCTGAAGATAAGGCTGCGACCCTGAGAAATTTCCTTCTGCCATTCCCACCGTGGCTGGCTGTTTCTCCTGAGTATTACTGTGCCCTGGCCCAGCATGTCCAGCAATGTGCTGATTTGGAAAGAATGGTAACATGCCCATTCCAGCTGTTATCGTTGTTTGGGTTGGAATCAGGCTAGATGCTGTAGCAAATCACAAATGCAAAAAGCTTTTAGTTAGAAAATATTTATTCGCAATAGTCCTTTTGATTTTGTTAAGTTATGAGCAAAATGCAGAGAAACCAATTTGTACCTGTTAGATAACAGCAAAAGGTAAGGTTAGAGGTTGTTAATTAGTGGGCTCCTTTATGAAAAAACAAAAATCTACAATAGTAATAATGCTCTTATTTTCAGCAACTTTCAGGGTAACCTCAAATATATGAAATTTTTAAGTTTTTAAATTCTATATATAATTGTTAATTGGCATTTAAGCTATATTAGTGCTTTTTTTAATGCCCATTCATTGCAGCTTCACTGTTTCCATAACTGATGGAAATAATTAAGTTTTAAGTTTAAAAAGTTATCTGAAAGTAAAATTTAATGAAGTTTGACTGAATCCAATAATAAATTTGGTTAGCTGGCTTCCATCAGCTCATGAGAGCTATTAATACACACCCCTTCCCAGCTATTGAGTTAAATGTCTTCATATCGGTAACCTGAAATCAGTCACAGTTGGAGTATTCACAAACAGAAATGCACAAATGCTACAAATCAAGACGTTTTTTCAACCTAGAGAGCTTGTTGTTAAACACTTATCAGTATATCACTGGCTTCTTTCTTTAAATGAGTATTTGTTAACAGATAAGCACTAAATTTAATACATGAAAGTTTTATGTTTTTATTTATAGAAAATAACAAGAAATTCTGGGAGAAATAAAAACAGTTTTTTTGTTTTTTGAGTCAGGGTCCCACTCCCATCGCCAATCATGGCTCACTGCAGCCTCGACTTCCTCGGCTAAGGTGATTCTCCCACCTCAGCCTCCTGAGTAGCTGGGACCACAGGCGTGTGCAACCATGCCTGGTTAATTTTTTGTATTTTAGTAGAGTCAGGGTTTTGTCATGTTGCCCAGGCTGGCAACATTCCTATTAAAAGTTTTAATAGGAAAATTCTGAACCGTTCCACCTTTTAAAAAATCTATAGGTCAAAATTAAATGGAAAAAGCTAATTTTGACAACTAAGACTTACCATTTTATAAATTTACTAAACAAATTTCTTCAATTATTTTCAGTAATAATCATTTAGAGATGGATGCTTTGGTTCCCCCCCTAATGCTTAGAATATAGTTATCTGGACACTATTCAATGTTCTTAAAGCAGCATATACTAAAGTAAATAGTTTATTAGTTAATTCAACACAAATAATACACATTTACATAAGCTTTTAGACATAGAAAATTTAATTTTTTGGAAAGACAGACCCCATGATATCACAAAATTTCTTCACTGGCTTAACTTTTGTCCAGTCAATTTCAACAGTCAGAACTAAGTTATTTGATCACTGGACAAAAGGTTAAGTAAGCTACCCATATTTAATTGACTTTTTAAAAAAATTATTGGTGGACCTTCTGTTTTTACTCAGCATGCTCACTTCTAAGCAAATTTCAATTAAGCTTCAAGCTGAAAATGCGCCCTTCAAAATCACATTCAAATAAGAAGTCTTAGTATAACACCATGCTCCTGTTTTCCTGCCAAAAAAGCTATTTTGTTTGCCATGTTTTTAGAAGCACATAGTACACACATTAGTTTTCTTTGACTACTGATTTAGAGGTTCAATTTTTTTTAATAATACAAATAAATAATCAAACTTTAAATATATAAATACTAGATTTTTAAAAATAAAAGTGAAAGGTTTCTTATCCCAAATGGATCCATATGTGCTGTCAGCCCAGTGGGCAGCATGTCAGTCTCAAAGGGATCTGTGTCTTTGCCTTGCACTGCTGTGAACCTGCATAAAATATTAAAGCATATCCAACAGGGAAAGTCTTATCTTGGCATGGAAGCAAGTCCATCAGTAACTTACCAATATTCAAAATAGAAAAAGCCAAGAGGGTTCTCAAAATTTTAAATGACTAAATAAAACTCAAATTTGACCTCCCTGTAAATAAAAGGAGAACATAAGTAAACTATCTTTAAATCTCAAACCTGACTGTTTACTGACTTCTCAGTAAATACACATCATTTACTTTTATGTGCTTCTCCATGATGATGTCCCAGCTCCTTTTTCAATGGAAGCACTGACCCTATCCCTAGTGCAGTCTGAAATACCACAGCCGGGGGCTCTCCAAGTAAGCCGGGTTTCTACAAAAGAAGAAAAAAAGGTAAGACCCATGGCCATAAGATATAACCTAAAAAAAGTTACACATGTGAAAATTCATAAACAACCTGATCCACAACCTGATTCTAGAAAAGAAATGAACTGATTCTAAAAGAAAAAATGATATCATACTTACATTATTAGTATGAATATTCTCAAACTTCATTAATTGTTGTTGTGCCAGTGGTATATGAGAAAGATTCTGAAGGAATAAATTAGAAGTATTACCCATAACTGAGCTCTGTGAAAATGACAAAACGTTGTTAGTTTAATTTTGAAAAGCTACATGTTGTATAACCCGATTCATTTTAAAGTTCAATTCTCCAGTCAATCTGAGTAAAAGTAATTGCTTCTAAACATAATATTTCACTTTCCAACTTAACAGGCAAAGTTAGTTAATTCTTTTAATAATATACAAGGGGGGCCATGCAGTCATGAAATTAATTCTACATTCTTTCATCCTTCCTTCCCTCCTCTCACCCCTTTTTGGTTTCAATGATAGTGACATTCTATTCATTCATTTATTTATTCATTTAATCATTCAACAAAGATTTATTGAGCACTTTCTATGTGCCAGGCACTGTGCTATTTAGTGAGAAGTACAATAAGATCTGCCCTCATAGATCTTACAGTCCCCTAAGGAAGGGAGCCATTAATTAATAATAATTAAAAAACCCCACATGATTACACATGATAATCATATGAAGGAAAAATGCAAGGGGCTATGAGAACAAATAGTGGAGGAATGTTATTTAGCCTGGACGATTCAAGGAAGGTTTCTTGGAGGAACTAATTCTTGTACTGCAATCGGAAGGCTGTAGTTGAAGTCTGGGAGGGAATTAGGTGATGTTGGGGTGGGAAGCATTCGCATTCCAGGAAGAAGGACCAGCAGAAGAAAAGACCGAAGGAGGAGAAAACAAAGTCCTTTGAGGACCAAAACCAGGCTGTTGTAGTGGGACAGTGATGTGTAGTGAGCTGAGAGGCAGGAGGAGCTAGCTCAAATGTATGGGCCTTAAAGGTAAAGCATTTTGGTCTTTCTCTTAAAATACAGGGAATATTATCAATACTCTGAACTTCCCCTCTCATATTACTCTTCACTCCTTATTGTAATTAACTGTTTAATGTGTTGTCCCTACTGGTTGAAATTCTATAATAACATAGACTTTAAATGTTACATTCCACACAGTAGCCTCAATGATTAGCACAATGTCTAATACATATATGTCAGATACTCAATAAAATACATTGAGTAAATGAATGAATAAAAACTCTATAATGTATCACCAAGTCCTGTGTTAGATTCTAAGGATGAAAAATAAAAGCCGGATTTAGGACCAGATATTCATTCATTCAACTTATATTAAGCATCTATTATATATTGTTTGATTTTAATTAGAATTCTATATTCTTAAACAGTACCTGAAATTAATGAGTAATGCTTATCTCTAATATTACAGACATTTAAATCTATAAACACACATTTAAAATATTTATCTAAAAAAAGTAGGAAACATATACTCTATTCTCATATACATGAGTTGTTTTTTATAATATTCATTAAATTTTAGGAATTAAGAGTTACTGTTCATTGATATTTTCTTTCTAGAAATATTTTTTTGAGTTAAGACCACATAAGAAGCCCTGTTTTGAACAAATGATTTATTATCTCGAAAAAATATACCTCTTTCCTTCTTAATGCCATACAAATTGGAATCAATAATATTTATTGTGGTATATAACTACTGCTTTGGTTAGCTTAATTGAATCTGATGTACTCGTTAAGTTATAATTTTACATAGCTATACTTATTAAAGATTTTCTTTAAAAGCAAAATACTCATTTAATTTCTTGAGAACTTTAAGTGTTAAGAACAAACAAGATATTCACTCCAAATATTTAAAGCTTCAGTACTTAATGTTATTTATGTACCTGATGTGCTTTATTCAAATGTAAAAATGCAGGAGAGATGGATGGATTCATCAGATGTGGCAAGCTGTGAGGTGTCCCAAGAACGGCTTTGAGAAAATAAAAGTAAAAACTTTAATATATATATGGAATTAAAAATTTAAAAAAACCAAGCTTCGAAAAGGGTTAATGAATATTTCTTTAAACTATTAACAAATCCACTGAAAGTTCAATGACATAGTGACTTTGTCACTGGTCAAAAGTGACAGGCACCTTTCCCTGAGATTCAACCCTGGAATTTGTTTTAAAATTCAAAAGCCTTCTGCCATAATCGTAAAACTCCAAATCTAGGCTTAATCTTCTCTAGAATTTAGTGCAACAAAACATATCCACCTTTTAATAAGCACAATACTCATTTGAACCCATGTTATTTATTCAGTGGTTTTTTAGGTATTTCAGGCATTTTGGCAGAGGGTAGGAGTAGGGGACAAGATACAATCCTTGTCCTTGAAAAGCTTATATAAAATCCAATTGAGAAGACAATATATGTACACACAAATATTTACATAAAAAAATCAAAAGAAACTGCAAACTTGTACACAGACATAAAAAGAATAAATGGGAACAATACTCATAATCAAGTCTAAGAGTCTAAATACCAGAGTACGCTTCAAAAGGGATGTTTTTAGAACAGAACACTTACAAAAGGGAGGCAGGGATGTGTCACAGATGTTTGAACCAGAGTGCCTCCATCTTGAATAGAAGTCAGGTAAAGTAAGGCTGAGACCTGCTGAGCTGCATTCCCAGTAAGTTAGGCATTCTAAGTTACAAGATGAGACAGGAGGTCGGCACAAGATACAGGTTACAAAGCCCTTGCTAATAAAACAGGGTGCAATAAAGAAGCCGGCTAAAACCTACCAAAACCAAGATGGCGACAAGAGTGACCTCTGGCCGTCCTCATTGCTACACTCCCACCAGCAACATGACAGTTTACAAATGCCATGGCGGCGTGTGAAATTTACCCTATATGGTCTAAAAAGGGGAGGAATCCTCCGTTCTGAGAATTGCCCACCATTTTCCTGGAAAACTCATGAATAATCCATCTCTTGCTTAGCATATAATCAAGATGATCAAGAAATAACCATAAAAATGGGCAAACAGGGCCGGGCGCGGTGGCTCAAGCCTGTAATCCCAGCACTTTGGGAGGCCGAGACGGGCGGATCACGAGTTCAGGAGATCGAGACCATCCTGGCTAAGACGGTGAAACCCCGTCTCTACTAAAATACAAAAAAAATTAGCCGGGCGAGGTGGCGTGCGCCTGTACTCCCAGCTACTCGGGAGGCTGAGGCAGGAGAATGGTGTGAACCCGGGAGGCGGGGCTTGCAGTGAGCTGAGATCCGGCCATTGCACTCCAGCCTGGGCAACAGCTAGACTCCGTCTCAAAAAAAAAAAAAAAAAGAAAAAAATGGGCAACCAGTGGTCCATGCCTGTATGTCCAGGCTGCTATATGGAGCAGCCATTCTGTCTGTCTGTCTGTTTGTTTGTTTGTTTGTTTTTGATAGAGAGTCACACTCTATTTCCCAGGCTGGAGTGCAATGGCACGATCTCTGCTCACTGCAACCTCCGGCCTCCTGGGTTCAAGCAATTCTCCTGCCTCAGCCTCCCAAGTAGCTGGGATTACAGGCACTCACCACCATGCTCAGCTAACTTTTTTTTTTTTAAAGTACAATTTCCATTTTATTTTTCTCCAGAGAATAGTCTATCTCAGTCTTTAAGGACTCAGCTCCTTACATGGGCTTTGGTGGGGGATGTGAGCCAGCACCCGCAGGTCTAAATTGGGGTGGGGGTGTTCGGTCTTTGCGGGCTTCACGAGATCGATTCCTGACTACTTTGCTGTGAATTGCACAACTCACACAGGAATGTAGCTTCACTACAGCTTGGGAAGCACATAGGCATCGAAGATGCTCGCTTCAGAAATGTCCCTGACTGCTGCGGCCTCCACTATGTTTTGAATGACGAATTTCTTAATGGCCTTGTCCTTGGGCAAGCATCAGGCACAGTTAGTGCAGTGAATAGGCTGCACGTGGCCACAGCCCTTTTTGGCACGACCATTGTTCCTTCTTTTCTTTGTCATCTTGGAAGCACGGACCGAAGAGAGCTAATTTTTGTATTTTACCAGAGACGAGGTTTCACCATGTTGGCCAGGCTGGTTTTGAACTCCTGACCTTGAGATCCACCCACCTTGGCCTCCCAAAGGGCTGGGATTACAGGCGTGAGCCACTGCGCCCGGCCTGGAGAAGCCATTCTTTATTCCTTTTCTTTCTTAATAAACTTGCTCTCACTTTAAAAAAAAAAAAGCGGGGGAGGATGTTTTTAGAATAGATAGAGACACAAAAAGGACCATGAGATAGAAAATATATGAAGAAATTTAATCTAACTATTGTAAAATAACTGGAATAATCATAATATACAAAATTAGGCTGGGCACAGTGGCTCACACCTGTAATCTCAGCACTTTGGAAGGCCAAGGTGGGAGGATCATTTGAGGTCAGGAGTTCGAGACCAGCCTGGTCAACATGGTGAAACTCCGTCTCTATCAAAAATACAAAAATTAGCCAGGCATGGTGGCACATGCCTGTAATCCCAGCTACTTGGGAGGCAAAGGCAGGAGAACTGCTTGAGGCTGGGAGGCGGAGGTTGCAGTGAGCTGAGATCACGCCACTACACTCCAGCCTGGCTGACAGAGTGAGACTCCATTTCAAAATAATAATACATAAAATTATATATATATATAATATACAAACAGTGTACTAGTGATATACACTAGTAATATATATGTAGTAAAATAAAAAAAACACTGTACTATGACAGGTGAAATAAATAAATGAATGAAATAAATCCTCATTCTAACCAAATTTTTTAGTATCCATCTAAGTCTACATTGGGACTGCCTCAGAAGACAAGAATGATATAACTTCTTGGTTTTCAGGAGTAGAATGATACCAGTGAGACAGCCATAGGAAACTATTTAATTCAACAGTTTTCAATATTCTCTCTAGCAAAGGAGGAAGTGCCCAGAGTATGCAGGATTGGAGGGAATGTTTCATTCCAGCATAATTTCAGGAAAGTTATAATAATGTGAGGATACGTGGAAGAGGACTCATTTAGAATTCTATTATCTACTTCAATGAGAAAAAGGCATTTCTGAGTGGAAAACTGGTACACAGAAAATAACTCTTCTGCAAGTGATAGGGAATTAAGTGTGGAGAATTAGAGAAAATATTACTAGACTTAGACAAATAACTTCCGTATAGCCCCTTCAAATAAATTATGCTGGGAAAATAGAATATTCATATGCAAAAGAATGAAACTAGACCCTTACCTCTCACCATATATAAAAACCAACTCAAAATGTATTAAACACTTAAATGCAAGGCTAAAAATTGTACAACTACTGGAAGAAAACATGGGGGAGACACTTGAGGACATTGATCTGGGCAAAGATGTTACGGGTCACACTTTACAAGCACAGGCAACAAAATCAAAAATAGACAAATGGGATTTTATCAAACTAAACAGCTTCTACACAATGAGGTAAACAATCAATAAGGTGAACACGTATAACTTGTAGAATGGGAGAAAATATTTGCAAATTATTCATGTGACATAGGACTAATATCTAGAATATACACAGAACTCTAGCAATTCACAGCAAAAATAAAAATAAAAATAAAACCACCCCCATTAATCCAATTTAAAAATGGGCAAAGGATCTGAACAGATATTTCTCAGAAGCCATATAAATGACCAACAAGTATATGAAAAAATGTTCAACATCTGTATCATCAGTGAAATGTAAGTCAAAACCACAGTAAGATATCATCTCACCCCAATTAGAATGGCTAATTCTAACTATCAAAAAGACAAACAAATAATAAATGCTGGTGAGGATGCGGAAAAAAGGGAACTCTCTTACACTGCTGGAGGGAATGCCAATTAGTACAGCCATTATGGAAAACAGTATGATGGTTTCTCAAAAAAACAAATACAGAACTACCATATGGATCCAGCAATCCACTAACGAATATTTATCCAAAGAAAAGGAAATCATGGCCAGGTGCAGTGGCTCACACCTGTAATCCCAGCACTTTGGGAGGCTGAGGTGAGTTGATCACTGAAGGTCAGGAGTTCGAGACCAGCCTGGCCAACATGGCGAAACCCTGTCTCTATTAAAAAACACAAAAATAGCAGGGTGCAGTGGTGCACGCCCGTAATCCTAGCTACTTGAGAAGCTGAGGCATGAAAATCGCTTGAACCCAGGAGGCAGAGGTTGCAGTGAGCTGAGATCATGCCACTGCACTCCAGCCTGAGCAACAGGGTGGGACTCTATCTCAAAAAACAAACAACAACAAACCAAAGAAAAGGAAATCTGTATCTTGAAGAGAGATCTGCATCCTGATGTTTATTGCAGCACTATTCACAGTAGCCAAGATATGGACTAAGTGTCCATCAACAGATGAATGGATAAAGAAAATGTAGTACATATACACAATGGAATACTATTCAGCCATAAGAAAAAAGGAAAGCTGGTCATTTGCAGCAACCTGGAGGACATTATATTAAGTGAAACAAGTCAGGCACATAAAGATAAATACTGCATGTTCTCCCTCATATACAGGAGCTAAAAAAGTTGAGTTCATAGAAGTTGAAGGTACAATCATGGTTATTAGAGTCTGGGAACAGAAGGCAAAAGGGGATGATAGGAACAGGTTGGTTAATGAATACAAAATTACAGCTAGATAGGACAATTAAGTTTTCATGTTCTATAGTACTGTAGGGTGACTAAGTTAACAAACATTTATTGTATATTTTCAAATAGCTAAAAGAGAGGACTTTAAATGCTCCCAACACAAGGATATGATGAATGTTTTAGGTGGTTAATATGCTAATTACCTTCATTTGATTATTATAGATTATATACACATATTGGGCTATCAGTCTGTACCCCATAAATATGTATAATTATTACATGTCAATTAAAAATTTTTTAACGACAAAAACTTGAGTGGAGGAGTTAATTTTTTTTTAATTCTGTAGTTGAAGTACAAAAAGCAGAGCTTTTAAGACACATCCCTTCTTGTTAAATTAATGACCACCTGGGGAAATACATCTAAATTACAAAGCTCTAGATGTATTATCTATGAAAGATTAATAGAAGTCTCTTCCCTCAAAAAACTATTATGGAAACCACAAATAATAGATATCAAAACATTTTTAAAACTACATTACTTTAAAGTCACACATTATTGATGAAGTAGCTAGTAGTAACACTGCAAATCTCAGAAAAGGATTTTCCAAGATAATAGAAAACACAAACCCACTCGGCAACTTAAAATATATTTTATTAAACATATAAACATCTATGGATAGATATGTTAATATTAATTTTTAAAAGCTGGTGGCTATCTTAATATAAAAAAATCCAGAGCAAAGGATATTACCAGGGATAAAGATCACCATTTTGTAATGATAAATGGGCCAATTAATCAAAAGGATGCAACAATCTTAAATGTTTGTACACCAAATAACAAAGTTTCAAAATATATGAAGCAAAATTCACAGAACTGAAAGGAAAAGCAGACAAACCCAAAATTATGATTAAAAATTTCAACAACTTCTTTTTCAGATCATCATTGCATTTTACTATAAAACACTGAAATATATTTTTCTTCACAGCTTTTACTGAACACAGTATCTTCCAGTTTATAACAACAACAGAAACAACAATCAGAATAAAAACAGTCTGAAAATGTCCATAGCATCTTGCCTACCTGCTCTTACCCTTTGCTTATGGCTAGGACTCCCATTATGCCCCATCCTCTCCTCAGTATAATTGATAGAATAAGTTGACAAAAGATCAGTAAGGATATAGGAGACATCAACACTATCAACCATGTTGATCTAACTGACACGTATAGAACACTCCACATCCAGTAAGAGCAGAATACACATTCTTCTCAAGTGTCCATGGAATATTTGCCAATACAGCCTGTATTCTGAACCATGAAACAAGTCTAAATTCTAATTTATAAATTTAAGTTGTACAAAGTATCTTCTCTGAATACAAGTGAATTAAATTAGGTATCAATAACCAAAAAAAACTAGAAAATCTCCAAATTTTGGAACTTAAGTGACACAAGTAACCAATGGACCAAATAAATCAAAATGGAAACCAAAAAGTATTTTGAAATGAATGAAAATAATATAACATTCAAAATTTATGAGATACAGTGTTTAGAAGGGAATGTGTAATACTAAACACATTAAAAGAAAGGTCTCAAGTGAATAATCTAGTTTTACTTTAAAAAACCAGAAAAGGAAGAACAAAATATGTCCAAAGTAAGCTGAGAGAAATAAAGTGGAAATCAATGAAATAAAAAACAGACAACAACCAGACAAAGTCAATGAAAACAAAAGCCAGCTCCCTGGAACAATCAGTAATACTGATAAACCTTTTGCCAGACTTATCAGGAAGAAAGAGAGAAGACAAAAATATCAGGAATGTGAAAGAGCCATCACTATAGATCCTGCAGAGATTAAAGAACAATAAGGGAATACTATGAACAATGTTATGCCAATAAATTTGATAACTTACACAAAATAGATAATTTCCTTGAAAGATACAAACTAGTAAAGCTCACTTAAGAACAACAATATCCTGAAATAGCTCTTATATGTTAAAGAAATTAAATGTGTAAAAATCTTCCTTAAAAAATTCAACACAGCTGATTTCACTAGCGAATTCTACCAAACATATGAGCAAGAAATAATAGCACTGAACACAAACTCTTCTGATGACTGAAGAGAGGGAATATTTTCCAAATTGTTCCATGAAGGCAGCATAACAAAACCAGAAAATACATTACAAAGGAAGAAAACTACAGACCAATATACCTCATAAACATAGGTGCAAAAATTTCAAACTAAGTGTTATTAAATCAAATTCAACAATATATAAAAAAGATTATAATATGCTATAACTAAGTGAGGTTTATCCTAAGAATAAAAGGTTGATATAACATTCAAAAATCATCAATGTAATGTATCATGTTAACAGACAGGAAAAGTATATGATCATCTCGATATATGGAGAAAGCATTCAACAAATTCCAGCAATCATCACGCTAAAACTCGGCAATTAGAAATAGATGGCAAATTCCCCAGCTTAATAAAAGAAATCTGTGAAAAAAACTCTAGCTAAGATAATACTTAATAATCAAAGAATGAATGCCTTCTCCATGAGATCAGAAATGAGGCAAGGATGTCTGCTCTCACCAGTTCTATGCACAATTACAGTGGAATTTCTATCTAATGCAAAAAAGCAAGGAAAAAAATAGAAGCCATATATGTTGGAAAGAAAGAAGTAAAATTGTGTTTATTTGTAGATAACATAATCACCTACATAGAAAATTCCAACAAAAACCTACTAGAAATAATAAGTGAGTTTAGCGAGACTGTAGGATGTAAGATAAATATGTATTTAATCAGTTATACTTCTATATGCTAACAACTAGCAATAGGACATTGAAATTAAGACAGCAGTACCATTTAAAATAACATCAAAAAATATGAAATACTGTGAATAAATCTGACCAAAGATGTATAAGATTCGTATTCTGAAAACAATAAAACATTGTTGGGAGAAATAAAATATTGCCTCAAAATAATTGAAAAGATATACCATACTTATCGATCAGAAGCCTCAGAATTGTTGTGAATTCTGCCTAAATTAGCATACAAATCAACACAATCTTAATCAAAATCCCAGCTGACATTTTTCATAGAAATTGGCACTCTGATTCTAAAATTTATAAGCCAATGCAAAGAACCTGGAATAGCCAAAACAACTTTGAAAAAGAAGAATAAAGTTGAAGCTTATACTAACTGATTTCAGGATTTATTACACATGTATTTTGGTATACAGACAGTATTGATATAAAGACAGTACTTTATAAAGACAGACATTTAGATCAATGAACAGAGTTTAGTTACAGACTCATGCATATATGGTAAACTGATTTTTGGCAAATGTCAAAATATTCAATGAAACATAAGCTTTTTAAACAAATGATACTGGAATAACTGTATAACTATACATAAACAAAAAACATCTGGACTCTTACCTCATACTATAAACTAAAATTCACTCAAAATAGATCATAGACCTAAATATAGGGATAAAATTATAAAACTTTCTCCAAGAAAACATACAAGAAAATCTTAAAAACCTGAAATTGGCAAAGATTTCTCAAATATGACACAGGAAGTACAAATTATAAAAGAAAAAATAATAAATTGGATTTTGTCAAAATAAAACATTTTGCTCTTCAAAAGACAATGTTAAAAAATATTTGCAAACCATATATCCAACAGACTACTTGTATGTAATATTAAAAAGCACTCTTACAACTTGATAAGAAGACAAACAACTCAGTTTTAACACGTACAAAATATTTGAAAAGACATATCATCAAAGATACAAAGATGACAAATAAGCACAATAAAAGATGCTCAAAATCATTAGTCAAAAGAAATATTCAAATTAAAACCACAGTAAGAGAGCACTATACATCCACTAGAAAGGCTAAAATTTAAAAGACCAACAGATCAAGTAGTGGCGGGGATACTGAGCAAACTGGAGCCCTAGAAACTGATGGTGAATATGTCAAATGGCTCAACCACATTGGAAAACAGCTAGGCAGTTTCTCACCACTTAAACATATATCTATCATATGACTCAGCCATTCCACAGATAGTTATTTATCAAAGAGAATAAAAGCATAAGAAATAAAAGCATAAAGACTAGTACACAAGTGTCCATAGAGATTTCATTTGTAATGGCCTTGAACTGGAAATAATCCAGATGTCCATCAACAAATCAATGAATAAGCAAATTATAGAATGAAATACTACTCGGGAATAAAAAGAAAAACTACTACTAATCCATGTAACAACATGAACGAATCTCAAAACAGTAAGCTAAGTGAATGAAGCCAAACAGTACAGACTGTGTGATTCCTTTTATACCAGTTTCTACAAAATACAAACTGTAGTGACAGAAAGCAGATCAGTGGTTTCCTGGGGACAGGGTAGTGGATGGATTACAAATGCACAAAAGGAAGCTTTGGAGGGTAATTTATATGTCTATTATTTGATTGTGGTAAAGATTTCATGAATATATACATAACATCAAAATATATCAATTCGTACACTTCAAATACCTATAGTTTAATGTACATCAACTATACCTAAATTAAAGCTGTTTAAAAATACAGTTTATACTATCAAGTGATTACATAATAAATTAGGAACGTACACACATAAATAAAAAAGTCCAGAATAATTATATTTATTGTATTTTTGAAGGCAGTTAAAAGGTCTAGATTGAAGAGAAAAGATCAGCTTAGTCAGAGTAACATAATCAAAATTGGATCTGGGAGGGAAATTAATCTAATAGCAGTTGGAGCTTCCATTTTAGTGGTAGAAATAGACAATAAACAAGTACATGTATAGTATATGTCAGTTGTTTTTAAAATTATACAATGATAAAGAAGCAGGGCAAGGGTATAAGAATTATAATTCTTTTTTTTTTTTTTTTGAGATGGAGTCTCGCTCTGTTGCCCAGGCCAGAGTGCAGTGGCACAATCTTGGCTCACTGCAACCTCCACCTCCAGGGTTCAAGTCATTCTCCTGCCTCAGCCTCCCAAGTAGCTGAGACTACAAGTGCATGCCACCATGCCCAGCTAATTTTTGTACTTTTAGTAGAGATGGGGTTTCGCCACGTTGGCCAGGCTGATCTTGAACTCCTGACCTCAGGTGATCTGCCCACCTCAGTGTCCCAAAGTGCTGGGATTATAGGCGTGAACTACAGCGCCCAGCCAAGAATTACAATTCTTTATCATTAATTTAGTTGGCTCAGAGAAGGCCTCTGTGAGGAGTTCAGGATATAGCAAGGTTACAGGTAAGATACAGTAAAGGACATAGTAAAAGAAAAATAAATGGAATTTATTAACAAGACACTTTTTCTCAACATCAAGAAACTTTCCATACATTTTCCAGCTATGTATGTGCTCAAGTGAGGCAATGATTTAATCCTCTTCCCTTTCCACCCCACACAAGAAAAAGCTATGCTTGATGAAATAACTTCTGCATCAGTGTAATATTCAAACATCTTACTTAAAATCGAGAGAGCGCTAAGCATAAAGAAGCCTACTGCCATATGGCCATACATTAATCTGAGTAGAACAGCAGAGTGGAGAATATTTAGTCTTAGATGAAAAGAAGAGACAAAAATAATACTTGAGAGGAATTAGTAAAGATAACCCAGAGTCCAAAGAGGCAGATGATACTTTCTAAAAGACCTAAGAATGTGGTATGCTTTAGACACTAATACATAATCTTGGACTGCATTAAGGGAAATATAATGATAATAGGAAGGAAATCCCACTGCATTCTGTGCTAATCAAAACCAATCTACAGAGTATGTTTGTGTCTGTGTACATCATATTTTGGTACAACCCGGAAGACCTAGACTACATCTACAAGAGAACAACTTGTGGGGGATTTAAAGCACATGTCCTGTGACATGTTATGGAAAGTCAAATACAGAACTGTAATCTGCAAAGAGATATAAGATGCATAAAAAGAGAGTTGCAGAAAAAAATACCACCTCTATTTATGTTTACTTTCATCTTAAAAAAGGAAAACATTAGATTTGATCATTTCTAAATATATGGATTGACAATGGTTCATCTGTTTAATTGACATCTTTTACATTTATGGTATATATTGGGGCTCTGCTCGAAATTTATTTTACTGATAAAGTTGCATTGTAAAAAAAAGAACTGGTCTGGAGAAAAGAAGACAGGGAAAATAAAAAATGACTGAGGTTTCACGGTAGTTGTCTTCAAATATTAGGAGGCTTTTATTATGCAAGAAGGAATACATTTATCCTGTATTTCTTCAGAGGCAGAACCAGAATAAGTGGCTAAAAATTGCTTATATTAGTAATATAAAAACTTTCCAGTAAATGAAACTGTCAAACCAGGGAATAGGCTGCCTTGGGAAGTAATAAGCTTCTAATCCTTCATGTTGTCAAGACAAAAAAGAGTATCTCTATACCATTAAAATTGTAAAAGAGATATCTAATTGCATAATAGCCTGAGCCAGAAAACTACCAAAGCTGCTTCTTACACACAAATAATTATATGAAGTACTTAATATGAATACTGTTGTATAATAAAGAATTTGACTGGCCTTTGTCCCTGGTTCCTGAGAGGGAGACTCTAAATCCTTGGATTTTCCTGAGTTACAGGAGTGTCTTTGATATGCTACTGAGGTAACTCATTATGGACCCATAGATAGCTTCCAGATGAGGGCCAGCTGTGCCAAAAGACCAACTCTATAAGGAGAGGTGGAGCTTTGCACCATGGGATATCAGCCTGACCTTCTAACTTCCAGGGAATGGAAGCAAAGTAGAGACTGAGTTCTATCATGGGGCCCATCAATCACACCGACATAGTGAAACTCCAATAAAAACTCTGGACATCGAGGTTCAGTAGAGATCCCCAGATGGAAAACATATTGATGTGTTGGGAGGGTGACATGGCCTGATTTGATGGGTAGAGGACACAGAAGCTCTGCATTCAAGACCCTCCAAGACTTTTCCCTAAGTGTATCTTCCCTTGCCTCTGTCCTTATGTACTCATAAGCATAGTGCTTTCGTAAGTTCTGTGAGCCATTCTATTGAACTATTGAACCTGAGGGCATTGTGGGAACTCGCAAATTTGTAGTTAGCTGGTCAGAAGTGCACATGGCCTGGAAAATCCCCTGAACTTGCGTCAAGGTCTAAAGTGGGGGTAGCCATATGGAAGATTGAGCTCTTAACTTGTGGGGTCTGTGCTAACTCCAGGTAGTTACTGCCAGAATTGAAATGCAGCAGGTGAGCTGGTGTGAGACCAGTTGGGATGGAAATATAATAAATGAATTTAATATATTTGCTCTACACATATTTGCTCTGAACTTAAATGTTGAATACAGTAGATCCCCCTTATCAGCGAGCGATATGTTCCAAGACCCCCAGTGGATGCCTGAAACCATAAATAGTACCAAACCTTATATATGCTATGTTCAAATTTCTTTTTCCTTCTTCACAATTTCGTGGATAGAAAATTCATTCTTACTGCAGATCTTAGCAATTTCAGCACACATTTTGTTTTCCCTTATTAAGTTGGAAACGTTTTAACCTTTTCACTGAAAGGATGTACTTTGCAGCTTCTCTTTGTCATATCCAAACTGCCAGCATCACTACTCTTGTGCTTTGGGGCCATTATTAAAGAAAATAAGGGTTACTTGAACATAAGCACTACAATACCATGACAGGTGATGTGATAACTAACCAAGATGGCTACTAAGTGATTAATGGGTGGGTAACATATACAGAGTAGGTACACTGGACAGAGGGATAATTCATAGCCAAGGCAGGAGGAGCAGAACAGCAAAACATTTCATCACACTACTCAGGGCAGCATGCAATTTAAAACTTATAAGTAGTTTATTTTTGGAATGTTCCACTTAATATTTTCAGACTGCAGGTAACTAAACTGTGGAACACAAGAACACAGATAAGGGGAGACCAATGTATAGGCATTCATTTCCTCATAATGCTAAAACAGACACTTTTGTACATAAAAAGTTGTGCATTTCAAAATACACAGAAGGTAAGCTCTTACTACAGAAAGAATACTAAATAGGTAGATATTTAATGTATACTGATATTATAAAGATTTGCATAATACTTAGAAAATAATAATGTTTTCATCATTTGCTACAAAATGAAACAATTTTACAACAAAAAGGGGAAGAACAAAGAGGAAACAAAAATTTGGCACTTTTCAACAAAATAATTCTGCTAAAAATATTAGATAGAAAAGTATTAATTCTTTGTGGATACAGGTTATAACAATGTAGTGTGTTAACTATTACCTTGGTCTACAAATTCATGTCTACTAAGAGCTAAACAGAAGGTTTGATATTTAGCATTTATTAATAGTAAAAAAAACCCACATAAGCAGATTGTATATATCAAAAATAGTCAAAATATATCACCTCAGATTATTGATTAAAATTCATTAGCAGGTCCTAGAAAAATTTTTAAATTTTTATACTAATTTAAATATATTTTTCACAAATAAATGTATTTTTTCATATTTCACATGTGAAAAAATTAACTTCATGCTAACATTCTTTAATCAGTATACATACATGGTCCATACCTGGTTTAACAGCTCGTCCACATAACTGGGGCTGTAGAAGAACTTGCAACATGGCAGGGTTGTTTAAACTTTTCATAATTTGTACTGGATTTGGCTCTGGAAGTAAGCCCTTTTGATTACTGTGCATCTGCAATGAATATAGAAATAAGAAACATTAGAACAAGCATAAGTACAAAAGACATAATTTCAAAGGCTTTCTTCTAGAAATTCTCATTCATCTGACAAGATCTATTTTATGATAAACATAATTTGATTTATATTATATATCTATTTTATACTCTCTACCACAGTTCTCAATTACACATACAGCAAAAAATCCTCATAGAACGTCTCAAGTAAATACCAACTGGCTTTAAGAGGACTGACAATTTAGTACAATGAGTCTCATCATATCATACAAATAGAAGGATGACAAGGGAATCTTAAGTTATTAATAACTTGTTAACACAATATGAATACTTTGATACTACAGAAGAGCCTTCTTATAATGTTGATTTAAAGTTTAATTGGCCAGGCAAAGTGGCTCACACCTGTAATCGTGGCACTTTGGGACGCTGAGGCGGGAGGATCACTTGAGCCCAAGAGATCAAGATCAGCCTGGGTGACACAGTGAAACCCTGTTTCTATATTTTACAAATAAAAACTTCAAATAAAAATAAAATGAAGTTTAATAATGTGGGTTGCCTTATAATTCAAAATCTTATTATTATTTTATTTTATTTTTTGAGACGAGTCTCACTCTGTTGCCCAGGCTGGAGTGCAGTGGCGCCATCTCGGCTCACTGCAAGCTCCACCTCCCGAGTTCACACCATTCTCCTGCCTCAGCCTCCCAAGTAGCTGGGACTACAGGCGCCCGCCGCCACGCCCAGCCAATTTTTTGTATTTTTAGTAGAGATGGGGTTTCACTGTGTTAGCCAGGATGGTCTTGATCTCCTGACCTCGTGATCCAACCGCCTCAGCCTCCCAAAGTACTGGGATTACAGGCATTAGCCACCGCGCCTGGCCCAAAATCTTCTCTTTTATAAAGGTCTTTACTTGATTAATTTAGTATGAGATTAAAATGAGCTGGCCTTACATACATGCAATCGAGTAGTTTCCTAAAAATATGAAATAATTTTCAGTTTTAAAAACCAGCTTGATGGACGGGGATATTAATATATATAATTACATAAAAGATAAAAACTTTTAGCTATGAGAAAATGGAGAACTGACAAGGACAACTGGAAACTTTTGCCAACCCAGATACTGCGAAATTGAGAGGGAGAAGGTGATGCATCCAAGAAACTGACATAAAGCCTGTGAGAAACCCCTAGGGAGATAGAAGATGTGAAGGTAAACATCAGCAGAGAGCATGAGAGTGCATGGGTCCACACACAGGATAATTCAGGGAAGGGCTTTTGAGTTGTGTTTGCCTTCAGAGAGCGTGGCTTTCTTGGCCAGGACAGCAAGGTGGGAAAACAGCAGCATCACCCCAGTGACAGCCATAGGACCAACGAACAGCAGGATGGCACGCAAGTGCAGAGACAATGGGGACAAGATAACACTAGGCGGGCAGACCAGCTGGTCACTGAAAACCTTCCCACCTCCCCGACCTTCTCAGGTCCTCCCACACCCACTCTGCAGGATAGAAGAGTTATAGCGGAGGAAGGAAGAACTTGGAAAAGAGCAGGGGTGGAAATGGAAATGAAGAGAGGCTCTCTAAGGTGCAGGGCTGCCTGGCTGGGGTAGGAAAAGTGCTGGGCTCAAGCCTAGATGGTGAAGGCAGAACTTCTCTGCCCTGAGGTCCTTGCCTGCCTTCCCTAAACCCTAGCTGAGACCAGGCTTTAGCTTCCCTCTGTCCATCCCCCTCCCCACAACCTCTAAACAGTGACATACAGAAAGGTGATAGCCCCCACAGGAAATTTATATTCATACATTCAAAAGAAAAATAGCTCGACATTTGGAGAATGCAGTCACTAAAAAATAAAAGCAACAAACTGAACCACCTATAAGACAGAAAGCAGAATCATGAATGGGAAATAATAAGAATGTCAAATAAATGTAATAGACATTACAAAAATAAAATGGATTTTTACTCATAACATGAAGGAAGGACAAGCAGTTATAAAGAATAACCACTGAGAAATGCTAGATTATGAAAAACATAAGTATTGAGAAAAAATAATAGCAGCCCTCACTTACTATAGACTTGGCATTGTTCTAAACACTTTACATGAATTAGATCATTTAATCCTCAAAAAGCCAATTCTATAAAGTTGGTATTATCTCCATTCTATAGATAAAGAAACTGAAGGAATTCATGAAGCATTATTATTACCCTGTGCTTTAACAGATAGGTTAAATAGTAGAATACATGTGACTAAAAAACAAAATAGTAATTTTTTTTTTTGAGATCTCAGAGTCTCGCTGTGTTGCCCAGTCTGGAGTGAAATGGCATGATCTCGGCTCACTGCAACCTCTGCCTCCCGGGTTCAAGCAATTCTCCTGCCTTAGCCTCCCAAGTAGTTGGGATTACAGGTGCCTGCCACCACGCCTGGCTTTTTTTTTTTTTTTAGTAGAGACCAAGTTTCGCCATGTTGGCCAGGCTGGTCTCGAACTCCTGACCTCAGGTGATCCACCTGCCTTGGCCTCCCAAAGTGCTGGGATTACAGACATGAGCTACCGCACCTGGCCCAAAACAGTGATCTTAAAGATCCAGTTAAAGAAACTGAAAATTCCAACAAACAAGAAAAAGCAAGGTGACAAAGAAAATGGAGGTAGAAGCATCAACACCTGTGATATTAGAAGTCCCTGAAGGAGAAGAAAATAAGATCTTTGAAGAAATAATGGCTGAGAAATTTCCCATTATTAAAGAACAACTGAAGAGCATAGAATGAAAGGGTTCACAGTCTCCCAAACATGATTTCTAAAGAAAAAACACACTTAGTCACATTTCTTTGTGTGACATTTAAGAACATCACAGCCAATAACAACAACAGAAAACCTTCTAAAAGCTTCCATTTAAAAAGAACATATCTCTAAAGGAACAAGGAACAAACCAATATAATCTTCTTTCTCAAAGCATCAACATTAGATTCAAGAAGATAATGAATTAATATTTTCAAAGTATTGTAAGAAAAGAACTCTGAGCCTAGATTTTTAAATTCATCTAAGTTATTTAATATCACAAATAAATAAAAATATTCTCAACTATACAAGTTCTCAAGTTTTTACCACAAGAATACCATCTTTCGAAATGTCCTAGGAGGAAGTAATCCAGCGAGAAAAGAAATAAATGCAAGATGTTATTATATAATATGTTGAAATTGAGGCATACAATATCGTAATTTTAATCTTATATACAAAGACACAACCATAAAAACCACCCAAAAACATTTAAGACTATCCTAATGTAAAAATGTAGACACCAATATGATGATAGGTATGGTAGGAAGGAGGAAGCAGATGGAGGTGAGAATAAGTGGGTAGACAGAAGTTCTGATAAACCTATGCATGTTAAAAAGTTAGGGACAATTGGCCGGGCACAGTGGCTCACCCCTGTAATCCCAGCACTTCGGGAGGCTGAGGTAGGCAGATCGCTTGAGGTCAGGAGTTCAAGACCCGTCTGGCCAACATGGTGAAACCCTGTCTCTACTAAAAATACAAAAATTAGCTGGACATGGTGGTGCATGCCTGTAATTCCGCTACTCAGGTGGCTGAGTCACGGGAATCACTTGAACCTGGCAGGCAGAGGTTGCAGTGAGCCAAGATTGTGCCACGCACTCCAGCCTGAACAACAAAGCAAGACTCTATTTAAAAAAAAAAAAAAAGTTAGGGACAGGGACAATCACCAGCAGGATAAAGATAGAATGTGTAACTCTCAAACGACACTAATGAACTTAAGAAGAAATCACGATTATCTCAATAGTTGTAGAAATATTCTGATAAAGTTCAGCACCTATTTATGATATTAAAAAAAACTCAGAAAACTTGGTATTTCCAAAGGATATGTACCAAAAACCTATAGAAAACGTTATCTAGAATACCTTATTTTTAAGACTGAGATTTCTCACTGTCACTACTATCTGACCGTAAAGGGCCTGCATGCCATGCTAAGGAAGGTGAACTTAAGCAGGCATTAAAGAATATTAAGCAAGAGAATGACATAAGCTGATTTGAGGATGAGAAAGATCTCTCCTGTGCACTGTGCAAGATGGATTAGAAGGGGAAAGACTAATGACATGGGACCACGTAGGGAATTATTCTAATCAGAGAGGTGAGAAAAGATAAGATTCTGAGTGAAGTAATCAAGATGCTGACAAGGTCCCAAGGATTTGAGAGATCTTAGGAGGTGAAATTGAAATGATGTGCTAGTATTTCTGACATTTACATTAGAAAGTGGGTGAGGGAGACCAATCACAATTAACTGAGTTTTTGATTCACATAGTTTTAGTTTGGATGAACTGATGCCATATATAGATATTACAGAACATAGAAAAGCAAGTCCCAGAAAAAAATAGTCTTCTTTGAAATGGTGAAACTGAACTATTTACATAGCATGAAGTGGGAATGTCTAAGAATCCTTTGGATATATTAATTTAGTACTAAGAGCAGTTTGGTCTGAAATTATATGCTTGGAAGTAATCACTAATAGGCATATAAAACAGGAAGAAAATGAGAAGGCCAAATACGGAAATCTACTGATATCAGCTCTTAGGGGGAAAAATAAGTTAGGGAAAGAACACACAGGCAGATAGGAAAATGAATGGTGTGGCAGAATTCAAGGTAGTAGAGAGTTTTTTTTGTTTTGTTTTTGAGACAGGGTCTTGCTTTGTCACCCAGGCTGGAGTGCAGTGGTATAATCACAGCTCACTGTAGCCTCAAACTCCTGGGCTCAGGTTATTCTCCCACCTCAGCCTCCCAAGTAGCTGGGACTAACAGGTGCAAACCACTAAGTCTAGCTAACTTTATATAGAGACAGGGGCTTCACCATGTTTCCCAGACTAGTCTCGAGCTCCTGGGTTCAAACAATCCTCCCACCTTGGCCTCCCAAAGTGCTTGGATTACTGGCATGAGCCACCGTGCCCAGTCAGTAGAAGGTTTTAAATGTTGCAAAGGGACCAACCAATAAAAGACTGAAATGTAATCACTAGATCTGAATATTTAAAAACCCGCATTAACTTAATGAGAACAGATTCACTTGAATAGTGGAGGCAGAAACTACATTGCATTAGACTTGAGAGGGAAATGGGAAATTAAGAAATGGTGACAACAAGTGAGGCCTAATTCTTCAAGCAACTCTGGTTATAAACCCCAGTATCTTTTGCTGTGCAAAAACTCTTTAGTTTAATTAGATCCCATTTGTCTATTTTGGCTTTTGTTGCCATTGCTTTTGGTGTTTTAGTCATGAAGTCTTTGCCCATGCCTATGTCCTGAATGGTACGGCCTAGATTTTCTTCTAGGGCATTAAAAGAAACTACCATCAGAGTGAACAGGCAACCTACAGAACAGGAGAAAAATTTTGCAGTCTACCCATCTGACAAAGGGCTAATACATCCAGAATCTACAAAAAACTTAAACAAATTTACAAGAAAAAAATCAACCCCATCAAAAAGTGGGCAAAGGGTATGAACAGACACTTCTCAAAAGAAGGCATTTATGCAGCCAACAGACACATGAAAAACTGCTCATCATCACTGGTCATCAGAGAAATGCAAATCAAAATCACAGTGAGATATGGTCTCACGCCAGTTAGAGTGATGATCATTGAAAAGTCAGGAAACAACAGATGCTGGAGAGGATGTGGAGAAATAGGAATGCTTTTACACTGTTGGTGGGAGTGTAAATTAGTTCAACCACTGTAGAAGACAGTGTGGCAAGTCCTCAAGGATCTAGAACTAGAAATACCATTTGACCCAGCCATCCCATTACTGGGTATATACCCAAAGGATTATAAATCATTCTACTATAAAGACACATGCACACGTATGTTTATTGCGGCACTATTCACAATAGCAAAGACTTGGGGCTAACCCAAATGTCCATCAGCGATAGACTGGATTAAGAAAACGTCTGCAGGAAAAGCCAAAATTGACAAATGGGATCTCATTAAACTAAAGAGCTTCTGCACAGCAAAAGAAACTACCATCAGAGTGAACAGGCAACCTACAGAATGGGAGAAAATTTTTGCAATCTACTCATCTGACAAAGGGCTAATATCCAGAACCTACAAAGAACTCAAACAAATTTACAAGAAAAAAACAAACAACCCCATCAAAAAGTGGGCAAAGGATATGAACAGACATTTCTCAAAAGAAGACATTCATACAGCCAACAGACACATGAAAAAATGCTCATCATCACTGGCCATCAGAGAAATGCAAATCAAAACCACAATGAGATACCATCTCACACCAGTTAGAAGGGCAATCATTAAAAAGTTAGGAAACAACAGGTGCTGGAAAGGATGTGGAGAAATAGGAACACTTTTACACTGTTGGTGGGATTGTAAACTAGTTCAACCATTGTGGAAAACAGTATGGCGATTCCTCAAGGATCTAGAACTAGATGTACCATATGACCCAGCCATCCCATTACTGGGTATATACCCAAAGGATTATAAATCATGCTGCTATAAAGACACATGCACACGTATGTTTATTGCGGCACTATTCACAATAGCAAAGACTCGGAATCAACCCAAATGTCCATCAGTGGCAGACTGGATTAAGAAAATGTGGCACATATACACCATGGAATACTATGCAGCCATAAAAAAGGATGAGTTTGTGTCCTTTGTAGGGACATGGATGCAGCTGGAAACCATCATTCTTAGCAAACTATCACAAGAACAGAAAACCAAACACCGCTTGTTCTCACTCATAGGTGGGAACTGAACAATGAGATCACTTGGACTTGGGAAGGGGAACATCACACACCGGGGCCTATCATGGAGAGGGGGGAGGGGGGAGGGATTGCACTGGGAGTTACACCTGATGTAAATGACGAGTTGATGGGTGTTGACGAGTTGATGGGTGCAGCACACCAACATGGCACAAGTATACATATGTAACAAACCTGCACGTTATGCACATGCACCCTAGAACTTAAAGTATAATAATAATTAAAAAAAAAAAAAAAAAAAAAGAAAACGTCTGCAGGGAATACTATGCAGCCATAAAAAAGGATGAGTTCATGTCCTTTGCAGGGACATGGATGAAACTGGAAACCATCATTCTCAGCAAACTAACACAAGGACAGAAAACCAAACACCACATGTTCTCACTCATAGGTGGGAATAGAACAATGAGAACACATGGACACAGGGCGGGGAACATCACACTGGGGCTGTCGAGAGGTGGGGGGCTGGGGGAGTGATAGCATTGGGAGAAATGCCCAGTGTAATGATGAGTTGATGGGTACAGCAAACCAACACAGCACATGTATACCTATGTAATTGGCTGAGTACTCAATAGTCTCCCTTGTTTTGGCATTAGCCAACCTCCAAGCATCCTCATATTCACTCTGCAACCAGACCACTTACCACTCCTCAAGCATGTAAATTCAGCTCATACCACTGTGTGAGTAGTTCTGTTCCACCTAGAGTGGCTACTCACTTTCCCTCTTTAGGGTTGCCAGATGTAGCAAGTCAAAATACAGAATGTGCAGTTAAATTTGAAGTTCAGATAAACAATGAATGATTATTTTAGTGTAAGTATCTCAAGCAAAAATCTGTATTTCTCTGGCAATCCTATTCACTTCTCATCAACACAAGTCAACATCTCATCCATTCGTTAATGTCACACTCAAATGTCACCTTCAGCATAAAGTCTTTCCCAATTCCTTCAAAAATGTATTCCTTCCTTCATTCAGTTAACAAATATTTACTATGCTAAGTACTAGGGTAGAAACTGTGAAGAAGGTATAGTCTCCATCTCCAAGGATCCTCCAGGCTATAGAAGTAGAGAAGAATGAGTAGACAGTTACTATAAAGAAGTAAGTACAATGTGCCACGTAAGCAAAAAGCAGACATGTACTTTCCTCTGAAAACTTCTTGAAAAAAGAGGCCGCTGGGTGCGGTGGCTCACGCCTGTAATCCCAGCACTTTGGGAGGCTGAGGTGAGCAGATCACCTGGGGTCAGGAGTTCGAGACCAGCCTGGCCAACACCCTGTCTCTACTAAAAATACAAAATTAGCCGGGCCTGGTGGCATGTGACTGTAGTCCCAGCTACTTGGGAGACTGAGGCAGAAGAATTGCTTGAACCCAGGAGGCAGAGGCTGCAGTGAGCCAAGATCGCGCCACTGCACTCCAGCCTGGGTGAAAGAGTGAAACTCCATCTCAAAACTTAAAAAAGAAAAGAAAAAGAAAAAGGAGGCATGTTACACTCAAAATTTAGAACACAAGAGAAAGTCAATATTTGCTGAATAAATGGAATTCCTTCGAAAATTTCTCAAGATAAATACACTTTACTAAACACAATTTCTTGTTTTGGTAATGACTTCTGGCTTGACTTAACAAAGAAACCATTTAACTAACTTTTTTTAAAAAAGGAAAAGTCTTCAGTGTGATGGAAACGCAATGATAGTGCACTCGACAATCAATTACTTTTGCTAGATTGGATAGATTAAAATAGTATTAGAATTTTCTATACTCTAAAAAAAGAGAAAGAAAGAGAAAAAACTTACCACACGTTGAGCTGCTATCAATGCTGCTAATGTACTTCGCCCTGGCGCTCCGGGGGCACAGAAGGAAACCTGGACTTTGCTGCCCTTGATGGTCATACCATCTGCTGCCTGCTGGACCTCTTCAGCATGCTCCGCAGTGCTATATTCGACCACTGCAAAGCCACCAACGTAATTACCTTCATCCTGTGCAAGCTGATACAATACATTCTATTAAACAGTAATTCTGATCTTTACTTAGAAACATTTATTTACAATATATAATTTTCAAATTCAAGAACAAGTGCATTGGAGCATGATACTGGTGGAAATAATGTATTCTTTCTTTATGAAAATGTTTACTAATTGCTGAGATGTACTTCTTCCTGAAGACAGGAAGATAGGAGTCTGTCAAGTTTCTATTCAATTCTTTGATTTCATTATTTATTTCAACAGTAAAAGCCCAAATGGCAATAGTCTCTACATATTAAGAAACATATAAACTGTTAATTTATAGGAAAATATGAGGACACAATAATTACAGCTTTCCTTAAAAGAAAATCACCAGGTACATGGACAGTGAAACATACTGAACAAATTATTTGACCACACATCAATGGAAAATAAAGTTAGTATTATCAAGAGAAGGTAAGAAGAACATTTCATTTTTATGTCACTATTTTAGGCAGATCCCAGGAATTGACTTAGTCAAGTATACCAAGGCAAATCTTATTTAGGAAAACTGTGTCCCAGGTTTATTAAAAGCAACACACAACTTTTATTTCTGAATGTGCTCTAAATAAACTCCTGCCATGTAGAACTCGATTTATTTCCAGTCACCCACCTGTAAGACTGTAAAGGAAGATACTAAAGTCCTGGATCTGAAAAGACTGGTACAAAGAGCAAAAATAAGAACAAGATAAGACACTAAAACGTTTCTAGGTTTTGAACGCGTCTGAATTATCTTAAATACATTCACGCTATAAAGTGATAAATGACAAAATTCAGCTTAGTATGTCTTTGAGAAGACACATTTCCAATACTTCTATTTGGGTTTGCCATCTCATAAGCTGATATTACAACTAAATCACTTCTCAGTCCTTCTCAGTTTCTTTTCTCTTGTTTTTGAAGCTTATCTTTCTTCTACTTCCTTGTATATTTAGATCAGATTTCTATCTTTTCCTTCACATTATTTCTTCCTTTAAAAACTGTCATCAAATATCTTTTCCTACCCAAAGCTTTTTCCAATCACACAGGTAAAGGAAAAACATCTACCTCTTTGTAAACATTTCTCTTTTTTTTTTTTTTTTTGAGACGGAGTCTGGCTCTGTCGCCCAGGCTGGAGTGCAGTGGCCGGATCTCAGCTCACTGCAAGCTCCACCTCCCGGGTTCCCGCCATTCTCCTGCCTCAGCCTCCCGAGTAGCTGGGACTACAGGCGCCGCCACCACGCCCGGCTAGTTTTTTTTTGTATTTTTTAGTAGAGATGGGGTATCACCGTGTTAGCCAGGATGGTCTCGATCTCCTGACCTCGTGATCTGCCCGTCTCGGCCTCCCAAAGTGCTGGGATTACAGGCTTGAGCCACCGCGCCCGGCTTGTAAACATTTCTCTAACAACCCTATTCCTCTTATAATCCAAGCCAGGTCTTAAAATCAAGTTTGTAAAAGCCATTAATTAATCATTTTGGTCTCTTGACCACAAGGTAAAAGGCTGTGTCTTTAATACAGTCTATGCCAACCTACCATGCAAAAGAGCCTAAAGTCAACAGACCCACTGATAAAGAACCATCCCAAAGCTGCTTTATTAATCTTTTGAAAACTTTAAAAAGTTTTTTATTATTCTATTTCATTATAATTATCTTCATGCCGGTATAAATTATGATATTTTAAGTCTTTCAAAAAACAAAATCATTTTAAGTCCACAGCATCAGCAGTTTCAGAGACGGCTATTTCAGTTCAACATGAGAGTCATTCAATGACACAATGGTCTGACTTGTGATCTAGTTAATTTTCCACTCTTTTGAAGTATTTTAGCAGAAGCTAAATGGTCACTCAAAAAAACGGTAGCAAATATTTTCTATGACATGTAAAGCTATACTAGATAATCTCTAAGGGCTCTTCCAACCCTGGGGTTCACAATTCAAATACAATTAATGATAAATGGCTTTTCTCTTTACATTTGTTTCAAAGGCCTCAAAGGCCACAGGATGACAACATTATAAAATTCTTAGTATTCAAGAAGAACATATCAATAAGCTAATCCTAGAGCTTTGGGAGGCCAACGCAGGAGGATCACTTGAGCCCAGGAGTTTGAGACCAGCCTGGCAATATAGCGAGACCCAGTCTCTACTAGAAAAAAAAGAAAACTAAAAAATAGTTGGGCATAGTGATGTGGACTTGTAGTCCTAGCTACTTGGGAGGCTGAGGTAAGATCGCTTGAACCCAGGAGTGTGGGACTACTGTGGGCCATGATTCCAGCCTGGGCAACAGAGAAAGACCCTGTCACAAAAAAATTGTTAAAAATATATATTACTGTAAAATTTCACCCATGTGTGGAAGCTTAAAAAGTTGATCTCATAGAAGTATAGTGTAGAATAGTGGATACTAGGGGCTGGGGCGATTTGTGTCGCTGCTTGGGGAGATACTGGTCAAAGGATGCAACGTTTCAGTTGGATAAGAGAAACAGGTTCAAAAGATCTTTTGGACAACATGATGACTACAGTTAATAACAACATATTGTATTCTTGAAAAATGCTACAAGAGTGGATGTTAAGTGTTCTTACCACAAAAATGATAACTATGTGAGGTAATACACATGTTAATTAGCTCGATTTAGCCATTCCACAATGTAGATATACTTCAAAACATCATGTTATACATGATAAATACAATTTTAACTATCAAGTTAAATAATAAACATATATATTTTAATATATTTAATATTAAATATTTAATTATATACATATATAGATAGGTACTCCAACTCCAAAATTTTTACTGCAATACTAGGAAATCAACAAATGTATGATTAAAGAAAAATACAAAGGAGGAGAGGAAACAAGAGAGGTAAGAGGAAAAGGAGCATGGATGGGAAGGGAGTGCAGTAAAAGGGAAAAGGGAGAAGGAACAAATGGAGAAAAACGAGAGAAACAATTGATCAGTTGCCATCAAAACTGTAAGGAAAAGAGTTATATATAGTATATATATTTATTTATTTATTAGAATGCATTTAATTTTACTATAATAAACTGCTTGAAAAGTCTTGCCAGTGTTATCAGTTTTCAGGATCTTCTCTAGATGTCTAACCTACCGTGACCACATTAAGATAGAGCTACACATTCCTTTTAAACTTCATAATACTTTTCTATCCTCCATTACATCACTCTTCATATAGGATTTGCAATTATTTGCTTACTTGCCCGTCTCTTCTATAAAACTGTGAGGCATTGAGATAGAGTATCTTTCCATTCTCTGCCTTTCCGACACTTGGCATAGTGTCTGGCACACAGAAGATGGTAAATAGAAGTTGGATAGATGAATGGATTGATGGAAAAATGGAGTGACGAATGGATGGAATGAGGTGAATGAGTAAGCAATGGATTTGCTAAGGCATACTTAACTACAGAACAATATACTTTGGCCCATAAACAGAGGAACTGATTTAAAATTTCCCATGAGATCAAAGTCTTCCCTACAGAATAATGCAGAGTTAAATTATCCATTGTGTTAATCATACAGGCATGATAAATCTGTGAGTGTATGTAGATTAAATACATATGTATATATTTTAAAATATTTCCAATAATCTCTTAAAAATACCTACCTGGCAAAATACAGGTTTATGGACACTGGAAAAAATGTGCAACAGCTCTTCTGAATCCCTGTAGTCACTGGGGAGTTTATCAATACAAAGGCACTTAGAATGAATGAGCTCTGAAGCCAATAGATTAACATCCATCCATTGTGCAAAGAGTGCTGATGCTCCCAACTGTTTACCCAATAGCTCCAATCTAGCCTTTGCAGCAAAGTCCTTTTTCATGTATTCCACAAATCCATAGCCTTTGGAATGGCCAGTAACTTCGCTATAGACCAGAAAACATCTCTCAATATTTCCATAAGCACGAACAAGTTCTTCAAACTCTTCTAATGTAAAAGAAATGGGCAGGTTGGTAATACACAGCAAAGCATCTGTTGGCTGAAGCTGGACTATTAAGTCTTTTCCTCTAAAAGAATATTGATGAAACATCTGAATTGCATTCTGGGCTTGTTCCCCATTCAATAAGGTAACAAAAGCTGGAAGATAACAAAACAAATTAAAGAGTTTTCTAGGCCAGTGAAAACACAGTAATTGAAAACACAGTAAGAAATACATCTTACTTCTGTGACCTGGTACACATAAACATACATTTTTCTGAAACAAAATTATGAGTTAATACCCCTACTATATGCAATGCATTGTGATATTTTTTATTCTATTTCACTGTGTTTTTTAATGCTGACACCTCCATTAAACTAACTTCATCAACAGTAACCCAAAATAGAAAGTACAGGGATTATATTAGGAGTTTCACTAATCCTAATAATATATTAGGAGTTTCACTCCTAATCTGACAATATTCTGGGGGGTTTTTGGTAATCTTTTCCAATTGCACACATATTTGATCTCCTCCCACCTAAAAACCTGTGATATAAAATTTTATGAAGGCTTTATATAAAACTTCACTGAAATAAAAATGAAATTACAAAATCTTTCTTTCTTCCTAGAAAGAGTTCTAAAAGACCCTATTTGACAGCAAGGACCTGAAAAAATGAAGGTACAGCAAAAACATCAAAATGTATAAAGGAGGCCATTTCTTTCTCCAATTTATGTATTTCCTTAATATCAAATTAGATTGATATAACACACAGACGCTTATAATTTGGTACACTTTTGATGAATAATATAAAATGAAAAGATTACAGGATTCTGATCTTAAGACAAGATCTTGAATATTCATAAAACAATAAATATAATCTGTCCTATCTAATGAAGTTGTTCCAGCATCAAGCAACAAATGCATATGACAATTTATATAACCAGAAACATAATACAAATACAAATTCTAGGTCGAAGAAATATTATATACATTCATATCTGGTAAAATTACATTTTAACCATATCAATGTGTTTACCTTTTGTAATAAAAGAATATAAAAGGTTTTGAGCAATTTTATAGGAAAAGTTTAAAGCCCCCATTAAAAAAATACATAGCAATCCACAAATTACAAATAAATTGCTCTCTACAAGTTCTTCCCCCTCTCCCTCTGAAATATATAGTGAAGTTACTTCCATATGAACATCTAATTTACCCAAATTCAATTAGAACTGCATGACAATATGTTGTATACAGCAAATATGGATATAGCAAGAGACAGAGATGTAATTTAAGTAGCATGGGCAATTCTGCCTGTCATTTCACTCAACTGCCCTACCCTCAATTGGTCTTAGTGCCATGCGGCTCTCAGAGTAACAGTGTCTCACCATACTGAGTGTGATGCTAACATTTAAAGAAACACATTTTTTATTTAACACATGCCCCACATGCAAGAAAACTATTGCCAAAGGAACAGCTAACTGTTCCAACATCTCTTTTCCAAAAAATGAGAAAAAAATGGCTTTACTGCCCTTATTGAGAGACTACCTCTTAGTTTCTAACAACCTTTTTTAAAAGGCTTGATTTTGATTCTATGTCTTTTCGCCTTATGCTGACATAAAATACCATTTAATTCTGTTTCCCTAAAACAAATAAACGAGCCAACAACAGTTTGTAAATACTGGTTATGTTCCCATATCAGCCCATAAAATCTCAGGTCATATTTAATTTGAATTCTCAGGGCATTTGAACCTATAAATCATTCTCTTTCTACTTTCTTTTTTCTTTTTTTTTTTTTTTTTGAGACAGAGTCTGACTCTGTTGCCCAGGCTGGAGTGCAGTGGTGCCGATCTCAGCTCACCACAACCTCTGCCTCCCAAGTTCAAGCCATTCTCCTGCCTCAGCCTCCCAAGCAGCTGGGACTACAGGGCCTGCCACCACACCTGGCTAATTTTTGTATTTTTAGTAGAGACGAGGTTGCGCCATGTTGGTCAAGCTGATCTCGAACTCCTGACCTCAAGTGATCCACCAACCTCAACCTCCCAAAGTGCTGGGATTATAGGCCTGAGCCACCGCACTAGGCCTTTCTTAACTTTCCATCTGGATGTACTCTTTCTTGATTCACCTTATAACTATCCAAGCTCTTTTCTCTATTTCCTTTGCTAGCTCTCTGTCCTCCACTCACACCTGTAAGGTAGTACTCCTTGGGGCGCCTTCCTGGCAGAGTCACATAGAGTAACACCTGTGTGGCCACATGTTACTCAATGTGTGGCTGCTGAATATCTTTTTTCTCACTCTACACCCTCTTCCTCTGGGGGCAATCATGCCCATTCCCATGTATTCTGTATCATGTGCCAGATACCAAGTTTGGCACTGGAAATGTTTTGGTGGACAGAACAGGTAAGATCCCTTTCAACACAGAGCTCACAATCTAATAGGGGAAGCCAGATGTTTAACAAAGAGTTACAAATGTGGTGTCACCAAAGGGGCAGTATGAGGGGCTATGAAAGCAATGAGCAAAATAACCTCATCTGAGGACTTGCAAAAGGCCTCCTATACCATTATAACCCCCAAACCCATGTTTCTAACCTTTAGCGCCACATACATCTTCATATTGACTCCCAAACATAACTCACAATTCTCATCCTCTCTCTGCCAAAAAACAAAAACAAAAATAAAACAATTAGGAAAAGACGAAGTCAAATTGTCTCTGTTTGCAGATGACATGATTGTATATTTAGAAAACCCCATCGTCTCAGGCCAGAATCTCCTTAAGCTGATAAGAAACTTCAGCAGTCTCAGAATACAAAATCAATGTGCAAAAATCACAAGCATTCCTAAACACCAATAACAGACTAACAGAGAGCCAAATCATGAGGAAACTCCCATTCACAATTGCTACAAAGAGAATAAAATATCTAGGAATCCAACTTACAAGGGATGTGAAGGACCTCTTCAAGGAGAACTACAAACCACTGCTCAAGGAAATAAGAGGGGACACAAAGAAATGGAAAAACATTCCATGCTCATGGATAGGAAGAATCAACATCGTAAAAATGGCCATACTGCCCAAAGTAATTTATAGATTCAATACTATCCCCATCAAACTACCATTGACTTTCTTCACAGAATTGGAAAAAACTACTTTAAATTTCACATGGAACCAAAAAAGAGCTTGCACAGCCAAGACAATCCTAAGCAAAAAGAACAAAGCTGGAAACATCATGCTACCTGACTTCAAACTACACTACAAGGCTACAGTAGCCAAAACAGCATGGTACTGGTACCAAAACAGATATATAGACCAATGGAACAGAACAGAGGCCTCAGAAATAACACCACACATCTACAACCATTTGATCTTTGACAAACCTGCCAAAACAAGTGATGGGGAAAGCATTCCCGATTTAAGAAAGGGTGTTGGGAAAACTGGCTAGCCATATGCAGAAAGCTGAAACTGGATCCCTTTCTTACACCTTATACAAAAATTAACTCAAGGTGGATTAAAGACTTAAACGTAAGATCAAAAAATAAAAAGCCTAGAAGAAAACCTAGGCAATACCATTCAGGACATAGGTATGGGCAAAGACTTCACGACTAAAATACCAAAAGCAATGGCAACAAAAGCCAAAATTGACAAATAGGATCTAATTAAACTAAAGAGCTTCTGCACAGCAAAAGAAACTATCAGCACAGTGAACAGGCAACCTACAGAATGGGAGAAAATTTTTGCAATCTATCCACCTGACAAAGGACTTATATCTAGAATCTACAAAGAACTTAAACAAACTTACAAGAAAAAACCCAACCCCATCAAAAAGTGGGCAAAGGATATGAACAGATGCTTCTCAAAAGAAGATATTTATGCAGCCAACAAACATGAAAAAATGCTCATCATCACTGGTCATCAGAGAAATGCAAATCAAAACCCACAGTGAGATACCATCTCACGCCAGTTAAAATGGCAATCATTAAAAAGTCAGGAAACAACAAATGCTAGAGAGGATTTGGAGAAATAAGAACACTTTTACACTGTTGGTGGGAGTGTAAATTCATTCAACCATTGTGGAAGACAGTGTGGCAATTCCTCAAGGATCTAGAACTAGAAATACCATTTGACCCAGCAATCCCATTACTGGGTATATACCCAAAGGATTATAAATCATTCTACTATAAAGACGCATGTGCACGTATGTTTACTGCAGCACTATTTACAATAGCAAGGACTTGGATCCAACCTAAATATCCATCAATGATAGACTGAATAAAGAAAATGTGGCACATACACACCATGGAATACTATGCAGTCATAAAAAAGGATGAGTTCATGTCCTTTGCAGGGACATGGATGAAGCTGGAAACCATCATTCTCAGCAAACTAACACAAGAACAGAAAACCAAACACTGCATGTTCTCACTCATAAGTGGGAGGTGAACAATGAGAACACATGGACACAGAGACGGGCACATCACACAACGGGGCCTGTCAGGGAGTGTGGTGTGGGGAGGGAGAGCATTAGGAGAAATACCTGATGTAGATGACAGGTTGATGGGTGCAGCAAACCACCATGGCACATGTATACCTATGTAACAAACCTGCACATTCTACACAAGTACCCCAGAACTTAAAGTATAATTTAAAGAAATCCTAATATTTCTCATTTTCCTTTACTCCCTATTTTAGCTGGTCACACAATACTCACAAATCAGAAACCTGGGAATTAACCTAAACTTTGTCTCCCTCATTTCCCATATAAAAGGAATCCTCAAATTCCACTCGTCTAATGGGTCTTGAATCCACTTCCCTTTCTTCATTCCTCTAGCTTTTCCTTTTTTTAATCCTTTCTCCACAGTGACAATAAAGTGATCTCTAAAAAACAGAAGTTTAATTGTGCCTGTTTACCGCCTTAAATGCAAAGGTTTGCTATTACTCACAGAAAAAGCCAAGTGCCAGGTTGTTAATCACACTTTACAATGCCCATTATATCTAACTCCAGCCTCATTAACTGCCATACTTCCTCCCTTCCACAATAGCTCTTTATTCTCCAAGAACACTGAAATATTTGCAGCTCCCTGTAGAGATCCAGTTATTTCAGGTATCCATATATCACACATTTAATTCCCCTGCCTATAACATCACTCCCCATACCTTAGAATACCTGGAACCTTTTAGCTGATTTTCAAATTCAGTCCATGCATTACTCCATGATGATCTCCAGGAAGCCTTCCCAGGTCCTCTCTTAGAGTTATTTTTTTATACCTCTCTATCTTGAACATTGCTCGGATTATTGCATAGATCACATCACATCATAATCTATTTGCTTAGATGCCTGCTACCCTACTAAACTGTGAGCTCCCTAAATTACTAATGAATGTATTCCACCAACTATCTTAGTACGTGACGTATGGTAGAAGTTTTGCGTCAGATGAATGAATAAATAAATGCATATATAAATCAACTAAATTTAAAACTGAAAATCTCTTTTTCCTTTTCTTAGGTATCTGCATTTGCTCAACTCAGGTTTTATGGAAGAATTTAAATAACATAATGAAATAAATTTAAAAGTTCAGGCAGTAGGGAAAGGAGGTCACATTTTCTGTTCTATAGCTTCTTCCATGTTTTACCAAGAGCACAAATTCTCTAAAAAAATAAATAAATAAATAAATTCACACACTGGTTCTCATGGAAATGGTAGATGTCACTCTACAGAAAAAAGGCTGGAAGGGAATTTGGGATTAATTATATTATTATTTTCCCTGTGAAATTTAAATATCCCACAATTGGTCCCAATTCTTTTAAAAGTCATTGCATGGTCTACTATTTAGTTTATTATTGGGTCCAATTTGAAGGCAAGCATGTGCCAAAACTTTTTCCCCTAATGTATCCTATTTTACTATAATATTTTACTCATATCTACCACAGAAATCTCTGGTTGCAAGGTTATAGTTTAGAACTGTAACCATCTTTTATCAATTGAGTTATTAATTATACATGCTTCCACAAATACCATAGGTCCCAAAATCCAAGGCAAAATCATTTAATACAATTAATGATTTCTGTGTTGTGTGATTTTAACTGGTGATTTAAGGTTTACAGTATATATCTTTAACTTATCACAGTCAACTTTCAAATGGTATCACACCACTTCATGTACTGTATAACAGACTGAAAACAGTGCAATCCCATTTCTCCTCTCCCAGCCTTTGTATTATTGCCGTTATATATTTTATTTCTACATGTGTTACAAATCTCACGATGTAATATTATTATTTTTGCTTTTAACAGTCAATTATATTTTAAAGATATTTTAATATTAAGAAAAAAGTCTTTACCCACATAATGACCATATCAGGTATTCATCATTTTGTTGGGTAGGTCCAGATTTCCATCTATAATTTTCTTCCTGCTTGTAGAACTTCCTTAAGTATTTCTTACAGTGCAAGTCTAATGGAGATGATTCTTTTAGCTTTTGTATGACTGAAAAACATCTCTATTTCATCACTGTTTCTGAAAGATATTTTCAATAGGTAAAGAATTCTATGCTGACCTGTTGTTGTTTTTTTTTCTTTTGGTAAAGAATGAAAAGATGTTACCCTACAGTCTTCTCGCTTGTGTTGTTTCCAAGATCTATGATCATCTTAATCTTTGTCCTACTAAATGTATTAATGATGTATACTTTTTTTCTGGCTACTTTTAAGATATTCTATCACTAACTGTAAGCAATTTGATTACAACATACCTTGTAGTTTTCTTCATGCTTTTGTACTTGAAGTTGGTTGAGCTCTGTGGATTTCTGGGATTAGAATTTTCATCAAAATTTGAAAACTTTTCAGCCACTAATTCTTTAATTTTTTTTTTAACTATTCCTACCCCCACGGACTCTAATTGTTCTTGAAGCTGTCCCACAGTTCACTGATACTCTGTTCATGTTTTACAGTCTTTTTTCTCTCTGTGTTTCATTTTGGATCATTTATATCATTGTTTTCAAGTTCACTAATTTTTTCTTCCACAACGTCTATTCTGCCATTAATCCTATCCAGTGTATTTCATGTCAGATGTTGTAATTTTCATCTCCAGATGTTTGATTTGGATATTTTATATCTTCCATGTTTCTATTTACCATGTTCAATCTTACTATAACTTCTTATACATATGGAAGACTATTATAAAAACTGCTTTAATGTCCATTTTTATTAATTCATCTGTGTCGATTCTAGACCAGTTTTGATTGATTTTTGTTAGGTTTTCCTGCTTCTTCATCATGTCTGCTACTTTTTTATTGGATGTCTGACACCGTACATCTTATTTTGTTGGGTGTCAGATGTTTTGGACACATATAAATATTCTTGAGTTTTGTTCCAGGATATGGTTAAGTTATGAGGAAGCACTCTGATCCGTTCAGGTCTCGTTTTTAAGTTTCGTTAGGTAGGACAAGAGCATCATTGTCTCGAGTTAATTTTTCCCATTCCTGAGACAAAAACTTTTTGATTATTCCTTCTGATGCCCCATGAATTATGAGGTTTATCATCCTGACTAGTGGGAATAGCACTATTCCTGGCTCTGTGTGAGCTGTGAAGGCTGCTACCTCTAATCCCGTTGTCAATATCTAGTAACACTGAAATTGTGCACACCTATGACTCAGAGCTTCAGTTACAGAGAAAGCGTTGAAATGTATATTAGTAGTCAACTAAAGGGCTATTCATTGCATCACTGTTTGAAATACTGAGAAAGGTAAAGCTTCCTGAATGCCAATCAGTAACAAATACATTAACTGTAATAAATTCACATGATAATTATATGTAGTAGCTTAAATCAGTGAACCTGAGTTATATATATCAATGTGGAAAGATCTGAAAAACAACACTGAGCTAACCCGAAAAAAAAGGCAAGTTTGCTAAATGAAATATATATTAGAATACCATGTATGAAAAAGCTTAAAACAGAGACTACCATTAATTATATATAGGTACATACGGTAAAATTACAGGTTAGTCAAGACACTGTGGTAACAAACTTCTGCGCAACACAATCTCAATGGCATAACAAAACAAAAGGCCTTCATCTGATTCATGCTGCATATCCCATGCTGAAGGTAAGGAAGGAAGGACATTTTGCTCATTATAGTCACTCTGAGACCTAGGTTGAAAAAGGTTGTGTTACCTTCCCCAATTACTTTAGCATAGGGAAGTGTGAGCAGGAAATCACATGCAGGTTCTGAAATCTTTCACCTGGAAGGGATACATGTCATTTCCACTCTCACTTCATTCATCAACAAGCAAATTACAAGTCCACTCTCAACTTCAAAGTGGCGCAGGTAAGTACCATCTTACCTTGTGCTCAGAAGAAAAAGAACAAGAATTTGTGAACAGCTTTAATGACTATCACAATATAATTGCATAAATTGGAAAATATGCACCAAATTCATAAGTGCTTGCCCCTAGACAAGGAGGCTGGGAGGGAATGGAATCAGAATAGTAGAAAGTGAATTTCAATTTTTTTTTAATTTCAAGAAATTCAACAGATCTACATGAGGGCTCTAGCTATGTATATACTTTGTAAAGACAAAATACTACCATTTGATAATTTGGGAGTGGATGTGTACATAGTGATTATATTATCCTCCATACTTTATTTTTATTGTCTTAAAAGGATGCTTTTAAACAGCTGCGTATTACATGCACAAAAAGGAAATAATCTAGTCTTTTAATCTCACAGGTATAAAACTAATACTCAGAAAACCTAAGTGAGTTTCTCAATTTCCCCAGCTAAAGGTCAAGTCATACAATCTATTCACTAAGTCAGTAATATACAATTAAAACCAAGGAACTTTGAGCCTATGAAGAACATTCACTGTAACAGAACATTCATTGTAACAATTCATAAGTCTCTAGTAACACTATATTCATTTATGTAATTAATATTTAGGATACCAATATTACCTTCAGAAAACAGATTGTGTGGGTTACATTTGCATGATTTAAGACTTAAAAATTCCATGATTAGCTTAAATATGAAAAGCGCTAAGCTTTTTTATTCTATGAGTATATGGAGAATCAAAATGAAATTAGATACTTAAAATAGAAACCTTACCTGTTCGTTTATTTCTGTCCACATAACAATACTTTAAGTCATAGTCTTTCAACAAATCATGAACTTCCTGAAAGAGAAAAAAACACGAATTCAATAAACACCCAAATGCAATTACTAGATTATCTAGCTCTATTAGCCTACCACCACTACCACCACCATTACCACCACCATGTCCTATGTAAAAAAAAAAAAAAAAAAAAATTATTTCATGGATCCCCATTACTTACTTAAATTACAGGTATTCCAGGTTCACCAGACATCCTACACATAGCCCACAATCCTGCTCAAATGGAAGATTCACTCTCTCATGAGTATACCATATACTGTTCTCTTTCTACTCACACTTATTCCTTGACGTAGCACAAGGTAAACATGTCACTAAATTTCCCTAACTTTGCCTGAAATCACATGCATCTTTATGAAATCTCAGCTCAAATGTTCTTTCATGAAATTGATTCCGATAATTTTCCACAGAATGTGACCTCTCCCTCCTTTATGCTAACAATGGTCATAACTTTATGTATGCCTCTCTTGAGGAAATAAGTATTATATTTATTTCCATTTCTGCATGCTACATATACAGCTTTTAACAAGTAATACACCCGTAGATGCTTAGAGTACAAACATGTAGAAAAAATAAATTGTAAAGATATAAAAATATAATAGATTGTAAACCTTAACTTAGAGATCCCTGGATATGAAAAAACCAACTACTAAGGCATAGCAAGCAGTTCCATTTATTTCCCCTTGGCTCCCCGAGATGTTTAAACTGGTTTATGGTTCATTCTGCTTCTATTACTAACATAGCCTAAACTTTTTTTTCTGATAGCACAATCTCTATCCACTTGGGTGCCTAAAAGAGTAGATTTCCTTTATTTCCCTAATCCTGTTAAACTGACAGTACTTAGGAACAGAAACTGAATTTTACATATTTATATATTACCTGCATTGCTTTGCATATGATAGGCACTCAAACACACATTAGAGTGAATATAATTGTTTTGCTGTTAAATCAATAGGTGGCCCTGAAACATTTTACTCATAACACATAGCAGATGCAGTTACAATATATTCAAAGGAACTAGACCCTCACACAGGTAGACATTCTGACTCCAGATCGGAGTTACAGCCAACCTGTTCTATATTGCAAATGAATATGCTAAACAGACACAGGTGCTACTATGTTAAGCATGTAACCGAAAATGCTCAATTCAATAATAATCTTATTATTGCTATCATTATAGTTATCATTTGTTTAGCTTTTACAAGGCATCAGGCACTGAACTCACTTTTATTAAAAATCAGGAAAAACAGAGTAAAGTTGCCAAGGACGTACAGCTAGTAACGCTGAGAGGAGATTCACTCTATCCGTCTGGCTCCAAGGATGACACTCAACCTCTAGGTCATATTGACTTACTTGCTCCAGCATTAACTTTAAAAACAGTACACTATCATTAACAGTTATAAAAGCAATACCACGAGTGCCCTAATAAGTAATCATATAAGTAATGTAGAAATGGATAAATATGAAGACAGTTAGAAGTTGAAAAATATTCTCCCTTTTAACCCAACCCAAGAGGGAAAAAAGAGTGATATATTAGGCAAAGTATAAAAACAAAGCTGAGTGAAAAAAGATAATCCTCTATGATATAAAAGATAAAGTTGATAATTTAGTATTCTTTATTACCAACCAGTATTAGAAATTTTTAAAAATACATACACTTACCAATTTTGTAAAATAGTGTTTGGTGAATCATATGGTACTATGCTCAATTACAAAGATTAGTTCACATATTACTATGGTAATTTTTATCTTGTAAGCTTCAGCATTTTCTTGAACTTACAAAAACATCTACTGTACTCTTTATTAAGAAAACATTACTGTCTCAATAGCATAACATGCATCTTGCCAATCAACTAATTCAATACTTTATATAGAAGGTGAAAGGGTTTTTTTTTGAAGGGATCCAGTGTGTGCTTTTAGTTGCACAGAATCTAATCTCTCATTTCACTGGTTAACAGCCATCAAATGCTAGATAAAGAAAACATGATACTGCTCTTCACATTATCAAGTATCTGTAAACAAATGGCACGTTATGTTACTCATTCAGCTAAGAGAATTACCTAAAAGAGCTTAAGTATTCAAAAGTGCATTTTGCAACTTAGAAATTTTATGTTGAAAACACCCATATTTCTACTCATAGCTCTTCTATGTATCAGATGTGGGATACAGAGTTTGCCAACTGGGAAACCTTACAAAGCTTCCTACAAAGAAAAACCCAATTATTTTTCTCCATGCCCTGGTTGCTTTGACCCAGGCAAAAGTGGGTCATCCCTCAATTTGTGCCTTGGTAAGTTGGCCAAATTAAAAACTTAAAACCTGAAAGAGAGTCCCAATAACCATTTGCCAAAATAATTCTATGCTCCATTACACATAACTAAAAAGACTAAAATTAGAGCCTCCCTATATTAACCTAGCTTTATAACATTTCCACTAACTTACTGATTTTAAGGAATGAAGTAGCACCTTTGATGAAAACACTTCGTCATCTGACTGCCAATGTCAAGTTAATAAAAATTGGTATTAGATAGTTTTAGTAACCTATTTCCACACCAGATTCAGTATCACCTGCTGAAGTTAAGTGACAAGTTTTGCACATATGAAATGCTTTCTAGAGAGACGACCAATAGCTTCCATGGCAAAGCAGTCAGTCAATGACCTCATCACCCCACCCTCAACAAAAAAGTTAACCATTGTTCCAGCTGATCTAGACTTCTTCGATGAAGCATGGCCTTAGTTATAAACCTGAATTACATTGTCTTCTAAGCCCTTCACAGACTTAGTTTCAGTTTTTAAAAAAATGTGTTAAGAAATGTTTTCATAGAGTAAAGCACACTACTTTTAAATTTCAGTGCTTTGGACTGGAAATGGAAGCACACGTTTTTGTTCATTTTCTAATTTTTATGTAATTTGATAAAATGAAAAGATGAAACACCAAACATCTATTATTAGTAGTAATAAACAAAATAAATACCCAGAAACTCACTACCAAACTTGACTAGAACACTGAAAACACTTGCATCCACCTCTGCATTCCTTCACTATCCCATTCCTCCACCTTCCTCCTTACACGTAGGTCTCTATCTGTACGTAGGCATGTGGCCCCAAACATTATATTGTTTTGTATTACTCACTTTTGAGCTTTATACAAATGGTATTATGCTATTTTTAATCTTCTGTGCCTTGATTCTTAGACTCAATATTATGTTTCTAAAATTCGCTCATTCCACGTGGCCATCATTCATTTATTCACTGCTGTTTGCTATGCCATTCTGTGACTATAGTATAATTTATGTATCCATTTTACTATGACTGATTATTTGGTTTGTTTCCAGGTTGTTGTTCACTGTTTGTATTTTTTAAAAACTACCGTAACATTCCTGTAAATTTCCTTCATCCCCTGGCATTCATGTGCAAGAGATCCTCAAGGAGAGAAACTCCTGTGGTGTACGTATGCAAATGATCAACTTTATAAGGAGGTGCCAACTTGTTTGCCAGAATGATGTACCAGCGTACAGTCCCATCAACAGTAGATAAAAGTCCTGCTGATCCACTCCTTTCAATGCTTGGTGTTAACTGACTTGTGTCAATTTAATGGATATAAAATTGTGTCTCATTGTGTTCTTAATTTCCATTACATGATTAATAAATAATGTAGGGCATTGTGATTATTAGTTTTACGTGTCAATTTAGCTACAGTGTCCAGTTATTTAATCAAACACTAATCTAGGTGTTGCTATGAAGGTATTTTGTACATGTGGTTAATATCTATAATCAGTTGACTTGAGCAATGGAGATTACCTTGGGGAGAGGAGGACTTCATCGAATCAGTTGAAGGCCTTATGAGCAACAAGTGAAGTTTCCTGGAGAAGTTCTGCCTCAAGACTACAGCATCAACAGCTGCCTGGGTTTCCAGCCTGCTGGCATCCCCTACAGATTTTGGACTTGCCAGCCCCCACAGCCTTGTGAACCAAATCCTTAAAATAATATATTCTGAATTCTCACCTTTTGTTGTTAACTGTATTGTGAATGTATTCTCCTACAGTGTGATCAGTCATTGTGTTTATTTGTGTGATTTTTGGTGAAGAGAAGTTTTCATTTTAATAATATCAAATTTATCAATCTTTTTCCTTAAAATGTAGGCTTTTTGTGTCTTAAGAAGTCTTTTCCTAAACAAGGTCATAAAGGGATCTTATTTTGTGTTTCAATCATTCTAAATTTTTTCCTTTTACATTTCAGCTTTTAGTGAGTTTGGAGTTCATTTTTGTGTGCTGTAAGTTTTTTTTTTTTTTCCCTTTTCCCATATGGGAAAACAGTTTTATATTTTTCCCATATGGGTAATCAACTGTTATGACACCATAATTGTATTATCCATCCTTTCCTCAATGATCTACAAGGCCGTCTCTCTCATATATCAAGTTCCAAGATATACATGGATATTTTTGTCTCTTGCTTCTGGTTCAATTAGACATTTTGTCTATTCTGTGCTAATATTACACTGTCCTAAATAAAGCTTTATAAATATTGATATCTGACAAAACAAATCCTCTTTTTTATTGCTGTACAATATTCATTTTGGAATATACGACAATTTAACTCATCTCCTATTGATGGGAATTGGAACTGTTTCTAGTTCGGGGCTATCAAGAATGAACTGGGAGTATAATTGCTGAGTAGAATATACTAAGGAGTAGAATTGCTAAATTACATAGTAGGGGTGGGGGTGTGTGTGTGTTTGTGTGTGTGTGTTTTGGAGATGGAGTTTCACTCCTGTCGTCCAGGCTGGAGTGCAATGGCGTGATCTCGGCTCACCGCAACCTCCACCTCCTGGGTTCAAGTGATTCTCCAGCCTCAACCTCCAGAGTAGCTAGGATTACAGGTGCCCATCGCCATGCCCAGCTAATTTTTATATTTTTAGTAGAGACAGGGTTTCTCCATGTTGGCCAGGCTGGTCTTGAACTCCTGACCTCAGGTGATCTGCCCGCCTCAGCCTCCCAAAGTGTTGGGATTACAGGTATGAGCCACCACATCCGGCTGGTATATGTTTATGCTTAAGAGAAACTGCCAGTTTTCCAAAAATTTGTGACCAATTTGCACACTTAATGTCAGAATATGAGTGCCAACTGCTCTACTTTCTAGCAAACACCTGGTCTTGCCTGTTTTTTAATGTTGGCCATTCTGGTGAGAGTGGTGTATTCCAACAATGACCTTACTTTGTATTGCTTTGATTTATAATTATATTACTGACCTTTTAATATGCCATTTGGATATTCCTTTTTTGTTAAATGCCTGTTCTCATCTTTCACCTATTTTTAACTGGGTTATTTTTTTTATTAACTTGTAGAATTTTTTTTTTTTTTTTTTTTTTTTTTTTTTTTTTTGAGATGGAGTCTCTCTGTTGCCCAGGCTGGAATGCAGTGGGTGTGATTTTGGCTCACTGCAAGCTCCACCTCCTGAGTTCATGCCATTCTACTGCCTCAGCCTCCCGAGTAGCTGGGACTACAGGCGCCTGCCACCTCACCCGGCTAATGTTTTGTATATTTAGTAGAGACATGGTTTCACCATGTTAGCCAGGATAGTCTGAATCTCCTGACCTCATGATCTGCCCGCCTCAGCCTCCCAAAGTGCTGGGATTACAGGTGTGAGCCACCGCGCCCAGCCAACTTGCAGAATTTAATGATAAATTCTGGATATCAGTCTCCTTTGTCAAATATTGGTATTGCAAATATCCTTTCTAGCCTGTGGTTTGCCTACTGACTTATTAGTAATGTCTTTTTGATGAGAAGACATTAATTTTGCCAAAGTCCCATCTATCATATAATATCTTCTTTTCTGGTTAATGCCTTTTGGGACCTCTTTAAGAAATCTTTACCTACCCAAGGTCATGAAGACATTGATCTATCTTTTCTTCTGCAATGTTTATTGTCTTAACATTTACATTTAGACTATAATCCATCTTAATAGAACATTTCTAAGTGGTATTAGGTAGGGGTCAAGGTTCAATTTTTTTTATTGGAATATCAAACTGCCCCAGCATCATCTGTTCAAAAGACTATTCTTTCTACTACTGAGTTGCTATATTCTGTGGGTTAATTTCTGGACTCTATTCTGTTCCACTAGTGTACTTGTCTAGTCACTGTACCAATATCACACTAAATAAATTATTTGAGCTTTATAGTAAGCTTTGAAATCTGGTAGTGTAAGCCTTCCAACTTTTTTTTTTCTCTTCAAAAGTATCTTAGCTATTCTAGGTCACTTGCATTTCTGCACAAATTTTACAATCAGTTTATCAGTTTCCATTAAAAAAAAAAAAAAACACCTTGGCTGGGCCCGGTGGCTCACGCCTTTAATCCCAGCACTTGGGGAGGCCAACGCAGGCGGATCACGAGGTCAGGAGATCAAGATCATCCTGGCTAACACCATGAAACCCCATCTCTACTAAAATTACAAAAAATTAGCCGGGTGAGGTGGCTGGCGCCTATAGTCCCAGCTACTCGAGAAGCTGAGTCAGGAGAATGGCGTAAACCCGGGAGGCAGAGCTTGCAGTGAGCCGCGATGGTGCCACTGCACTCCAGCCTGGGCGACAAAGCAAGACTCCGTCTCAAAAAACAAAACAAACCCCTTGACACTATAGATCAGTTTGGGAACAACTGACATCTAAATGATACTGAGTCTTCCAATCCACAAATGTGGAATATTCTTCCATTTATTTAGGTCTTCTTAAACTCTTCTCTGAAATATTTATAGTCTTCGGTATAGAGATTTTGCACATTTTTATTAGCTCTTTTATTGCATTTGACATTTTTGATGTTATTTGAAGTCCATTTGTAAAATTTGACTTTTAATTTAATTTCCTAGCAATTGCCAGTATACAGAAATATCATCTATACTTGTATATTGACCTTACATGTATCAATTTTAGTAAATTCATTTAATTATTATTATTATTTTTAGACAAGGTCTCACTCTGTCACCCAGGCTGGAGTGTAGTGGCATGATCACCACTCACTGCAGCCTCAATCTCCTAGGCTCAAGTGATCTTCCCACCTCAGCCTCCTGAGTAGCTGGGACTACAGGCATGTGCCACCACCAGGCCCAGCTAATTTTTTTATTTTTTATTTTTGTAGAGACAGGGTTTTGGTTATGTTGCCCAGGCTGGTCTCAAACTCCTGGGCTCAAGCAATACACCTGCCTCGGTCTCCTCAAGTCCGAGGATTACAGGCGTAAACCACCGAGCCTGGCCCACTTATTTCTAATAGCTTATTTATAGATTCTTTTTTATTTTCTATATACAATCATGTTATCTGCAAATAGACAGTTTTACATCTTGTTTTAGATCTTTAAACTTTATTTATCTAGGTGTATTGTGCTAGCTGGGATTTCCAATACAGACTTGAAAACTAGTGATTCCTGTATTGTTCCTAATCTCAGAAAGAAAGCTATCAATATTTCACCTTTCACCATTGAATATGATTGCCTTTGGCTTTTCTAGATAATCTTTATGTCTGAAGAAATTATTTTCTATTCCTGCTTGCTGTAAGTATTATGATGTATGAGTGTTAAATTTTGTAAAGTGCTTTTTCTGCACCCATTGAGATAAGTTAAATCTCACCTTCATGACAGTAAATCTCCAAACTCTTATTTCCACTTCAAACTTCTCTCCCAAGCTCCAAGCCTATATATTCCCTTCCCCCTCTTTTGAAACTGCATTTGGATGTCCCACACTAGATAATGCATTTTGAGGGGGCCCAACACAGTCCTATCATATATGATGTTGGCTGAGTGGATGTGGTATCAATTTTAACTTGGCTAAATTTTTAACTGCTTTCAATGCAGGTTTTTGGCTGGAAAGTTCACTTCAATACCAACTTTTTGCCAGGAGAACATTTTGACTTGGCCTAAAATAAATTAATAAACTTTCAGCTTTTTATTGGCAGTATAAAAACAATCATTTACTGATTATTTACTTTATCCCAGGCACTTTATAGACATTATCTCATTTAATCCTAACAACCTTAAGAATTTTATTTTAAAGCTGGATTTTATCATCCAGATTTTAAAGATGAGAACATTGAGACATAGAGAAACTAAGCGACTTGCACAGACAGTTTGTGACAGAGCTGTAATTCAAACTCAGTTGACAGACTCTATAGCAAACATAACTGTACAGTGGTGTATCTTAAGAATTGCCATTACAAAAATAAAATCTATAAAATATTAATTCCCATCACATTCCTAAAGCTCACTGCATCACTGGCCTCCTAATCTTAGAATGGGAATTGGGGCAAGAACAACATTTGGGATGTCTATGCCAATTCCTTGGAGTTAAAAGCAAAAACAATATAATTTTACTTTTTGACACCTAGAAATCTCATTGCATCACTCTTTTGTTTAAATATATCCCATTAAATAAAATCCAAATTCCCTAACATGGCCTACACAATTTCAATCATCTAGTAATGCTAAATGTGCCAGCCCTATATTTTACCACTAACCCTCTCAAACTCTATGCCTCAGCCACAGTGAACTAATTTTGGCCATGCTTTTCTTTGTCTTTAGGTCTTGGTACATCTTACTACTAATGCCATGGATGTTCTACATCCCTTTCTTCCCCTTGTTTCCCTTAGCTACCATCTCTCTCCCCACGACTCAGGTGACTTCCTCTGTCTTAAATTAAAGGTTCCTGGAACGTACATCACCCAGAGATTCTGGACTCTGAAGTTGATGTGGGGTTGTCTCCCTTGAGAGAAGGGTTTGGAAGGAAAGGCACAGACTGCTCTCTCTTTCTCATGTGAAAGAACATATAGCTGAACACATGGCTGCCCAATAACAACTATATTTCTCAGCCTTCCCAGCAAGTAGCTTCCCAGCATTTGACTTAGGCTGTCGCCATGCGACCAGTCACTGAACCTCTCAAGTCTAGATTAAATATCTGTGTTTCCATAGCCTATTTTTTTTTTCCACATCACAACTTCTACAGCAGCTATCATCCATATTTTAACTGTTTATATACTTATAATTTTCATAAGATTGTAGGCAAGTATCATATATCTGCCTTGTGCATAAACAGATCTCCAACATCCAGCACAATATCTAGCAGAAAGCAGACCTTTGATGTTTGTTAAATGTATGACATTTTGTTTCCATAGATTACCTTTATCAACTATTAATGCAGCATCTTTTTTTCTGAGATTATTTTACAATATTAACATAAACCAATATATGTTTAGAGTGCTCAAAAAACCTGAAAATAGGCCAGGCGCGGTGGCTCACACCTATAATACCAGCACTTTGGGAGGCCAAGGCGGGTGGATCACAAGGTCAGGAGATCGAAACCATCCTAGCTTAAACACGGTGAAATGCTATCTCTACTAAAAATACAAAAAATTAGCTGGGCGTGTTGGCGGGTGCCTGTAGTCCCAGCTACTCGGGAGGCTGAGGCAGGAAAATGAGGTGAACTCAGGAGGCGGAGCTTGCAGTGAGCCGAGATTGCGCCACTGCACTCCAGCCTGGCAATAGAGCGAGACTCTGTCTCAAAAAAATAAAAAATAAAAAATTTTAAAAACCTGAAAATATACTTACTTTACGCTAACCTAATTCATAACTCACTTCTTCAAAAGAAAATACTTACATACCTCAAATTAATTAGCATTACGTATCTAGCTATAAAAGGTTCTCAGCAGTTTTTGCTTGCAAACATCCCAAGAAAGAGGGCTTTAATCTCCAAGAGATAGATTTAGATAGTCATCCATCCCAAAGAATAACCATACGTAAATCACAATCTCTTTTCCAATATTTATTTAAATATTTAATTTTAAATATTAAATTAACTATTTAAAATTAATTAAATATTTAATTTTAATTGTATTTAATTAATAAATATTTAATTAAAAGTTAATATTTAATATTTTCATTCAAGTATCACCTGGATATAATAATGTATTAGTTATCTATTACTGTGCAACAAATGACCCCAAATTAAGTTGCTTCAAACAATACCTATTATTCTCTCAAAGTTCTGTAGATCATAAGTCCAGGCAGGCCCCATTGGGTTTTCTGTTTAGGGTTTCCCAGGGCCAAATCAAGGTGTCAGGCAAGCTAGGCTCTTATCTGGAAGCCTTAAGGAAGAATCCATTTCCACTCACTGAGATAGTTAGCAGAATTTAGTTCTTTGTGGTGGTAGGACTGAACTAACTTTCTTGCTGGCTGTCAGCTGAAGACCCTCTCAGCTCCTAGAAACTGCTTTAACATCCTTGCCCATGCCCACTCCATCTTCAGACCCAGCAACAAACAGCTCAGCTACCCTACATACCACCACAGACTGAGTGGCTTAAACAACAGAAATTTATTTCCTCACATTTCTGGAAGCCAGAAGTCCAAGTCAAGGTTCCAGCTGATTCAACTTCTGGCTGGCTTGCAGGCAGCCACATTCTCACTATGTCCTCACATGGCCTTTCCTTGGTGTATGAGTGCAGAGACCAAGTTCTCTGGTGTCTCTTCTTATAAGGACACTAATCCTATCAGATCAGGAACCCACCCTTATGACTTCATTTCATCTTAATTACTTCCTTAGTGGCCCCATCTCCAAATACTGTAACACTGGGGGTTAGGGCTTCAACATATCAATTTGGAGACAGACACAAACATTCAGTCTAAAATAGGCATCTTCATGAAACGGCTGATTCTATGGCTGGAGCACAGAAACTACAAAATAAGATGCAATGTCCTGTTGTGTCGAAAACAAAGGACATACTCAGTGAATGCTGGGGACACGTCAAAAGGACATAGGACCCTTCCCTTAAGTGTATGCTGGAATTAATGTCTTATTTCCAAAGAACAGTGAATGGGAAAAATAGTATCTTTACAGAGGAGTGACTTAGCAGACATCCCCTTAAGCAAATGATCAAGGTTAACATCACCAGCGCTAAGTCATGTGAATGTCATGTACCCCCTGATATGATGTCATCGGAAGCTACTTCACCTCTGTGGTATTCCTCCCCAAAACCTATAACCCCAATCTTATCTTGAGAAAAACCTCCTACAAACCCAAATTAAGGGTCATTCTAAAAGATACCCAAACAAAACCGTCAGGGTCATAGGAGATAAGAAAAGACTGAGAAAGTGTCACAGAATGGGGACCAAGGAGATACGATAACTAAGTGCAATGATGCGTCTCAGACTGAATCATGGAACATAGTGAAAAACTAATGAAATCTAAAATAGAGTCTGTAATTTAGTTAAAATAACATACCAGTGTTGATTTCTAAGTTTTGACTGATGTACATTGGTTATATAAGATGTAACATCAGGGGAAACTGGGTAAGGGATACATGGGAACTCTATGTGCTATCTTTGCAACTCTTTCTGCAAATCTAAAATCACTCCAAAATAAAAAGCTTATTCAATAAGAAGACACAGGGGCCAACTTGAAGCTCCCACTGTCCAAATCTAAAACAAAACATCAAAATAAGTAATGGTAATAGGAATGGAGCATAACTATATAGGAAACCATGAGCCTATATTGTTATAAATAAATGAATAAACTGAATGCTTGAAGGGGGATAGGACACTTAAACAGTCTCAAAGCATTTCCCATCAAAATCCTTATTGATTACAAGTGGAAAACTTTACATGGAGATGCCTGGCAGACACCACTTTAATCAAAGGGAATCAAAGTGATCAAAGTGAACTTTATCAGACAAATGTAAAACACGTACCACCTTGTGATGTTCCTGCTAAAGACATACAACTTGACTCTAATCATGAAGAAACATCATACAGACCAAAATGGAAAGACATTCTATAAAAACTAAGTGCAATATGTGATCTGAACTGAATCCTTTTGCTGTAAAGGACATTGATGGGACAACTGCCAAAACTTAAATGCATCTGAGGATTGGGAGGCAGTAGGGTGACTTTGAGGGTAGCACTGTAGTTATGTTGGAAGTTGTCCTAGTTTGTAGGAAATACACAATAAAGTATTCAGGGTGGTTGGGCATTGGGTCAGCACTCTCAAATAGTTCTGGGGGAAAACGTTCTTTACGCTACACTTAAAACATTTCTGGAAGTCTGAGATTATTTCAAAATGTAAAACTTCCCAGATTCACATGTTCTTGTTTATTGCCATCATTTTCTAGTCTAGTTCTGGCTACAAAAAACAAAACAAAATAAAAACTACGAAGCATAAAGTCAGAGAAATGAAGACTACTTGGAATCGAAAGCAAGTAGTTAAACTGGTAGGGTAATAGAACATCCAAAGTCCAGGAAATAAAGGCAAGCCAGGAACTAAGAGCAGATAATCACGGCAGTGGGTTGAGGAAAGATAAAAACCAATTGTCCAAGGGTAGAGCAGATAGGGTGGGGTACGGTAGAGGCATGAGAGAGTAGCAGGAAGAGAGACAATGAAAGCATGTACAAATACAGATTCAAACAAATTTCAATGAATCTAATGCTATTTTTGGCATTCACATGGAAATAAAAATGTAACAGTAAGCCTCAAACACACAAAGAAAATGCCTTAACATAGGGAAGTATGAAATAAGTTTACAAACCTAAAGATAACAGTAGCAAATAAACAAAAAATTAAGCACCAAATACCTAGAAGACAAGTTTAGGGGCTCACAATGAGTTGCATCCCTAAAATCTAACAAAAGAGAAACTTATATTCTTGCTAAGAAATAAAGAAATATTTATTGTGAAAACATTAAACAGAATGGATAATATTCTTTATTTGTTTTAAAGAGAAACATTCTTTGCATCAATGTTTGACTCTTAATAAATGTTAAGGAGGAAATATTACATTGTAACTTCTTGAAAATCTCTTTAAAAATTTACTTTGTTGAGCATCCACCCTGGGCAAGGCACAGAACCTAAAACGTCAGTTGTGGGCTGCTGAGTGACCAGAGAGAAATAAGCTTTTGCATCAAATATGAAGTAGCATGGTTGATTTGTTTAAAAAGAAAATTATTGAGCCTGATTTATATTCTTGCCCAGAGAGAGGATCACTACTCAAACCCCCATGCATAAATGTGGCCTACAGAAGTTTCTGATGAAAACTCTCCTGAAGCAACAGCTTCGGATCTGCCCAAATGGTCCCTACTTAGGTAAAGTCCCAAAGACATGACTAAAATTTTGTTGGCCTGCAACAGCACTTTTCAACCTAGGGTCTACAATCCCCTAATGAGATCAGGGATAAGTTAGAAGAGATCCATACCCCCTTGAAATAATATGCAAATTTTGCGTGCTTATGAATATTAGCACTTTCTTGGAGAGAGGGTTTATAGCTTTCAACAGACTCTTAAGCTATAAACAGTTGACTGATTGAATAATTATAAGTGAATGGAGAGAGTTCCCTGCCAAAAAAGCTAACAGTGTTACACTGCAAAATTTATTTAACAAATCAATCCTGAGAGTGTGCTGTGGGTCACAAGTATCAATGGAAGTAGAGCATTTTAGAAAAAGGTGGGGAGTAGTCTGCTTCTTTTACATTTCTCTTGAAACAGTATGTCAGTTTCTAGGTGACACATTGAGGATACAAAGGTAAACACTACCCGATCCTTGCCCTTTGAAACACTAACAATATAGCTGCGTACAGAGGAATTATAATACAATGGGAGATAAGGATATGAGCTTTGGAATCAAACAGAATCAGTTCTCCACTCTACCACCAATTAGTTGAATGATCTTGGGCAAATTGTTTGACATTAACTTTGCATCTTTGTTTCTCTATCAATAAAATGGGAATAAGAAATTCCAATCTTACAGTCTTAAAATGAGGATTAAATATAATATTAAAACAACTCTAAGTATGGTGCCTGGCCATGGTAGGCACCCGAAAAAACAAAGGTTATTATTATTATAGACATCCAGAGGAAAGAGAAATTTGTTCTGGCTGGGGATTATAGGGAGATCTCAACTAGACTACCATACTCAATTTTGGGTACCATATTTTAAAAGACACAAAGACAAAGTGGTAATGATGTGTATTCAGAGAAAAATAAACAAAATGGTAAGGAAACTTGGAATCATGTCCTAAAAACTACTCATTTGAAGGAATTTAAGTTATCAGTTAAAAGGGAGAATACTGTAAATTCTCTATGTTGCCAGAGGGTAGACATTGGATCAAGACTTCAAGTGAATAAATTTTATATATTAAATATAAATAAGACCTTTATAACAAAGAAAGTTGTCTGAAGATGGGGTAGGATAACTTATTTGTGGGGATTTGTTTGAAACAAAAAATATTTTTTTTAAAAAAAGCCAAACACGGTGGCTTACACCTATAATCCCAACAGTTTGGGAGGCCAAGCAGGGCAGATTGGTTGAGCCTAGGAGTTTGAGACCAGCCTGAGCAACATGGCAAAGTCCCCTCTCTAGAAAAAAATACAAAATACTAGCCAGCATGGTAACACGCATCTGCGGTCCCAGACACTCAGGAAACTGAGGTGGAAGGATTGCTCAAGGGCGGAAGGTCGATGCTGCAGTGAGGCATGATTCTGCCACTGCACTCCAGCCTGTTAATTTGGGATACTATTGGTTGGTAGTAACAAAAGATCCAACTTGAAATAAGTGAAACAATAAAAGGGATTTAGTGGCTTGCATATATATGAAGTCCAGAGGTAGGTTAAGTTTCAGATATAGTTCGATCAGGGCTCCAGCTCAGCTTCTCTACATTTTCCCCACCAGGTCAGTCCTCCTTTGTGTGTCTGCTCCCTTAATGTCTGTCAGCTGCAGCCAGAGTCATATGTCTCTGCATTCATATTCAGTGGAGAGAAAGAGATTCACTTACTTTAACAACCAAACACAAGTCCTAAGTTTCTCTGCTAAGCCAGGCTGAAATAATCACCATGACCAAGGGACTATCATGGACTGATGGGCTTCGGTCCGGGTTATTGCCCATCTTTTAACCAATCCCTCTAGGGAAAGGGAAGAACTGTGTTCTTTCGTTTATGTCACCCCTACAGATGGGGATAGAGATTAAACCCACTCAAATCATACAGTTGCTAAAAAAGAGGTAGGTCTTCAAGGGGAAATCTGGGTGCGACTAGGATAGGCAAGAGGAAGAAAAGCGACTGAGTAGGCAACAGAATCAGGGCCCCAGCAAGTAACAGAAGATATGCTCGGAAACTAATTGGGGAGAACTTTTAAAAGAGACTATCTACAAAGATTTGAAGAAATCTTAGGCTAGCAACATTCTTGTACTCCTCCTGGGCCCAAGGAGACAAGAAGAATGGTTATGATAACCAGGAGAGCTGGGCTGTATGGAGAGAGCCACTGGATAGAAACCCACCTTTAAAGAGGAGGCAGCCAACCCACAGTCACCTGTGAATAAATGCTGGGTCAATAAATGCTCCACTCTTGCTCTCCTCAATCCTCTGATCCCCCACTAGTGGCTCTGGCCAAGTGCAACCACAAAACAGAGGATAAGAGAGCCTTGTTGGTGCAATCTACAGTACAGGTTAGCCTCCCTGGATAAGGAGGGGGTGAGAAGGGTGGAGAATAGATCTGGAATAGCAAATGGAAGCTATTCAGCACAACAACCAAGGGCTATCCTGCACATAATCATCAGCCAAAATATACAGTACTGCATAGGCAAATGTTCTAGTGATCTGATCTTCCGACTTCTCACTTATTACCCCTCTCAGTTCATACTATCCTCTTAGAGTCAGGCAATTACGTAATTAGGCAAACAAAATACAAACAGCTGAGATACATGATAAGCAATTTTAGGATTTAAAAATTTATGAATTTTATTTACATTTTAATATTCCTTGGTTTGCCTGTTTTAGCTGAGCAAGGAAAGCTAAGCATAAAGCTTTTTAAAAAACTAAATTAAATTCAAAATAAAAAATAAATTAGAAAATAAAGTAAACATTTTTAAAAAATCAAGGCTGCGCTTGGTAGCACAGGATCTGAGGCCAGGAGCTTGAGGCCACAGTGCAGTGCGCTATGATTGTGCCTGTGAATATGTGAATAGCCACTGCACTCCAGCCTGGGCAACATAGCAACACCCCGTATCTAAAAACAAAAAACAAAACCTTTTTGTCCACAAGGAAAGAAGAATAAGTGCAAAGAGAAGAATCAAGAGACAAAACTCAGGTAGTCAGTAATAGGAACCCGTTTTGCAGTAACAGCCTTTGATCAGAGTTGACTTCATTTAAATCTGGAGCTTTGTTAGATGTTGTCGTACTACTTAGTGTAATCTTACAATCATAACTTAAATAAACAATCATAACTTAAATAGAGGCTAACATGCTAACCTGAAAACTAAATACTATCTACCATATTCTATGTGAAAATATGTCACAAGTTCAAAAAAGAATTTCTAAGCATAACCCAGTCATTAACTGGGAAATGACCTATAGATGACATGAGATTTCTTTGGAATGGCTGTTAACACAGCATTTTGATGCTAATCACAAAGTATTCCTCCTCTTCTTGAATGTGTTTTCATAGCAGAGAACAGCATTTCTGAAACACTTTTCAAGAATTTCTTCCAAAACTAGAAACTCAAGGAGGCAGTGGTGTCCCAGAAATCTAGAAGTACATTTCCCTAACAGCTTTCAGTGTTCTTGTTACATTGAGAATAGGATAACAAAACACATGAAAAAGAAGTAGAACCCATAATTCAATTATGTTTAATTACATTAGAAAAGAAAATATAACAGATAATTTTTGCATAGTATACACTAAGAAAAGTAACTTTTGGAGGTAAGCTATGGCATTTTTATTTTAAAGAAAGAATAATTTCAAAACGAAAACACCCCAATATTGTCAGGAAAAAAGTAGAGAATAATAGCCCTATTTTTAAAAGAGGTAATAATTACCGAATATATTGTTAGAGAAAACAAAGTACATTTTTAAATCCCACAGTTAAAGGACATAAAATATGTAAGATAATTCTATTGTTCTTATACTGATGTAAAAAACAAACAGGAATACTTAGTTTTTAAAAATAAGATTATGACCAGCCTGGGCAACATAGAGAGACTGTGTCTCAACAAAAAATTAAAAAACATTAGCTGGATACAGTGGTGCATGCCTATGGTCCCAACATCTCAGATGGCTGAGATGGGAGGATCACTTGAGCCCAGGAGTTAAGGCGGCAGTGAGCTAGGATCGCACCACTGCACTCCATCCTCGGAGACAGAGTGATCTTGCTCTGTCTCGTTAAAAAAAAAAAAAAAGAAAAGAAAAGAAAAGAAAAGAAAAAGAAAGAGCGGAAAAAAATTAATTACGAAAAAAGATTAACTAGAGTTTCTTACATTTGGTGGTTTGTGATTCTAAAAAGTGCTTATTTGGTAATATTATGATTTCAAATGGATCTCTGTGAATTCACCATCAAGCTTCTCAAATTAACTATCATATTAGAGTACTTTGAAATGTAAGTTTATAATATCCAAAGTGAGACAATAGAATGTTTTGCTTCCTCTATTACTGATCCTGAATGTTGGCCCTAAGCACTTCACATCGTCTTCTAATTACACAACAGAATCTCTTCCAGATTTTAGGGTAAACAATATGACAAAAACAAAACACATGCACACACATAAGACCTGTAAGAAAAAAAACCTAAGGGAACACAAACAGTCTAAGAAGCAAATGCCCCTGTTTTCTCCATTTTGAAATCCCAATGACAACGATATTGAAACAGAACCAGGTTAACCATAATACAATTTACAGAAATACAATAACACATATATTAGAAAAAATATTAAAACATTACCTTAACTAATCAAAATTCTAAATTCAGTTGCAAAAGACCAGACACACACATATACAATGGCTATGAATAGGAACCAGTGTTTGCAACATCACTATTGACTATAAATGATTCATTAAAAATAATTATATTATTCAGTATAAATTACTCACTATAAATACATTCCAAAACACTAACAAAGACATAAGTATAAATATTCAAATCACAGTGGCATGAGGTACTTGGGGATCTAGGTAGTTTGATAAAGGTGGAACAGAATCCAGCGCAGGAGTGGCTGGGCGTGGTGGCTCACGCCTGTAATCCCAGCACTTTGGGAGGCCAAGGCAGGCGGATCACCTGAGATCAGGCATTCGAGATCAGCCTGGCCAACATGGTGAAACCCCATCTCTACTAAAAGTACAAAAATTAGCCACACGTGGTGCACACACCTGTAATCCCAGCTACTTTGGAGGCTAAGGCAGAAGAATTGCTTGAATACAGGAGGCGGAGGTTGCAGTGAGCCGAGATCACACCACTGCACTGCAGCCTGGGTGACAGAGCGAGAATCTATCTCAAAAAACAAACAAACAAACAAACAAAAAATGCAATGCAAGACTAATCAGAAATGAACAGAATCCAATGCGGGACTAATCAGAAACGAGACTGATAGCTAGGTGCAGTGGCTCACACCTGTGGTCCCAGCACTTTGGGAGGCAAACACAGGAAGATCACTTGAGTCCAAGAGGTCAAGACCAGCCTAGGCAACATAGAGAGACCATGTCTCCACAAAAAATTTTTAAAAAATTAGCCAGGCATGGTGGCATATGCCTGTAGTCCAGCTACTTGAGAGGCTGAGGTGGGAGAATCACTTCAGCCTGGAAGGTCAAGGCTGCAGTGAGCAGTGATCATTCCACTGCACTCCAGTCCAGGTGGCAGAGCAAGTCTCTGTCTCAAAAAAAATAAATAAAAACTAAAAAGGAATGAGACTGGAAATGTAGGCAGGGGCCAAGTCACAAAAAGCCTAAAAATCTAAAAACTGCTGTCCTATCGTTTCATGCTTTTCAAACTGAGATCTGAGTACTCCACGGTAATACAGAAATATGGAAAAACAAAAGTCAAATATAGTACATTTTCCATGTCAAGTTTATGAAAAAAATTTGGGAGTTAAATGCTATTTTTATGTTAAATTCAATGTTACTAATAGAACATAAAATTAATATAAAATTTTCAGACAGAATACAAAACTTCAAAGCAATTTCAGTCTTGCAACAGTCTAATTCAGATTCACTGTTCTTTACTGTTAAGGACAATTTGAGGAGAAGTTTTTTTATGAGCAGGAGAGTGACATGATCAGATTTGTGCTTCGGGAGTATCCCTCAAGGGAAGCAGCATGCAGAAGGAGCTAAAATGTAAGAAACAGGACAGTAATGAAGGTAGGTGACAAACTGAAAAGTTGTAACAGTGAACAAGAGATGAAAAGGACTTGAACCAGAGCTGAGGCTGTGAAAACAAAGAGGGCCAAGAAGATTCCAGAAAGCTTAGGCAGACCAGACAGAGCTTGACTGAATGCACAGTAATTACTCAGTGAGAAAGCTTTTGAGAACTTAATATAAAGGTGTTCAGTTTTTCTAGAGCCAGTACTTCTATAAGGTATTTGATAAACATACCTCTAAAAGCTTCCAGTTAAAAATAATACTTTCAGTGTGCCTTTTAATTATAGGAACTATAAAGTTGTGGGATGCTATTATTATAAATCTGCTATACAAAAAATAAAACAAAATTTGAGATTTATGAAAACTACATTTAATAAAGAAAACACCCATATATTTCAAAGGGTAAGAAGAAATTATTGGGTTTCTACTAGTAAGTTATTAATCAGTATTTTCTAGAAACATAAATACAGTTTGAGAACTAGAGTTATGAATGTCTTTGATCCTTAAAGTGATATTCTAAAATAAAGAAATGAGGCCAGGCGCAGTGGCTCACACCTATAATCTCAGCACTTTGGGAGGCCGAGGCGGGCGGATCACCTGAGGTCAGGAGTTCAAGACCAGCCTGGCCAACATGGCGAAACCACATCTCTACTAAAAAATATAAAAATTAGCCAGGCACGGTGGCAGGCTTACGTAATCCCAGCTACTTGGGAGGCTGAGGCAGGGAGAATCACTTGAACCTGGGAGGCAGAGGTTGCAGTGAGCTGAGGTCGCACCACTGCACTCCAGCCTGGGTGACAGAGTGAGACTACGTCTCAGAAAAAAGAAAAAAAGAAAGAAATGAATGAATAAACACAGACTCTTCTGGAAAAGAACAAGAACTTAGTATTTCAAAAATATCTGATTACTTAATGATTGAACAAAAACCCTATTAATGATTTCATAAGGGTAAATACGTAGTTTTAGCACAGGTGATTTTATGTAGGCCTTACTGGCAAAAAGACACAAAATAAAATAAAGTTAAACTTTCATTAGTAAGTTGACAGTAAAACACAGTCATAAGAAAAAGCAGACATTATAATTAAGGGAAATTGTTAAAACACAAAATACCAAAAAAAAATCATGCAGAACATATTCATGAAAATATTAGTTTAAGAAAAAGTAGATGAAATCTGAAAAATACAAATCCCAGCGTAATTATCAGAAAGCCTCTATCACTAATTAAAACTGTTCCTTTTATTAGACCCTTTGGTATATTTTTCATGTCTATTGCGAAGGGAAATGAGAAAGATACCAACAGCAAAGCAAGAATAGACAGAACGTCTTGAATTTGGGGTCTAAATATTTTTAGAATTAATGCAAGGAATTGTGATAACCAAAACAGCTGACATTCTACAAAGACATTGAGATACTTCTCTATTTCTCTTCTCCTAGACTGTCTATACAAAGAGCTGCTATTTTTTAAATTTGTTTTTTTAAAAAATGCCATCTGCTTCTTCCAAGCCTCCTCCTTCCTGAGCTCCCTTGCAGTCCTCTATTTGTATAGGCAGGGGAGGCTGCTTCCAAGAAATCAGTCCACTGCAGGTGTCCTTAACAGGTAGTATCACAAAACATTACCTGACAGATGGGAAGTGGACCATGGCGGAATGGAAAGAGTTGAAAGACAGATGAGATAAACAATATTGACAGACATTGCATTTTGAAACAAAATACCCCCTCATGCCTACGGGTTATAAGGTTATATGTTCATATTTATTGTGAAGGGCTAAGTAAGGTCTCATTACATAGTAATGGGGCATTAGTCTCATTATTTTATAAGTCACATGGAAGAACTGCCATGCAATTGTCAATAGCCAGCCCTCTTGCAATTTCATGCATCCGGTTACAGGAGGAACTACACAAGTTAGCCCAAATCCGCAACTACCAGGGTAGCCCACCACACACAGTGCAATATATAAATTCAGGTTATATGTGAAACATGTGTGAACATCCAGACAGCAAAGAAATCCTGAAGAATCAAAGAAATGATTTCATGTTTTTGGTAAAATAAAAATATATATGCATAGGAAAAGAGAAAAGGACAACATCCCAGGATAACAATGGTTATCTTTAGGTATCAGAAATATGGGTAATTTCTGTGTTTCCCCTTTGTGCTTCTCTGTCTTTCCTAGCTTTCCTATAATGCGCATGCAGCTTTTGAAATCAGGAAAGAAAAAAAAAGTTAAATAGATGCAGAGTTTCTAATCTTAAAAACAACAGTTAATCTGGATTAAAGACACAGAGTCGCTATCTTTAAATCTCATCCAAGTTACTGAGGAACAAATCCTCCAGTACTGTACTTGGCATAGCAGGAGGCGGCTTCAAGGCTCCAAGGAGCGCAGCAATAACTCTATTCTGGGGCCTTAGCAAACTGAGGAGACTGAGTTGTTTCATAGAAACTTGGTCAAGTGCTGCTGCAACAGCAGCGAAACTCACTCCCAGCTCTCTCGTGCCCCTGCCCCCCTATGGCACTTCCGAGCCCCGGGGACTCTACGCGGGAGCCCCCGCTCCTGTCAAAGTGGTCCCGAAGCTTCCGCCCCCACTACCCACCCCCAGTAAAATGTGTGCTCCACAACTCACCTCCACTCTCCTTCTCCTCCTACTCCTCTACGGGCCGTAGGAGAAGGAAAGAGCGGGCCGAACTTGGAGGCAGCAGCCCCTGATTCCCGTGACCTTGGAGAAGCCGCTTCGCCTCTCAGAGCCTCAGTTTCCCAATCTGCCCCCCTCCCTGGCAGGGCGTCTGCAGGCTAGAAACCCCAAGAGTTCCGTCAAACCGAGGGAGCCGACCACTCCCCAGGACCGCTCTGAGGCGCCCTTATCCCAGCCTGGACACGGAGCGCCGCCCCGCCGCCCCCCGGGACGCGTCGCCCCCAGCACCGTCCCCGTACCTGGCAGTTACTGTCCTGGGGCAGGTTTTTCACCAGGATTTTCCTGCGGTTGCTCAGCTCCCGCCGCATCCGCTGCAGCCGTGCGGCGACCTCCTCAGGGGGGAGCGCGGCGGGCGCCGGGTCCGGGGCGCCCTCGTGCGCTTCGGCTGAGGGGCCCTGCCCGCGCAGTCCGGGCCCCGGCCCCGGCCCCGGCCCCGCCGCGCTGCCCAGGCCCGCGCCCCCCTCCCCGCCGCCGTCTCCCGCCGCCGCCGCCATCTTCCCGGGCGCCCCGCGGCTTTGGACTCCTCGGAGGCTCCAGGGGAAGCGGAGAGAGAAAGCGGGAGGAGGCCCGGGCGAGGGCGAGGCGGGCAGAGGCCGCAGAGTGGGCCCAACCGCGGGGAAGAGGGGCGGCGGGAGGAGGGAGGAGGGAGTAAAGAGAGGCGGCGCCGCAGCCAGCAGCCGGCTGGCGGAGAGAGGAAACCTGAGGCGCCGAGGAGGAGCCCGAGAACCACCTCGCGGGAACCTCCCCCGCCGGCCCCCGGCCCCGGCGTACAGGCGCGCCCCCGCCCGCCTCTCGCGGGTCCGCCGGCGGGGCCGGGCGCCGCCACCCGAACACCTGTGCGGGCGCGGACGGACGGGCGGGCGGGCTCCCCCTCTCCGTGAGGCCTTCGTGAACGCCTAGGGTCGAGCTCTGGGGGTTGCGGCCCCTTTGCGGTGGCTTCGCCGGGCGACTCAGCCCCAGGCGTCTGTCCCCGGGTGGCCCCCCACGTGACGCCGCAGCTCTCCCCCGGCTCCCCTCGAAACTCCCGCGCTGGGGCGGCCCAGGGATTGCGGGGACTGCGGGCGCGAACTCGGGCTTCCCACACCAGGGGTGGGGCTGGAGGGGTGGCAGGAGGGCGCCTCCCGCAGCCCGGCTGGCTCCCGACGGAAAACCCTTCTGCTGAGTTCAAGATGAGCATATTTGGCAAAGTTTGAGTTTACAATGAGATTTTCTGGGGAGTAAAAAGAGGGACATTGTGGGAGAAATTGTATGTGTTTGGTTAAACCTGATCGTAATGTATTTTGCTAGCAGTGTATGAGAGAGCCTGTGCCCTTCACCTGTCCCTCTGTCCCTGTCATGCAGTTCCTAAAATGTAAAACCTGGGTAGTTGGCGTCTGCAACATAGAAAGTGATGCTGAAACAAAAACTAGAATGGAAAAGGAGCTGTGGCAGAGGGGCTGGAGAATACGCTGCTTGGAACATTATTTTAATTGAAACTTGGAGGGAGAGTTACAGTGTAGAACTATACTTAGTCAAACGGATGTCATCAGATCAAACAATCCAGCAGCTTTTGGCACTAGGCCAAATGACCATCAGCGAAGGGAACCATGCATCTTAATTGTGTAGCATACAAGTACATTAGCAAAAAAAAAAAAAAAAAAAAAAAAAGACTTTAACGCTAATTAAAAAAAAACCAAGATGTTTTAAAGTTTTTTTTTTAAATACTACACATTCAGTCCTTACCATGTGCTCCCCCCAACCACACATTTCTAAATGCTTTACATATACGTATTTATTTACTCTTCATGATCATTCAGTTACGTAGGTTTTGTTTTCCTCACTTTACACGTGAGGAAATGGAATCTGTTCTGATTAATTCCAAAGCCCAATGTTCTAAATAGCATAAAATAATTCACCTGTAATCCGTCCACGCAAAAATAATGGCTGCTAATACTTGTATCATTAAAATGATATTCTGCAGTACACCCTTTTATACCACTACTATTCCTGATAACCAAAGGGTAGAAACAACCCAAATGTCCATTTATTGATGAACAGAGAAGCAAAATGTGGGATATATATATGCAATGAAATATTTTTAGCCATGAAAAGGAATTAAGGACCCCTACAAGGTGGACGAAACTCCAAAGCATTAAATGAAAGAAGCCAGAGACAAAAGGTCATATATTGTATGATACCATGCATATAAAATATCAGAATGGGTAGATTCATAGAGTGGAACACAGATTGGTATTTACCAAGGGCTGGAAGAGAAGGTAATGGGCGCAAACATCCTTAGGGAATGATGAAAATCTAGTTTTGGAACTAGACAGAGGTGGCAGTAGCCCAATAATGTGAACGTACTAAATAGTCACTAAACTATTCACTTTTAAAATGTTAATTTCATTATGTGACTATTACTACATAAAAATGTTTTTGAAAGATATTCTGTAGTTTACAGCTCTGTTTTCTGGTTTTTACAGTATGTCTCCTAAATCCCTTTATATGCCAATATATTTGAATACCATGGTTTTTATGACTGCATATTATTCTATTGAATTAAATAATTCACTTATTTCCTAGTATTAGACATGTTTATCTATAGTAAACAGCACTCAGTTTAACCCTCTATGCATAATTGAAGATCATTACTTTTCCATAGAATGAAGAACTAGAAGCAAAATTTCTGCATCAAAGAGTAAACATATTTAAAGATTTTTAGTATGTATTTCCAAACTACCTCAGTTTTACCTATCACAAGCATTGTATGATAGCACTTATTTCTCTGCTTGCATCCATGATATTCTAATATCAAAGGAATGTATCATTTTGCTTTTAAATTGTATTCCTTTGATTTTAAAAGGTATACATTTTAAACTCCAATAAAGCCCTACCTTGTAGAGCTGACAGACTTTGAAAAGTACATTCTTTAAAGAAGCGTGAATAGCCTTAGCATAGGCTGTGACCTTGTGTCATTCATTATGTTTCACAACGTATATATTCCAAATGAATACCACCTCCTTGATATTTATTAAATGTCCCTTGTGTGGTGGATAATACATATATAAAGGCACTAAGAAGACAGAAATAGTAAAATAATGCTCCTGTACAATAGGGGCTAAGTCTCACTGAGAAAAAATTATGCAATGATTATAATTAAATATAATAAACATACAAATGGATAGTGGTCTGAATCTAACTTTAGTGATTGCTTTTGCTCCACATGTTTTCCAAAGTGCTTTTTTTTTTCCCTCAGACGGAGTCTTGCTCTGTTGCCCAGGCTGGAGTGCAGTGGCGTGGTCTTGACTCACTGCAACCTCCGCCTCCTGGGTTCAAGCAATTCTCCTGCCTTAGGCTCCCGAGTAGCTGGAACTACAGGCATGTGCCACCATGCCCAGCTAATTTTTTGTATTTTTTGTAAAGTCGAGGTTTCACCGTGTTAGCCAGGATGGTCTCGATCTCCTGACCTCATGATCTGCCTGCCTCAGCCTCCTCAAGTGCTGGGATTACAGGCGTGAGCCACCGCATTCAGCCCCAAAGTACTTTTTTTGGAATTGACTTTATAATCTATGGCAAATTATTCTGCATAGTTTCTGTGGTAGCAAATAGTCACCTCTTAGAGATGGGTTTAATTTTTGGAAATAATTAAATGTTATTTGAGGTTAAGTCTGGTGAATGAATCAGGTGTTGATTATGTTTTGGGGGTTATGATAATATAATTGCAGCTTTGGCCCCAATGGGGACATGATTACAATGTTATCAAGTTATTAAACCAATTTTATTAAGTGACTACTTGGAATTGATCCCACTCCTTGTGCAATATTGCTATATTGTATAGGGTAGTGGCTTTCAAACTTTTTTGACCCAATCTAGTGGGAAATATATGCCACAGTGGGAAATATATTTTATGTCACAATTCAGTAAACACACACACACAATCGAAATGAAGATTTCACAAAACATCACACCCCTACATCATGTAGCACATTCTAGTATTTCCTATTCTTTTCTATTCTATTCCGTTTTTAAATTGCTTGAATTACACAGTTGATTTTGCATATCACTAATGAGTCCTTACTCACATTTTGATAAACACTGCCCTGGATTTCAAATCAAGTATGTTTTACATTTGCTCAACTGTTTTCAAGGAATTAGGGGAAATGGCAGAATCTACTGGTTAAAAATAATTTAAAACTGAATTAATTGTTATTGCCACAGAAAAGAAATGGATGGAAACTGCAAAGACTTTGGAATGCCACTGTAATTCCAAAGAGTTCCTCGCATTCCAGGCTTAGCCTGACTCTTTAAATAGCTGCTTCCATGGCATACTAAAGGAACACTCTAATCTGAACTTGAAGTGGAGTACAATTATCAAGCGGCAATATATTTACCGATACCCGCAGGTAATTATCATGATCTATATAATGACCGTGTTCTTAAAATATGAGCCCTATGCTAGCTTTAGCCTTTATTTTTTAAAATATTGGTGGTAATTTTTGTGTGTTTTTAAAGTTCTGCAATTGGGGAAAACGCTAGAAATGTTTACTAAGTCTCAGTTTAATAATAATAGTAATAACAACAGCTTCTTGTATCCAAACTCTTATGCTTATATGTTATGATAATATGATGAAAATAAGTTAAGTATGTGAAAAGACCTTGTAAACTATAAACAGTACACATTATTCATTTAGCAGTATTTGTTGAATGTCTATAATGTACCAGACACTGTACAACAACACACCGGATTTGATTGATTTTTATTCAGGAATGGACTTTTCCCTGAGGAAAGTAATTGCAATTCTGTAATTGTAAATTCCGTGTCATAAGCGCTGTGAATAAAGTACTCTTTGTAGCACAGAGAGGCGTTCAATTTTGACTTAGAGGAAGCCATTATGAGGAGCTAGGTCTTAAGGACAAGTAGGAGTTTTCTAGATGAAATGGGGCAAGTACTGAAACAGGAAACAGAAAGAGGCCCAAAGGCCTCAAAGGGACTGGTAGGTCTGTGGAAGAATAAGTTTGGCATTTATGAAGACTATAGTTCTTTTGGGAGAGCAGCAGGAAATAAACGAGAAAGGTAGAAGATGTCATTCCAGTTTAAAGAAGTTGATTCCATTTTAAGTCAATACTTCAGTATGGCATAAAAGGCAGTCAAATAGAGAATTAGAACATTAGAGGCTTTGTGGCAGGGAAGTGACATGATCAGATTTGGCATTTTAAAATGTAATTCTGACAATCAAGACAATGAATTTATTGGTTCTTATGTTAGGGAGACCAGTTAGAAATCTTTTGAAACACAGTAGAAATATTTAAGGGCTTATACTGGCATAGAATAATAATAATAACAGCAATTAAGTATATAGAGCTTTACGTAGGTTAGCTAAGCTTTTATTCATTCCCTTTTTCTTTGTATTATTTCATTTAAAACCTGTGATGTAATTTCACAACCAACCTGTGATGTTGCTAGTATGTACCTATTTACCAATGAGGAATCAAAGGCAGAGAAGGTCAGGAAGGTCAGGAGCCTTGTTTGACGTCACACAGCAGGCAGGGGCCCCAGGGTTCCAATGCAAATCCATCTGCTTTTGGAGCCCAGGTGTGTAACCTTGTGTAACTGTAGCCAGAGAAGGAGCTGGATCTGTGAGACTTTTCTGAGAAAAACACATAGAGCAAAGAAGCATCAGAATATAGTGACAAGAGAGCAGGATCTAGAGTCAAACTACCTGAATTCAATTTTGTGTAACTGGAACAACAATTAGGTTGGTGCACAAGTAATTGTGGTTTTTGCCATTACTTTAGTAATGGGACCACCATCCTACACTAAAGTAATGGCAAAAACCACAATTACTTGTGCACCAACCTAATATTTAAAGCATGAAAGACTGTTTTAAATGTGCTGAGCCTTAGACTCTTTCTCTCTAAAACAGAGATGATAACAAAACCTATAAGGCTATCATTAAAGGGTGTTATGAAGATTAGATGAGATTCTATCTATCATCTATCTATCTATCTATCTATCTATCTATCTATCTATCTATCTATCTATCTATCTATATCTATCTATCTATCTATCTATTTTTGAGACACAGTCTCACTTTGACACCCAGGCTGGAGTGCAGTAGCACTATCACAGCTCACTGCATCCTTGACCTCCTGGGCTCAAGCTATCCTCCGCTTCAGCTCCCTAAGTAGCTGGGATTGCAAGCATGTACTGATTTTTTTTAGAGTTAGGGTTTCACCATGTTACCCAGGCTGGCCTCAAACTCCTGAGCTCAAGCCATCTGCCTGCCTCAGTCTCCCAAAGTGCTAGGATTGCAGGTGTGAGCCACTGCTCCCAGCCGAGATGAGGTACTATCTATAAAGGGATAGCAGAGTGCTTAGCAAAAGGGCTAGACAAAAGTCGGTCATGTTGAAATATTAATAATTATAATAAATAAGTATTTTTGAAAATCTTAGGCCAGGCCCAGTGGCTCATGCCTGTTAATCCCAGCACTTTGGAATGCCGAGGTGGGAGGATCGTTTGAGGCCAGGTGTTTGAGACCAGCCTAGGCAACAAAGGGAGACTCTATCTGTACAAAAATAAAAAAAAATAAAACTCTTGGTGACCTATCGGATGTCAGCAAATAAAATGCTATATTATGCTTTCTCATATAAGAGATTGCATGGGTGTGGATGCTGCAACTGAAAGAGGTAGCAATTTAGGAAGTCATGTTACCAAACTTGATTTAGACATCTGAGCTTCAAATATTGCAGGACATATAGATTAAAAAGACCCAAAAGATTAGCATGGTGACCCACACGTATAGTCCCAGCTACTCAGGCGGCTGAGGCAGGAGGATTGCTTGAACCTGGGAGGTTGAGGCTGCAGTGAGCCATGACCACACCACTGTGCTCCAGCCTAGGTGATAGAGTGAGACCCTGACTCAAAAAAAAAAAAAAAAAAAGGCCAGACCCAGAAGACAGTTTAGAAACTGTAGGAGAACATGGTAGTTAAAAAATGAGGCTGGATGAGATCATCCAAGCTAAGTCTGTAGATTGATAGAGAAGTCCAAGAAATAGGACTATAGGGACCAACTTAAGAAAGGAAAGGAAGTAGAAAGTATTTGGCACTTTTGTTAAGATTCTGCTTGTACTGTTTATGTGCCCAGCCCACAAAATGAGAGCCAGGTAAAAATGAAAAAGATGTCAGGCAAAACTAGTTGGATTACATTAGGTATTATTCTCTGTATTCCTGTCGCCTCGTACCTTATTGGTGTTCAGCTCCTAATCCTTGGCCCCAGCTTCCCATGATAGCTTCTGGCACGTCACCTCCTTGGTTTCTGTGTCTTCACAGTATTGACCTTGAATGTCTTTGACTTCCTTCTTGGATCACAAGCAGAACCAACTTACCATTCACTGCTTTCTGCTACTTACCTTGCAATCTGTGTCATACCCACTATTTAAAAAACCCCAAATTAAGGGGAAAAAAGGAAATGAACAAAGAAAGAGTGACTTCAGAGAAGCCAAGGAAGCAAAAGGTTTCAAGGAGAGTGTTAATACATTCATGCAGCAGAGAGGACAAATAGAATGAGGACTATAAAGGAGATACAATTGTGCATCTCTTCACAAGGGAGATATGGTCTGAGAAATGCATCATCAGGCAATTTCACTGCTGTGCAAACATCACAGAATGTACATACACAAACCTAGATGGTGTAGCCTACTCCACACCTAGGATATATGGCATAGCTTATTGCTCCTAGGCTACAAACTTGTACAGCATGTTACCCTACTGAATACTGTAAGCGATTATAACACAATGGTATTTGTGTATCTAAATATATCTAAACATGGAAAAAATACAGCAAATATATAAAGGATAAGAACATGGCATACCTGTGTATGGAACTTGCCATGAATAGAGCTTGCAAGACTGGAAGCTCTGGGTGAGTGAGTGATGGGAGGTAAGTGAATGTGAAGACCTAGGACATGATTGTACACTGTAGGCTTTATAACTACTGTATACTTAGGCTACACTAAATTTATTTTTTTAAAATTTTCTTTCTTTGATAATAAACTTAGCTTACTCTATTTTACTTTATAAACTTTAAAAATTTTGTAACCTTTTTAATCTTTTGTAGCACACTTAGCTTAAAGCAAACACATTGTATAGCTGCACAAAAAATATTTCTTTATATCCTTATTCTGTAAGCTTTTTTTCTATTTCAAATGTATTTCTTTATTCTACTTTTTAAGTGGTTTTTAAAACACAAACACACACAACAGCCTAGGCCTCCTCAGGAGCAGGATTATCAATATTGCTGTCTTCCGCCTCCACTTCTTGTCCCATTGGAAGATTTTCAGGGCAATAACAGGCATGGAGCTGTCATCTCCTATGACAGCAATGTCTTCTTCTGGAATACCTCCTGAAGGACCTGCCTGGGGCCCTTCTTGAGGAGTATGTTTATTTACACCAGCATCACCACAAACACATGCGTAATACGTTGTATTATGACTGTAGGACGGCTGAGACATCACTAGGTGGTAGGAATTTTTTAGCTCCATTACAATCTTATGGGACCACCATCCTACATGTGGTTCATTGTTGACTGAAACGTCATTAAGCGGCGCATGACGATCACTGGATTTGGCCGTTAGGAAGCTCCTGGTGCCTTTGAATGGGAGCAACTTCCATAAACAGGCGTGTTTATTGAAGGAGAGAGAATAGGGGAGAGTGATATATTTTTTAAAAAGTTCAATAAACTTTAAACCTTCTAATTTTCTCCAGAAGCAGAAGGAATCATCCTCCGATAGTGGGAAGATTTTAGCAGGAAATTAAAATTTGTTGTCTTCTTAGGTGATTTACATATATTTAACTCTCACAAGCACTGTTTGGGGTGCATATTATTAACCCTACATTATAAATAAGTCTCCTGACATAATGAAGTTAGGAAAACTGCCTAAAGCCGTACAGCCAGTAAGAGGCAAATTTAGAACTCAAACCCAGGTCTGTCCCCACATTCTCCGCTTTTCTTACCGCATTCAGATTTAGAGCCACCAAGGGGAATGTGAAAGTGTAGACATGATGATAGCAGTAGTAGTATAAATATTATTACTTATACACAAGTATATAGTAATAGTAACAATGATGAGGAAGATGAATCAATAGTGGTGCTGATGAAAACAGAGGAATGAAATTTCTGCTATTCAAAATTTAACTGCAGTCATGGCCTCATATCTAACTTTATGCAGTAAAACACAGTGCCTGTGAGTACTTACAACTAAATGATGTTACTTAATACAAATGACTTTTCTTAGTTTAAATTTAGCCACAGTGTCACTCATAGACTTTTTGTTTGTCATAATCCAAACATACCTTAAAAATATTTTAAGCCCTTACTCTAATACAAATTTGTATTTATTTTTTTTGTATAGTTTTGGAAGATATAAAAATTATAAATATGCAAACCACAAACATTTCCCTTGGACCTTGAATTGTATGAAATGACACAAAAAGAGTTGTACTCTTGGACATTAAGCTTAGATTCTTTTGGCACTTCCTTTCTGAATTGTGGAAGTCTAAGAGAGTAGTATACTTTCTATCAGAAAGGTAATTTATAAAACTGGCAGAATGGTAGCTATAAAATTACAGAAAAAGCCATGGAGCAGGCAGCATGAATGTTTGAAAGGTAATAAAGTATAACCCAGTTATCCAGCAGGGAAATAAGTCTTTTTAAATTATAAAAATTTTGTATAGGATGGAGGGACTTACCATTTAAGTATGTGACATTAAAAATCATTTTGCTGAAACTCTTTTAAAATAACATATATTAAGGTATACATATTTACCTCCTAAAATAGATGACATTCAACTTGAATTGCCCTTTTGTGATGATTCCAGTAATAGAGTGATTACCCTCTGGGTATATTGAGGATTATAGGTTGATTTCTTCTTATATTAAATGGCTCCATAAAGCTATACCTTCTTTATTCTTGTGTCTGCTTTTTATAGTTTTTTTTTTTTGTCACCTTCCTTATCAATGCACATTTCTTGTGGCTGTCCATGTACTCACACGAACTCATTCACGCTTGTAACATTAAACCAGTCCATACACCCGTACACTAAACCCATCCACTACAGCCATGCACATGTAAATAAAGGTAGAATTTGCGCATGCTTTTGCTTATTATCTACAATGGGAGCCTCTTTGCAGGCTCCCATTCCATTTTCCACCTGGCTTCCTGGCCTTGGTTTGATTTCTTACTGCTCCTGCCACTTAAACTTGATTGTGTAGGTGTACCTTTCAGATCTCCCTTCTAGAGAACACGCTGTCTGAGTGTAGTTGGCCAGCAGCCTCCAGCTAGTGGCTATACCTATAGATCTGCAGCATTCGTACTCAGGCCTCTCTCCCCTCTCCCCAACACTGCTCCCAGGCAATGCCTGAGTACAGTGGAGTACTATTGCTGGGCCATTTCTGCCTGACAGAAGCTTCTTCTAATGGACGGCCTTTGCGAGAAGCCTTCCCAATCACCCGGTCAAGACTTTTCAGAGCTGCACTGCAGCCTAGAGCTCTTCCTACCCCATTTTTTCTCCGTCCCTCTTTTCTTTCACAAGTGTCACACCTGCTTTGTGGTTTGAAATCTCTCCCCACCTACTCCTGCTCCTCTCCCTTTTATCTTTCACAGATGTTTTCACCAAAATTGTTTTCACATATTATTTTGGCTTGGTGTCTGCTACTCAGAGGCTGTCAACTGACACACTTGGCAAAAAAAGGCCTGAGAAAGCAGGCAGTAAAATTAGAGTTGGGGACTGCTCACCCGTGTCTGGCTGGCAGGGAGGATCTGATCCCAAGTGGAATGTGAGAAATGAATACTGCTTGGGAATGCATCCTGGTGGAGGGGAACAGATTTGCTAATGTAAACATTTAGGCACTTGGGAGATATAGGGAGAATGATGTCTACAAGAATGGTGCTATCGGCTGATTATCTCAAAGTTCTATGGATTCCTGCAGAGGGATGAGAAACTGAGACATAATGAAACAGTAAAAGGCAAAGTATGAGAGACAGAGAGGTTGTTTAACTTGGAGTGCTTTCTTGGGTCAAGGAGTTTAACATCATTGCAAGGAAAACCCCATCTCTACCCCCAAGATGGGGCAAACTCACTGTATAGTAGCTCCCCAGAAGCCTAGAGGCAGTGATGGCCTATTTTGGGTGAACTGGAAATACTGGAGTTGCCATGGCAAATGGTAGAGGAAGAAAAATATAAAGGTTGCTGGAAGTGAATTCATAATGCAAGACCAGAAAGCCACAGCATTTCACATTATGTTCCGCAGCACGGCTCAGATAACACATTATTCTCCAAGGCCATCAGGAATGCACTGGTGAGAGGGGCATCAACATCAGTAAGAAGTTTAGTGGTGGCTCTCCTTGTGGGTCACAGCTGAAGCTGTCACAGAGTTGGGTTCATTAATAGCAATAGAGACGATAGTACCCGAAGAAGGCAGAGGTCAGGAAACAATGCTTAACTGCCAGAAGTCAGAGGGCTGCCATGATTATAACTGCCAGCAATATTGGAATAGCTGTCAAGGGACATGACACACAAGAAGTTGTGGAAATGACTTACAGAATCTGGTGTCTCCAGGGGAAAAATAGAAAGGTAGCCAAAGAGATTGCCGTTTAACATCTATCATCAGAAATAGGCAAGAACAGAGAAGGCAGCAGGACAAAGGTAGTTGTGCCAATAAAAAATCATAATTCACCATTCCCTTCCTGTATCATGAGATGATTTTCAGACCCAGAAGGCAGTGATCGAGATGTGGCTGTTTCTAAAGAAGCACTGTGCAATACCATAAGTATAAACTGCAGTGATTTCCCCAGTCCCACCCCAAAGGGACCTGCACCCATTTACTTATGTGACTATGCACTAGCGAGAGAAGAATAAACACACATAGAGGGCTTTGGACACACTGTTTGAGCTGATATTGATGCCTGAAGACTTAAAGTATCATCAGGGTCCCCTGTTACATTTGGGGTTTATCATGTAGATCCTTAGCTAGTGGGGTAAGAACTATCATAGCATGGAAGGCCCAGAGGAAGCCTCTGAAACAACCACTTTCCTGAGCCAAGATAGTGAATCAAAAGTAACGTTGCATCTCAGAAATGATGACAGACATTAACACCACTGTGATGGATAACTTTATGTGTCAACTTGGCTGGGCCACAGTGCACAGATATTTGGTCAAATATTATTCCAGATGTCTTTGTGAGATTTATATTTAACTCAGTGGACATTAAGTAAAACACATTGCCATCCAAAATGTGAGTGGGCTTCATCCAATCAGTTGAAGGTCCTAATGGAACAAAAAACTGACCTTTTCAGAGCAAGAGCAAATTCTGACAATAGACTTTGTTCAGACTTCATCTGCAACATTTTCTCTTCCTAGCTTGCCAGCAGACTGCCTTCAGACTTGAACTGGGACTCTTTCCTGGATCTCTAGCCTGCCAGCCTCCCCCATCAGATTTTGGATTCATCAAGCTTCCACAATCATATGGGCCAATTTGTTAAAAATCTCTCTTTCTCCACAGACATACACACACACACACACACACACACACACACACACACACACACACACACACCCTTTATTGGTTTTGTTGCTCTGGAGAGCCCTGGCGAATCCAACCACCATTAAAGATTTAAAGGATGCATGGGGAGTGGTCCTGATCATACCTCCATTGACTTCATTGAAATCTCCAATCTGAAGTCTATAGAAACCACATGGATTCTGGAGAATGACTATAGATTTCCACATGCTCAACCAAGTAGTAGCGCCAATCATAGTTGCTGTGTGAGACATGATGTTGATGTAAATCTGTCAGGCCTCAGCTTTAGAGTATGCTGCCATTGATTTGGTGATTGTATTCTTATCTATTCCAATCAGAAAAGAGGATCCAAAACAGTTCACATTGGCATGAACTGGACAAGGTTAATTTACACTTTTGTCCTCTGGGTTACATTCACGCTGCCCTCTGTCATCATCGGGTTTAGAATCTGTAGCATCACATTGATCCAATATATCAGTGATATAATGCTGATCTGGCAGGACTAGCAAGAGGTGCCTTATATGCTGGAGGCCTTGAGAAGGTACTTCAGAGATCCAGAAGGCAGGAGATAAGACCTCTATAGAACCCAGGACCTGCCACTTCAGTAAAGTTTTTAAGAATTCGGTGACCGGGGGGGCGGAGCAAGATGGCCGAATAGTAACAGCTCCAGTCTCCAACTCCCAGCGCGAGCGACACAGAAGACCGGTGATTTCTGCATTTTCAACTGAGGTACTGGGTTCATCTCACTGGGGAGTGCCAGACGATCGGTGCTGGTCAGCTGCTGCAGCCCGACCAGCGAGAGCTGAAGCAGGGCGAGGCATTGCCTCACCTGGGAAGCCCAAGGGGGAAGGGAATCCCTTTTCCTAGCCAGGGGAACTGAGACACACAACACCTGGAAAATCGGGTAGCTCCCACCCCAATACTGCGCTTTAAGCAAACAGGCACACCAGGAGATCATATCCCACACCTGGCCGGGAGGGTCCCACACCCACGGAGCCTCCCTCATTGCTAGCACAGCAGTCTGTGATCTACCGGCAAGGCAGCAGTGAGGCTGGGGGAGGGGCGCCCGCCATTGCTGAGGCTTAAGTAGGTAAACAAAGCTGCTGGGAAGCTCCAACTGGGTGGAGCTCACAGCAGCTCAAGGAAACCTGCCTGTCTCTGTAGACTCCACCTCTGGGGACAGGGCAATAACAAACGCAGCCGAAACCTCTGCAGACGCAAACGACTCTGTCTGACAGCTTTGAAGAGAGCAGTGGATCTCCCAACACGGAGGTTGAGATCTGAGAAGGGACAGACTCCCTGCTCAAGTGGGTCCCTGACCCCTGAGTAGCCTAACTGGGAGACATCCCCCACTAGGGGCAGTCTGACACCCCACACATCACAGGGTGGAGTACACCCCTGAGAGGAAGCTTCCAAAGCAAGAATCAGACAGGTACACTCGCTGTTCAGAAATATTCTATCTTCTGCAGCCTCTGCTGCTGATACCCAGGCAAACAGGGTCTGGAGTGGACCTCAAGCAATCTCCAACAGACCTACAGCTGAGGGTCCTGACTGTTAGAAGGAAAACTATCAAACAGGAAGGACACCTACACCAAAACCCCATCAGTACATCACTATCATCAAAGACCAGAGGCAGATAAAACCACAAAGATGGGGAAAAAGCAGGGCAGAAAAGCTGGAAATTCAAAAAATAAGAGCGCATCTCCCCCAGCAAAGGAGCGCAGCTCATCGCCAGCAACGGATCAAAGCTGGACGGAAAATGACTTTGACGAGATGAGAGAAGAAGGCTTCAGTCCATCAAATTTCTCAGAGCTAAAGGAGGAATTACGTACCCAGCGCAAAGAAACTAAAAATCTTGAAAAAAAAGTGGAAGAATTGATGGCTAGAGTAATTAATGCAGAGAAGGTCATAAACGAAATGAAAGAGATGAAAACCATGACACGAGAAATACGTGACAAATGCACAAGCTTCAGTAACCGACTCGATCAACTGGAAGAAAGAGTATCAGCGATTGAGGATCAAATGAATGAAATGAAGCGAGAAGAGAAACCAAAAGAAAAAAGAAGAAAAAGAAATGAACAAAGCCTACAAGAAGTATGGGATTATGTAAAAAGACCAAATCTACGTCTGATTGGGGTGCCTGAAAGTGAGGGGGAAAATGGAACCAAGTTGGAAAACACTCTTCAGGATATCATCCAGGAGAACTTCCCCAAACTAGTAGGGCAGGCCAACATTCAAATCCAGGAAATACAGAGAATGCCACAAAGATACTCCTCGAGAAGAGCAACTCCAAGACACATAATTGCCAGATTCACCAAAGTTGAAATGAAGGAAAAAATCTTAGGGGCAGCCAGAGAGAAAGGTCGGGTTACCCACAAAGGGAAGCCCATCAGACTAACAGCAGATCTCTCGGCAGAAACTCTCCAAGCCAGAAGAGAGTGGGGGCCAATATTCAACATTCTTAAAGAAAAGAATTTTCAACCCAGAATTTCATATCCAGCCAAACTAAGTTTCATAAGTGAAGGAGAAATAAAATCCTTTACAGATAAGCAAATGCTTAGAGATTTTGTCACCACTAGGCCTGCCTTACAAGAGACCCTGAAGGAAGCACTAAACATGGAAAGGAACAACCGGTACCAGCCATTGCAAAAACATCCCAAAATGTAAAGACCATCGAGGCTAGGAAGAAACTGCATCAACTAACGAGCAAAATAACCAGTTAATATCATAATGGCAGGATCAAGTTCACACATAACAATCTTAACCTTAAATGTAAATGGACTAAATGCTCCAATTAAAAGACACAGACTGGCAAACTGGATAAAGAGTCAAGACCCATCAGTCTGCTGTATTCAGGAGACCCATCTCACACGCAGAGACATACATAGGCTCAAAATAAAGGGATGGAGGAAGATTTACCAAGCAAATGGAGAACAAAAAAAAGCGGGGGTTGCAATACTAGTCTCTGATAAAACAGACTTTAAACCATCAAAGATCAAAAGAGACAAAGAAGGCCATTACATAATGGTAAAGGGATCAATTCAACAGGAAGAGCTAACTATCCTAAATATATATGCACCCAATACAGGAGCACCCAGATTCATAAAGCAAGTCCTTAGAGACTTACAAAGAGACTTAGACTCCCATACAGTAATAATGGGAGACTTCAACACTCCACTGTCAACATTAGACAGATCAACGAGACAGAAAGTTAACAAGGATATCCAGGTATTGAACTCATCTCTGCAGCAAGCAGACCTAATAGACATCTATAGAACTCTCCACCCCAAATCAACAGAATATACATTCTTCTCAGCACCACATCGTACTTACTCCAAAATCGACCACGTAATTGGAAGTAAAGCACTCCTCAGCAAATGTACAAGAACAGAAATTATAACAAACTGTCTCTCAGACCACAGTGCAATCAAACTAGAACTCAGGACTAAGAAACTCAATCAAAACCGCTCAACTACATGGAAACTGAACAAGCTGCTCCTGAATGACTACTGGGTACATCACGAAATGAAGGCAGAAATAAAGATGTTCTTTGAAACCAATGAGAACAAAGATACAACATACCAGAATCTCTGGGACACATTTAAAGCAGTGTGTAGAGGGAAATTTATAGCACTAAATGCCCACAAGAGAAAGCAGGAAAGATCTAAAATTGACACTCTAACATCGCAATTAAAAGAACTAGAGAAGCAAGAGCAAACACATTTGAAAGCTAGCAGAAGGCAAGAAATAACTAAGATCAGAGCAGAACTGAAGGAGATAGAGACACAAAAAACTCTCCAAAAAATCAATGAATCCAGGAGTTGGTTTTTTGAAAAGATCAACAAAATTGACAGACCACTAGCAAGACTAATAAAGAAGAAAAGAGAGAAGAATCAAATTGATGCAATTAAAAATGATAAAGGGGATATCATCACCGACCCCACAGAAATACAAACTACCATCAGAGAATACTATAAACACCTCTACGCAAATAAACTGGAAAATCTAGAAGAAATGGATAATTTCCTGGACACTTACACTCTTCCAAGACTAAACCAGGAAGAAGTTGAATCCCTGAATAGACCAATAGCAGGCTCTGAAATTGAGGCAATAATTAATAGCCTACCAACCAAAAAAAGTCCAGGACCAGATGGATTCACAGCTGAATTCTACCAGAGGTACAAGGAGGAGTTGGTACCATTCCTTCTGAAACTATTCCAATCAATAGAAAAAGAGGGAATCCTCCCTAACTCATTTTATGAGGCCAACATCATCCTGATACCAAAGCCTGGCAGAGACACAACAAAAAAAGAGAATTTTAGACCAATATCCCTGATGAACATCGATGCAAAAATCCTCAGTAAAATACTGGCAAACCGGATTCAGCAACACATCAAAAAGCTTATCCACCATGATCAAGTGGGCTTCATCCCTGGGATGCAAGGCTGGTTCAACATTCGCAAATCAATAAACATAATCCAGCATATAAACAGAACCAAAGACAAGAACCACATGATTATCTCAACTGATGCAGAAAAGGCTTTTGACAAAATTCAACAGCCCTTCATGCTAAAAACGCTCAATAAATTCGGTATTGATGGAACGTACCTCAAAATCATAAGAGCTATTTATGACAAACCCACAGCCAATATCATACTGAATGGGCAAAAACTGGAAAAATTCCCTTTGAAAACTGGCACAAGACAGGGATGCCCTCTCTCACCACTCCTATTCAACATAGTGTTGGAAGTTCTGGCTAGGGCAATTAGGCAAGAGAAAGAAATCAAGGGTATTCAGTTAGGAAAAGAAGAAGTCAAACTGTCCCTGTTTGCAGATGACATGATTGTATATTTAGAAAACCCCATTGTCTCAGCCCAAAATCTCCTTAAGCTGATAAGCAACTTCAGCAAAGTCTCAGGATACAAAATTAATGTGCAAAAATCACAAGCATTCTTATACACCAGTAACAGACAAACAGAGAGCCAAATCAGGAATGAACTTCCATTCACAATTGCTTCAAAGAGAATAAAATACTTAGGAATCCAACTTACAAGGGATGTAAAGGACCTCTTCAAGGAGAACTACAAACCACTGCTCAGTGAAATAAAAGAGGACACAAACAAATGGAAGAACATACCATGCTCATGGATAGGAAGAATCAATATCGTGAAAATGGCCATACTGCCCAAGGTAATTTATAGATTCAATGCCATCCCCATCAAGCTACCAATGAGTTTCTTCACAGAATTGGACAAAACTGCTTTAAAGTTCATATGGAACCAAAAAAGAGCCCGCATCTCCAAGACAATCCTAAGTCAAAAGAACAAAGCTGGAGGCATCACGCTACCTGACTTCAAACTATACTACAAGCCTACAGTAACCAAAACAGCATGGTACTGGTACCAAAACAGAGATATAGACCAATGGAACAGAACAGAGTCCTCAGAAATAATACCACACATCTACAGCCATCTGATCTTTGACAAACCTGAGAGAAACAAGAAATGGGGAAAGGATTCCCTATTTAATAAATGGTGCTGGGAAAATTGGCTAGCCATAAGTAGAAAGCTGAAACTGGATCCTTTCCTTACTCCTTATATGAAAATTAATTCAAGATGGATTAGAGACTTAAATGCTAGACCTAATACCATAAAAATCCTAGAGGAAAACCTAGGTAGTACCATTCAGGACATATGCATGGGCAAAGACTTCATGGCTAAAACACCAAAAGCAATGGCAGCAAAAGCCAAAATTGACAAATGGGATCTCATTAAACTAAAGAGCTTCTGCACAGCAAAAGAAACTACCATCAGAGTGAACAGGCAACCTACAGAATGGGAGAAAATTTTTGCAATCTACTCATCTGACAAAGGGCTAATATCCAGAACCTACAAAGAACTCAAACAAATTTACAAGAAAAAACAAACAACCCCATCAAAAAGTGGGCAAAGGATATGAACAGACATTTCTCAAAAGAAGACATTCATACAGCCAACAGACACATGAAAAAATGCTCATCATCACTGGCCATCAGAGAAATGCAAATCAAAACCACAATGAGATACCATCTCACACCAGTTAGAATGGCGATCATTAAAAAGTCAGGAAACAACAGGTGCTGGAGAGGATGTGGAGAAATAGGAACACTTTTACACTGTTGGTGGGATTGTAAACTAGTTCAACCATTGTGGAAAACAGTATGGCGATTCCTCAAGGATCTAGAACTAGATGTACCATATGACCCAGCCATCCCATTACTGGGTATATACCCAAAGGATTATAAATTATGCTGCTATAAAGACACATGCACACGTATGTTTATTGCAGCACTATTCACAATAGCAAAGACTTGGAATCAACCCAAATGTCCATCAGTGACAGATTGGATTAAGAAAATGTGGCACATATACACCATGGAATACTATGCAGCCATAAAAAAGGATGAGTTTGTGTCCTTTGTAGGGACATGGATGCAGCTGGAAACCATCATTCTTAGCAAACTATCACAAGAACAGAAAACCAAACACCGCATGTTCTCACTCATAGGTGGGAACTGAACAATGAGATCACTTGGACTCAGGAAGGGGAACATCACACACAGGGGCCTATCATGGGGAGGGGGGAGGGGGGAGGGATTGCATTGGGAGTTATACCTGATGTAAATGACGAGTTGATGGGTGCAGCACACCAACATGGCACAAGTATACACATGTAACAAACCTGCACGTTATGCACATGTACCTACAACTTAAAGTATAATAATAATAAATAAATTAAAAAAAAAAAAAAAAGAATTCGGTGACCAGGGCCAGGCACAGGACTTCTCCTCCAAAGTAAAAGACAATTTGCTGCATCTTGTATCTCCTACTAAGAATAAGGAAAGGCAACACCTGTTGGACTTCTCGGAATTCTGGAGGCAACCCCATCCACACTTAATATTGGGACTAATACAGTTTCAGCCTGTGAACTGGGTGAAATGGAACACAGCCAGCTTTGGGTAGAAATTGGAGCCAAACGGAGCTCTGAAAGCTCAGGCTGCGGTTCAAGCAGTCTTACCACTGGAAGATGAGACATGAGAAAGTCTGCCACAGAAGCTTGTGGATAGACATAAGGAGTGGACATAAAATGAGAAGATTATTTTGTATTACATGTTGATGCCCCTAGAAAGCATCCACTTTGGAAAAGGCACTGAAAAACCAAATAATCAAAATGACTTGGCCAGTTGACATTAGCTAGCCATCAGCAATGGTCACTCCAGATTTGGAACAATGGGCACATTAATGGAATGGCTGTAGTAGCAAAGATGGGCCCTATCAATGAATCCCTCCTTACTTACGCCAGTCTAACTACTGCCTCAGGATATGCAGTCTATCAGCAACAGAAACCAACACTGAGACCTGATATCACACTATTCCTCAAGAAGACCAATAGCTATTTGGTACTACTGAGTTCTTCTGTCCTAGAAGGGCCAGTGGTTCATGCTCAGAGTGATATACACTATATTTGGGTTTGCCTTTTCTGCCTGAAGAGCTGCAGCCAGTATTATTATCCAATGGTGTATAGAATACATGATTCACAGGCACAGAATTCCATACAACATGCCATTTGACCAGGGAAACTGCTTTAAAGTGAAGAAGGTGCAAGAGTGAGCCCTTAACCATGGAATCCACTGATCCTTCACCATCCCAAAGTAGCCAGCCAGATCAAGTGTTGGAAGAGTTCGCTGAAGCACAGCTGAAGAACCAACTCAGGCAATAATCTGAAGGATAGTGCTATGGTTTGTATGTGGTTTGTCTCCATCAAAACCCATGTTGAAATTGGATCCCTAATGTGGCAGTGTTGGGAGGTGGGGCTTTGTAGAAGGTGTTTGGGTCATAGGGGCAGATAGCTTATGAATTGATTAATACCCTCCCTTGAGGGTGAGTGAGTTCTTGCTCTTGAGGGAACGGATTAGTTCCTGAGAGTGGGTTGTTAAAGGATTCTGGCTTCCTCAGTTTCTGTCTCCTGCTTCCTGTCTTACCATGTGATCTCTTTGAACATGCCCACTCCCCTTCCATTTTCTGCCATGAGTTGCAGCAGTCTGAGACCCTCACCAGACGCAGCTGCCTCATCTTCAACCTCCCAGCACCAGAACCATGAGTCAAACAAACGTCTTTTCTTTGAAAATTACCCAGCCTTGAGTATTCTGTTATAGCAACACAAAACAGACTAAGACAGGTGGGGTGACATTATTCAGGGTGTAGTGTTTGCATTAAATCAGAGACCTCCATCTGGTACTGAGTCTCCAAATGAAAGAATACATGAGCGTTGGAACCCGAGAATAGAAGCAGTTGTGACCTACTTCTCGTCACTCTCAATGACCTACTGGAGAACTTTTTGCTTCCTGTCCCCACAACTCTGAGCTCAGAGGGGTTGAGGTTCTCCTCCCCAAAGAAGCATACTCTTGCCAGAGGGATGGAACAGGTCCCACTTAACCACAATGATGGCTGCTCCCAGAGCATTTTGTACTCCTGTGTCCAGAGACAAGCAGGAAAGAAGAGAAGTAATAATCTTAGCCAGGGTAATAGACTCAGGAAAGCAGGAGGAAGTAGGGCTGCATTTCCACATTGCAATCTGCCTGAGCACCTCTTGGTGCTGCATTGCCCAATTATAATAATGGATAGACACATGAATGGACATATTAACCTGACAAGGTGTGATGACCAAGGAATCAGATCCTTCAGGCATGGGAGTTTGGGTCATACCACCAGGTAAGCCACCAGGAAAGGCAGAGATGATTGAGAGTGAGAGGGATTTAGAAAGGACAGTGGAGGAGGGAGACGATGAATACCAGTTACGGTTCTGAGATCAGCTGCAGCTTCTAGGAGTGTTGTCTGTGCTGCCAGCCTCCCTCTTGGAAGTTTCCTCTCAGGAAGAGAGGCTCAAAGGAACCATGGAGGACTGCTCTATAAACATGTGTGGGAACACATATCTGTGTGACACAAGGTTAAGCCATAGCAGCCATGTGGTGTGCCACTCAGATGTCCCTTCCAAAGAACCTGCTGTGAAGAACACAGCTGGCTGACGACATCTAACTGCTGCATGTTCTGATCTGGCACAACATTCATGCTAAAGCCATGCTGTCCCCAGGGTGCTCCTGGCTAATGACAGAGCACAGTGAGGGCACTAGCCCTGGGTCATTGCTCCCCAGTGCATGACTGCTGTAATGAGCATTCCATGCTAGGGCACACTTGCCATTGGCCTGGCTGCACTGCCGTCTAGGGCTCTTTCTACAAGATCCTCCTTTCTTCTCCCCTTGTACAAGACTCAGACTTGTATTTTGTGACACCCCCCTGCTCTTGCTCCCTCTCCCCTTTATTCTTCACAGGCATTTTCTCCAATAAATCTCCTACCCATCTCATTCTTTCTTGGTGTCTTGCTTCTTGGAGGACTTGAACTGAGACAAATTGTCTTTTGATATTTAGAATCCGCTACAAACTTTGATATATGTATTAGTTCTTTTGTGCTACTATAACAAAATGCCAGAGCCTGGGTAATTTATAAGACAGAAATTTATTGCTCACAGCTCTGGAGGCTGAGAAGCCCAAGATCAAGGTGCTGACAAATTCAGTGTCTGGTGAGGGCTGCTCTCTGCTTCTAAGATGGCACCTTCTTGCTGTGTCCTCACATGGCAGAAGGTGGAAGGGCAACAAAGGGCTAGCTAGTTCCCTCAAGCCATTTTATGAGGGTACTAATCTCTTTCATGAGGGCACAGCCCTCATAACCACCTCCTGATGGCTCACCACTTAATACTATTGTATCAGGTCTTAGATTCCAACGTTTTAATTTGGTGGGAACACAAACATTCAAAACATAGCAACATGTGTTCGTTCTTGTTTTATTCTTCTGCAGTCTTAGATAAATCCACTTCAGTTTTACCCCTTCAGTTTCGCCCCTTGAGTGCTCCACCCCTGGCATATTTCCAGGCTGTTTTTGTGAATCTACACTGGAATCTGGCATTCAGGCATACTTTTAAAGACCATATCCAATCAGGTCAGGTCTGACAACAGTCTTATAGTTGATTAGTAACAGATTACAGTCCTTGGACAATTATTGCTTTTGAAACTGAGCTAACAGGTGCCTCATGTCATCAATGCATGAATTATCTGGTCTCATTTAGCAGACAGTTTTTAAAAACATATTAAACTTCTTTTCACAGATTCCACATTCACACGTCCCCTCTGAGCCAACTGAGGTGTGGGTTTTCAAGTTAATTTTCCCCACACCTTTCCAAATATATTACTGGATCTAAATTCCTAGGATTCTCTAGTTAAAGCATGAATTTATGGTAGAATCATTAACATTTGAGCTGCCCACTCAAAAGGAGTGTTCCTACAATTGCCTCTATTTTCAGCTAATTTTGTATTTCTCCATTTTGCTGTATCCCAGTTCTCTTGCCAGCTCTTCCATTTCTTTTTTGGTTGTAATATTCCATTACTGCTTCTGCTTTTGCACTCAACTGTCCATTTACGGGCAGCATTTTGCTTTTATTCACCCAGTAAGAGAAACTCAACCTTTGAAGTTGTAGTGTTCCAGAATAGTTTTCACATGAGTACAGATCTTTTTCTTAATATACTTTTCAGCTGGCGAATTTTTTTCTAACACAGAAAAAGATTCCAAGATAGGGCATAACAAAGAAAACCTCAGTAAACTAGGTTAGTGCTAATTCCATATATACAGTTGAAAGTTTCCCAGGTGCCCATGATTATGGAACCTATCTTTGATGCAACTGCACATTGATGCAACTATATTTTACCTAAAAAATGTTCATTCACAAACCTTACCCAGGTTTCCACTGAATTGATTCTAACATAGTATATGCATATCTATAACTGCCTCAAAATAACCATCTTAGAGAATCTTATGCCTGAAGGAGTTTCAGTTCCACTGTGTTCTCCTGTTTTCAGGCAGAAGTGTACATACACAAACAAGGTGGAATAAAAGGTTCCTCAGAAAAACTAGTCAATAAGCTCACCCTAGAGTTTAACAATGGGTACAGACAGAAATTTCTTCTTTGATTATAAAAATGTTTCTGTTGTAGCTCAAATCCATTTTTATTATGTCTGATATAAAAATTTAAAATTCTTTTTTTTTTTTTTGAAACTGATTGTCACTCTGTTGCCCAGGCTGGAGTGCAGTGGTGAATCTTGGCTTACTGCAGCCTCCACCTCCTGGGTTCAAGTGATTCTCCTGTTTCAACCTCCCAAGTAGCTAGGATTACAGGCACATGCCACCACACCCATCTAATTTTTGTACTTTTTTAGTAGAGACGGGGTTTCGCCATGTTGGCCGGGTTGGTCTTGAACTCCTGACCTCAAGTAATTCGCCTGCCTTGGCCTCCCAAAGTACTGGGATTGCAGGTGTGAGCCACTGTGCCCAACTAAAATTCTTATTATGTGTATTTTTACACGATGGACAAACATATTCCCCAAGTTGTAACTATTTATTTCATATAATATATAATTTTGTGTAAATTACCATTTTTCTATTTGTATCAAAATACAACTCATTCATTCATTTATTCAATACATATTTATTAACCTCAAGCCATCCTTTTAACAATTTTATACAAAATTTATACAAAAACTATACAGCTTCTATCTTTTGAAAATTACAATGAACTCATAGCTTCTTTAACAAACTGAATATTGCTTGTGCCTAGGAGTTTAAGACCAGTCTGGGCAACATAGCAAGATCCTGTCTCTATCAAAAACAAAAACAGACTGAATATCTTCCAATTATTGTGATCATTTTTAATGCCAAATTTGTTACCTTTTGCCCAGTGACTATTCTCTCTAGGCTGTACTCTCTTATTTTTAACACTTAATTAGGCATTTCCAAAAACATCTTTAGTGTTTGTCAGCAATGAGATGTATCAGGCTCTTCTTGCTTTGTCCTCTCCTAAGATCTGGTACTATATACCTTACAAGGAGCCCTAGTCCTTTAGTGAATAATTTTTTTAAGAGAAGAACTATGGGGCTAGGAATTCAGATTGTATTTTTCCTCATGACTATTGGAAGTAATTTGAACTGAGATCTATAGGGTAAGTCAAAGTTAGGCAGGCGAAGTATAGGAGCAAGGGTGTTTTAGGCAGAGAGGAGATGTAATAAGGCAGGAACATAAATAAGCAGTAAAATAATGTATACTAACTAATATAGAAGCAGATGTAAAGGGACTAGGGAAGCACAACAAAGCAACATCATACCTAGTCTGGAAACTGAGGAGTGTTGGTCAGGAAATCTCCCTAAACAAAGTGACTATTGGCTTAGGATAGTAGCCATTTCTGATGCTCACCAATACCCAGTTCTCTTTCCCTTCCTGAGCATATGGAAAGCTACACTTCCTGGCTCCTTTGTAATTAATCTAGGCCATGTAGCTAGCTAATAAAATGTTAGCAGAAGTGATGTGTGTCACTTCCTGGCTGAGGCAGTGAAAGACCCTCTGTGGTTCTCTAATCCCTCACTCTTCCCATGACAAAGTGGCCAGCAACATTCCAGTTAACAGACCTCTGTCATGTAGGCCCTTAAATGACTAGAGGAAGGAGAGCACTTCCACATCAGCCTTGGTATGAGTAGGAAATAATATTTTATGTGCTGAGCTGCTGAAATTTGTAGATTGTTGATTGTCACAGCAAACCTAGTCTATTATGACTAATGCAACCTCATATCTTCCTTACACCTTGGGTAAGCTTGAACTCTCTTGGGCTGGCATGGTAGGAGAGCAGCCAGGCATCAAGATATCAATTTGCAACTGAAGCTAATGACAAAAGCCACCAGGAAAGTAAGATTTTTTTCTGTCTCTTAATCCAAGGTTCCTTCCAGGAAGTGATGTTGCCAGGCAAAACAGACTTAAAAATATCTGATCTGGGCAAGGTGTGGTGGCTTGTGCCTGTAATGTCAACACTTTAGGAGGTGGGAGGATCATTTGAGGCCGGGAGTTGAAGACCAGCCTGGGCAACATAGCAAGGCCTTGTCTCTGCAAAAATAAAAAATTAGCCAGGTTTGGTGGCACACACCTTTAGTTTCAACTACTCAGGAGGCTGATGAGGGAGAATCACTTGAGCCCAAGAGTTTGAGGCTGCAGTGAGTTGTGATTGCATCACTAGACTCCAGCCTGGGTGACAGAATGAGACCCTATCTTTAAGCAAAATGAAACAACAAACAAACAAACAAAAAACCCAAAAAACCCTCCATCTAGTATGTTTACATTAGTTATGATAAAATCTGTGGGAGCTATAACAGGCCTTCAATCCCCAGAAAATTCTGGAGATCATTCCATCCTTTATGATAGTTGACTTCATTCGCATGTGGCTCTTCTCTCTGTGCCATCATTCCCATGCAGGGAAGGGGATGTGAGCCTGTAACCAAGGCAGCTGGGAATGTTGCTGGCACAATGGAGTCTTCGGAGGACTCCTGGCTCTATGTTGTCAAATTCCCACATGCTTAGTTTATCTCAATTACCTGGTTGTAAAATGTAAACACTTTATATCTATTTGTCTTGTCTATGTCTTTATTAGTCAAAGCACATTCTTCTAAATCCACTAACTTAATACTAGTATTTCTGTTAATGTAACACAGACACACATATCATACACAGAAAAGTTCCAATTATACTTAACTACATAATTACAGATTTTAAAATCCTTCGTTGACCCCTGTTATGGGTCATTTTGTTCATTTAATAGTTGCCTTCTGCTCATTTTGCTGAACACAGGGTCTGAAAATAAATAAATAAATAAAAATAAATAAATAAAAATGAGGACCAGGACTCTGTTTTGTGCTCTGTACCTGCCCCCAAAGCTTAACACAGGTCCTGACACACAGTAGGTATGAAATACATATTTGTTGAATGAATGGCTCGTTTTATAAGGATCACTGGTAGTTGCAATGAAAAGTATACATTGGAATTCAGTGGGACTAGAAGCAGAGTCCAGATGGAGGGCACTGCAGTTCTTCAAATGAGAGATGAAGATGACTCAGGCCAATGTAGTCACAGGGGGGATGTGGAGAAATGAACAGATTGGAGACATTCTTAGAAGGGAGGGTAGTTAGGACTTGGTGATTGAATATCAGGAGCCATGCAGGGGCAAAAAAGTCAACATTTCCACCTTGGGTAATGAAAAGAGAAAGGAAACCCCGAGGGGGAACGGGTTTAGGTGACCACAGGTAGAGGATAATGAGTCCAGTTGGCATGAATTCCTATGAGCTATCCAAGTATCAGTGCCCTGTAGGCAATTACGTATATCAGCTCTGTAACTCAGGCAGGACAGTGGCCTGTGCCTGAAAAACAGGTTTGAGGAAAGGCATAGCCACAGAAATTTGCAGTCATGTAAATGTATGAAAGCAGCCTGTGAGATGAGAGCCTAAGATAAAACCCTGAGGATTACCTACATTTAAGGTTCTGTTTTTCTCAAAGGAATTAGAGCTTGTCTATTGAATTTGTTGCATTTGGTAGGGTATACTTAGAAAATAGCTTTCTTTTTCTACCATCATTGCATTAAAACCATTACACCTGGGAAAAATATCGTGAGCAAAATCCATTAATTTTTGTTAATGTATTGGTATGCAAATAGTCCCATTTTCATATACTAAAACATTCAGACCAATCTTTTTTTTTTTTTTTTTTTTTTTTTTTTTTTGAGACGGAGTCTTGCTCTGTCACCCAGGCTGGAGTGCAGTGGCCAGATCTCAGCTCACTGCAAGCTCCGCCTCCCGGGTTTACGCCATTCTCCTGCCTCAGCCTCCCGAGTAGCTGGGACTACAGGCGCCCGCCACCGCGCCCGGCTAGTTTTTTGTATTTTTAGTAGAGACGGGGTTTCACCGTGTTAGCCAGGATGGTCTCGATCTCCTGACCTCGTGATCCGCCCGCCTCGGCCTCCCAAAGTGCTGGGATTACAGGCTTGAGCCACCGCGCCTGGCCTTTATTCAGACCAATCTAAGTTAAAACTTTTATCTCACATCCAGTCCAAACTTTCTTCCTTCCTCCAGCTTGAGCCTGATCCAGGCTCCCAATCATGGAGTGGAAAGGGTTATGTTCTGTTCTTTCACTTTTTTGGTCCGTATTTTCCCCCATTCCTCTCTTGCTCTTGGTTCCCTCCAGGTTAAGATAGGAAGGTGTGATAAGGCCGGGCACGGTGGCTCAAGCTTGTAATCCCAGCACTTTGGGAGGCCGAGACGGGCGGATCACGAGGTCAGGAGATCGAGACCATCCTGGCTAACACGGTGAAACCCCGTCTCTACTAAAAAATACAAAAAACTAGCTGGGCGAGGTGGCGGGAGCCTGTAGTCCCAGCTACTCGGGAGGCTGAGGCAGGAGAATGGCGTAAACCCGGGAGGCGGAGCTTGCAGTGAGCTGAGATCGGGCCACTGCACTCCAGCCAGGGCGACAGAGCGAGACTCCGTCTCAAAAAAAAAAAAAAAAAAAAAAAAAAAAAAAAAAAGGAAGGTGTGATAAGAGAAAACATGGAAAAAACATTTCTTTTGCAGTTGGCTGTCAGATGCCCTCAGCCATGACCAATGATAAAATGACCTTCCTCTTGTGGGGGACCTTGTGAGCTCTCTCAGGATGCTTGTTACTCATCTTTCCCCAAAACTTTTGGGGACTTCTACTCTTCCTTGACTCAAAAAATTCATTATCTAACTGGCTTCTTACTATTCCTCACAATCTCCACCTTTTATTTTTCTTGCTGGAGTCACTAGCTCCTACATGGTCCACTTCTTGGATAGGATCCTTGCAAGATAATGCTGGCTTCCTTTATTAGTCAGGATGGGCTATGTTATGCCACTTGCTCCTAAATTTCAGTAGATACTCACTCTCATTCATGCTACCTGCACGTTTCAGGTTAGCAGCAAGGTTCTGCTTATTGTAGTTGTTCAGGGACCCAGGATGACAGAGAATGCCTCTTGACTCATGCTTCTGTGATAACCATAGCAGGTGGAAAAAACCACAGTGAATCCTACACTGAGTCTTCAAGCTCCTACCCTGAAGCGATACCTCTCTTTCTGCCCACATTTCATGAGCCAAAACTGGTCACATATACAAGGCTAACCTGAAAGAGGGTAAGAAAGTACAATCCACAAGTCCAGATAGAGAGAAGTATTAGAATATTTTTAAACAGCTCTGATGACTATCATATCTCCGCATAGTCCAGGTGACCTCAAGGGAAAATTCCAAACCCTGGGAACATAGGCTGCTCCCATCATCTCTCCCCATCTTCCTGCTCACTCCACTGACAGAGCCTTTTCAGCCAGCTTCTGTCTTTATCACACAGACTCCTAAATCCTTTGAAGGCCATGCCAGGCGCTCCAAAATTTTATGTTTGGCTCTAATAAGAGCCTGAAGGTGGGCTAAAGAGTTTTTGCATTTCAGCACTCATCTAACTAAAAGTAAGAGGCCAGTGTTTATTTGTGGAAAACATCAAGCCTAAACTTGTCTGAGTCTTCACTTTCTGCCTCTCTCATTTGGCTTCAAGTAGAGTAGCATGCCCCTTACCTCCTCTATTTGGTCAGAAATAAGCCATAGCATTCCATACTTGGCCAGCAGCTCTCTTTCAAGAAATCTTCCAGTGAATCCCTAAGTGAGCAAAGGGTCACAGGACAAGATCTGTCCTCTCTTAGCAAGTTATGCTTCTCTTTTGAATATGGGGGTACATGTCATTTGTTTTCAGCTTAAATTTGAGACATCAGGGTGAGTCTCATTTAGCATTTTATTATATCTCCAAATGGACTGAGGATGAACTACCAGAGGTAGGAAGAAAATCAGGAGGACATAGATTCTTGGGAGCCAAGGAGAGGGTTTCTAAAAGAAAGAAGGATTCCAACAGTTTGAAATCTGTTGAGAGGCCAAGAAAAATAAGAACAGAAAAGTGTCCACTGGAACCCAGGGAAAATGTGATGGCCTTGCCAAGGATGGTTTTAGTAGAATGGTGGGGAATGAGTTATGTAACTGTGGGCTGAGGAGTGAGAGGGAGGTGAGGGGGTCTGAATAGCCATCGTTGCAAGCACACATTAAGCAGTGTGGCTGTGACGGGAAGGGAGAGATAAGGTGGGGCTCAAGGGGAACATGGGAGTGGGAGGAAGGTTTTTTGTTTTTTTTTTTTTTTTTTTTACAATGAAAGACTTAATCATGTTTAAGTACTAACAAAAAAGGAGCTAGTTGAGAATGAGAGTTTAAATGGATAATGAAATGGTTTTCAGTCAGCAATTTTTCCATCTCCAAAAGAAAACTAACTCACATAACTGATGTTACAATTCACTGCAGAGCTGCTGGTAGGCTGTGGGATGCTAGTATAGATGTACAGGGGTGGGAAGGGGGATGAGAAGAGGAAGAACGGGAATACTGTCTCAGTGTGAAGAATAATGGTGCTTGGACAGCTGTGGTTTTTCATTCAACAGAGTAGATATGTTCAAAGGGTTCTACAATTTTATAAGCATTTTTGCATTCTCAAGTGAATACTACTCTCATCTTGGTGGCGAACAAGAGGCTTAACTTGCTCTCCTGGTGCTATTTATACAGCTAATTAAACAGAATTTTATGTATTTCATTGCTTATAATGGGAAAAACCATAAAGGTACCAGTTAGTATTTACAAGGAACTAATCTGCTAAGTGCTTTTTGTCTCCCAACTCCCACTCAAGTACTTTCCTGCAGCAACAACCATCACTCCCCTCTGGATAAGTAAACCTTTTGATTTCTACACATTTTAAATTATTTAGTTTTGGGCGATTTAAAAAAAAACAACTTCCTGTGGTATGTGTAAAAAAGAAGTGTTTCCACACCTCCATTTCAAACTTGTTTCCCAGTTTAGTTACATGGATGGCTAAATTTGATCTGGAAATGTTCTTAGACATAATTTCAAAGTATGTCATTATTTCTGTCTCTTTCCCTGACATGCCTCCTCACTGAGCATCTGCCCCCGCAACCATTTAGTACTGTGTCTAGAAACAGTAAAAATTCATTCAGTATCAGATGAAAGAACAAACAAAAAGATGGATGAAAGAATGTATGAAAGATAAGGAATATCGAATGTACGAAAAGTAATGTAGAATGTCTGTCTCCATTCCAACCTCCCTGTACAGTGCCTTACTGAGCAATCAAGTCTGGAAAGCTCAAGGCTCTGTGTTTCAGACTTCCTTACATCTCATTTTCCATATGTAGTCTCACTTCTACCACGGAGATATATTACACAAAAACTGGAAAATGAAAATGGCTCTTGTAAAATGGAGAGCATATGTCTGCCAATTTTCCCCAGAGGCCATTTATTTTTCTGTAGCAGTGGTAGCCAAGGTTCGAGTATCTGGTCCTTACCCCTGCGGGTATTTGGAGGTTGATAATGTGCCTTGGAACCCTAAGAAAGCGAGTGTTTCAGAAACAACGAGGTTGAGGCTGTGTGGTGGTAGAATCAGTTGTCGTGGCCGTAGCTTCCCAGTGTTAGCAGAGGCAGCGGCACCCTTGATGGGTCAGTTCTGCAGTGTTGTTCTGATGTCCCTCCTCCAGTCCTTCCAATGCTTAGGTAAGCAAAGAAGTCATTAGTGCTGGTTATCAAATATATTTCTGGTTTTCTGTTTACGAGGTACATGGTAGGATTGCTCCATCTGCTCCTTTGGAATTGATTTTGGCTATCTGACTTGCTTGAGTCAATGAAATAAGAACAAAAGTGTGCTTTCTGGATGTGAGCTTCAAGAAACTGTGCACAATTCATCACCTCTCTCTTTCTACCATGGGTAACAGCAATTTACCAGAAAGTGGTTGCTCCTTTAACTTGGAATAAGGATGCTACAAAATGGCATCCCCATTCAACCCATGATGTTCACATAGTTTATGTGAGAAATAAACCTTTACTTCTTTTATAGAATGAGATTTGGAGGCTGTTGATTACTGCAGTACAGCCCAGGCAACCCTGTTAATCCAATAAGTCATTCCTTCTTAAACTATCTGGAGTGAATTTTGTTGTCTGCAATTGAGCCCTGAGTGATTATTTTCAGGAATGTGATACTGACATAGAGTTTAAAAACGAAACATGGTTAAATTTGTAGGATCATACCCATCTTTTGCTTTTTAAATTTTCCCCATCATGCATGGAGCCTAGCAGCAGGGCTACTATATTGAACACCTCCAGGGGACACTGTTCACATCGCAATGGTGCCCTGAGAATGCTACACTGTGAATGGCATTCCTGAATTTTGGCAATGCCAGTGTCCAACCAAGTAGAGAGCTAGAGGCATCGCATGAAAATTATCTTATTTGGTTTGTCTCATAACAAGGAAGTTAGAAAATAAACAGAACCAGTAACTATAGCATAAAGTTTTACTAAATTATTAACTAAGTTAATATGGTTATAATGAAAATAAGACTCTAAGATGGAGGGCTGATTATTTGGAACCACAAAGATTTGTATTAAAATGATCACTCCAAAAAAAAAAAAAAAAAAAAAAAAAGCTCAATCCAATTCTAATGTTTTCTTCTGAGATTTTAAACCTCAAATCCATTTTGTAACAGAAGACAGTTTACTTGTTGAGATTAGGTCCAGCAGAAAAGTGGCAGAAGAGTCCTAAACAACAGTGACTTATACAAACAAGACTTACATAAGACAAATTTATTTCTTTGTTACACAAAGTTCAGTAAAAGCCCAGAATAGGGTAGCTGCTGCTGCTTCTTCTTTTTTTTTTTTTTTGAGACAGGGTCTCACTCTGCCACCCAGCCTAGCGTGATCAAGGCTCACTATAGCCTTGACTTTACCAGGCTCAAGTGATCCTCCCACTACAGCCTCCTGAGTAGCTGGCACCACAGGTACACACCACCATGCCCTGCTAATTTTCTTTTTTTTGTTGTTTTATTTTCCTTTTCTTTTCTTTCTTTTCCTTTCCTTTCCTTTCCTTTCCTCTCCTCTCCTCTCCTCTCTTTTCTTTTCTTTTCTTTTCTTTTCTTTTTTCTTTTCTTTTCTTTTCTTTTCTTTTCTAGAGATGGGGTTTTGCCATGTTGCCCAGGCTGGTCTCCAACCCCTGGGCTCAAGAGATCTACCCACTTCGGCCTCCCAAAGTGCTGGGATTACAGATATGAGCCACCATGCCCAGGCAGGGCAACTTCTTAAAGTTGATGGGTGCTGACGAGTTGATGGGTGCAGCACAGCAATATGGCACAAGTATACATATGTAACAAACCTGCACGTTATGCACATGTACCCTAGAACTTAAAGTATAATAATAATAATTTAAAAAAAAAGTTGTCAGGAACCCAGGCTCTACCATCCTCAACATGTGTGTTATGTGTTATAGTCCAAAAGAGCTGCTTAAGTCAAGCCACTACACCTACGTTCCAGGAAACAAGAAAGAATAAGAGGGTAGAATAGCGTGTTTCTTCTCTTTAGGGATTCACACTATACTTCTGATGACATCTTATTGGCCAGAACTTAGTCACATGATCATACTCTTAGTTGTGAGGCTGGGAAATGACATCTTTACTTTGGATAGCCCTGTGTCTAACTAAGAATTGAGGTTTATCTTACTAAGTAAGAAAGAAAGAATAAATGGAGTGGGGGGAAATTTAGCAATCTGTATAAAAAATGGTTAGTGTAGTGGGTTGAATAGTGTCTCCTCAAAATTTATGTCCACCCAAACCTCAGATTGTGACGTTATTTGGAAATAGGGTATTTGCAGATGTAATTGGTTAAAGATCTTGAGATGAAATCATCCCTAATTTCAAATGGCCCTAAATCCAAAAACTGATGTCCTTGTAAGAAGAGGAGAGGATACAAAGAGACACAGAGAAGGTCATGTGAAGATAGAAGCAGAAATTGGAGTTATGCTGTGATATGGTTTGGCTGTGTCCCCACCCAAATCTCATCTTGAATTGAAGCTCCAACAACTCCCATGTGTTGTGGAGGGACCCAGTGGGAGGTAATCATTTCATGGATGGGGGGTCTTTACTGTGCTGTTCTGGTGAATAAGTCTCACAAGATCCGATGGTTTTATAAAAGGGAGTTTCCCTGCACAAGTTCTCTCTCTTTGCTGGTTGCCAGGTAAGACATCCCTTTGCTCTTCCTTCATCTTCTGCCACAATTGTGAGGCCTCCCCAGCTATGTGGAACTGAGTCAATTAAAACTCTTTCCTTTATAAATTATATCTTTTTCAGCAGCATGAAGATGGACTAATGCATGTTGCCACAAGCCAAAGACCACCAGGAGCTACCAGAAGCTAGAAAAGGCAGTAAGCCACCAGGAACTATCAGAAGTTAGAAAAGGCAGTGATTATTTGCTAGAGCTTTCAGAAGGAGCATGGCTTAGACAACACCTCCATTTCAGACTTCTGGCCAGCAAAACTGTGAGAGAATATCTTTCTGTGATTTCAAGTCACCAAGTTTGTGGCCATTTGTCACAATGTTACTGTTGATGATAATTTCTTCTTTTTATTTTTCTGATGTAAGTGCTCAGCTCTGTCACCCAGATTGGAGTGCAATGGCATGATCAGAGACAGGAGTGCAATGGGATGACCATAGCTCACTATAGCCTCAACCTCCCAGGCTCAAGCAATCTTCCCACCTCAGTCTTCCAAGTAGCTGAGACCATAAGCATGTGCCAGCACACCCAGCTAATTTTTTTAAAAAAATTTGTAGAGAAAAGGTCTTGCTCTGTTGCCAGGGCTGTTCTTCTATTCTGCTCATAGAACCATTATTTTCAGCTCCACACAGAAGAATATAAAGACATAATGTAGATAGTTTACATATATTTAGCACATTATTTGTAGCAAGAATCTAACACACATTTTGTCATTTAATCCTTACAATGATCTTATATGGTTGGTATTATACCCATTTAACAGATGAAGAAACAGGATGAAAGAGGTTAAGTATTATATGCAGTCAAGGGCAACAGTCAATGCCTATACCCAGCTCTGACTCTCAAGTCCAAACTCTCTCCCATGGGGTGATTGTGGCAGGAAATAACTGACTCACTCACCTGCCTAACAGATCGCTTTGTGCAAAGGGGATGAAGATTTCTATTGACTATGTGTTCACTTCGAGGCATGACTTTCCCATGTCAAAGCAATGCACTTCAAACAAACAACAAATCTTTATGTGCTGGGCATTGAGGGGGATATAATGATATATAAGACAATCTATCTCAAATTGCTTACGATCTTAGCAGTGGGACTAAGAATCTATGATAGGACTATATGAATGTCTTTGAACTCTGGCTCTTATACATGGTTACATATTAAAATCAGCTTGGTATACTTTTAGAAATCCAGATTCCTAGGCCCCACTGTAGCCAATTGAATCAGAATATTTGAGAATGTTCCCCAGTACTCTGCATTTTAAAAAAGCTCTTTAGGTAATTCTTACCTAGCTAATTCAGCCCCATTTTAAATGCTTTCCTTGTATAAATACCTTCAATATTAGTGATAATTGAAAACACTAGTTATGTATGGTACTAATGTTATAATTTTTCTTAATAGTAATTATATACTACTTATACCTGAAGAGCTCAGACAGAAGAGTACTATTTCGACAATTCCTATGAGCACTTATAGTGTCCTTCTTATTATATAGAAGTGCAGAAGGAATAGCACTTCTTATTCCTCTGATAAATATGACAATAGTATGGGCGTGGTGGCTCACACCTATAGTCCCAGCACTTTGGGAGGCTGAGGTAGGTGGATCATCTGAGGCCAGAAGTTCAAGACGAACCTGACCAAAATGGTGAAACTCCATCTCTAATAAATACACACACACACACACACACACACACACACACACACACACATTAGCCAGGTATGGTGGCGTGCACCTGTGATCTCAGCTACTCGGGAGGCTGAGGCAGGAGAATCGCTTGAACCTAGGAGGCAGAGGTTGCAGTGAGCTGAGACTGTGCCACTATACTCCAGCCTGGGCAACAGAGCGAGACTCTGTTTCACAAAAAAAATTAAAAAAAAAAAAAAAAAGACAATAGATTGCAAAGAGGTTATGTAATCCTACTTGCAGGCTGGGTGTGGTGGCTCATGCCAATAATCCCAGCACTTTGGGAGGACAAGGCAGGAGGATTGCTTGAGCCCCAGAGTTTGAGACTAGCGTGGGCAATGTAGTGAGACCCCCATTTCTACAAAAAAATAAAAAATTAGCTGGGTGTGCTGGCACATGTCTGAATCTCAGTTACTTGGGAGGCTGAGGCAAGAGGATTGCTTGAGCCATGGAGGTTAAGCCTGCAGTGAGCCATGATCATGCCACTGCACGATCACATGTCTTTTTTTTTTTTTTGAGATGGAATCTCGCTCTGTTGCCCAGGCTGGAGTGTACTGGCACAATCTCAGCTCACTGCAACCTCTGCCTGGGCAATAGAGCAAGACCTCATCTCAGAAAAAATAAATACGAAAAAGTGTACTTGCATGCTCTCAAAACAATCAAGCAATAACTAGCTGTGTGATACCTAGATATTTCACATGGGCCAAGTATTGAGGTAATGGGTTTTTCACTTTGAACCTGCTCTTGTTGAATTCAGAATTGAAGAAGTCACAAAGAAAGGTAGATATGTCAACTGCTGTCTCAGTTAGATTCACCACAACCAAAGAAGTTTGAATCACAAAGTTATAATTAGACCTGAGGTTCTTGCTGATTATAGTGATATCTATTCACAACTAATCCATTGCATGTTAGCTACCACTTGAAGCAACTGTAACTTCCTCACCCCCAGGAACTTAGGTTATTTTTCTCTAAAATCCTTTCCTTTTTGCAGTGAATGAAATGCTCTAAGAATACACTCTATTTAATAGGCATGACAGCTGCCAAACAGACCTTCTGGCAAACTTATTTAAATTTTTAATCATCATGGAAGATGAACACAGAAGGAAAGAACTATATAAAATCTCCCACTAGTGTAGCAATAAAAATATTCAAACAGCACTGGAAAGACCAATTTAACCTATTTCCGTTTTTTAGAAATAAGTTCTGCTGAGCACATTATACCACTTATTTCTCATAGCCAAAAAAATACTTCCAAGGTATATGTATTCAATTAGTTACCCTATAATACATATTCAATTTAGTATTATTATTAATATCAGGATTGGGTTTCCCTTAAAGCAAGGATTTTATTTGGGAAAGTAATTTATTGAAGGAAATAGATGAATATTCTCCAGGTGAAAGCTGGGGAAACAGTTTTTTTCTTTCCTACCAATGAGAAAAAGCAAAGAAGTGTTAAAATATTGAAACAAATCTTTACTAACTTGATCTTTTAAAATTCCATGAATAGAAAATATTCTCAACAATCATTCTAGTCATCAGGGATGATGCCAAGAGGAGGCCATTGGCACCTTCAGCAAATACTGGTCATGATATCTAGCATCTAGAGTCACACTGAGGCTTTACTCCTTGAATGCCTGTGCTTCTAAGGGATATAGAGAGTAGAGAGGAAGAACACGGACTGCTTCCAGACTGTCTGGGTTGACATACTGACTCTGCCTCTCCGAGGCTGTATGACAACGGACATAAACCTTAACTTTTCTGTGTCTCAGCTTCCTCCCCTATAATGAGGCAAATGACAGCACTCATCTCAGAGGGTTATTGCAAGAATTAAATGATATACATACATGTGATGCCCTTAAAACAGTGTCCGGCACAGAGTGAGCACTCAATTAACTTTAGCTGTTATCATCTCTTTCCTAGCTTGCGGAAGAACCAGGATCAATACTGAATTGATGGACTGCTAAGAGGCCCATAGAAAATGCACCCTATGGTCACGCCTGTAATCCCAGCACTTTGGGAGGCTGAGGCGGGCAGATCACCTGAGGTCAGGAGTTTGAGACCACCCTAACCAATATGGTGAAACCCTGTCTCTACCAAAAATACAGAAGTTAGCCAGGTGTGGTGGCAGACACCTGCAGTCCCAGCTACTTGGGAGGCTGAGGCAGGAGAATTGCTTGAATCCGGGAGGTGGAGGTTGCAGTGAACCGAGACTGTGCCACTGCACACCAGCCTGGGTGACAGAATGAGACTCTGTCCTAAAAAAAAAAAAAAAAAAAAAAAAAAAAAAAAAGCACCCTATTGTAATGGGACAATTCGACAGCAATCTTTACTATAAGCTGGTACTGTTCTAGGTACCTGGAACACAGCCGTGAACAAAAATAAAAATACAAATCTCTGCCCTGATGGAGCTTACATTCTAGCATGGGCAAGTGGAAAATAAATAATAAACATAAGTAAGTAAGTTACATAGTATGTTTGAAGATGATAAGTGATTGGCTTTAAAAAGAGCAGGATATACAGAGAATTACGAGGTCAGCTAGAGGGGACAGGTTGCACCAAAGTGACATTTGAGCAATGACATGAAAGAAACAAGAGGAGTTGATCTTGAAGGGTAGAAGAAAAGTGTTCTGCAGAGGTACCAGCTCTCTTCTCCATTTGCAGTCACTCTCAACCCATCTCATGACTTTAAATATCGATATGATGACAACGGCTAAATTTATATTATCAACATGAGCCTCTCATCTATATTTAATTGCCTCTTCATAACAGTCAGTTTCATCTTTGTTGATGGCAACTTCTGCCTTCCACTTGTTTAACCAAAACCTTGTCATTATTCTTGACTCTTTCACATTTTGCATCCAATGTGTCACGAAATTCTGTTGACTCAACCTTCAAAATTATCTAAACTCGGCTCACTTCTTGCCCTCTTCACTGCTGCCATTCCAGTTTGAGAGCTCATCACTTCTTGCCTGGATTAGTTCAGTAGTTGTCCTGAAGGGCTGCTTTCTTCCACCCTTGTACTCTATTTTATATTCTCAACACAGGAGCCAAAATTCTCTTTTAAAAATCTCACCGAGATTGGGTCATTTCTCTGCTCAAAACCCTCCAATGAGTCTCCATCTCACTCAGAGTGAAAGCCAAAGTGCTTAAAATGAACCCAAAGACCCAGCACAAACTTCCCTTCCCCCAAAACCAGCCTTACCTCTCCAAACTTGTCACTTTTCTAGTCCAGTCAGCCCTCTCCACCTTCTTCACCTTGTTTGAGCCATAGTGTTCTAGCTCAGCCACACACCATCCCATCTTAGGGCCATTCAGTAGCTACATCTTCTGCCTGGAAGGCTCTTCCCTCAGATACCCACATGGCCTTCATCTCCTTCAAGTCTTTGATCAAATGCCACCTTCTACATGAAGCCCACCCTGATCACTTTGTTCCTGCAAATCTTTTTCCCTAGCCCTCATTGTGTTTTTGTGTTTATATATTTTATGGGTTTTTGTTCCACCTATCTTCTGTCTTCCCCTACTAGAATATAAGCTCCACAAGGACTGGGATCTTTGTTTTGTTCACTATTGCATCCAAGTACCTAGTTCAGTCCCTGGCACATAGCATGCTCAATAAATATATGTTGAATGAATGAATGCCACTCTTTCTTATGCACGACATTTCCATAAGAACCTTTTTGCAGTTTTGTATTAAAAACTTTGTTAGTAGTATATTTACTAATATTTCTGTCATCAGTGTTTATTCTGATAACATTTTTTTTCCATTTTGATTATTCTATGATAACATATGAGTTAGGTACTGCTTTAAAATGTATTCATGGTTTTGTTTTTATTCAGCTATGGTGAGGCCAACAGATCAGGAGATGACTGCTGTTGCAAAGATAGTTTGTTATTCACAGTTCCCAAGAGGAGGGAGCATGCCACGCTATGCTGGGCCACATGGGAAAGTGCCAGGGTGGTCAGGATGCAGGAGTGAGGGGAAAACATGGGCACCGGCCTTTATTGTGTTTTTTGAAGGGAAATAGGCAAGGCAGGGCACGTAGATTTAGGATTGGCCAGTTCGAATATTTTGGCAGGCTCTGGGCTGTAGAGAGTCATCCTTAGTTGTGCTATACCTGGCCCTGATGTAATTCAGAACAGAGGGATAGGTGAACTCAGGATTGGTTGGGTTGCATATCAAAGGCATGTTCACAGGTAGGTTGTTGGCAGTCTCTGAGGATTAGTTAACTTTGGGAGGGGCAGTACTTCACCAGGTCCCTTAAGCTTGAGTTACTGTTTAAAGCTGTTTAAAACTGTAACTCAGGAAACTCTGTTTCATTCAGGTCTTCTGATATGCTCTCCCCTGGCTTGGAACAGTTTTCCTCTCCTTTACCGTATGATCGTATTCATCCTTCTGATCCTAATCTGAAGGACATTTATCAGGGAGGTCATATGAGGGCAGAAGTTGCCCTTTTTGTTCATCGTTATATTTCCAGTACTCAGCACTGCACTGGGGATGTGGCAAAGGCTTAATGAATGTCTTCATGATTCTAAAAAGAAATTTAACACAAATGTCAACTTGCAGCTTGTAAAGACTGTGAATGAAAATTGCAAGTCTATTTCCCAAAGAGTTAAAACTGTGCACTTAAAATATTTGGATAGCTGTGATTCACACTGTTTCTGTTTTCTTGCTATTGGTCCTATCAACTTCTCCCTTCAGAGTTAGATGATTGTATAAGCCATAGGTGTGATAGAAGAGTTTTAAATTGGCCATAAAAACCATCAGTTAACAGCCTGACATTGCAATTTGAAAGTAGCCTGTTACACAATGTCCAGAGCCTTTTAAAACTCTTAATTAAATTTAGTAGGTCAGACAACTTCTTAAAGACTTCACACTGTTACAACATTCAGGCATGCTATTAATGCAAGTGGTTTCTCAACTTTAAAACATATGTTCCCATTTCCAAAGTAAGATTTTGGAGTTGTTAGAAACTTGAGAAATTTGACCTGGTTTCATCATTTTAAAAACACTGAAAACGTTTACAAGTCACCCTATTTATGTACCATTCACATTTTATCCCATTGACTCAATTAATGTGCTCTGCACTTTCTCTCTCTAACTCACCATAATGCTTAACATAGAGAATGGTCTGGCAGCAAGGTGCACATTATGGCTGTTCTTGAAGGCCTGAGCAAAGGAGTAGTAAATTATAGAAAGTACCATTTGATTACCTTTCTACATCAATTTGCATTTTTTTTTTTTTTAATGAGAAACTTTCGGGGTTTTCCAAATGAAGGCTTTTTGCTCCTAAGCAATTAGGGAGAGGCTTTCAGCTACTCCTAACCACCTAACCTTTAATTACAAGTGAATTTGAGCATCAACAATATTACGTAGAGTTGAACCAAAGGTAACATTTCCCAGGCCACCTACATTGAGTGCTTTTCCTATAATAGGGAGCAGAGAGGGACTCAGATATGTCCTTGTTATTAACTCTGAGGCACTCTTACCAATTATTAAATAGGAATGTAGGGCGAGGGGAGTAAAGGCACAGCAATACATCGTTCATTCTTCCAGACTGTTAGTCAGCAAGCTTGTAACGGGCATCAGCCACATGCTTGAAACTGGGCTAGGTGATGGAAACCTGAGTTGAGAAATGCAGCTCTTGTCCTCATGGGTTAGTGTTATTTGAAGCTCTCTTAGCGAGTGTGGCTTCTCTCCTTATGCTCCCAAAGATATTGTATTAATAGGTTTCTTGGTTTGGAGGGAAAAAAAGCTAAATTGATTCAGAGTAAGTGAGAAAAGGAAAAATCTTATAAGGCATGTGGATATCTCAAGGAATCGTGGAATGTAAGGGAGGTGCTTCAAGGCCTCAAGAAGGATAAAAAGTGGAGTCACATCTGTCATGACAATCTGGCAGTTCCTTGCTGCTCTTTCTCCTCTGTGTTTCTCTCTATACATTGGCAACATTCTTTTTTTGAATTTATTCCTGAAAACTAGTTTTCTCTTCTACTTAGTTCATAAGGCAAAAAAAAAAAAAAAAAAAAAAAAAAAAAAAGTCGCCCTCTCAAGTTTATCTCTCTTCCGTTCAAAGGAACACTTGGTTTGGTAATCATTTTAATCCCCAAATTTTCAGGATATGTAATCTGATTGGCTTAGCTTTAGTCAGATGTCCACCTATGGACCAATTTGCTGTAGCCAAGGGTGTAGCGTCATTTTGTACACTCACAGATCCTGGAGTTACCTTCATGAGGTTGTGGATTTAGGGTGGGAGTTTGGGGAAACTTTCCAGAAAAATTGTCTGTCTGGCTAACTCACTATGTGTCCAAAATAACACTGTAAAATAAATTTTTTTTTCTTTGCTAAAGAAATAACAATCATTGTTACAAGTTTGGAAAACAAAGACATATAGAGAAAAATTTAAATATCTGTAACATTCACAACATTCAAAAAGTGACTGTTACCATTTACATTTTACTTTTTTACCTATGTAAATTGATCTGTCTATATATTTTTAAATCTGGTTTTAAACATACAATTTTTTATTTCTTTCAAAACTTATATTTTGTACGTTTCCCCCATGTAATTATATATTCTTTAAAAACAATTTTAAGTGATTGCAAGGTATTCAATTGTATGATAGTTTCTTTAGTCAATTCTTCATGATTTTCTCATGTCTGAATTTTTACTATTGAAAATGATGAGATAATTTGATAGTGTATTAGTCCGTTCCCACACTGCTACCCTGAGACTGGGTAATTTATAAAGAAAAGAGGTGGCCGGGCGCGGTGGCTCAAGCCTGTAATCCCAGCACTTTGGGAGGCCGAGACGGGCGGATCACGAGGTCAGGAGATCGAGACCATCCTGGTTAACACGGTGAAACCCCGTCTCTACTAAAAAATACAAAAAACTAGCCGGCCGAGGTGGCGGACGCCTGTAGTCCCAGCTACTCGGGAGGCTGAGGCAGGAGAATGGCGTGAACCCGGGAGGCGGAGCTTGCAGTGAGCTGAGATCCGGCCACTGCACTCCAGCCTGGGTGACAGCGCGAGACTCCCTCTCAAAAAAAAAAAAGAAAAAAAAAAGAAAAGAAAAGAGGTTTAATTGGCTCACAGGAAGCATAGCTGGGGAGGCCTCAGGAAACTTTCAACCATGGCAGAAGGCAAAGGGGAAGTAGGTACAGCTTACATGGCTGGAGCAGGAGGAAGCAAGCAAACGGGGAGGTACTACACACTTTCAAACAACCAGATCTTGTGAGAACTCATGGTTATGAGAACAGTAAGGAGAAATCTTCCCCATGATCCAATCACTTCCCACCAGGCCCCTCCTCCAACATTGGAGATTACAATTTGACATGAGATTTGGAGGCAGTGGGGCACAAATCCAAACCACACGAGACAGTAAATATCCTTGTAAATAAATCTTGATGTACTTCTATAGGTATTACTTTTAGTCAATAAAAGGGGACAAAAACATAAGATATTAGGGGTATCTGTAGCTTCAGGGCACTATAGTAGAGCTTAATTGAACAACTGTTCTTACCACCATTTATAAGCAACATTCCTAATATAGAAAAGAGGAGTATAGAATTTTAGAGCAGTAATCACCATCTACCCAACCATTTCCTCTTTTTCATTTTCTGTTTGCAACCTGTCACTGGTAGACCATTACTCATTTTTTCTACCCCTCCTATCTTTTCCCTGAACCCCTCAAATATACTCCTACTTGTACATTTTCATCACATCTGCATGGGGCACCATCTTTCTGGTAACATATATGACACTGTGTTTTAATTATTTATGTGAACTTGCCAGTTCCTGGAGGGCAAGGACTGTGTATCCTTGTTCTTTATATATTCAATATCTAGCACTGTGCTTGGTACACAGTGCAGTATATGATCAATACATCAGTGGGTCAACAAATGAATGAACGAATAAGTAAGTAACTTGATTGGTCAATTATTTAACTTCCCACTGAAGACAAACATTTTTTCTGTAGGCTTTTCTTGAATACCTCCAAAGTTCTAGCCTGTGGAGAAAACGATGGATTTTATTCATGATATAGTCATTTAGTTATCCAAATAAACACTGATTGCCTATTCCATCTATTGTGTATTTCATGACAGGCACTTTGATAGTTGCTGGGGATTCATACTTTTCAGTGATTCTCACACAGCACACCTCGATTGCTGGGGGTCCAGGGACCTTAATATTGACTCAATCCTGTATTAGTCAGGATTGTCCAGAGAAACAGAACCAATAGAATATCTTGATATATTATAAGGAATTGGCTTACGTGACAAGTCCCAAAATCTGCAGGGTGATTTGACAAGCTGGAGACCCAGAAGAGCCAATGGTTTAGTTTCAGTCCAAGTTCAAAGACCTGAGAACTAAGAGAGCAGATGGTAGAGCACCAGTCCAGAGGCCAGAAAGCTCAAGACCCAGAAAGAGCCTATGTTTCAGTTTGAGTCCAAAGGCAGGAAAAATCTCAGTATCAGTTTGAGGCTGTTGGGCAGGAAGAATTTTCTGTTACTCAGGAGAGGACCAGGGTTTTTGTTCTATTCAGTCTTTCAACGAATTGACTGAGGCCCACTCACTTCATAGAGGGCTGTCTGCTTTACTCAGCCTCCCCATTTCAATGTTAATCTCATCCAAAGCACCCTGACAGAAATACCCAGAATAATGTTTGACTAAATATCGGGTATCCTGTGGCCCCGTCAAGTTGACGCATACAATTACCGACTATACCTTCCAAACATGTTTTCTCCCCCACACAATGTTTAATATTATTCATATTCAGATGTAGATGTTTCCTTTTTCTTTAAAAAATTGACACCATCAATGGCAATAATAAACTAAAATTAGCTGTCTTTGTTTAGGTGGAGGAATTTATGACCCTCTGCAGGATGTTAGACATTAATTCACTTATTCAAACTACTCCCTTGTGCTTAAGAATCGAGAAGCTGGCATTTGAGTTCCAGTCCTTGCCATCATCTAGCTTTGTGGCCTTGAGTAAAACCTTTAAGAGTGTCAATTTCCTTATTTGTATGAATGCAGTGATTGGAGATAATCTTCAAGTTCCTTCTAGCTCTAACATTCAGTCATGAAATTATCATTTCACAAGTCAGAGGAATTAAAAAGACACCACATATTGGGATGATGAAAAAGTTTTGGAAATAGTGATGGTAGTTGCACAACATTTTGGATGTACTTAATGCCACTGAATTGCACACTTAAAAATGGTTAAAATAGGAAATTTTATGTTGTATATATTTTATGGTAAGAAAAACATTTAAAAAGTACCTACATAGGCCAAGTGCAGTGACTCACACCTGTAATCCCACCACTTTGGGAGGTCGAGGTGAGTGGATCACTTGAGGCCAGGAATTCGAGACCAACCTGGCCAGCATGGCAAAACCCCATCTCTACTAAAAATACAAAAAATTAGCTGGGCATGGTGGCGTGAACCTGTAATCCCAGCTACTTGGGAGGCTGAGGCAGGAGAATTACTTGAATCTGGGAGGTGAAGGTTTCAGTTAGCTAAGATTGTGCCACTGCACTCCAGCCTGGGCAACAGAGCACAACTCTGTCTCAAAGAAAAAAAAAAAGTACCCGTATAGATGCAACCATTGTCCTCCAACATTGAGGATCAGCTATTTAATCCATTAATGAACGAGGCTTATGCGACAGTGAGAAATGGAGAAAATAGCCCACAATGCAGCTCATGTGGATGGCTCTGGTTCAGAGGTACTCTGGCCCCAATGGCCTGCCTCATACCCTTCTTGTCTGGATGCTATTGCACTGTCTGCCCCAGCCTCCCCGATGGCAGGGACTGCTTGAGTATCCAGGCTGTCCATGCCATCCATCCCTAACCCCAAAAAGGAAACTAGCAATTTCTAACTATCCGATCAATCTGCATCAAGTTGTGAAAGTATTCTATTTTCTCTTTGCCTTTTCTTCCAGCTGAGAAAGGTTAGAGTCCTTAAAAACTGAAGTTAACTAAGAAGTGTTTGCAAAAAGCAAAACTAGTCTGAATTGAATTTTGCTTCATATTACTACTGCTGTGACTTTTGGTCTAAGTAACATTTATTGATTGCTTTTTAATGCCAGGTAATGTTGTTAATTTATGGATCCATTTAATCCTCATAACATCCTTCAAATATTTTATATTTTAAACCTTATGATGAACTTGGCTGGAAGTTCTTATCCTTTGTCAGGAATTCTAGTCATCAGCCTAGGAGGAAAGGCATCTACCCTGTCCCTCTCCTCAGCACTAGCATAGACACTGTCTGCTGAAATTCCACATTTGCATCCCAGTTCCTACAAGATATGAAAAGAGGACTCAATGAAAAGGCCATTGCCCTTTGGAAGCCAATAGAGAACTGCAGCTCTAAGGCTGCCTCTTTTTCTCTTACATGTACATGCCCATTTGTTTTGTTTCTTTGCTCTTTCCAACTTTTCCATAATTAAAAGGCTGAACGGTATCCCTTTCCTATTAATCTATTCTGCTTCCCATCACTGTAAACTGATTCCTGACATATGCTGATCAGTTAGCACAGTCAGTGACTCACAATTCCTCTCCTGTATCCCCTTGGTGGGGCTGGCCATTCAGCACTCACAATTCATTCTTCATAAATAAAACCCCTGCCAACTGTTCCCATTTAACAAATTTAACATATTCCTCTCCTCAAACCATGTTCCTGTGTGGCCATAGCTGCCTGGCCATCCTCATATAGAGTCTTGGGTAACTAGTAATCAACAATAGGATGGCAGAGATGGGAATTCCAGGATGACCATGTTTGGTGAAGAACTGATAGTCTAATTTTGGGTAAAATGGATTTTTAAAACATTGTATCAAGATAGACACAACACTAGATACTCAATTTTGTTAATTTTGTTTTTTTGAAGTTCAAGGTAATCCATCAAAATGCACCAATCACAACTATACAATTTTAACAAATGGATTCACTCAGATAACCTACATCTTTTCATGACTTCAGTGCCCCTCACCAGTCAGCCTTAGACCTTCAGAAGAAACCGCAGCTTGGATCTTTTTTTCATTATAGATTAATTTTACCCGTTCTAGAACTTCATATCAAAGGATCTATCCCAAATGTGCTCTTTTGTGTTCTTTTGCTTAGTATAACATCTATGAGATTCAGCCGTGATGTTATGTATATCATGTTCATCCCTTCTTCTTCTTCTTTTTTTTTTTGAGATGGAGTCTCACTCTGTCGTGCCCAGGCTGGTGTGCAGTGGCACCCTCTCGGTTCACTGCAACCTCCACCTCCTGGGTTCAAGTGATTCTTCTGTTTCAGTCTCCTGAGTAGATGGGATTACAGGTGTGTGCCACCATGCCAGGCTAATTTTTTGTACTTTTAGTAGAAACAGGGTTTCACCGTGTTGGCCAGGCTGGTCTCGAACTCCTGACCTCAGGTGATCCACCCGCTTCAGTCCCCCAAAGTGCTGGGATTATAGGCGTGAGCCACCATGCCCCGCCCATGTTCATCTCTTCTTATTGCTGAGTAGTATCTTATTGTTATGCATTTAATTTTGAATTTCAAATTCTTTTAATAATACAAACGATGTATGTTTACATTTTATCTTGCAAAAATGTGAAACATGACAGATCAGAAGTCTAATATCTTTTGCCCAGTGCTGCCCCTTCTTATCCCTACCTGGAAGCAATTACTGGGGTCTGTTGGTGCAGAGCCTAATAATATTTTTCTTTATATGTATTCACAAACATGTATCTGTTCTTTTAGAAAACATATAATTTTATTGTGTTTGTTTTAAGACAGCATGCATCACTATATATATATATATATATATATATATATATATATTTGCAATTTGCCTTTTTTTTTTTTTTTGGAGACAGGATCTTGCTCTGTTGCCCAGGCTAGTGGTGTGATCTTAGCTCACTGCAGCCTCCACTTCCCAGGTTCAAGTAATTCTTGTGCCTCAACCTCTGGAGTAGCTGGGATTACAGGCACGTGCTTTTTGTATTTTTTGTAGAAACGAGGTTTTGCCATGTTGACCAGGCTGGTCTTAAACTCCTGGCCTCAAGCAGTCCACCCGCCTTGGCCTCCCAAAATGCTGGTAATTACAGGTGTGAGCCACCGTGCCCGACCGCTTTTTTTACCCAACAGTATATCATAGATATAACCATGTCTGTGCATAGAAATTTACCTTATTTTTTTTTAATGGTGCATAGTATTTCATAATATAGGTATTCTACATTTTGAGTCATTACTGAGATGGTTTGTAGTTTTTTCCATTTCAACAAATGCTGCAGTAAACCTATTTGCCAAATTTCCTGGTGCACATGTGTTTTTATTTTGTTTTGTTTGGTTTTAGACAGGGTGTGGCTCTGTTGCCCAGGCCGGAGTGCAGTGGCGCGATTTTGGCTCACTGAAATCTCTGCCTCCTGGGCTCAAGCAATCCTCCCACCTCAGCCTCCAGAGTAGTTGGGACTACAGGGGAATGCTACCACACCCGGCTAACTTTTAATGTTTTTTCGGTAGAGACAAGATTCCACTATGTTGCCCAGGCTGGTCTCCAACTCCTGGCTCAAGTCATCTGCCTGCCTTGGTCTCCCAAAGTGCTGGGATACAGGAATGAGTCACTGCGCCTGGCCCCATGTGTTTTTGTAGTATAGGTGTGGAGAAGTGGAATTTCTGAGTCAGAGTTACATACATTTAAATTTCAATAGATTTGCCAAAGTACCTACACAAATGTATGCACTCCCACTAATGCTTAGAGTGTTAGACAACTTTGAAGTTTTGGCTTCTCTATGGTTGAAAAATCTTACCCCATTTTAGTTTGTATTTCACTAATTCTGAAAAGGTTGAATTTTTTTTTCTTATGATTACTAGCTATTTGTCTTTTCTCTGAAGAGGAACTCTGAGTTCAGTGTTTTTATTGGGTCATTTCTCTTTTGCTTGCTAGGTTTCTAGAAGTTCGCTTTAATATACATTAGTATTCTAAGTGCCAAGACTTTCTTCTATTTTTTTTTTCTTTTGTAATTAAAACGACCCCATTTTGCAGGGGAGAGGCTATTTTTGTGGTACAAAACTTTTAAATTTTCCCAACCTTTGGGTTATGAGTTCTGCTTTTTCAGGCTCTAAGAAGGTCTTCTTCACTTTAAGGTCATAAGCATAGGGTTTTATTTCCTTCTGATATTTTTATAGTTGTAGGTTGATTTTGATGTGCTTGTGGGACCTTTGGATAAATAAAGCAACTTCAATCTCTTCCAGTCTTTTAGCAAGTAAACATATTCCTACCACTTCAGGTATCTTGAATTTACAATTGTGTTTTCCACCCTATTTCCAGTTTGGCAGTGAGGGGGCTTTCAGATGGGGGCTAAATAAACAATATAGAAATATCCTATTTTAGGGTCTTATGTTCCTCTTTAAAATCCACCGTAACAATAGCCAAGATTTGGAAGCAACTTAAATGTCCATCAACAGATTAATAGGTAAAGAAAATGTGGTACATATACACAATGGAGTACTATTCAGCCACAAAAAAAGAATGAGATCCTGTCATTTGCAATAACAGGGATGGAACAGGAGGTCATTATGGTAAAGGAAATAAGCCAGGCACAGAAAGACAAACATCACATGTTCTCACTTATCTGTGGGAGCTAAAATTTAAAACAATTGAACTAATGGAGATAGAGAATAGAAGGATGGTTATCAGATGCTGGGAAGGGTAGTTGGGGTGGGGTGGGAGAAAGGGGACACAGTTATTGGGTACAAAAAAATAGAATAAGTAAGATCTAGTATTTGTTGGCACCATTGGGTGACTACAGTAAAAAATAATTTAATTGTACATTTAAAAATAACTAAAGGAGCATAATTGGATTGCTTGAAATGCAAAGGATAAATGATGTATGGATACCATATTTACCTTGATGTGATTATTATGCATTGCATGCTTGAATCAAAACATCTCATGTAACCCATAAGTGTATATGTCATGTACCCACAAAAATTAAAAATTAAATAAAATACACTTTAAATTCTGTTCAGACAAAAAAATGTATTCACTCAGTAAATATGTTTTATGTGCCTGCTTGAGATAGGCATCAGGATGTAGTAGCATGAAGACTGATTTCCCCCCAACCAGGCAGTGCTTACAGGCTGGCGAGAAGGCAGAAATAAAACAAATAGCAGTAAGTGTGATGAGAGCCAAGGAGACATCTAGCATAGAGTGCTGACACATATCCAGATGTCCTCTGAGGTCATGCTGTCCTTGGAGACTTAAATAAAATTAGCGTGGACCTTTCATCCCGTGTCTTACAGGAAGTCCAGTAACCTTCTCAAGATTCCTGTGAATTCCTCAGGGCTTTGCTATCCTTGGCTCTGAGCTTTTGCCTCACTCAATTCTGTTTCACTTGTCTCCCATCCCTGCAGCTGTTCTCTTTTCTCTGCTCTGCCCTGGCCCATTGGAACTTCGTTCATTCTCCTTGATTTCCCTTCAAGTCACTCATTCGATGTGTGAGTTTATGAAACTCTAGTGAAACTTTGCGGAGCTTTACACTCAACACTCCTTCTGCTGTCTTCCACTGGTGCCTGTCATGATGCTCACTGGTGACCTTTCTCTGTGGGTACCAGAGCCTTTGTGCTTGGGTCCTGTTTCTGCCTCAAGACTTTCCACATATCTCCCAGCTTCTTGATTCAGAAGCTCAATTTATCCCAGTTTATTATGCAGACCCATGTCACATAATAAAGAGGCTCCTCCAGCCGAGTGCAGTGGCTCACACCTGTAATTCCAGCACTTTGGGAGGCCGAGGCGGGCAGATCATTTGAAGTCAGGAGTTCGAGACCAGCCTGGCCAACATGGTGAAACCCCGTCTCTACTAAAAGTACAAAAATTACCTGAGCGTGGTGGCGCTCACCTGTAATGCCAGCTACTTGGGAAGCTGAGGCAGGAGAATCACTTGAACCCAGGAGGTGGAGGTTGCAGTGAGCTGAGATCACGCCACTGCACTCCAGCCTGGGCCATAAGGCACAACTCCGTCTCGAAAAAAAAAAAAAAGAAAAGAAAAGAAAAAAAGAGAAAAAAAGACGCTTCTCCTTTAATAACAAAGAAAAAACTGGCAGGTGAGTCAGAGTTTCAGCCTGCCTTTGTTTCCCTCTGTAAGTAGAAGGGGCCAGTATACAGAGAGATTTTCCCTTTGATAAGAATTATGCTACCCTCTCTTGTTAGCGGGTAGGAGCACATCCGAACTTAGTTTTGCGTTTAAGTGACTTCTTTTCCATGCTAGTGCATCGTGGGTAGTCACTGAGAAAGTAGCATGGAAGCGGAGATCTGAGGAGGAGTGGTTGTTATCCAGGTGAGGGATGGGGCTGGGAGAGGTCGGCTTGGAGAAGAAGTGGTCCAGGCAGAGTGAGCAGTGCATGCAAAGACTCTGAGGTAGAGTAGAGCAAGGTTTACTCAAGAAATTAAGAGAAGGCTGGGCATGGTGGCTCACACCTTTAATCCCAGTACTTTAGGAGGCTGAGGTGGGAGGACTGCTTGAGTCCAGGAGTTCAAGATCAGCCTGGGCAACATAGCAAGACCCTGTCTCTACAAAAAATTTAAAAATTGGCCAGACTTGATGGCATGTGTCTGCAGTCCCAGCTTTTAAGGAGGCTAAGATGGGAAGATCACTTGAGCTCAGGAGGTTGAAGCTGCTAGTGAGCCACGACTGTGCCACTGCACTCCAGCCTGGGTGACACACTGAGACCCTAACTCTTAAAAAAAAAAAGATGAATTAGAAGACACAAAACTCCTCCAGAACCAGTCCGTGGTGGGTGTTCTCGTGTCAGTAAGAAATGCTGGGCGCTTGCTGGGTTGAAACTGAAAAGGGAAGAGGAGTCCAGTTTTGGTCTCAGATTATTGGCTGAAGGCAATGAAGGAATGAGTTGTCTGTTCTTATTTTCCAGAGCTGGTTTCTGCTTGCTGCTTATGAAAGAATTCTGGTCAAAGCCTAGTAAGGAAGAGGCATCCTGAGGCGCGCTGGACCTCTGGTCCCATCATGACTGGGAAATCAGTTTTTAATGTTTCTCTGGGGTTCCCTTGGCCAAGAGGGTATCTGTTCAGTCAGTCCAGGGGCTTAGGATTTCATTTTTTATTTCTCAAAGTGTAGGTGGTATAACATTTTGAATGCACAAAATGCCACTGAATTGTACAGTTTAAAGTGGTTAGTTTTATAATATGTGACATGCATACTTATCAGTCATGGGAATGGGCACTTCAATAACAAAAAGATTACTCTGCCCACCGCATAGAGAATGAATTGGAGGAAATAAGAATGGAGAGGGGAAGGCCAGGTATGGTGGTTCACGCCTGTAATCCCAGCACTATGGGAGGCCGAGGCGGGTGGATCACCTGAGGTCAGGAGTTCAAGACCAGACTGGCCAACATGGCAAAACCCCATCTCTACTAAAAATACAAAAATTAGCCAGGTGTGATGGTGCACAGCTGTAATTCCAGCTATCTGGGGGATGGCTGAGGCATAAGAATCGCTGGAACACAGAAGGCAGAGGTTGCAGTGAGCCGAGATTGCACCATTGCACTCCTGCCTGGGAAACACAGCAAGACTGTCTTAAACAAAGAAAGAAAGAAAAGGAATGGAGAGAACAATGGGGAGGTTGCTGCAGTGTCCGGGTGCACAGTGACAGCAGCTCAGAGTAGGGAAGGCACAATGGGATCTCTGGTACTGGAACTGCTGGGGAGATACCCATGTAGAGAACCACACAGACAACTGCAAAAGGGGACAGGATTCTAGGAAACAGACAGCGGGGCGGAGGTAGGGGTGCAGACCTGGGAGAAGGAGCGCATTTACTGCTCCCAGGGGAAGTCATAACCTAGGATGAACTCAGCAGGGGCAGTACGTGCAGCCATGTGGCCACAGGAGGAGGCCGTTTGTGAGGTCTTGAGCGAACACTATGATTTTGAAATGTGAGCCCAGAAAGACAGAGAAACATGAATAGTAATGTGAGGGGAAAGCAAAGCTAAGGAAGTTTTGTATTTTTAGGTTAGAGGATAATTGAATGTGCATTAGGTTCAAAGAGTAGGAACCACCGGTGGGAAAGTGGAGCTGAGGCTATGCATTTTTGATGCAACTACATCAAACGTGTACAGGCTGGCACTGCAAAGGAGCAGGAACATTCCTTCCTCTGAGAGAGAACAGAGAGCAGGATGATGTCTGAGAGCAACTTTTATGTGGTAGGGATAAAAGTTATGGGACTTATACCCAAATGCGAGGGTAGAACCCAAGGGCAGCTTTGGAGAAACAGTGGCAGGACAGAGTAAAGGGGCAAATGATGTGGACATGTTTGGGAAGGTTTTTAATTTATTTGTTTGTTTGTTTTGAGATGGAGTCCCGCTCTTGTTGCTCAGGCTGGAGTGCAACCTCTGCCTCCCGGGTTCAAGTGATGCTCCTGCCTCAGCCTCCTGAGTAGCTGGCATTACAGGCAAGTGCCACCATCCTCAGCTAATTTTTGCACTTTATTAGTAGAGACGGGGTTTCGCCATGTTGGCCAGGCTGGTCTGGAACTGCTGACCTCAGGTGATCCACCTGCCTTGGCCTCCCAAGCTGCTGGGATTACAGGTGTGAGCCACTGTGCCCGGCCATGGGAAGGGATTTTAGAGGGAAGTGGAAGTGAGTCAACTGGGTCTGGTTAAAGGATTGCCAAGGATCCCTGAAAGTTAAGAACATACCTTTGGAGGGGAGCCAAGCATCTCATTATGTAATTTTTTTTCCCCAAAAGTACTAGGCCTAAGAACTAAGACAGTAATCCTGGTGGGTATAGTGTTGCATAAAATACTTTAATCAAGCCGCACTGAAATAGAATGGGAATGGCATGAAAGAAATACAAGTAGTATTATAAGAAATAGGATTTGAAAATGTTTTGTATATAAGTTCTCTTTTCAAAAGGAATGTTATTTAAAACTATTTTGAATAGATAAATCTATATTTAAATTAGCCATTAGGAATTGTTTTTGCATTTAGGAGTATATCTATATCATATAAATTATTGTAATAAAATATAGGTCGCTTTTAAAAGGCTCACCTACTGAAACTGTATTGTTGTTGAGGGTTTTCATACCAGAGATAACATTAAAAAAACTCAAACCTGCAACATTATGTAAATTGTTAGTACAATATACTAAAAATCTTTTGTACTAATTGATTAAGCATATGATTTAGAGAAATCATTTGGCTTCATTTACTGCTTTAAATATTACTCATATTATTATAACTTGCAACTAATTGTGACTGTAGTTGGCACTCTAGAAATTTAGTTGTGTAAGTCCAGGGTGTGGTGCCATGGGCACTACAAAGAGGAATAAGAAACAGTCCCTGCCCTGAGAAAGCTGATGTCTAGTTGGGGCTATAAGAGTTCATATGAAAAGGAGGGACGAGCGTCCTGGCTCATGCCTGTAATCTCAGCACTTTCGTCAGGAGTTTGAGAACAGCCTGGCCAATGTGGTGAAGCCCTGTCTCTACTGAAAACACAAAAATTAGCTGAGTGTGGTGGCGTGTGCCTGTAGTCCCAGCTACTTGGGAGGCTGAGGCATGAGAATCCCTTGAACACAGGAGATGGAGGTTGCAGTGAGCCGAGATCGTGCCCCTGGACTCCAGCCTGGTGACAGAGCAAGACTCAGTCTCAAAACAACAACAACAACAACAAAAAAAAACCAAACAAAAACCAAAACCAAAAACAAACCAGTTCATATGAAAAGGCAACTAACATCCAAGCAAGATTAACTAGAATCTCATAACTGGTGGAGAAGTAACAGCTTTGGAAGATTCAAAGGGTCAGAGCTCACTTTAAAAATCAGACATAGGGGTGGGTAAGTGGGGTAGTTAAGAAACCTGGCCATGGACTAAGGTGTATTTGAATTGAAACTTGCTGGTGTGAAAAGAGTGGTTATTTTTCTTAAGAGCTGAAAAGAACACACAAGAAGATCCAAACACATAAAGACACATAGCACATCGAGAAAGTCAGGTTTCTGGTCAGTAGACCAGCTGGCTGGAGCACAGCAGAGATGTGCAAGGGGTAGCAGGATGAGGTTTTGAATTTAAGGAGGGTATGAACTGTGGAGCATGCCATTAGGAGAATTAGGTAGAGAAAAAGGCTAGACTGACAGCTCTTCTACGGTACTGACTAATCAGAGCTAAAGTACATTGAATGAATTAGCACACAGAAAGACCTTACCACAATGCCTATTACAAAGCAAGTGTTCCATGAGCAACATCAGCATTACTGTTACTGGGCTGAGGTGTGCAGAATGATCTTGACACCTCTAGCCACTTTATGCCAAACACATCAAACATTGACTCTTCATTCCTTATCCTCCTCACCAAACTGTTTCTACTCGTCTCTTCCAGCACAGCAAGTGATGGAATCGTTCAAGCCATGAACCCTTTCCTCACCACTCTCTATATCTGGCCCACAACCAGCCAGGCCCTATCCTTTCTGCTTCCAAAATATATTTTTCACCATTCCACTTTCCTTTGTCTTCACTCTCATCATCCTGCATTTACTTAGACTTCTGCAATGGTTTCCTGTCCACATTTCCATTTTTGCTGCCCTACAATGTATTTTCAATTCAGAATGGTCTTTAATATAGATAGCCGGGCATCATGGCGGTATGCACCTGTAGTCCCAGCTACTCAGGATTGCTTGAGCCCAAGAATTTGAGGCTCTAGTGTGTTATGATAGTACCTGTGAATAGTCACTGCATTCCAGCTTGGGCAACATAGTGAGACTATATATATATACTTCATTTTCCTGCCTCTTCATTCTCACTGCATCTCGCTTTCCCTTTGTTGACCAATGCACTAGACTTGATGCTTTCATAGCTCAGGCCTACTGAGGTTCTATTCCCTCTGTCTGAAATATCTGCCTGCCCACTGTACCCTTGTCTATCTAGCTCTTTCTTATTCTTCAGGTGGCAGCTTCAGCATCACCCTCTCAGAGGCTTCCCACGAGCATCAAATCTAAAGCAGGTTCTGTTCCCCCCAACTCCCATTGTGGGCTAATTCACCCATTGCTCTTCCAATGCCTTCACAGCAAATGGCCCTATGTGAAGGTGTACTTATATTTTTGTATTTGCTGGTTTTATGTCTATACTGGATGCTTTCAAGTAGAGGTATTAAAAAGTCAATTCAACTGATCTTAAACAATAGGACATTTTATTATCTCCCATAAGTGGAAATCCAGAGGTAGGATGGGATTCAGAGCTGGCTGAGTCAGCAGTTTAAGATGTCCTATTCTTTCATTCTCTGTACTCCGCTGTCCATGGCATCAGTGTCACCCTGAAGCTGCTGACACTGGTGAAAGAAAGATGGCAGCCAGCTAGGATAGATGTTACCTGCTGGCTTCTTCACATTTACTGGGAGACAGAATCTTTCCTTGCAACCCACGTCCTTTCAGTCAGATTGAACCAAATTAGGTCACATGTTCCCCCTACCATCAGGAAAAATGCTTTATGCTAGTTGCAGTGAGTCTTAGTTTCTGACCAAATAAGTAGGATGGATTTATTATTCTTGTCATAGGACTAAGAAATCCAACTCTATGACTGAAGTCAATGGAATTGTGGGATAAACAATCCTGGGAGTGCAATACTGGGGAGTCAACCCTGTTATCCACTTACATCTCCACATTCAGTATGGAAAAGGCTCATGTCTGTTTCATTCATTCCTATGTACTCAACTTCAGGCCTTCTTGCTTTTAATTCAGTGCTCACCACCCCAAGCAATGACAAGAAAGTATGTGTAGCTTAAAAAGAGATGGAGGGCAACAAATAGTATTGAAAAAAGGCGCTGAAGTCAAAACTTTGGAGAACCCCTTTATTTAGGGCACACATTCTCAATGCAGGAGATACTGCCTATAAAGAAGTGAAAACGAATTATTGCAGAAGGAAAAGAAACGGAGATTACAATGATTTGTATCTCTCCAAAATGCAACCCAATCCAAAGAAAACCTTATCCTCTAGTATTTAATTTCCCTTGTTAGGGAGAATTTAAATTAAATTAAAATTTCTTCCTCAAGGGGAGGGAGCAATAATTAATAAAAATGAGAAACACTGAATTATGGGACAAGAGAAGGAAGAGGCCATAATGAGCAATTTAGGGCTGATGAGAGAGAATGGAGGAAATCTAGAAAAATCTCAATCTCAATGTGTGTACTTAACTATTAAAAAATATCTAGTTATAATGCCTAGTAATAGATACAGAAACTTAAAATTCTTTTTAACTAAAACATTAGGAAAAATTCCTGAATATGGCATTCTATCTCAGTCAGGAAAATCATTACTCCTCCTCTTCTGAAACAGACCAAAAAGGACATAGATGAGACCTGGCTGGTATGGGTTTTTTGTTTGTTTTGTTTTTAGAAAGGGTCTCACTTTGTTGCTCAGACTAGAGTGCAGTGGCGTGATCTCAGCTCACTATAGCCTGGACCTCCTAGACTCAAGCAATCCTCCCTCCGGAGTAGCTGGGACTACAGGCGTTTGTCACCATGCTTGGTTAATTTTTGTATTTTTAGCAGAGACCGGGTTTCATCATACTGGCCAGGCTGGTCTCAAACTCCTGACCATGTGATCCACCCACTTCATCCTTCCAAAATGCTGGGATTACAGGTGAGAGACATGGCACCTGGACCCGGCTGGCATGCTTCAAGAATATAATTATTCTGCCAGATATACATTTAAAAAAATGTAATCATTAGGGCAGTCCATCGCCATGGGAAAAAGAACTTGTGGTATTTCAGGACTTCTTTCCACATACCAGTCACTCTGATAGGCAAAACAAGTTCACATTGCCTAAGTTTTTCAAATATATTATCAATGAGGTTTAGATGAGTATTCAATCAACTGGAGGAAAAAACATACCCTACAGTATAGTTTACAAAATTTCTAAAATAAACCTATCTGAAAAGCAGATGAACTGTATATGCCATGAGGACTAGCATGAGCCTGAGCCCTGTTTTCCTTGGGCTACAATAGGACATTTTTTTCCTAGCTATATAAAGTGACCTGGAATCTCCTTAGTTCTGATACTTATCAACATTGATAAGTAATATTGGTTATCGGCAGCAGGAGGTTTTGATGAATGAAAAGATATTGGTAGGACCTCCTTCAGGATCTCAGGGAAGACTCATGTTTAACAAACACTGTTAACTGGCACCATGATAAAAAATCTCCGGAAACATATTTTGCCATTTAAACAATGACAACGAATGTTTAAATGACATTATATGTAACCCTTGGATTAGATAAAAGATAATTATAGAAGATGAAAACTTCAACCTGTATGTCATATTTCACAGGATCTTTAAAACTCAGCAATGTTTTGGTTTAGGTATAAACATTCAATTACTTTTCCCTCAAGTTTGGAATAGGAAAAACTCTCATCACAAAAGATACAAAATGCGCTCGGCGCGGTGGCTCATCCTAGCACTTTGGGATGCCGAGGTGGATGATCATTTGAGGTCAGGAGATCGAGACCAACATGGCCAACATGGCGAAACCCAGTCTCTATTAAAAATACAAAAATTAGCCGAGCCTGGTGGCAAGTACCTATAATCCCAGCTACTCAGGAGGCTGAGGCAGGAGAATCACTTGAACCCAGGAGGCAGAGGTTGCAGTGAGCTGAGAGATCACGCCGCTGCACTCCAGCCCGGGTGACACAGCAAGATCCCATCTCAAAAATGAAAACAAACAAAAAAACCCAAAAGATACAAAATGTATTTTGTTATTGTGTTTGTATAGATGGCACCTATTTCATTTTTAAGCTCTAAGTTTTGTGATTCTTTTCTTGAAACCACCAAGTTTCCACTCCACTTCTCCCTCCTCAATCAATTTCTTAACACAGAGTTTCTCAACTTTAGGAAACGAACTAGTATCCTATGAGGAAGTTTAATTTCTGGGAAGGTAGGAAACTAATTCAATCCTTTTAGCAGTTAGAGAAGAACCATTTATTATTAGTGACATGGATACAGACGCTCAGGAAGGGAGAGCTATGTTCTACACATTTTTATCCCATTACATTGTTAAGTTGTTTGCATATTTGATCTAGATGGTCAAGAAGCCCTAGAAGTTGACTGTAGCATTGAAAAGAGGTCTATTTTCAGTTTGGCAACTGACCTGCTAGGTTACAAAGTGAATGTAACTTGCCTAGAGGCACAAGGAGTGGTACATTAACAATCACTGTAGCCACTAAAGTGGTCTGTTGCATACAGTTTATTTCACTAGATTGCAATTTTATACACAGTATGAAGGGGTTTCCTGATAGCACATATATAGTTTACTTTCTGTACTGCTGAAGAACCAATTGTTTTTTACACTGTATCATAATACCCTATCATTAAAACATTATTCAGTGAATTTTTTCCAACTACATATAAACGGAGATTTACCACACACATTCTTTACCACGGTGCAAGAATGTCTTTATAACATATTTGAATCACAAAATGTGAGTCTAAAATACATCACTGTAATTAAAACACTACTTTAAAGTTACAATGCCCCATGTTATAGTAGCCAGATTTGATTAGTCCCTGTATAAATCACAAAGCAGTTTGGTGGATAATGTCTTGGATAACTGGCAGCAGCTTTTAACTGTAATATTTAAAAAAGAATCTTTAATTAAGAACCAGACATTCACAATTTAGAAAACTTCTTCCCTTATATGTCAGTATTCTAGTCGAAATGGGGCATTAAAAAATTTGTAGTCTCTAAAACAAGGAAAATAAATCCAACCCTCCCTTAGCTGAAAGGATGCGGTTCTAACATTAGGTTTCGTAGAAACCTAAGACTAGCATTGTGCGAGGAGTGGAAACAAGTCATAAGAAACAAAACATTTCTTTTAAAACCTCTTAGATTCTTCTGCCCCTCCCCATCTCTGTCAAACACAGAGAAAGAATACTGCATTACAAATAAAGATGTGTTTCCATGAAATGATGTAAACAAGTTAGAGGGAAAGATTTCTTCATTTTCCTATTTTGTGGAGTGGGGCAGTGGGATATCAGTTAAATAAGAAATAGAGCTCCTTAATCAAAGAATCACTTCATTACACACAAAATAGCTCGGGGCAACTGCTGAAAGCTTCTCCTGTGTTTCCTTTCCTTTTCCCCAAAGTTTGAGAATATTTGAAAGTTCAATAAATAGTAGAAAAATAATCCTTTACTTAGAAATTTTGAGATGCATCGTTTAGAGCATGAGTTCCATACAGCAACTGTGGTATCCAGGTACCGCTAAGAAACAAAGTGAAATCTTCAATGCACACATTTGTATCTGCATGTGCCACATTCCAGTCTCTGGGTAAGCAGATTTTTCTCTCTTCCAGTTAAGGAGAGCTGAATGCTTCTGGCTCTTCGGAACATTCCTCTGGCTCAGCTTCACTTGCAGGTTCCGTCTCTGTGTTTGGAGGCTCGCCTTCTGTTCCCTTCCATTAGTGTTATGGCAGGTTCGTTCATCAGGCTTATTTCCCCTCCATTTCAGAGCCAGCCTCACGTCTTCACAAATGTGACTGTGTTGTTGTTTCTCTCATTTTTAACCATGTCATCAGGCAGGAAATGACTCAAACAACTCTGCACAAAGTACAAACATGAGGGAGGTCTCTTGCTGTGGGTTTTAAGCTGATTCTTTTTCTTTCCAGAACATTCGGTAGCTCCCAGATCTCGTCTTGGCGTGGAGGTGAGGAGATCGTTAGCATTCTGCATCAACAGTGTGTACCGTCACGGCCGCCTGTAAGTGGTGGCTATGATGAAGTGTAGGGTGGTGTGACCGATAGTGGTGGAACTTGTGACTTAGTAGGGCAGCAGTCTGAGGGGGGGTATCCAGGTCTAAGTCCTCATCATGGTTTCCCACATCGACCCCGGCTGACAACGGGTCATTGTTGCATGGAGGATTTTCACTGTCCTCCTGCGGGCTCATGGTGCTGTAACCTAGAAAAAGAACAAAACAAACACACAGCTGAGAGCTTCAAGACGCAGAGAGAAGATTCACTTGCAATTTCTAGGGCACTGGGAGGTACTCCTGCCTTTGCAATACATAGGTGCAAACACTGGCAGACTGTCAGCAGATGCTAAAGTAATTTATCTTTAAAGAGATTTAGTGATAACTCTTTTTTCCCTTAAAACAATGAGACAATACGTACATAACCACTTTAGACAGCTGAGAAAGTATGGAGGAGAAAAAAAAAACCCCAGAACCCTCATCCCAAATCCCCAAACCGGCAACACAAAAATGAAAATCACCCTACATCCCATCATCCATGGCTAGCCACCATTGGGGACCTACCTTTCTACACTTCTACCTAAGATAAAGATGATCTTTTTTATTAAAGAAATCCAAAAAAAGGGCAGCCTCAAGAAGAAGATCTGAACAGGCCTCAGATCCACTGGGGCTGGTGGGGAAATCTGGGCTTCAAAATGCCTGAGTGTGACACCACAATAGAACAAAAAGAACCACCACCATCACCTGCGTACTTGCTCGGTAGCAGGCACTTGTGTCAGGCAGTTCTTGCACACCATTGACGATATATTTTAATACCCATTTTACAATTCAGGAAAATGATGTTCAGAGACATTAAGGAACTTGCCCAAAGTTCTAGTGCCTAATGAAACACTAACTCCACGTATACCCACGGCAACTAGCTGTGGAATCAACTATTCTCTGTGTTAACTGCCCCACCTCCCCCATTTAAATTTAATTTCTTTTGGTATTCTAAGTAATACATGTTTCAAAGGCAAATGTCCTTGCTGATCAAAGGATTCCATTCTCAGGTTCCTGACATGTTTTTAAATATTGCAAAAATCTCCTTTAAACATTTTGAGAAGTGACAGCTCATTAATATTTCCACTGCATCTACAGTTAGCATCAATCAGCACTTACCCGTGGGTAGTGCTAGTCACAGTCATGGCTGCAAAACTGACGTTCTTGCATGCAGCCAAGCAGGAGTCATTTGTGTCTGAAACTGTATGCTCTGTGCAAAAATTCTGTCCTCAGTGAAACGTTACTCATATGATAGAATTATATAGCTGTCAGTCCAACTTAGCAAATATTTACAGTGTACCTACAAAATACAAGTCACTGTGTTGGGCACTGGAAGACATACAAAGATGAAAGCCTGGTCCCTGCACAGGGAGCTCAAAAGCTAGTGTTTGAGAAATGAAACAAATAGAAGCATTGGTCATTCAATTATTCATTTATTGAAGACCATTGTGGAGTTGGAGCGGGAGATGAGGAAACACGAATAAGAGACGTCACCTTTCCTTAATGACTTCACAGTTGAGTTTGAGATAGATGCTCACAAAGCAAAGCTTCCTCTTACACAGATAATGGTAAGTGCTATAACTGAGGTATAATTAAAATCCAGAAGAGGGAATATCTAATTCTGGCTAGGGGAATAAGGAATCTTCAGAGAATGTATATTTTAGTCGGACTGAAGTGGATGAGTAGGAGTTTGATAAGTGGATATGAAGAAAGGAACAGGATGACCACAGCCATAGAGGTGTGGATATAAAGGCCATCCCTGTTCCACGTGGCTTGGATGAGTGCTAGCAGGTAGCTGGAGAGTAGGGCAGGTGGGAGGCAGAAAGTTGAGTCAGATCATAAAGCCCATGCCGAAGAGTAGCAAATGGAGAGACCGCACAAGATTCTGAGCAGGCCAAAAAATGGCATGATCATTTGTGTTTAGAGGATGGTGGTTTGGGAGATGAAGGCAAAGGAAAGACAGTGAGCAGTTAGGAGGTTATTTCAACAGCCCACATGAGGGATAGAGAACACTAGGGCAGTGGGATTGGACAGATTTAAAAGCTATCTCAGTGGTGGAGGCAAGAGAAATTGGTAAGTCATCAGATGTAGGGGACTGTGGGGGTGAGGAGTAGTGAAAGGTGGCTACAACTTCAACTTATAATGATAAGAAAGGACAACTCACAGATTGAGTCTCAGGAAAGAAGACAAATTTTGTTTATGCACAGCTTGATTTTGAGAGTCTGTGGGTCACATATGTGGAGATGTCTAGCCAGAATCTCAGAAGTGTCATCTGCAAATTCAGGGCAGAAGAGGAAGTGTTCACTGACATATGTGTCCACCATGACTGAGTGCCTTCTTGGTGCCAGGTGGCAGGCTAGAGGCTGGACAGGAAAGGGCTAAGGTGAGGCCTCAGCTCCTGAGAGGCCCATGGGCAAGAAGGGGAAACACCCATGTGCTAAAACAGAGGCACACAAAAGGAACTCCAAAGCCAATGAACTTGGCTTAGATCTTTGAGATGACGACAATTGGGTAGCCCTGATGGGAGAAACGAGACTCAGTAGGTAAAGACAGGGGTGTAAAGGTACTTCCAGCAGGGCCCAAGTACATGCAATGGTACAACAGCTGGAAGGGCTCTGGTGGCTTCTGGGAATGGTGAAAGCTTGGGGCTGGGGGTGGGGGCAGTGGGAGATGGCACTGGACAGACAGGCTAAGACCAGGTCAAGAAGGCTGGCTGAAGCTATGAGCTATGATCTAGAATTGGACAGTGGGAGTGGTCAGGGGGCAAGGGGGAGGCTGGACAGAAGGAAGGTGGGATCAGAGGCTCAGAGGACAGGGTGCTGGAGCATGGGCCTCGAGGAGATGGCAAAGACCTGAAGTAGGGCAGTTGCAGTGTGTGGACTTTTCAAGTGTACAGTAGGCCGGATTTGGTGAACTGAATGGACTTGCCTGGTGAAGATGCCAGGGAGCTGACATCCTTGGAAAAGGTCGAGGTTTCTAGGTTCAGATGCTGAGCAAATAGTGATGCCTTTACCCAGGATTAAGAGACCAGGAGCCAGAATAGGTTTCTCAGCTTCAGCAGTGCTAAGTCTGGAGTGTCAGATCGGATGCTGGGCTGCAAAACCTAAGTCACAAACTGCTGTGCATGTTGAAACCACTTTATGCTATATATGTAAAGAATTAAAGTAGAAAACAAGATTTTAGCAAAATCCCAGTGATTATTCCAACACATCCTGGACAGCTTCCCGTCTCTGCTCATTTACAAGCACCCACACACTAACTGATAATTCATGTTAGCATTCGAGGTGTTAGATTCATGGTGGCCCTTCTGCTTGGCTCACCCTCCCATCTTCCCTCATCTTGCTATTGTGCCTCATGCTTCAGTTGGAAAGTCTTCTCTGGGAAGCTTTCCCAACCTATTTTCCCCACCCACCTCCAGTCCTGCCAGCACACATGGGGGCTGGTGCCCCTTCTGTGATTTTACATGCATTCTGTGCACATCTCTTAGATTTTGCCATATTATAATAAAAGTATAAGGCTATCTATCTATTAGCAAATTCTTTCTTAAATAGTGAGTTCCTGTTTATCTTTGTACCCCTAGTATTTAACATAACTCACACAAAGCAGGAACTTAAAAACAACTGCTGCCTCACCCCCCACCAACGTATACTATACTCCCAAAGCAATGGCATCAATGAATTTTGTAGTTACCTATGGCTTTGCCTGGTATGACATTCACTAGTCTCATCTAATAATGAAGACATTCTAGGATACAGTGGACTCTATCCAGGGGTTATAACAGAATCCAGTGACACTCTGAACCTGGCTGGTCACAGGTCCTGGATTCATATCCAGGACGGTAGTGATGGTGCAGCTGTCTCCAAGGCAACTCAGGAGGGCACCCATCTCTTCATCTCAGGATGGCACCCCCATCTCTTCTGCTACTGCTTTCTGATAGGAACCTCAACAGAGGTGCTTTCAGAGTAAAACTCTCATACTATGGCCATTCCAGTTAATTTCCTTACTATGATACCATTGCTCAACCCCTCTGTAACTTCCTCTTATTTCAATAATTAATGGAAATCTGAAGGGGTCAGGGGAGAAGGGAATAGCAAGTTGTGGAGAAGCAGGAGAAAGACAAACACATTTTCTTATTCAGCAAGTTAATTGTTTGCTCAGTGCCAGGCAATTCTGTTGAGCACTGGGAAGGGTGATGAATTAAGACAGACATAGTCCCTGACTCATGGAGGAAGAGGCACTATTTGAAACACAAAGGATATTTGCAAACACTTCCAAGGAAAAATTTCTTTACTGTCCAAAGGCTTATGTAGCAAAGTGTCTGCAAATACAATCTCAAGTGAGAAATGGGCTTTAAAAAGGAGGTCAGGCATCTATAAAAAAGAGCTGAGATTAGGTTTTTGTTCTTTGACAGTCTGCTTATATATTTATCTGATAGTTCCTAAGAAACTTCGTTTGATTATAAGGGGTGTGACGTCCCTCTGGGGACGCACTCACCATCTCGTGGCCACAGAGTGTAACTGCAGGAGAATACCTGTGCACCTCTAGAAAATGGTCTTACGTTCATCTACAAATTTTTTGACCAGGTTTTTAAGGTTCAGAATTTGCTTTTTAAGTATTTTGGAATTTGCCACGAACTAGGGGGAATCTTCCTCTACAAAGAAAAAAATGTTGCCTAATATACACTTACATAAAGTTTCTGATGAGATAGTAACCAAAATACAAATTCACAAGGAACAAATAACATATAGGTGTTTTTTGACTTAAAAATAAGCCAATAGATGATTGGACAGAACATGATATTTTTAAGAGAAATGGGCAAAGCAGATAGATAGTTGAAAACATACACAGGTAGTAATTGTTTCTAACCTCCACTTATGAGGGTAACACTGCTGAAAATCAGTCATTCTAAGTGGTCTTAGACTATGGACCAAAATGATTCTACTTTCAAAAAACATTCTCAATTGGAGTAGTTTTTCTTAACATACAACAATTAAAATTAGATTCTTTTGAAGAACGAAATTCTGTTGGCGATGTAAAATATTTCTAAATAAAAATACACCCTAAAGTTTCTAAGTTTAGTTTGGTAACATTCAATTTTAATTCAATTCTAGGATCACAACTCTGAACCATACCATGAGAGCCTAGGCTGTTGTGCAGTCATGTATTTACAGACTTGAGTTTCCTTTTGTGTAACACACTCAAGGATTCATGTGGAAATACTCTGATCAGGGAGCACAGAATCATGGCGCCACGATCCTACCAGTTCAAGGGCCAGTCAATGCCAGTTCCTCCATGGGGTCTCCCATAATTTACTCGCAGATAAAAGTGAACTCTCGCCCCTTTCCTTCTTTGTCCTACTCTTTTAAGGAAGCTGTCATATTCCATCTTTTATCAAGCATATTAATACATGCATTCATTTATAGCTTCCTCCTAGACTGTAAATTCCTTCAGGGCAGGGTAGGCACAGAGGTAGGGAGGTCAGCCCTGAGCACTGTGCCTATCATATGTCATTTCATTTCATCCTCATTGCAACTCCACCCAGCAGGTTTTCTTTTTTGTTTGTTTGTTTTTTGAGACAGCTCTGTCTTAAAGAGCTCAAATAGCTCTCGGCTAGAGTGCAGGGGTGCAAACATGGCTCACTGCAACCTCAACCTCCTGGGCTCAAGTGATCTTCCTACCTCAGTCTCCTGAGTAGCTGGGACTACAGGCATGTACCACCATGCGTGGCTAATTTTTTTACTTTGTAGAGACAGGGTCTCACCATATTGCCCAGACTGCAGTAAGAATTTTTAATCCTACTTTTAAGTATTAGGAAACTCAGGTCTAAGGTAGCTCACTAAGGTCTCAACAGCTTGTGGAAAAAAAACGGGGAGAAGTAGGCTTCAAAGTGAATTGGCTTTACCCTATCTCCTAAGCTCTTCCTCTACACCAAGCTGTCATGAGGAAGTACCAACTCCCATCTGTAGCCCCCTCCATAGTGTACTAGGGTATAGCCATGCCTTGTGTAATGACAGAGATACATCCTGAGAAATGTGTCCTTAGGCAATTTCATCACTGCACAAATGTCATAGAGTGTACTTTCACAAACCTAGATGGTACAGCCTCCTACACACCTCGGCTATATGGCATAGCCTATTCTTCTAGGCTACAAACCTGTGCCACATGTTACTGCACTGAATACTGTAGGCAACCACAACACAATTGTACACAATACTGTAGGTAATACTATAGGTATTTACATATCTAAACATAGAAGAGGTACCAGAAAAATACAGTATAAAAGATTTTTAAAAATGGTACACCTGTGGCCGGGTGCAGTGGCTCATGCCTGTAATCCCAGCACTTTGGGAGGGTGAGGTGGGCAGATCACCTGAGGTCGAGAGTTCAAGACCAGCCTGACCAACACGTAAAAACCCAGTCTCTTCCAAAAATACAAAATTAGCTGGGCATGGTGGCACGTGCCTGTAATCCCAGTTACTCGGGAGGCTGAAGCAGGAGAATCGCTTGAACCCAGGAGATGAAGGTTGCGGTGAGCCCAGATTGTGCCATTGCACTCCACCTGGGCAACAAGAGCAAAACTCCATCTCAAAAAAAAAAAAAAAAACAAAAAAGATACACCTGTATAGAACACTTACCATAAATGGGGCTTGCAGGATTGGTAGTTGCTCTGTGTGAGCCAGTGAGTGAGTAGAGTGAATGTGAAGGCCCAGGACATCAGTGTATACTACCGTAGACTTTATAAACACCATATACACTTAGGCTACTCTAAATTTATTAAACATTTTTTTCTGTCTTCAATAATAAACCTTTGCTTACTATAACTTTTTTGCTTTAGAAGCTTTTAAACTTTTTAAACTTTTTGACCATTTTGTAATAACAGGTTAAAATACTGACACATTGTACAGCTGTGCAAAAATATTTCCTTTCGTTATATCCTTATTCTATGAGCTTTTTTTCTAGTTTAAAAATTTTTACGTTTCACTTTTTAAACTTTTTGGTTAAAAACTAAGACATAGCATCTCCAAAAAAAAGAAGAAAAAACAAAGAAAATCCACGAATATAATTAAATGTCAGATAAAATACCAAAAAAAAAAAATTTTTTTACCACAAACGAGATCCTCAATATGTAAGGAATGATAGTTTTGAAGTACAGTGAGCCAAGATCGCGCCTTTGTGCTCCAGCTTGGGCAACAAGAGTGAGACTCCGTCTCAAAAAATAAAGCACACACACCAAAAAACTAAGACACAGACACACACATTAGCCCAGGCCTAAACAGGGTCAGGATCATCAAGATGTCACTAGGCAACAGGAATTTTTCAGCTCCAGTATAATCTTATGGGACCCCTGTAGTATATGCGAAGTGTTGTTATGCAGTGCATAACTGTGCATAGCAGATGCCAATACATCCACCAAATAGGAGAGTAGAGCATACACAGATGAGCAAGTATGCCGACAAAACAATTAGATTTCCTTGTTTAATGGGTGTATATAGCTTCACCTCGAGGCATCACAGGGACATTAACTCAATGCCACTATTTTTAGTGACCCACGTACTGGTTCAAGGGATGCCAACACGCATTTAAATTCTATTGATTTTATGAGGCATTTGGAATATGGGGAGTGTCAATGCCTTCCCCTTCTTTTGGTGTTACATTCTGTCTGCATGAGAAACTATTTTTCATTCCTTGGGGATAACAGGGATCCAATTATGGTGAAAAATGAAAGGAACCAAGCCCTTAGCTGGATGCCTTAGTGTTCAGATACGGACACTGCACCCTTCCTTTTATCTAAGCTGTTGCTTCATATGCCATTTCACTAAGACAATGGGAGAGGCTAATGGAACATCATAAACATCACTCAGAATCCTAATTTGGTATTGATGCAATTCCTATTGAGGAACACAGAGAAAAAGGAGTCTGTATTTCAGAGAGAGAAAAGGATTCAGTATTTCTGCTGAATAAGAAATTATTTCTCTTGAACTTTAGTAGCCTCAAACCTGTTTTATTATTCAAACAAGAAGGCACAGAACTGCCTGGCAGCAGGAATTTATGCAGGTTCAAAGGTTTGTAGGGAAAAAAGCAAAAAAGTCAAAGAAACTGAAAAATTTAAGTTCTGCTGTGGTTCTCCATAGAAACCCGAAGTTTCTATTTAGTTGGCGGGAATAATATCATTCAAAGCCCAAATTAACAGTCTCCAATTTATAAAACAGAGCTTTAGCTGCTCTTCTTTGCCCTGGCTGTAGTGGAAAAGGTGATGTTGGTTGCTTTGAGGAATATCTATTTCTGCATTTTTTAGTATAGATACAGGGAACACCCTGTTGGAGGACTTTTTTTTTTTTTTTTTTTCCCAGGATAGGTATGGAAAAAGCTAAGTCAAAAAGGCTTAAGTACATTATTTATGTATTAAAAAAAGGGACTTGATTCTGGGAGGAAAATACAGATTTCTGGAAAATTAAACAGCTATCTTAAAAAAATAAAAAGATTTTACAATGGCAGGAAAAACACTACCCATGCCTGTTGTATTTTTGTGGAACCGTGGCAGTGATGCTTATAGACTGGGATACATCTGCTGTTCTTTGCAACAATGAGCAATATGGACTCAGAGAAGGAGAGAAGCCATGTGGGATGGCCAAGTCTTTGGCAGAGCATGTGGATTTTGTCAGTTACCTAGCACTCGGCACCTCTTCACAATTTGGCCTTGACCCTTCCAGAGCATCTTATAGGCACTTATACAACTCCATGACTTTGTACACACTGGTCCTTTGGCCTCTAATATTCTTTGCCCCTACCTTTTCTTTAATCACCCCCTCAAGGCTCAGTGCAAATGTTGCTTCTTGCTTCTTTGGTGAAGGCTTCTCTGAGCTCCCCAGACCATGCCAGAGGTCAGGGCAAGAGAATGCTGGAGGACAGCACAGATTCTTCTCATGCCCCAAGGGGACATGGCTAAAAAAGCTCTTAAAGATCCTGCTGTTTGCCAGCCAACACTGGAGAGCGGGACCTAAGAGGATGCTGATTTTATGGAAAAGCAAGTGGGATGGCAAGCAGGCTCCATTTAGACAATATGAATCCTTCTGTATGGAGAAAAACTTGAAAGCAATCTGTGTGCCCAGAGGAGTGCCAAGACATAAGCAAAACTGTCCTTGGGCTCTTATAAGGGTGGCATGCTGGGGTGTGTCTTTTTGGAAAATCATGTCAAAATAGGGTGTGAGCATCATCCCACAGGAGTACACGAGGTTCCTCGGGTCTTCAAATGCAGGAAGCTAGACCTTACCATGATCACTTTCTGTTCCTGATCGACCCCAGTAGCGGCGCCTTCTTTCTGGACTGTGTGCATGTCGTTCGATGACCGCAGCTATAAACCGAGTGTTGCTGACTGTGGGAAGTCAAGGACAGTTAATGTCACTCTTATGTCAGTATCTCTGTAGTTTCAAGCACATTTGCTCTGAGAGGGCTCGTTTACATGCTGGGAGAATTCTCTTTGGAAAGCCAGAATAAATCATTTTTTAAACAATTCTGGGGATTGGGGTGCTGATTTTAGAACTGGTGCAGTGAGAGGAATTTAATGACATATCTCCAATGTGCATCAGGAAGCTGTGGTCTAGTAGGTAAAGGCCAGGCTGTCTTAAGACTAATGGAAATCTCTTTTGATAAAGAAAATGCTCTTTTTTCCTCCCTGAGTTGTACGTACTAGTTAAAGGATTTTTTAAAAAAATGCATCCCTGAAACTTCCTTTTCTAAAATACTATGGTTGGGAAATAAAGAGCAAGAGAAATAAAGGAAAGGGTTAGCTGTTTTAGGCAAACACACTTAATGCAAAAAAAAAAAAAAAAATCATAAAATCTTTTGAGATTCTTTAAAACAAAACAAAGACCTACACATACTCCTAACAAAAAAGGACGGAAAAAAACAACTAAAAAAACCCAGTCACCGTGTCAAAGCTTCTTAAATTTTAATACAAGCCAAAAGGATATAAGAAAGAATATTTATTCTGGATTAGCCTCCTGCTGACACATTCTGCAGCAAGGCAGCTGAATACTCACTGATGCCTCTGTCTTCGTGGCTGTCGTCGTCCCTTTCATCTCTGTCGTTCTCCAGGTTGGACATACGCACTGACATTTCTACCCATCATTAAAAAGAGAGAAACATGACTATTTAATCAAACAAAATCACCCGCTTTAATACCCTGCTGAGCGCTTGTTTGATGGCTGGGTGACAGCATTCCATCAAGAATGAATCCCATCTTAGAAGGGAATGAACTGATGCCCCATTTTTTTTTTTAAAGGAGGAGGGAGCAGGAATCCAAACAAGAAGAACAAGTAATCAAGAGACATCTGAAATCGACTTCTGAGAAAGGAGGAGAAAAGAAGTTGATTGAGGCCAACAAATCTTTAATCCTCTACTAAAGTACTGAAACAGAAGGAAAGGGATTGAAAACATGACTGACTGTGTTGGTAAAATGGTGCAACAAAAGCCTCCAAAAGGCCAGGCAAAAGCTAATACTGGACGACGGTCATCCTCAGTCTAGCTGAATCTCACCAAGGGAAGCACATAGTGATTATCCCTGTTACTAAATCAGGCAACATTACTCCATGATTCCCCTTCAGGCTTGTGGCCATAGTGAAACGTTTTAAAAACAACCTGTCATTACAGCTGTTAGAGTGAGCTAAGCGGCCAGGAAGATGAGTTAACTTCATCTCCAAAAAGGTCAGGTCAACACTTCCCCGGGGACTGGGGTTTTAGGAAGGATGGAGATGGCCATTAAACAGTTTTGTTCCCTGCAAACAGAGTATAGATACTGCACTTAAACAGAGTATAGATACTGCACATGGTATTGAGGCCATGATTATAGGTGAATCATTTTGTACTTGGCTTCGATGACTTTTTTTTTTTCCTCCCTCAGACTGAGTCTCACTCTTCCGCCCAGAATGGAATGCAGTAGCGTGATCTTGGCTCACTGTAGCTTCCATCTCCTGGGTTCAAGCGATTCTCTTGCCTCAGCCTCCCAAGTAGCTCAGACTATGGGCGTGTGCCACCATGCCCAGCTAATTTTTGTGTTTTTAGTAGAGGCGGGGTTTCACCATGTTGGCCAGGCTGGTCTTGAACTCCTGAACTCAAATGATCCACCCACCTCGGCCTCCCAAAGTGTTGGGATTACAGGCGTGAGCTACCGCACTTGGCCGACTTATCCTGTTTTAAGAGATATGATTATTCAAATGTGTGTTTTTTCACACTACATAATGGCAGCTGCAATAGAGCAGATTATGCTCTTGCCACTAGTGATCTGGGGTATCTCTGATTTGTCTGTCTTTTTGGAATGGCAAGGGCAGCACATCTAACAAACAAAATTTCCCACTCAGCATCCCAGCTCCCCTGGCTGGCTTATTGCAGAAGCAGGCCACTGGGGGCTAATGCTGGTAAGGAGAGGATCCAAGGATTTTTCTGGGGATCAAAATAGAGCTTGTAGGGTTTAGGCACTGAAGAAGAAAGCAGGCTTTGGGGACTTCCAAAATGACTCCACAGAAGCTGAAAATATAGCACTGTGCTGACAATTCCTTAAAGGCTGACACAACCAGCCACTGTCCTTCTAGCCTGGCTGCTGCTTCCCCTGTGGGGTTCATTTTGAGCTCACCTTGGGCAGCAAGAGGAGACATATGCTGATGGCTCCGGCGATGAATCTGGTGGCGGTAGGCGTACACCGCCAGGACCAAGACCATGATGCATCCCATGATCCCTCCAGCCACAGGACCCACGGGGGCGCTTTTAATCATGTTTAATGTGATCACCTCATCACCTTCAGTGAAAGAGCAAGAAGATGTTCCTCGTTAAGATTTCCCAAGTGGGGAAGAAAGTAAGGATGATGAGATGGGAAGGAATAGAGTGGGAAGGGGGCTGGGGGAAGATAAACAGATGCTTAGTTAGGCTTTGAGTTCCTCAAACACGAGGCATGGGAACATGGGAGCAGAGGCTTCGTTTAATTCCTTGTTCTCCAGTGTTGGTTCCTAGGCAGAGAAGCAAAACAAATGGCAAGGACTGCTGGGAAGAGTGAGCAGACCAGAAGAATTGCTTATATAGGCAGCACCCAACACCAACAGAGTCCTAGCTCCCTGGGGTATGAGTTACTCTTGGAAAAGAGGAAAAGTCACCTAGCACAGAGTAACCACTGAAACAAAAGGCACCAGGTCCAATAAATATGTGCTAACCAGACCAAGTTTCGAAGCTTATGGGTTTCCTTTAAAAGGCCATTTGTGCTTTCCAGATAGGAAACTGCAGGTGAGCATATAAAGTGATGTCTCGGAGCCAAGTCACTTTCACGTATGCACCCTCACCTAGTTCAGTAGTAACATACAAGCTCAAAATCCTTCCTCACATATGAGCTTTTCTTCTATACAGGCTGATGTAAGTGATGTTAAAAATCAAGGTATTAACTACGGATTTAAATATTTGACTCTACTGCCATCTAAGAATTAGGTGCTAATTCTGGAAAGACTGAAAATAATCTCAGGTGAGCGATATAATCTTGGCAGTATTTCTGAGGTCTTGGAGACTGATCCCGGGGGCTCTCCACCCCATGGTGTCCCTGTTCTTCATCCTAAGTTGTCCCAGCTACACTGGGTAGCTCTGGCTTCTGTTGACTCTGTTGACTCCAAGGCCCCAAATACTGATTTGTAGCTATAAGACTTCACCTTGCAAAAGTTGTGAGTGAAGGTTTCAGCAGGCACTAGACATACAGTGGTCACCCCGTACATGGCCCTGTGCTTCTGCCAGCTGGCGTGCATAGCCAAACAGACTCCAGAGTTCGGCCATGCAGAAACCAGGCCTGACAGTTCTTAGAACAAGCTTTATGGGAAGGAATTCCAGGCTTGCAAAATTTGGCAGGACAGATGGCCACTCACTCTCTCTGCACAGAATATTTAGCCAGTTCTGAAGGTAATTATCTGCCTTGGTTTTGTAACTAAAGACTACCAGCAAAGGAATCAGGGAAGTTGGGGAGAGGATTATTTTAAGATGTCCTAGTATATAGGCAAGAAATTGTATATTCAAGAATCAAATTGTTGGGGTATCCAACAAACATACCTATTGCTCCCATGTCATCAACGTAGGGACTTTTGGCTCCCACAATCCCCCCGAAGCATTCTTTCTGGGGAGCACAGTAGGATTTGTCCAGGTGAGTCTTTCCATCACTGTCCACCATGCACCATTCACAATCCAGCACCCCAAAACAGTCCCTGCCAGAAAGACAACACTTAGTCTTCTATAAAGCAGGGGACAGCGCTTAAGCGTGGGCATCAGACAGTTCTCAGACTCTCCATTACTTACTAGTGCTGTGAATTTCTTAAGCTTTAGTTTCCTTCCCTTATAAAATGAGAATAGCAATAGACTGCCAGGGGAATAACTGTTTTATGCCTCTTAACAGCTTGGAAAGGAGAGAAATAAAACTGCTGTCTGTGAATTAAACAATGACATCCACACATCATAGGGCTATTCAAAATCATCTTACAAGACCAAACAGAAATGACCCCAATGTTTGTCAGACTCTGGCCTAACATCCCCCAAGTGTGGGGTCATTTAAAAAAATAAAAAGAAAGTCCAATAAGTTTGGAAATACTTGGCCAGTTACCACAGGTTTCCTCACTGCCACTTTCTCAGAGCCTTTAGTGTATTACATGCATTGTGACTGTCTCAAGAGAATATATGCAGTGTCAGCGTTTCCTAAACCTAATTGACTTGGGGCTACTGTGTAACATTCCAAATTAATCAGTTTGATGCCACAATTCCTTTGCTAAAATACACACCCAAATTAGAGTAAGCTATTCATCGAAACACTGTTTAATAAAATGGCAACCTACAGCTACAATAAGCTAATAACCAACTTCCCTTCACTTAGTCTACCACAGCCACTATTTCCATAATGTCTAGTCCCAAACTCCTAATCCCACCTGAGGAGTTGGGGGAGAGTGGGGAACATCTAGTTTTTAGTTCCCAAAACTATCATGAAGCAGATGTGTTTCCTAAGAAAGGAAAATAAATGATCTCCAAAATATCACACCTAGAGCCTTGACCACCGGGCTCTGCTTCTGGACCTCACAGGTTCCTCCTCCCTTGCCCTGCTGCTTCATGCCATGGCCCTCCACTCTTCTTTTATTTCAAGAAAAACTCCCACTCACAGATGAGGCTACTAACATATGGTACCCATGCAAAATAGGGATAATAAGTGGGAACGAGACAACATTTAACCTGGTGGATAAAGGCTTATGGAAATCAGTTTCAGATCTGAAAAACTGATACACCTTTTTAAAACAGGAAGAGTGGGAATAATAATTAGCTGGAAAACCTCTATTCTTTTTTTTTTTTTTTTTTTTTTGAGACGGAGTCTCGCGCTGTCACCCAGGCTGGAGTGCAGTGGCCGGATCTCAGCTCACTGCAAGCTCCGCCTCCCGGGTTCACGCCATTCTCCTGCCTCAGCCTCCCGAGTAGCTGGGACTACAGGCGTCCGCCACCTCGGCCGGCTAGTTTTTTTGTATTTTTTAGTAGAGACGGGGTTTCACCGTGTTAACCAGGATGGTCTCGATCTCCTGACCTCGTGATCCGCCTGTCTTGGCCTCCCAAAGTGTTGGGATTACAGGCTTGAGCCACTGCGCCCGGCCGAAAACCTCTATTCTTTACTAGATTCTGCTTACCCGCTTTCCAGCCTCTGACTGCACCTGCTGTTGACACACTGGTGAAGAGCATCTTGCAGGCCAGGGTCAATAGCTGTGTATGTCACCGGCTCCTGGTGGACCTCGCAGCTTGGGTTTCTGTGCAGGAGGTAAGTCTGGAGGTTAAGAACACCACTGCCCACATTCCAAACTCATGCTCCTGGTCCTTAAAGCAGTCAGACAGATTTGGGCTTGAATCCTGGCTTTGCCACTTAGTGTAACCTTGGATCAATTACTTAACAACACTGAGCTTCAATTTATTTACCTTCATGTACAAAAGAAATAATACAAATAGCCTAGGCAACATGATGAGACCTTGTCTCTATAAAAAGTACTATTACAACAACAAAATTTAGACAGGCTTGGGAATCACACGCCTATAGTCCCAGCTACAAGGGATATAGAAAGGTGGGAGGATTGCTTGAGCTTTGGAGGTAGAGGTTGCAGTGAGCCATGATTGCGCCACTGCACTCCATCCTAAGCAACAGAGCGAGACCATGTCTCAACAAACAAAAATACACGTACAATACAAACATACTTGACGCTCTTAATTTCTAGAGAAGGGGTTTATCACAATTTATTTTCCTGGTGTTAAAATCTGTCACTGATATAAATAAATAATGCTGTTATTATGTGTGAACACATCATACGTATGTGAAAAACACTTGCATATTTATCACAGGGTTAATTAAAACACTAAGTAACTTAATATACATAAAGTACTCAACACATGGTAGACACTTAGTAAATGCTTGAAACATTCTCACATTTTTTTGTATGTAGCACATACACTGAATACTTTTACAGCAGTTAAATTTAAACCTCAAAACAGACAGCATTTTATGGCACTACTGAGCTTGAATTCTGGCTCACTGAACAGTTCCATCATTAGAATGAATCATCTTTATATGCCCTAACTCAAAACAAATCTATAAGAGACTCACAGTATTACATATGTATTATTATTATTATTATTATTTATTTTACCGGTTCTCTGCATTGGTGAGGTTGCCAGTGCACTCATTGACCTCTAGAGGGCACTCACAAGGACATTCACATTCGTTTTGTTCCATTCTGAAGAGCAAAAAGAAAGTTACTATGCAGAAGGACAATGGCAAACTATGTTGTACATGTACTGGGGAAGCAAAATAATGAAGCTCTGAGCTAGTTTAAAAGGATAGTAAAAAGGAATTTACAGCCAAAGGTTAAATACATAAATGGCCTTAATCCATTGTTCTTTGGACAAGGATGCTGCAAACGGCACAGCTCTAAGTGCCTTTGTAATTGTGACTTTTCTTCAGGACACACACCAGCACTTTCTGTTTATTTTGCACTTCAAAATTCCTGACATCAGTTGAAATATTAAACAGCGTGGTGAACACAGAATATGACCCACTGCATTTTTACCGGTGACAGTTGAGACAGAGCCGGTCCACCATGCTGCAGGCACAGAAGGCAAGAGAGTCGCAGGTTTCATTGACAATGCCAACAAACGCATTGGTTCCTGGGATCCTTGCTAGTCTGTATTTGGAACAGTGGCTGCCATGCACAAGGTTCGTCAAATCCCCCTACAGAACAATCAAGGTGTCAGAAATGACAGACAGCAATGCAAAGACTCAGCCCTACTTTGGTGAAAACAGCTCTTCAACTACCCCATGGAAAGTAGCTTAAAACAAAATGTTTCCGATTACAAAAGTCACTGTTAAAAAATATATAGTCACTGTGAAAAATTTAGAAAATAAAAATTATTCATAATCAGAGATAACTCCCATTGAACGGCTGTGTATATACTATGTATTCTTTTATCTGTGCTTACACAAATATAAATTTCATAGCTGTTATTAAAATCTGCTTTTTCTTAACATATAATAGTATACCAGGAAAATGAATACTTCAAGAAGCAATAGTTTGAAGCAATACTTCAAAAAGACAATTTTCAGGGAAGGAATAGTTAAAATTTATTCACATGCAAACCTAATTAACCATAAATCATGCATTTCCCTTTTTTTGGGTGATGAACTTTTTCCTTTTAGAATAATAAAATTATTTAAAAATCAAACCTCTCTAAGAGGCAAATTTCTGCTTCTAGAATATTTAAATAATCCAACTAAATCAAGTATCCCTTTTCTTCACTCCATAAAAATAAAATGTGATGGCAAGTTTCTTGAACTGTCAATTTTGTTTACCATATTACAAAATCAAAGATTCCAAAGTGGTATTGTAGAGTTGCGTGTAATCATTTTTCCGCATGTATTGCGTGTAATCATTTTTCCGCATGTATGTCAGATACACTAGGCAAATTATTTCACCTCAAGCTTGTTTCCATGCCATTCATCCTGTACAGATGCTTGGTGAGGATGAGCTTAGTTCTGAGAATCATAGCATTGAATGGGTTTTTAGAGGTCTACATGAATTTCTCACTGTCTGGAGAAATTCCCACCTCTAGAATATAAGCAGTATCACAATCTTGGAGTCCTGACAGCCCCAGTACTCAGGAATGCTCTAATTCCATTTGGGAATAACTTCAGCTATTAAATTATTCAAATGTGCCTTCTGAGAAGTATCTACCTGAGTATCCTGGCATTGTGTGCTGAAGACTCCAGAAACCATTGCATAAATGACAGAAGATACACAAAATAAGTCAGACTTTCCCATGACAACCTTACTTGGCAGTCTCATTTGTCAATGTCTCCTTTAAAGAGAGTGCTTCTCAAAATGGTATGGGGTCTGAACAGGATAATAATGACTTCCCTTGCTTTGAACACACTATTCTATTAACATATTCATTTTTTAAACTACTCTTTTCCACCAGATAATTGCTTTCTGCAATAGAGTTTTTGAGACTCAGTTTAGGATTTTTAATTTAACCCAGTACATTTTAAAAATTAATTACACACTTTATGACTGACATAAATGCCTATTCTAAATAAAAAACCTACTTCCTGTAAGTAGCTTTTTGAATGTTCTATCATTCCCCATTTAGCTTTCTCCCAAGTAGGATTATTTATAAATTAATGAGAATGTCCTTAAGATCTTTAACCATAACCAGGTAAATTTGCAGCAACTCAAATTATACCGAATACTCTAAGCTAATAAAAGACATTATTTTCAGATGATTTATATGAGAGTTCCCATCTCATAGGGCAAATGATCAAGAACTGACCTAACTTGGCCTTGGGAATTTAAGGAGACCTAGTGATCCCTAGAAGACAGGAAGAGAGAAACACATGGTGCCACATATATTTATACAAGAGTGTGGGAACCAACTTCAGCAGATATTTCAAAGGGTTTAGATTGGGTAAGTCTTTAAACAAACAAAACCAAAACAAAATACCAACTGTGAGACCTTAAAACATTCACTTTTCTACTCTGAGCTTTATATCTCCCAATCACCAAACTGGGAACTGGAACTAAGGTCCTGTCTCCTCCTGTCATTCTGTAATTCGGAGGCAATGAAACAGACATTAGCCATGATTCCAGTTCATGTTCCATAATGGGATGGAAAAATGAGAGTATTAAGGAATCAGATCAACTTACCGCAAGGCTGGTGTTGAATTTATAAAACCTCTGGACCGTTCTGTCACTGAAGCTGTTGCACAGGTTTTTCTTTACAAAGTTGGGGTGGTTGAGGATATCATTTGCTACCAGGGGCTCCTACCAAGGACAAAGAGAACAGAAGACATACGCCATGTAGCGAGCTGCAGATGGTTGGAGAACTGAGCTGCTCAGCTTTGTGACAAATACCTTGTGGGTGATGTGCTGCTGCTCCACAGGTGCATGTCCTTTAGGATCGATGAGAGTTGGGTGCGCCACCAGATAACCCCTGTCCTCCATTATGAAGCACCTGTACCAAAACAAGTCATGCCCCTCATTCATGTCAGCTGTCCTTTTTTAAACGTATCCAGAGAGCATTTATCTTGCTAGCCCTGAAACAAACTGCATTTATCCCAGGTTCTCAATAAATACTCATTGGAAAAACGAAGGTAAGCCGGCAGGCAGGTAGACGGGTATATGATTTTTGAAGTTGTGGGTCACTTACATACATAGTTTATACAGAATGTGCCCACACAGCCCAAGTAAGATGGACTCAGACCTTTTGCAAAGATATATGAATGGGAAGTTTGTTCTTTTTTCCAGGGAAGCAGATCCTAAAGGAAGTAGACTTGAGTACTTCTACCTACAGATTTGAAGTAAAGCATATAATTTCTTCTTTCAATAATAAATACACATAAAATAACAACATGCAGGTGATGTATAAAAATATACAGTAGTCCTTCTCCCTTATCTGTGGAAGATATGTTCCAAGACCCCAATGGATGCCTGAAAGTGCCGATAGTACCGAACCTTATATATATGGTTTTTTTCCCTATATATATTTACCTATGATAGTTCAATTTATAAATTAGGCCCAGTAAGAGATTAATAACATTAGCTAATAATAAAATAGAACAATTATAACAGTAATAAAAGTTATATGAATGTGGTCTGTCTCTATAAAAATATCTTATTGTATTATGCTGTGGTTCTGAACCCTCACAAAGCGAGACCAAAGATAAGAGGGGGACTACTATATTTGATCTACATTTGATAGAAACAATAAATGAAGCTAGAACTGCTTTAATCAAGACTATATTTTGCTTTATTTTACTTTACATTAGTGATATCAATTTGCCAGGAATTCTGCATTTCCCCATAAGGGCCAATGACACGAAGCGTGAACCATGAGATGGAACTAAGAAATCTATTTTTAAAAGCAGCCTGCATTCAATCAAGGGAATGCCCTTGCTTTGATCAGACATGTTCTTTTGAAATCCAGAGGCAGAGACTTTTGGTTCCATGGTCTCTTTCTGGGGAAATGTAAAAGGAACAGTCTAAGCAGCTGAAAATGTCACAAAGACTTTGGTTTAATGACAAAGTTAACATCAAAAGTCCTACCCAAGAGTCCCTTCTGGTCTTTCTAGTACCAAAGATATGGGAAGCCTCTAATTACTGACTTCCAGGGAAACGAGCTTTTGGTGCATTCCATGCTACAGTTACTTTTCTTGTTGTGTGCTGAATCTGTCTGTTTAAATAATAAACAGTATGTATCTCAGAAAAACGAAAGAAGAGAAAAAGAACAAAAACTTTCTTAACAGAACACCCAGGCCATGAATTCAATTTCTAGTCCTGACCATAGCTATGCTGTTCCCATTGAACTAGAGATACCTGACATCTATTTTTAAATTTCTGCAGCTAGAAAGGAAATAGCATCCCTAAAGCGCTTACCTTATTTTGTTGCCACCATCTTGGTTACAGACTGGTAACAGGTCCATCAGAACTTTGTAGAAGTATCTGAGTGTGAAGTCAATGCCCATCACAGCCACAGTATGCCCAGAAGACAGCTGTGTACTTTATATGAAAAAGATCAATGAGAACAATAGGCATGGCTTATTTAAAGATAAAAGTTATGTTCAGTCCCAGGGACATTGTTTGGTATTAGAAATACCTTCCCACTGTTCCTCCCTACTTCTCCCACCTACAAAAATGATCAACTAAGTGACTGATTTAACACAACATGGAAATTTTATGAGAAAAAAATTTGAGACTTAATGTAGGACTGTCTAAATAAGAGTGGCCCAAAACCTGAGCAGCTGTGAAATACGATGTTCAGAGAGTGGCTCGACTGACAAAAATATGGGTGCAGAGGCATCAGGAGGGAGGCTGGATGCATGACTACTACGGCTACTTGCAACAAACCTCTAGATAAAAAAAATTCCCCTTGCACCCTTATTATTTACTTCATTTTTTAGATAAGAAAACTGAGGTCTCACAAAGGTTAACTGACTGGTGTAAGGTCATACAAAACTTAGGAGTAACAATGGCTAGCCTAGTTTTCTTTCCCCAACATTAAGGTTGACTCTACTCAGAGCACAGCTCATATCCTAGAACAAGACTGTCCTGCTCCATAGGCCAGTGCTTTCTCCATTCCACCCTGCTACTCTCAACAGCCAAGGAAGAGAAAATTGGGCAGTAAAACACAGCGCTAACTTGTTTGGCTCTGGAATCAGCAGATCTGAAGTCAAATCTTGGCCCTGTTGGTTTCTATACATGTGGCTTATGGAATGCTGTTTCACCTTTCTAAGCTTCAGTTTTCTCATCTGAAAATGGTACCTATTTATAAGGCTGTCATTGGAATTAAATGAGATGGTGTATTTACAGTGAACACCTAAAAAAAAGAAGCTAAGTTAAAGAAAACTAAACAGTGAAGTTGAACCCTCAGGCAAGGGTTAACAATAAAGTTATTACTCTTTCAGAGAAAATGTACTTCAATAAATTGCTGGGTGTGTCAGAAGTGTGAACTTCTCACTTGGAACCTTAGCTCTTTTTAATCTATGCTCATGGCTAACTGGGAGGGCATGTGCTACCTGACTAACGAACTCCCCACACTCTTATGGCTGAGAATCTGCAGTTTACCCAACATAGGACTTTCTAAGAGCCTACCATTTAGCATCACCCACCTGCCTAATCTCTTTATAAAGAAAATATCCAAAGAAAAATCACAAAAATTATAATTGTTTCTCATAGCAATCTTACAAGGCATTATAATTTCCAGAGAACTGAAGCTTGGGGAAATTAGGTATTTGGCCAAGGTCATACAGTGAATAACTAGTAGAAGCAGAAATGTATTTATTATTTTTGTAAGAGATGGGATCTTGCTATATTGCCCAGGCTAGATTCAAGCTCCTGGGGGCTCAAATGATCCTCCTGCCCCAGTCTCAAGTAGCTGGGACTACAGAAACACAACAATGGGCCAGTGGAAGCAGGGATTTAAACTTAGTGTCTTCAACTCCAAAGCACATACCATGAAGTTAAACTGCCTTCTTAGATCTGCAGAGCATTCAAGAGTTTCCAAGCAACTTTACACTATTTAACTATCCATGAAAAAGCCATAAAGGAATCATAGTTCCCATTTTATAAATACAAGATTAAGCTTACAATGGCAAAAACACATAAGATAGGTCAGATCACCTTTTATTTATGGTATAGAGACCAGTACCCACAACTGGCTCTTTCTACAACACTACAGCTACCTCGGTGAAAAATAGCACTTAGGTGTTTTGGTATAAGGTAATTTTATTTCTAAACTTCTCTTGTATAACTGCCATCTGCTTCAAAATGATAAACATGCTAAGGCAACAGCATGTATATTGCCTATGTAAGTCTAGGATTCATATTTTCACCTGCATTTCAGATGGGTACACTGTTACCATAGCAACTCATAAAGATACTGGAAAAAAGAAATCACACCAAATCTACATGTCTAAGTACAACAGACCAGACTGTTTGCAATACTTCCATGAGATTTTCACAGCCAAAGACACATCTAACCCGTCCTTTACTCAACGATTGTACTTCATCTCTAGCAGCACCACCCTTCTCCAAAGAATGCAAACCCAGATTCTCAGGGCACTAAAAATCTATGTGAAAGAATCACAAGAAAGCTTACTATGAGTAACTGATAAGTGAGTGTTGAATTAGAAAATGCCTCTAATTCTCAGCCAAACCACTGAAAATTGAGTGCATGGGACCGCTTCATGACAAGCTGAATATTAGCTTAGGCTTTCTCTTCTGACCTGCTAAAATGTCAGAAGTTTAAAGCAAAAATAGCATGATGAAAATAACTGTCATTTATTTGGGACTCGACCTTTTAAGTACAGTAGTAAGCATTTGACATGTATCATCTCTAATTCTCATCCTATCAGTTCAATGCAGGTATTACGGCCTCTGTTTTACATATGAGGTCAAAGAGATCACAAAACATTATTATAAAAGTGCTTAACATTTATTGAGCCCTTACCAGATACCAGGCACTGTTCTAGGAGATTGACATATATTATTTAATTTAATCTTTAAAAATAATCATTTGAGGTAGGCTCTAATATCTCACTTTCTTAAGTGGGGAAACAAAGGCGAAAAGAAATTTGTTTATAGTCATGCAAACAGTAAACGGAAAATCTACTTTTTGGGAGTAGAACCATATGTTAGGAGGGATGAAGTTCTCAAGCTGGCACCCAAGGCCAACATCATTAGTAATCATTTGAAAAAAACCTTTGCAAAGCCTATCTATCCACGTATCCATCAAAGTCACAGTTGCTCTGCTTGAGCACCATAAGAGGTAGTTGACTTGCATTTTAAACTCTGTTGATTGAAAAATACACAGCTCTAAATAGTAAAATCACACTCTGCTAAGCAAAATATCCAAACAACCAGGTGCATGGGATTTCATATTATGCAGGGCAAGAGCAGACACTTATTCTGGGGAATATACTCGCTCACCAAGTGACTCAGGAGGCAGAATCCAGGATTTCAACTGTCGTTTCTTGCTCTTATTATATTCTAGTTAAACTTGTGTAGGTTCAACCCATGATGTAAAAGTAACCAAATGAGGGATTTGAACCTGGGTTTTTCTGTTGCCCAGGTTGGAGTGCAGTGGCACATTCTTGGCTCACTGCAACCTCTGCCTCCCAGGTTCAAGTGAGTCTCGTGCCTCAGCCTCCAGAGTAGCTGGGATTATAAGCATGTGCCACTGCATGTGGCTGAACCTGGGTTTTTCTTTTTTCTTAATTTTTTTATTTTTATTTTTTGAGATGGAGTCTCACTCTGTCGCCCAGGCTGGAGTGCAGTGGCACGATCTCGGCTCCCTGTAACCTTCACCTCCCGGGTTCAAGCGATTCTCCTGCCTCAGTTTCCTAAGTAGCTAGGATTACAGGCACGCACCTCCATGCCTAGCTAATTTTTGTATTTTTAGTAAAGATGGGGTTTCACCATGTTGGTCAGTCTGGTCTTGAACTCCTGACCTCATGATCTGCTCACCTCGGCCTCCCAGTGTGCTGGGATTACAGGCGTGAGCCACCACACCTGGCCTGAACCTGGGTTTTTCTAACTTGAAAGTCCATCATATTTCCAAGTTGTGATTCACTTGGACCAACATGATAAATATTTGTAAACAAACCAAATCAAAATTCTTCCACCCATTTGAATCCCAACAAAAGTATGTAAACATGCATACACAAGCATGAACATCTGCCCCTGCCCTTGCCCTCCTGAACAAAAATAATACATCTAGATAGAAAAGCAAATGGCTCTTGATAATAAGCTGCCAGGTGAGGGGAGCCAGCTGGGTCAACCAAAGACTAAGACACACCTGGGTTTTGATTCCCTGTACTGTAACAACGTCTTTAAGAGCCCAGTTCTGGCCCATTTCATTGTAATCAAAGACCAAGGTGACTGTGGTCCCCTCAAAAGAAACAGCCTTTGTTTACTTTTTCTCAACCCATTAGAATATATGGGAGGGATGACAAATCACTGTATTTAGACATCAGTAGGCGTGTGCTTCACACATGGTCTGTTAATGAAAACACCGAGGGATGTGTTCTAAGTAAGTGTTTACTTGTTTGCATATGAAATCTTATATGATGGGAGAAGCTGACAAGAGTCAGACAGATACCATACCCTACAAAGGAGTCAACATTTGGCTGGCTGCAGGGCCCCGTTTTCCACAGAGACACAGGCCATGATACTGAAATTCCACACCTACGGCCTCCCAATTCTTGCTCCCAATGAACTTCCGTTAGAGGAATTTTACTGAATGTCAATCATTTGACGTAATGAGCACCAGTGAAAAGCATGAACTTAAGCAAGAAAATCTGCCTCCTATAAATGTTAAGGCATCATTACAGGTACCAGTCAAAATATGGTCTTTCTTGGTTGCTAGGAAAAAATAGCTATTTGTATAATGAAGGGATTAAAACAATGTGTGTGACTTGCCTCCCCACCAAACATTTCACTGACATCTGGAGCTTAAATACTGAAACCTTAAAAGCAGGAAACATAAAGCACTCTAAATAGATTTACAGTGATATTGATATAACATTCTGGGAAAATCAATTTTCAAAAAGCCTTTTAATTTTTCAAGAGATAGTTTCAAGGACAATTATTTTTTTAAAGAAGAAAACCAAATAAACAACTTATTTAAAATTCTAAAGAATTAGACTCAAATACAAGAGGCAATAAGTTTGATGTCTTGGTACTTTTTCTCTTTTTTTTTTTTTTTGAGACAGGATCTCATACTGTCACCCAGGCTAGAGTGCAGCCTCGAACTCTGGGGGCTCAAGCAAGCCTCCAGCCTCAGCCTCCTGAGTTACTAGGAATACAAGTATGCCCCATCATGCCTGATTAATTATTTTATTTTTTGTAGAGCCAGGGTCTCGCTATGTTGCCCAGGCTGGTCCGGAACTCCTGGTCTCAAGTGATCCACCCACCTCAGCCTCTCAAGGTGCTGGGATTACAAGTGTGAGCAAATGAACCCAGCCTGTTTTTCTTCATTAACAATCCTCTTTTTCTTGGGAAACACTCTCTGGCAATCATAATTGTCAGGCCTCTATTGATATTTCTTTCACCATTTTAAAGTGGATATCTCTTCAAACTGCTCTTTAGACTCCAACATCTTTTCTTCTTCATAAACATCATCATGGCTGCCAAGAGCAGGGCTAACAGTCTTTCACTGACTCATTTTACATGACAACCTTGTGAGGTAGGTATCATTCCCATTTTACAGACGTCAGGAGACAGCTATGGAATTGAAGGTGACAGAGAGAGAAGATGTTCAAATCCCAGCTTGCCTCACTTTAAAGGTCATGCTTCTGCCTCTAAGCCTTGATGTCAGTACTCTTCTATTCAGAGTTCCAAAACATCCTTGATAGATTTAAGAAATGACTATAAGGTTAATTAAAATATTACCTGGATGAATGAATTGTGTGACTGATTGTCACGACATAACCAGCTCCTCCAACATCTAAATAAGGACCAGTCAAAGAAATCAACCCTGGATTAGCTACTGCATGGAGATACCTAATGGAGACAAAAGAAAGTCATGTTATTTTACAGTATGCACCTCTATTCTGTAAATTTCAAAGAAAAGTGAGCTTGTAAGTCTAAAAATATTTATAATGAATTTCGTTTGGGTTACACTGAAATACAAAAAGATTCTCATCTTTTGTATCTGCTGTAGTATCAACACAAAAAGTAAAGAGAATCTGAAATTCCTTCTTACTTTAAAAAGAGACACTGAACCCAGTATATATCTGGGCATTTACTAAGATCTGTAGTATAGTTTTTTTTTGTTTGTTTGGTTTTTTTTTTTTTTTAACAGGGTCTCATTCTGTCGCCCAGGCTGGAGTGCAGTGGTGTGATCTTGGCTCACTGAAGCCTCAAACTCCTAGGCATAAGAAATCCTCCCACCTCAGCCTTCTGAGTAGCTGGGACTACAGGTGTGTACCACCACATCCAATTAATTTTTGTATTTTTTTTGGTAGAGATGAGGTTTTGCTATGCTACCAGGCTGGTTTTGAACTAGGCTCAAGCAATCCACCTGCCTTGGCCTTCCAAAGTGCTAAGTTTACCAGGTAGAGATGTTTTAGAGACGAGGTAGACTTTCTGTTCTTATGTCCCATTGACTCCCCTGCTATGCTGTAGCACATTGCTAGCTTTTGCTTTTGAAAATTAAAGTCAAAATAAAGTCTAGAAGTAAAAGAATGTTTTTGAATTTGTGTGTTCATTTTTCACAGGTCATACCTAAGCTGTAACTTGACTCCAAAATCATGTGTAGTAAAATGAAGTCTATCCACTAGGGACACATTTTGCATAAGGTAGGAATCAAACAAACCACTGGGAATTAAAATGGCCAAGCATAAAGAATTTCAGGCTCAAAATTTCAATGAAGAGATAAAAACACTGTAGATAGAAAAAGCCCACAAAGCTGTTGTTAATGCTGCACTGAAAACACTATTCAGAAACATTTTTCACCACCACGAAAGTATCTTCTTTAGTTTAATGGCCTGAAGTTGCTTTATTGTAGGTACTTACCATGTCTCTCCAGGATTTGGGGGAGAACCTTTGATAATGGAAGCCCCTAAAACTCACCATTGTCTCCTAGTGGGATCAAATGCTTTGTCCATGAGGGAACCAGGATAAATTCTGAGGACGCCATTGGGCGTTGCTATGTAACGGCGGACAATGTAAGTGTTCAGGCTACTCATTTCCATTTGTGTCATCCATTCATCTGTGACGTGGCTGGTAGCCATTACTTCATTTCTGACAGAGAACTGGGAAACAAAGGAAGACATAGCAGGGATCCTTTAAAACTCACATGAAAAGAGAGTGGGCTGCTGGCAGGGCTTCCCGAAGCTCTGCTGCAGAGAAGCCAAGCCCAATTACTTTTAAAAAATCTTTCCACAGCAGATGGATGCAGCCAAACTTGGTGAAAACAAAAGCTTGCAGAAATACAGTCAGCGGATGCGTGATCACTCAATTGTTCACCCCAGCTAGGCTTTCTGAGTTTAAGAAGAAAAATCCTATAGCGAGTCATTAGTAGACACACATATACACACTAACCCTAAAGCTTTGTTCCTTAAACTTTATATTTATCTCAAGAGACAGCAGGGGCACTTTACTTCTTCCCCTGGGTAAAACAGGGCTGGGAAAGTTTCACTGGTCTCTAAATCACATCCCTGTAACATCACTGGAAACCCCCAGTGCTTCTAAGGCCTGTAACAGATTCTCCACGTGGCCTACGGGGCTTCTTAATCCATCAGAAGGGTCACTGCTGACCAGCCTCCCCTGGGCCACACCCTGCAGCTCTCCAGCTGAGACGCACAGATGCAGAGCTGGGCTTCCTACTTCAAAGGTTCACTGCCAGCACCCCCTGCTGGGCCGGTGGAGGGGGACACCAGAAATGGAGCTCCCACCAGCACTTACTTTAAGGCCTGGGTTAGCAATGAGGCGGGTGTTGTCGCTGAGATAGGCAGTGTAGTGCTCTACCATGCGCTTTGTCTCTGGCTGGCTGAGGTGCTCATAGGGGGAGGAAAAGCTGCCAGCAGACAGCATGACGGTGGGACTTTCTGAAAGAGAAGCAAACAAAGCAGGTCTGAGAATGCAGAGACTCTATCTCATGCTGAACAAAAGCATCGCTCGGGCTCTGCCAATCCGTCAGCTATGGTGGCTTCATATATATATGTATGTGTATATATGTATACACATACATATATATATATATTTTTCAGACAGAGTCTCGCTCTGTCACCCTGGCTGGAGTGCAGTGGCTTGATCTCAGCTCACTGCAAACTCTGCCTCCTGGGCTCCCACCATTCTCCTGCCTCAGCCTCCCGAGTAGCCGGGACTACAGGTGCCCACCACCACGCCCGGCTAATTTTTGTATTTTTAGTAGAGACAGGGTTTCACCACGTTAGCCAGGATGGTCTCGATCTCCTGACCTCGTGATCCGCCCGCCTCGGCCTCCCAAAGTGCTGGGATTACAGGCATGAGCCACCGCTCCCGGTGGCGGCTTAGTATCTTCCACCAGGAAACAAAGAGCCCTGTGCTGAGAAGAGCTAAAAAGGAAAAGGGCCACATTCTCTCCCTTCAGGGAGCTTACGGTCCTAAAAATGAACAGGTAAAGACATGCACCAATAGACACAAGTGCTGGGAGTAGAAATTCTTCAAACTACCTGAGATCCACATATAATATCTATGAGGAATGAGGGGACAGCTTACGACACACATGAAGCCAGTCTGGATTAAAGCCATTTCCTAGCTGTGTGTGTTTCTCTCATTTGCATAGCGGGGAAGATAATAGCAGCAATCTTATAGAAATATGGTGAGAATTCAATGAGTTAATATTTGTAAAGCAAATGAGTATTAGCTATTATTCATATTAGTAGTATTTAAGAAAGATGGAACAGTGAAATCAATGCAAAAATCAAATAAAAATTACTCAGATGGTGGCAGCAAACTTGACATAAAAGCTTCTAGAAATATAGTAGCTAATGTATACATGTTTCATTATTGGTCTGATCTAACAGGAAAATCCTAGTTCTCTAAGATAAAAATTCTCACAATGAATGTTCTACCATTCAACCTTACAGTATTTTTAAAAGCTTTAGAAAGCATGATCATGTGTCCTATCTCATTTAAACACACAGGGCATCTTCTACTCCTTTTGTTAGTTCTCACACGTCATGTCTTGTCTCCTGGTAGCCTGGTGATCTCTGATTGTGCTGGACATTGTACTTAAAAACTAATCTGTAGAAATAGCTTGAGGCCTAAGAAGATGGGGGATCTTTCTATAGAGAGGATTGCTGTTTCATCCTGTCTGGTGCCACACTGCAAGATGTAGCAGGTGGGGTGTTGGAAACAGTTCCCAATTAGGAGCCAGGATACTGACCTAAGCACTGTGTGACTTCAACCAATCCTATTTTAAAGGCTAATGCTTGAAGTTCCCCAAACCACTCAGATGATAGGAACCCCAAGTCAAGGCCTGATTTAACTTCAGGCCTTCCGCTAAAGATGTAATCTTTTAGAATCTCTGCTAAAAGCATATATGTATGTGGGACTGGGGGTAAAATATATTAGAGTCTCTACCTTTTGTGGACCCTGGATTTGATTTTTGCTTCTCTTCCTTGCCTGCAGTAGCTACTTAAAGCACTGTTTAATTTCACAGCTGTTTCTTCTGGATTGGTAGATATGTGCATCGCAAAAGTGGCTTTGAGTGTTGGCTCTCTCCTCTAGGTTATTATTTTCTCTGAGATTTTTGCCCAGTAATTCCTCTATATTATGTTAGCTCTGATGCTTTACAAGATTGTAATCCAGGATTATGTTTCAATCCAGGAATTTTATTAAATAGTTGTCCTTAGTTGGTTGGGTTAGAATTACCTAGTCTGCCATTCCCGGAAAACATTAAACAATGTTATGTCTCATTTAATTCTGATGGTATCTTCACTGGCTACCCTGGGAGATTATTATTATATTAATTAACCAAAGCAAAGACAACCGAAGGCTCGAAAAGTGCCAAGCAGCATGCTGTGGATTCATGTATATATTCTTTTACAGGCCCTCCATGCAAGGACATGCCAAAAAGAGACAGGGTAGTTCCTGAACTCAAAGAAGTTAGGGTCCAATTGGAATGACAAAGGATAAGGAAAATAGAGAAAAATAACAATGTAAGAATAACACAATAATATAAGAAGTGTCAAAGGCATACATTCACTTCAGAGACAGAAGAGTCGCCATGGGGCTAGAGTAAAGAGAAGGAGAGGTGGCTTGGGCAGTGGGTCTCTTTTGTAGTGACAGAGACTGGCATTTTAGAAAAGCTAGTGCAGTAAGATGAGGTGAGCACAAAGAGAAAGAATCAAGATACAGAACCCAAAGCTTTGTGTCTAGGAGGTAGACATGCTTATTTATACACACATATACATATTTAATTGCCTTAGATTATTTACTCTTAAAAAATTTTTCTTTGTCTCTTTGTGTACCAAGAAAGATGATGTCCTTCCATTAGCTCACTTGAACAAAGGTGACATATATTTAAGACCTGGCCTCTAAACCCCCACATCAATGAAATCAAATGGAAACTTTGCCACTGCTTCCTATATTTCCCATTCCCTTTTTATTGTATTTTAATTACCTTGGTTCATTTTCATTGCCAACTGATCCTAACTAAGATGCCCCTGATTACCTCTCCACCTTGTCCTGGGGCCTTACCATCCAGGTGAGGAAGGGTGGCAAGATCTCCCAGTGAAAGTCAGACACTGGCCTATGGTCTGCTTGTTAATCGTATATAAATAATTAAGTTCATAAACTACATTATCTGAATAATCTCTATGAGACAGTGCTTGCTGTCCAACTGAAATACAATGCAATCCACAGATGTAATTTAAAATTTTCCAGTAGCCACATTAAGAAAAGCAAAGAGTGGCTGGGCACCGTGGTGCCTGTAATCCCAGCACTTTGGGAGGCCAAGGCAGGAGGATCACCTGAGGTGAGGAGTCAAGACCAGCCTGGCCAACATGGTGAAACCCCATCTTTACTAAAAATACAAAAATTAGCTGGGCGTGGTGGCACGCATCTGTAATCCCAGCTAATCAGGGGGCTGAGGCAGGAGAATCACCTGAACTCAGGAGACGGAGGTGGCAGTGAGGCAAGATCGCACCACTGTACTCCAGCCTGGGTGACAAGAGCAAAACTTCCTGTCAAAGTAAAGATAAAAAAAAAAAAAGGCAAAAAGTAGTATTAAATTAATTTTAATAATGTGCTTATAGAATCCAGTATATCCACAATAGCATTATAGTTTTAACATGTCATCAATATAAAAATTAAGTATGAACTTCACACTTACCATATACCTCAATTTGGACGAGCCATATTTAAAGTGCCCAATAGCTACATGTGGCTAGTGGCTGCCATATTGGAAACTGTAGCTTTGAGAGATTATGCAAAGGAAACAAAAAATCTAGGCTTGAGTTTCTTTTTCATCAAGAAAACTATTGTACTTTACTGTCTTAAATTTCAAAACAGTGACCTAATTTTCACCAGCAGTAGCCTGCTCACACAGAACTTAAAAGAGGTATGTACACATTAGCGTTTCAGTAAAGCATTTCTTAAAAATACGAAAATTTTAAACATACTTTTTCGTATAAAAACGAACAAAACCTCAAAGATAAAATAAAAACGAAGAAATATAAAATCCTGCCTTCTTGGATCAATATCACTGGCTCTATCCAAATTGTCAGCACTGCTGGGAGGTATCCCAGAAGAGACCACTTAGTCCAGCCTGCTCTTCTGATCTCATGGTCAGGCAGAACTCTCGAGGATGGAATTTAAGGGAGGAACACAAACACGAGTGCTATCATTTGAAATCTAGGGACTGCAGACTTCTAGCCTTGACTTTATTCCCATTGGTTCCCCTTCTTCTCAGTTGGCCAGTTATGTCATGATTCTTAGTTATTAACTGTTTTGAACCCTAAGTCTTTTCAACAGTGAAAAAGAGAATACCTGTTTTACTGTACTGTGAGTATACTGTGGTTTGGTGACAACATAGATCACGAATGCCTAGTATGTGCCTGGCACATGGCAGAGCAGAGGTGCATGGGTCAAATCTCAGCTTTGCTATATTTTATGTTATCTGGGGGAAAATTATCTTTGGTAAACTCAAATCAATCACACGTCAACTCAGAGGAAAAATAAAAAACATCTGGTATGTAATAAATGTAAATTCCTTTTTGCTTCCTTTGAATTATCTTTGTATTCCTAAGCCCTTTTGAAGATAGGGATCTGTGGTAGATTACTGCTGATATGCTACATAGATTCCTTGGGAGGCCTTTTATTGTTATTCTACCTCACCCCCCCCCAATATCCCCATACTTACATGTTTATCTTTAATGGGCTGTATCTGTGCCTCCCTCTATGGACTTTGGGCTACACTGAAAACTCTGTGCCTAGCACTAGAAGAAAGCTGAAAATGACTAAGAAATGTGAAAGCTGAGTTCTCTTCATAGAGTCTGGGCAAACCCTATTGGTGTAATTTACACTCCAGAGCCCCCCTAGAAGACCAGGCTGAAGTTAAAACTTCACTCAACATCAAACTTGTCTTTTTTCCCTTCCTTGTCCTGTTCTCCTCACTTCCTCACTGCTTTCTCAAAGCCCATCCTGTATAAATCACCAGCACACAAAACCTTGTCTCAGCGTCTGCTAGACGACCTGATTCAAGGCCAGGCTTCAAATTGTCTTCACATTTGTATCCCCAAACCAGCTGACTCTGCAGGCATTCAGTATCTTTTTTTGGGGTGTGGGGTGGATGGTATTCAAAAGGATATTTACAGTGAGCTGCTAAGAGTAAAAACGTGAAGGAAGTGTAAGGGCTTTACCTAGGGTTGCCAGCTGTTTGAAGTGGAGGCAAGCACTGGGCTGGCCCAGGAGATCCAGCCGGTGGTACAGCAGCTTGCTGCTGGGAACAGTGTTGAGGTTCTTCAGTTGTTTCACAGGTATTTCTGGTTGTATCACCACAATACACAGAATAAAGGAAGTGTCTTGTACCTGTAAAAATCAATAAAGAATTTCTAACCTAGAAAATGAGGGTTCCATGGGGACAGGGACTTTGCATACATTATTTTCTGCTGCCTTTATCTTCTATCCTCACATGGAAGGTGTTCATTAAATATATGATGAATGAATGAAGACATGAGGACAGGGTGATAGAAGGTATCTAATTTTATATTTTCTGTTTTCTCTTCTTGTTGAGGAGACTTGGAGTATGTAACAGAAAATCATGGGGCTAACAATAGGATAAGAAAAGAGTCCCTTTGAAACTGTGACCCTAGCCTTTTTTTGCTAATGTGGGTTAATAAGCACAAGCTAGAACAGGACATAATAATACAACATTTATTTCGATTTAGATTTGAAATGCACTTAAAAATACATAATTGGTTTTGCAATAAGTGTTCTGAGAATTGACTATTTTTCAAGCCAGTAGTGAATTCTCACTTTAAAAGGACGGACTGAGGAGCAGCCAATACAGAATCAAGTTCATTCATTCTATTCCAACTACTGCTTTCTCTTGTCCTGGTTGGAAATGACCAACATCACTACTTAAACTCATGAAAAATACAAATCCTATGGCACCCCTGCAGAGTCGGCCTGATTTGTCATTGCAGACCATCATAGGCAAGTGTGCCATAGCTTAAAAAGTAGTCTAATTTATTAAGCTCATATGCAGAAACAGTAGTATTTCCAGATTCACTTTGTGCCTAGAAATGGATGCTTCAACAAAATTTAGTGGGGACAATTCCACCACAGAATCAAAAGCCAATCTACCTAGTTCTAGCCACTTGATAAAGACTTAAAAGTAAAAGAAAGCCAAATTTCTCAATTATTATCCTATTATATTAGAAGAAAGATAGAACCTATTTAAAGATGGTTTATAAATAAATGAAGAGGCTGATGACTAGCAAAATCAGAACTAAAGAACGGTGCCTTATAAAGCAGCTCATGTGATTTACTTAGTGAAGTAAAAGTAAAAGATAAAGGAGAAAATTTTAATAGGTAGGTTAGAGTTAAGTGAAATATAGGATTTGTGAGGATGGTTGCAGACTCTTAAACACAGAAGCAATTTATATCTTCCTGGAATTGCTTTCAAGTACTGCTGGCAAAGATATTCACTTAGATTAATAAATTTAATCCTCTTCCTCCATTCCCCAAATTATAAATTGACAAGGTGCTCTGAAGTGGCATTTACTATTTTCTCTCTTTTCAATCTCACAGTCATCCTTTAAGTTTGTCTTCCTATGTTGTGTGTTCCAAGGAACCAAAAGACAAAACCCTACCAGAATGACTAGAATACAATTTTATAATTGGGTCTATTCTCTAAGAGAAAAATAAAGTTACCGTAAGCTTCTAAAAGTAGCACTTCATAAACAGCTCTTAGGAAAGTGGATTTCAATATAGGTCTTTCTGTCATGTTCTGAGCTGAAAAAAATAGTCTCTACATTAAAAGGAACTCTATTTCTAGAAGAGCTCTCTATGGGTTGGGAGTGGGTTTTTTTCACTGATTATAACATGGGATCCATGTTTTGAAGTGAAGCAGGCCTGTGTAACATGGGAACATGTGAATACCTTCTAATAGTCAGTACTTCTATCAGAGCAAACAGCCTCCTAAAATGCTAAAAAATGCACTTGGGTTACTCAGTGACAGAGTAATCTCTTAATGCTGCTAACACAATCTCTCAAGTTACATTTAAATTAATTCAGCGAAATAATCCCTCAATATCTACTATATCTATGAGTGTTAAGCAGTTTAGCCAATTGTCCTCAGGATAAGCTAACTCTATTTGGATTATATTAGAAGAAACCATTTTATTTTTTAGGACAAGATGAGTTATCTACCCTCCTCCCCAACAAGTAACTAAAGAGATCTTAAAAATATTTGCCCTTATTACTGGGTAACCAGCCTAGCATTTTTTTTTTCAAGTCTCCAATCTCATTATTTATTATCTCCTTAAGTTTTCACTTATAGTGATCTGCTCAACAATTTTAGAACTTGGAGAAAGCTAACACTGCTACCTGAAGTGACTGCATGATTACTACGTCGAATCTGCCTAAGGAGAATAACCAGAATTTACTAGGATCACTGAAAAAAACACAGTAACATTGAGGCTCTTTACTGTACCAAGAAAAAAAAAACACACTAACATTGAGGCTCTTTACTGTACACAGATGCCTACATTTCCTACTTTTCCTTTTAATGCCAACAACCATGAAGATATTTTCCCAGGATGTAACTGAGTTGCTTTCAATCAGAATATGCTGGAGGTAAACAATCTCTAATTTTAAGCACAAAAGTCTGTTTTCTAATTTGATGACTGGTTCACCCTCACTCTTTCTGATATTAAAATTAAATAATTTGTCTTTAAAAATGATATAAACATAAGGGCAGATGGTGCTATCATTCTAAAGAAAAATCTGAAAATGAATCAGTTAAGAGAATTTCAAAATAGGCTTTGACCTTCCTCAAATGTGTATTACCAAACAACAAACTACCAGTAGAATTAGGCTTGTAAACATTAAGTTTCTCAAATAGTTTCATTTATTAATTTGTTTGCTTCATTTGCATTTTAGTAATTGCTACTGCAATAGTGATACTTTAAGAACCAAACAAGAAGGTTGGAAGAGACTCCTGCCTAAATGCATTCTGGCTACTTCCAATTCCTATCTTTCCTGATCCAACTGATAAAGGCACAGACACTGTGTCGAGTTGCTCTTTGACTGTCTGCATCTACCACTAGGCTCGATGCTCTATGAAGGCAGAGAGAGTATCAATCTTCTTTTTCCTTCTTAGTACACAGAAAATGTTCAATAAGTAGTTTGTAAAGGGATGATTACATGAATCTATTTGGAGTCAACAGGTTAAACATCAGATTTGTCCATCCAAGAAAAATCTCATGCATGACTGCATTTTATGTTCAGTGATTAAAATTTGATGATAAAAATAAAAGTCCACTCCCCTTTTGGTCAGTTATGGTATTTAGGGTCTTTCAACAGCACTGCTATGTTAATTGGGAAGGAAGAGGAGAGAAAAAGAAACACAGGTAATGTGAACAGTGTGTGTTAGATCTGCTTTCTCTGTGATTCCTTGAAGCCTGGTGTCTGAATGAATCTGCTAAGAGAAAGCAGAAATGGGTGCCACAAGTTATGGCCAAACTATCGATCTGCTTGTGTTGAACACGAATAATCCAATTTCTAATCTAAGATTTTCTTTTCCTTAGAGAATGTCAGAGGGTACTTATGCTTTCACGTCTCCTTTTAAACTCCTAACCTCCACAATTTGAGTTGAACTGAAAAAATCCAACTGGATGTAATTGAAATGTGCATTAATAGGGGAGTGTTTAGAGAAATTTGGGTCATCCACACAATGCAATACTATATAGCCATTAAAGCCATGTGGGAGCATATATACACACACACACATATATATGCCTGCCATTAAAGCCGTGTGTGAGCATATATACACACAGACATATAAATGCCTGCCATTAAAGCCGTGTGTGAGCGTATATACACACACACACATATATATGCCTGCCATTAAAGCCATGTGTGAGCGTATATACACACACACATATATATGCCTGCCATTAAAGCCGTGTGTGAGCGTATATACACACACACACATATATATGCCTGCCATTAAAGCCGTGTGTGAGTGTATATACACACACACATATATATGCCTGTCTGTATATACACATTTTCTGGAAATTGATCTAAGTGGCTACTTATGGGGAATGGAAAGTTAAAGGAAGGAAGGAAGTGGATAGTTTTGGCGCTATCGTGGCTCACTGCAGCTTCAACCTCTCAGGCTTAACCAATCCTCCTACCTCAACCTCCTGAGTAGCTGGGAATACAGCATGTGTCACCACGTCTGGCTAATTTTTACATTTGTTATAGAGATGGGATTTTGTTATGTTGTCCAGGCTGGGCATAGTTTACTTTCTGCTTTCTATCCTTTTATATGGTGTGATGAATTCATCATGAACAATTATGAGTTTTATAAACAAAAAAGGAAAAAATAATTTTACAACATCTGTGGAATGTCTTCTTTCTCAATCACTTTAAAACTTGGTTAGTCACATTCTGAGACACAATATCAGACCCAAGTGCCACCCCCTTCCTGAGAATTCCCATATGAACAAGAGCACTGCACCCTGTAGCTCTTCAAGCAAAAACAACTTCCTCTCACTCACCATCTTCCAGGCATAGCTAACATTGTAGGCTTCCTTTCCAGTTTCTCTCAGCTTGTTTATGTGCCAAGACAGGGATGAGTTCACAGGGACTGCGATAATCTGGCTGCCCAGAGGGAGGCTGTGTTGGCAAACAGAATTAAGTATTTCAGGCAAAAGATAAAATTAAGCACTTAATTAAAGGCAAGGAAGAAGCTGTGAGCCAATGGCCACCTCCTGATTTTGAATACCAATGAAACTCATCAGTTTTGAAAGAGATAATGTGAGATTTTCAATTTCGTAAAAGCATTATGTCAGCTCTGCATTAAAAACATTCCTTACTCTCCATCCTTGCTCCCCAACTCTAATTCTTTCCAGAGACTAACTTGTCTCAAATCGCTCAGTCGTTAATTTTCAACCAATGAGCACAAAGACTCATTCCTCTACAGGTTACCATCTGCCAAAATAATGTATCACAGTTGGAAAAAAATCCAATCTGTTTTTTATTTTAAGAAAAAACAATGTATAAGATTGTGCTGTCCACTTGGAATGGATGCTACTTTGCCAGGCTATTTTTTGGCAAATGCAACAAAGCTGGTCCTCAACTTAGCCTTTTATTTTGCCAACATTTTTCAATTTGGTATCATTGGAACTTTTTTTTGAAAATGAGATGAAATATATCTGATTTTACAATGAAAGTCAATGTGAACACAGAATTTGATTTACAAGACATTATCCTCAAATGATAGTTCCAAGAGACCTTATCTGTGATACAAAGTGAGCAAAATCTTGGGTGCTATTCTTATGGAAACATTACTGAGAATACTTTTGATAACATTAAAATAATTTATACACTTGTGTTACACTTTATAGTAAATACTCGTATTTACTATACGAGTATTACTATGGGCTTTGATGGGTCCCATTCTCAGGGAAAAAGAATCCTATGACCCTCACCTTTTTCTTACCTGAGGATATTTTGCCGAACTAATTCAAATTTTGGAATATTTTCATAATGTATGATGTCAGTATGAAGTGGGGGCTCTGATAATAAATATGGCCTGGTAAGAGATGGGTGCATAAGTGTATATCCTGCAATAAGAAAACAAAATGCATGTTAATAAGAAACATGTTGTAGGAAGTTCTGAATCACTGTTTTGAAATATGGGGTACTCTGGGCTGGCTGCCCAATATTCAACTTCTCATTGTGCAACTCACCAGTCCAATAAAAACTGAACCTGTTTTATATGTGCTTATATAAAACTCTTGCAGCGTGGAAAGATGTCTTAAATTATCAAACATCCGTCTAATCAAGAGTATTTTGGAGGTATTGGTTGTTTCGTTGTTTCTAATCTACCACATAAATCTTAAGTAAATCTAAGATAACAATTTAGTAAAAAAAAAAAAAAAAAAAAAGATCCAAAGGATGACATTTTTTTTTTTGTTTCTTTAACTTCTTTTAACTTTTTAACTTCAGGGGTACATGTGCATGTTTATTATATAGGTAAGCCTGTGTCGTGGGGGTTTGTTGTACAGATTATTTTGTGATCCAGGTACTAAGCATAGTACCCAATAGTTTTTTTTTGTGCTCCTCTCCCTTGTCCCTCTTTCCACCCTTAGGTAGCCTCAGTGTCTGTTGTCCTCCTCTTTGTGTCCAGGTGTTCTCATCATTTAGCTCTCACTTATAAGTGAGAACACGCAGTATATGGTTTTCTGTTCCTGAGTTAGTTTGCTAAGGATAATGGCCCCCAGCTCCATCTATGATCCTGCAAAGGACATGATCTCATTCTTTTTTAAATGGCTGCATAGTATTTCATATGTACCACATTTTCTTTATCCAGTCTACCACTGAGGGGCATTTAGGGTGATTCCATGTCTTAGCTATTGTGAATAGCACTGCAATGAACATACAGGTGTCTTTATGATAGACCGATTTACATTTCTTTGGGGGTGTGTGTGTGTGTATATATATACATCCAGTAATGGGATTGCTGGGTCGAATGGTAATTCTGTTTTCATCTCTTTGAGGAATCATCACACTGCTTTCCACAATGGCTGACCTAATTTACATTCCCACCAAGAGTGTTCAAGTGTCCCCTTTTCTTGGCAACCTCGCCAGCATCTGCTATTTTTTGACTTTTTAATAATAGGCATTCTGACAGGTGTAGGATGGTATCTCACTGTGGTTTGGATTTGCATTTCTCCAATGATCAGGGATACTGAGATTGTTTTCATAGGCTTGTTGGCTGCATTATTTCTTCTTTTGAAAAGTATCTGTTCATGTCAAAGGATGATATTCAATGTATCATTCAATCCTCCAGTCTAACTTCCTGATTTACAAATAACTGTTCCCTACCCCTCAAAGAACGTAGAAACACATGTGTAATTTGGAGATCCACTCTGCCATCTTTATGGTGTTCTACTACAAATGAGCAATCTTAGTCACAATGCTCTTTACACTACAATTTTTCTATTTTGTTTGGAGAATATCTATACCTTATTTTCTTTAGGTTTCTAAAAAGTATTCTTAGGATGAACATTTAGCAGGTTACCTTTGTCGTCTATGAGAAAAGTATAGGAAGCCAAAGAGTCTTGGTAATACGTCACGTCTTCAAGAATATAAGCCAGATTCACATCCACACCTACAATTCCCAGAAGTAGGTTTCCAAAATAACAGGGTTTACTCACAGTCATTATCAAACCTATGGGTTAAAAACAAAATAAATCTAAAGAATAGCAGAGAAGGAATTGGACAAAGACTGGCACTGTGCTCCGGTGAATCATGAAGGCTTCTACCAGCTGTCTCAATTTTGTTTGGAAGAAAAGTTTCCCATGTGGTCCAGTAATCAAGCACTGCCTTTGCAGACAGCGTAATAAATGAGTTAGAGTGGGAGGGAAAGAGCGATCTTTGGCAGCTCAGATAGCGCAGTTAATTCAAATGGAAGCAATTTCTATGTTTTCCACTACTTTTTCACCTAAAAAGATAAGACATTCCAGATCAGTGCAAAACATCAGCAGCACTAAATACATTTTTTCTATTTCGTGAAGTAGGTAGATTCAGCTGAACTTGAAAGATCAATGGACAATGAATCTAAAAACTGTACTTATAGTCCAGCTGTACCCCTTTTGTATTGTACAGGTGACATCGGATATAACTTCTCCGAGCCTTGGTTCACACATCTGTTTATTTTTTTTTATTTTAATATTTCGAGATGAGGTCTTACTCTGTCACCCAGGTTGGAATGCAGTGGTGCGATCATAGCTCATGGTGGCCTCAACTGCCTGGGCTCAAGTGATCCTCCCTCCTCAGCCTCCCAAGTAGCTGGGATTATGGGGATGAGCCAATGTGCCTGGCTCATACACCTGTTTAAAGGATACAGCATTAACTGCTTTACTGATTTCTAGGAAATGTTAGATCAAAAGAGACTATAGATAAACGAATGCTTAATATTATTACTATACCCCATTAATGCATCCTTTAAAGAAAGGTGAAAACAAGGGGAAAAAATCTTAGAAAGGTACAGTATCTGAACATACAGAACTTCAAGTAGCTGAAGGAAGAATTAAGTTTCCAAAGGAATGTATTTCCAGTCATTCAGGCCAGGAGTTCCTACATTTTTATGTAAGGGTTCAAACAGGAAATATTTCAGGCTTTGTGGGCTACACAGTCTCTAGTGCATAATTTTTCCTTCTTTTTTTTTTTTAATAACCTTTTCAAAATATAAAGACCGTATTTAGGTAATAGGCCATGAAAAACAACAACAACAACAATAATAGGATAACTAGGGAAAGGGCAAAGCACACAGGAGGAAAATGCAGAAACAGAGTGTGCTGATGGTGGGTCAATGCATGGCCCTGAGATCGAGACACCTGGTTTCTCCTCGTGGCTTCCCTGCTGAGTTTGGTAAGTTGTGCTATGTCTTGGAATGAGTCTCTCCATATATCAGATGGGGTGCGGGGGTGAGATAAAATGATCTTTACGATCCCCAACAATTATACAACCCTATGGCTCTAAAGAAAACTCTAAACAAAAAGATGGATTGTTTATCTTTATCTTGATTTTGTGTTTTCCTGTGCTTGATGTCATGTTGATGTCTATCAGCCTATCAGAAAGCCATTCTTCTAGAAACAGCCAGCAAAGGGATTAAACACTCCTGAAGGCTTCTACAAAGAATGAGCTTCTACACAGAGAATTGCATATGATGTCCACTTGAGGTATTATCGAGTTGCTATGGTTGCATAGGCCAACTAAATGCATCATTTGGTAAGAAGAAGTGGACACATCACTGAAAAAGCTTCTGAAGTCATGCAACGGGTCTCTATTTTGGTTTCAAAAGCATTTTTTTAAGCAGTTCATATTTAGAATGCTATCTGTTTTAAAACGTTTTAAAATAACAGGTATTTAAGAAGGTTTTAGAAATGCATTTTGGAGAAGGTTTTTCCCAGGTCTCCCAGGATAAATAGCTTGTAGGCGGCAGGAGCAGGCTGAGAGGACCAGCATAGAGACAGAGGTCACAATCTGCCCGCCACAATCCCCTGAGCTTTAGTCTAGGATTAAAGCCACTTTCATAGATCAGTAAAGTACAACAGAAATACTCAGGGACTGAGATGCCTGTTCGCTTCAAATTTCTATTCTCCTCTGGACAGGTTGAGAACAAAGTCTTAAAAAAGAAACACAATCTTACTTTTCAATTATCAACTGGGACAGAAGACTCTTGATCCCATTATGGCAAATAAAGTATGCTAAGCTCCTGTTATACTGACAAAATCCTCAATCACTCTCTCTGCTTTAACCTAAAGCACATAGATTTACTATTTAAAAAGAAATATGTTCAGTAACTGATATTTTAATCTGTGTAGGTTTTGAACTACAGTCACATAAACATGGGTTTCCCTAGAATCAAGCCTTATGTCATGGAGTTCGAGGATGTGTCACTCAATAATTCTAGGGACTGAAAAGACAGACACACTCCAGCAGAGGAATTCAATAGGTCTGTGAACCAATCACTGAAATCCACGGCACAGGATTCATAACACAGGCCCCAAGGAGTAAAATTTGGATGGTATCAGGCAACAGGTGGCCCAATTTCTACATGTGATTTAGTTTAAAGCATTCAGGGTAAATCCAGCTCTCTGGATTTAGGAGGGAGTCCCACCCTACCTGATACCACTATTGATAATAGAATTTGGCTATATAAACTTCTGAGTTTGTGAAAAACTGGATTTCTACATCTTTTGTCCCTTTCACACAGTATTAACAGGAATTACTGATTTGCCTTTCTCTTCTCAGACTTACAAGCTTACTGAGGGTAGGAGGTGAGCCTCACTCATCACTGCCTGGCACAATGCTTGGCTGGCACTCAGTAATGTAGGCTACATGCATAAAAGGTAACTTGGATTTAAGACTTCATGTTTTCACTAAAAAGGGAAATAACCTTGTCTAAAAGTGGAAGTTTCTATTCTATATACATGTGTAGGCCCTGACAGTAATAGGAGTGATTTTAAAAAGTGAGGCTGAGCATGGTGGCCCACACCTGCACTTTAGGAGGCAAAGGTGGGAGGATTGCTTGAGGCCAGGGGGTAGAGGCTGCAGTGAACTATGATCACGCCACTGCACTCCGGCCTGGGTGAGAGGGAGAGGCCCTAGCTCTTTAAAAATAAAAATTGAGATATAACGGCAGTTGGCTTATTTCTTCCTTATAGAAAGAGAATGTCTACCTAGTTTCTAGAAAACACCTTCTCTATAGGCTTGTTACTTTTTACATGAGTTTAAAAAAAAATTCATATTTGTGAATTCATATTTGTTAGTTCCTAGCTAACAAAACATAAATATAATATCTCAAATGGCAATGGTGCCTGTCTGGCTAATAATTAGCTACTTCTTCAATTTTCTTCTCTGTCAAGGAAGGAGAGAGGGGAGGATACAGAGAAAAGCGTGGAGGAGGGAAAGAACGTGGAGAAGTAAAAGAAAAAGATCACGCGTTTACTGAAAATATACTGTTAGGCATTGTTCTAGATGTTTTATTATTATTGCATTTAATCTTCACAACTGCCTTGAGAGAAATGTTGTATTTTCTGTTATATTTTCCAGATTCTATTTCATAGGTCAGGAAATTGAATCCTGTGAAGGTTCAGTACTTTACTCAACATCCTGTTATGGGTAACTTAGGCATCAGGATGATGGCGACGCTGATGTTAGTAATAATAACAATGACAACAACAAAGGTAAAATACATTTAGTAAATGAAATAAAAACAGTAATTATAATTGAATGGTATGCCGGTCATGTGTTATCATTTATTTTATAATATCTAGGTAATCCTAGATTAACTAGATAATGACAGGTCATATATGTTATCTAGTTAATCCTAATCTGAAAGATTTACTATCCCATTTTACAGGTGACCAAATGGAGAATTAACACCATTAAATAACTTACCAAGGACAACACCTCAAGTGGAAGAGTGGAATTTGAAAGCCCATATGAGGCCAGGCCCGTGTTTGTGCCATGATACCGCGTTGCCTTGTCTCAGGCTGAATCCTCGGCACTTCTGAGTTTCATTCCCCATGTGCCATGATATAAAGCTACTCTTTAGTCCTAAGTCACAAACTTTTGGATATTTGAGAATCCTCACATAGCCTCCCCAGAGGAAACATCCACTTTGTGTACTCTGGCCAGGGTAATAAGGAAGAACCTGGGCTGGGGATTTCTGCTGTACAATGCAGAACTATAGGACAGGTGGCAGGGGTGCTAAGAAATCCTATGATCCTGAGAAAGAGGCACCCATTTCTATCCACCCAATTATTTTCCCCTTCCTTTAACAGGAAGTCTATCCAAACTCACCATCTCCCATCTCATCAGAGAAGGGGAGGCTGAAGACGGCTTCATCAATCATCCGGTTGGGAAGGTTTGTGTAGAACCTGCCCACTGTGGTCTCCAGGTTGCTCAACTGGTTCAGCACCATCATGCTGCCCTTAATCACAGGCAAGGCCGTCCGGTCTGGCACACCGTACTTCCCTGAATTCTGTTCAGCTAGATCCCTCAGAAAAGCCAGTTCTTTCAAACCAGTCACCCCATCTAAAATGGAAAGCCGAGAGAAGACCACGGAAAGCAAAATGGTTTATATTCATTCAACCTCTTGCCATTTAGATCAAATACAGGCATGGATGAGGTCTTGTAATACCAAAGGGGTTTTTGCAGAGACCGCGTGGACTCTGGACACAAATACCAGTTCCTGCTGAGGAAACAAAGCCTGAGGCATGGTCTTCCCTGAGATAGTCAAGAGGGGAAAGGGACTCTTCACAGGGCAATGATGAAAAACATATGCGTAAATAAAGGAGTCCCATTCAGTAAGAATGTGTTCTCCCCATAAGTTAATTATAAAATGAAAATTCATTTCTGCATTTAATATTTAAAAAGAAAAGTAATAATTAACACATCTGCATTTAATTTAATGTAGTAGATGAAACCATAAGAGTTTTAAAGGATAGAGGTTTATCCTTTCATTCCTTACTTCTTCACCTATAAAACCACTTGCCAAAGTCTCATGCAACTAAATGAAAGAATTATGGACTGCATTTACTGATGCTTCCAAACCCTGTTTCTTTAAGCTCATTTTAATTATAAACATATTCATACTTGATATTAAGATAATACTGAATTTGATTTATTTAATATAATTTTTTTACATTTAGAGGGTTTTGAAAACTTTGTACAAAATTTAGGCATACTGGGAATGTATTGTTCTACAACATCTGTAATTTATAGCACAAAAATAAATGTAATACTTTTTTTTTTTTAGTTTGCTATTGTTGGAACATAGTCAAAAGGATTAGAAACTGATTGCATATGGGCACTGTTGTAAACGAATTCAAAATGATTTCAGCCACTATTGAGGTTCTACCACTTCATTTTAAAAAGGTTTTGTCTCATGTTCCTGAAGATTTCAATAGCAAACCATGAACTATTCAGTCATTAAAAAGAATCTGAAGCTTTCATGGTTCATCTACCACATACGTCTTTAGCATTTCTACATAGAGAGTGTACATACTTCTAGCACTGGAAGTCCACTTCTAAAATCATGGCAGAATAAAATGAAAATTAATTTCTTTCCCCCACCCCCTACCTTTTTTTTTTTTTTGAGACAGAGTTTCCTTCTGTCACCCAGGCTGGAATGCAGTGGCGCAATCTTCGCTCACTGCAACCTCCACCTCCTAGGTTCAAGCAATTCTCATGCCTCAGCCTCCCAAGTAGCTGGGATTACAGGTATACACCACCATGCCTGGCTATTTTTTTTTGGATTTTTGGTAAAGATGGCATTTCACCATGTTGACCAGGCTGGCTTCGAACTTCGGGCCTCAAGTGATCTGCCCCTCTTATCTCCCAAACTGCTGGGATTACAGGCGTCAGCCACCATGCCTGGCCTATCATTTATTTCTTAAAACACATTATATTTAAATAAACTTGACTTTTGCTCCACACATGCAATACTAAAGGAAAGGAAAAAATATCTGGGCCAAATTAAGTCAGAATCAGATTATTGTTCCCTTTGCATGGCACAGAGCTGAGATGGAGGGTGAGGGGTACACTCCAGAGTAAAAGTTAACACCAAAGACACGATTGGTACCTGACCTTATATCCTTGAGAAGCTCACAGAAGTAAAACAATAAAAGAAGAAAACTCAAGCAATAAATAAATTTCCCTTCTTTGTCATGTACTGCTTGAGTCAATCAAAATGTAAAAGAAAAGTGACAAACAAGAATATCTACTAGGCAAAGAAGAGTAGCATGGGATGGAAGGTTATGGAGGATTGAGTATGAGGTGTTACTCCATCATGAGATTTTATGCAGCAGTGGCGGTAGGTCAGTAGGGTGGCTGATTGGTAAGTACGCTGGGTTGCCTATTATCAACATGGTCATGCTAGAAACTACATTTCCCAGGATCCTCTTCTCTAGTATGCTACCAGATTAAAAGTGCAAAACGTGAGGGCTATATTGCGAGATTTGGGGGACAAAGAAAGAAGTGGTGAGAGACAGACACTGAGGGGCCAGAATGCTCCAGTTTGTCCTACTCTTCTCTGTGTTCAGCTACCTTTCCCAGCTGCTGACCTGCTCACTGATAGCAACCCCAGGCATGTTCCAGATGCTTCACTGAGCATGCACGGGGGCCGGCAGCAACAAAAAGCCAACATCCTTCCATGGACTTCTACACCAGGTCTCCTAAGTGGTCTTCTGTGTTCCTAGCTTCCAGACTTCTCAGACTTCCCAGCAGGCCCCAACTTGGTTACTAAACTTTCTGAGATGTCAACTCCCCATTTTGGGTCTTTCATTTTTTTTTTTTTTTCCCACAATTTCTCCCAGTTTCTCCCACAATTGTGTGTATTCTAATTCTGACAATAAACTCTTTTTTAAATTTAATTTTTATGGGTACATAGCAGGTGTATATATTTATGGTATACATGCGATGTTTTGATACAGGTGTTCAATGTGTAATAATTATAGCAGAGTAATTGAGGTATGAACCACCGCAATCATTTATCATTTCTTTGTACTATTAGGAACATAAAACTTCTACTGTATTAGTTATTTTAAAATATATAATAAATTACTATTGACTACAGTCACCCTGTTATATTATCAAATACTATATCTTATTCATTCTATCTATTTTTGTTAGATAGAATGTAACCATTACCAATCAATACCCATTAACCATTTCCAATCCCCCCAACTTCACTGGTACCCTTCCCAGTCTCTCATCCCCAGTAGTTCAAGTGTTTTATTTATTTTATTTTTATTTTATTTTTTGAGACAGAGTCTTACTCTACTGCCTAGGCTGGAGTGCAGTGGTGCCATCTTGGCTCACTGCAACCTTTGCCTCCCAGGTTCAAGCGACTCTTGTGCCTCAGCCTCCTGAGTAGCTGGGAATACAGGCATAGGTCACCACACTTGGCTAATTTCTGTATTTTAGTAGAGATGGGGATTCACCATGTTGGCCAGTCTGGTCTCGGACTCCTAACCTCAGGTGATCGGCCTGCCTCGGCATCCCAAAGTGCTGGGATTACAGGTGTGAGCCACTGAGCCTGGCCCAAGTATTTTAATTTTTAGCTGACAACAAATTCTTTATTCCAAGGTTCTCTTAGTCAATCTGTGTCCCTATTTGTAAGTAAGGTAAGTGTGTGTACTCTAGTGAACCACACGTAGAAACAGCATTCTGAGAAGGAAAGAGAAAACTGGCAGTGAGGATGTGTGTCTGGTTAGATTAAACGAGGAAAGATAAGAGAAAAGGATGCTGAGATGGAAATAACTAGAGATTCTAAAGTATGGAATTACTGGAACACAGAAAGTGTGTAAGAGACTCTGGTTGAAGAATTTAGGACCAGTGAAGGAATGGGTGGCAGCAAGGAAGTAAGGAAGCATCTGCCTGGGCAGACCTTCAAATCTAATGGAAGAGAAGCAATCCCTTCCTTTTGGGCCTCCTTACTCCTCTTCTATTGAATTCCATTCATCTTCTGTGTCTACCTATCTTCCTCACTGGGTCATAAGCATCTCGCAGACAGGAACTTTGCATAATACAGCTCTGAAACCTCAGTACCCTATGTTGTACATGGTAGGTGGTCAGTAAATTTTATTTTCCTCCCTTCCTCCTTTTCTCCCTCCCTTCCTACTTCTCATGAATGAAAGAAGCCAACACAAAAGAGAAAAGAGCAACAGGTGATCAGAGATGACACTGACGGGCATGTGCCCAGGCATCCTCACTCACCTCACCTGCGTTCAGTCCTGTGCTAAGCGCTCAGAATGCAAAGAAAACTAAGACATAGTTCATGCCTGAGAAGTTCACATTCTTGTGGAAAGTGGAGGCGGGAGAGAGAGAGGACAGTACGTGAGCACCTTACTACAGTAAAATGGGATACATGCTTATCAGAATTAGGCACAAGGTGCCAGGGGACAAAGAGGACTGGACAGAGATCTGGGCCTGGATGGCAGAGCTCCACCTCTGAGCTATGCTGTCTGAGAGAGGAAACCATATAAGCTTTCATAAACTCCTTTCACTGGCTTTGAGGACCCATTCTTTTTTTTTTGTTTTTGGAGACGAGTCTTGCTTTGTCGCCCAGGCTGGAGTACAGCCGCGCGATCTCGGCTCACTGCAAGCTCCGCCTCCCGGGTTCACGCCATTCTCCCGCCTCAGCCTCCTGAGTAGCTGGGACTACAGGCGCCCACCACCATGCCCGGCTAATTTTTTTGTATTTTTAGCAGAGACAGGGTTTCACCGTGTTAGCCAGGATGGTCTCGATCTCCTGACCTCGTGATCCACCGACCTCGCCCTTCCAAAGTGCTGCGATTACAGGCGTGAGCCACAGAGCCCGGCCTTCGAGGACCCGTTCTTTACCAGGTACTACGTTAAGAACTTTCAACACAATCATATATTGCTTATTTATTATTACAACAACCCTATGCAGTAGATTTAACTATTTTTCATTTCACAGATAAAACTGCAGTCTAAAGAGATTAAGTAATTTGCCGTAAGCCACACGACTAGCAAATGCAGACAGCAGCTAAGGACCACTAGACGACAGCCTGTGTTCTCTCAAGTGTGGTCTAGAAAACATTTGGAAGAGAATCACCCTGGCCAAAATGAAGATTCCTGAACCCCTCCTAAGAGGATATGAATAAGAATCTGAGAGCAATGCCTGGAAATCTGCATTTTAAAGCCATTTCCCAAGGAATCCTTAGCACATCAGAATATGAGGCCCACTGTCCCTAAACCACATGGTTCTACATGGAAATTTTGCAGGTGACAAGAGAAACAAAAGATAGTAGGTGGGAAAGGCTGCTCAAGACCTGGCTTTTTTTTTTTTTCTTTTTTTTGAGACGGAGTCTCGCTCTGTTGCCCAGGCCGGAGTGCAGCGGCCAGATCTCAGCTCACTGCAAGCTCTGCCTCCCGGGTTTACGCCATTCTCCTGCCTCAGCCTCCCGAGTAGCTGGGACTACAGGCGCCCACCACCGCGCCCGGCTAGTTTTTTGTACTTTTTAGTAGAGACTTCATCTTTTTAGTAGAGGTTTCATCATGTTAGCCAGGATGGTCTCTTATCTCCTGACCTCGTGATCCGCCCGTCTCGGCCTCCCAAAGTGCAGGGATTACAGGCTTGAGCCACCGTGCCCGGCCTTTTTTTTTTCTTTAGACAGAGTCTTTCTCTGTTACCAGGCTGGAGTGCAGCGGCGCAATCTCAGCTCACTGCAACCTCTGCTTTCTGGGTTCAGGTGATTCTCCTGCCTCAACCACGCCCAGCTAATTTTTATATTTTTAGTAGAGACAGGGTTTCACCACGTGGGCCAGGTCTTGATCTCTTGACCTCGTGATTTGCCCACCTCGGCCTCCCAAAGTGTTGGGATTACAGGCGTAAGCCACCGTGCCCAGCCAAGACATGGTCTCTTAAACACAAGAGAAGATGGCCACTTTGAATACTGAGGGCAATGGGCCTGAAGATGTCATGGAAGAAAAGCAATGTGTTAATAGGCGGAGAGATACAATACGGCTAGAAAACAGTGCTGCACTCAGACTAGCGGACAGATTGAACAGCAGAAGGGGAAAAATGGAGTAGTAGCTTGAATTTGCCAATTTCTAAACCCTTTTACATTCTGTCATTCAATAGCAGCACAATCCATTTTAATGAGTGTTTACTGTACATTAAGGCTAATCCTCACAACAACACTGCAAAGTAGATAATGCTTATCTCCATTTTTCAGCTAAGGAAGCTGAGGTGGAGAAAGTGGCAGAAGAGGCTTCAGGTGGTGATTCTGTAGGAAAATGTGATATTCACAGATCGGTAGCACAGAAGAATCTAGGTCAGTGCTTTGGCTTCCTGCAGCTTAAACCAATGAGATAAGTTAAAACCTTAGATAATCCTAGAATATGAAGAACTGAAAAGAAAAGGTGGGGCGGGGAGATGCTGTATAAAATCCTCTGCAAGACCATGCCAGTGGAGAAGAGGTTTAGAAACAAGCAGTTAGCTGGAGAGACAGATGAAGAGAAAGGAACCTCGTAACACGCCCTAAATACCAACATCAGGTAGAGAAAGAGCTGCCTGGTTGCCTTTTCCCATAGCCTTCATCCAAGCACACTGTTATGATTCTTCTTCTTCTTTTTAAAGCAGCATACACTTAGAGGGATCTTTGATCTGAAAGGAAAATCTTGAAATACTACCTACCGTTCATGAGGGCATAGGTGAGAATCATTACGGAGTTGTTTAGAAAGCTATTTTCTTCATTGATGACTCGGAGAGTTGCTTTTTTATCTTCTTCCGAAGAGTCCTTTGATGTAATGCCAGCTGACAGGTAAATGATGACCATGTCTGTATCTAAGTAAAAACACATCAATTGAATGCTCTATTTGGATTCTGGCTAAAGGCAGCAGTTCAGTTTCCTGTTCATGTCCTTGGACTTCCCCACCTCGAGGACCTGCCTAGCCCATGGTTCCTAGTTCCTCCCATTTGATGCTGTGGCTTTCATCCTCCCGCTTCTGCCTTTCTTCCATCCCACCTTTCTGAACAATGAGGCCACATTTATGCAGCATCGGGTAAGGATGTTCCACATATATTTACCAGATAAAAGGAGGTGATTTCCTTTAGGCACCCATGGTTATAGTAATTTAAGCCAATCCAAATGGAAATCTCTCCTGCCTTCCGAAACAGATGATGCAGAACGGGACTTATCCTTTCCTCTGTGATGCAGGAACACCACCATGAATGCTTGTTTCTTGAGGATCAGGCTTTAAAATGATGATTCTTTCAGGGCTCTTCAGGCACATAATGTTATTCGCTCCTGTACTAAATATCTCTAGGTAATTTTCATTGAAAAATCTCATCAGTAGAGCAGTGAAACATGGACTTAGAAGCCAGTTGACTGTGTTCAAAGCCCAGCTCTGCTACTTACAAGCTGCATCTGGGTAATTGAGGCAAATTTCTCAACGTTTCTACACCTAATTTTCTTTGTCTATAAAATGGGAGTAATGACAGGACTGACTTAATAGTGTTGCTGTGAAGAATAATTGGTTATTTTAAGTAAAGACTATCAGCAAAAAGGTGATGACAAAAAGAAGGTAAAAGAGAAAAAAAAGAAACTACAACATACACACAAAATGAAAACAAAAACCATGCCATTGGATTGAAGTAGCAGCCCTGAGTTAGAATTGAAATTATTTTCCAAACAGGGCTGAGAGGTAGAATAACTGAGAGTTAGGTTGGCCCAGTAGAACTTCTGTCAAGTGGATTGACTGAAAAAAACAAAGGTGATAAATTTCCTACAATTAGAGATAAATAAGCAGAGGCTCAATGACCACAATAAAAAGAGGGAAGTCAGAGAGCTGGACTTTTATATCCTCTTTCTAATCTGCAATTCTTTGATTTAACATATATGTATATGTGTTAAATATATATGTTAAATATGTGTGTGTGTGTGTGTATGTGTGTGCTTATGTGTGTGTGTGTGTATGTATGTATATATATCTGTATTAAGACTGAGTCTTGTTCTGTCACCCAGGCTGGAGTGCAGTGGCATGATCTCAGCTTACTGCAACCTCCCCCTCCAGGGTTCAAGCGATGCTCATGCCTCAGACTACTGAGCAGTTGGGATTACAGGCACGTGCCACTATGCCCAGCTAATTTTTTGTATTTTTAGTAGAGATGGGGTTTCACCACGTTGGCCAGGCTGGTCTTGAACTCCTGACCTCAAGTGATCTACCCGCCTCTGCCTCCCAAAGTGCTGGGATTACAGGCGTGAGCCACCATGCATGGCCTCAATATATATTTTTAGGACATTCTACATATTTTTTACTGAGAAATAAAAATCTATGTAATATGTTATATACTTATTTCTTCAGGTTTTGGTTATTGTTTTTAGTTGAGGTTGCTCTAAAGTGACTGTGGCAGGCAACCTCAAACTTGGTCCCTTAGTGATTCCATGTCCTCCACATTCATTCACCTCCTGGGGTAGTTGCCTTCCTTGAGTGTGGCTGGATTTAGTGAGTCACTTATAATGACTAGAATGCAGCAGAGTGAAGGAACATCAAGACCAAGACTAGGTTACAAAAAGACTGTGGCTTCTGCAACGGGGGGGCTTTCTCACTCTGAAGAAAGCCAGCTGGCAGGTTGTAAACAGTCCTATGGAGAGGCAAGGAACAGAGGCCCTTTGAACTGAAAATCCTGCCAGCACAAGTGTGAGTGAGCTTGGAAGCAGCTATTTCCCCAGTAGAACTTTGAGATGACCGTAGCTTTGGTCAATAGGTTGACTGCAATCTCAAGAAACTTGTAGGGCTGGAGGCACCCAGCTATGCCGTGCCCAGATTCCTGATGTACAGAAACTATGAGACAATAAAGATGTATTAAGCTACAGAATGTTGGAATAATTTGTTACACAGGAATAGTTAATGAATACGGTTACCCTTTAAAAAATTATCCTAATGGTGAAGACACAAAGCTTGAATTTCCTTCAGTTTACACATTCCCATTTTAGACTTAAGTATTCTTTATTATGCAGAATTGAACAGTTAACTTATAATGTATGAATGTCATAGATAACTGAACTTGACTCTAAGAAATAAATGCATTCAAAGTTCCTCTTATTTACTCCTAATACTTAATACCAATTTTGATACTTGAACATTCTCTAGTGAACATTAACTGCACATTTAAATTTCACTATTTAGTTATCAGAGATTAGGAAGTAAATGCTGATGCAAAAAGAAAATCTACACATTTCAGGAAGATTCTTGTCTTAAATTAGATGTCAACAAACCAGATGTCAATATTTTTTCAAAGTTGTATATACAGTTCAGTAAATTATTTTATAAGGACCCTAAACAGTTCATTTAAACTTCAGACTGAAAAACACAAAAACAAAAATTGCTTGAGTCCCTAGTTGGGGGAAACATATAGATATAGATATAGATATAGATATAGCATGAGGAGGATCTATGGTATGACACAAACCATCTGCTCATCGCAAAAGTACATGTGATAAATTCCTGAACACATTTAGGCTGACCTAAAAGAGAACCCTAGTGTCTGTTTTCTCACTTAGCCTTATGATTCTGCATAAAACACACTGTCATTTAGAGCTGTTTCTAGGGCAAAGGTCCATGTTTGGAAAGCCAGAAGGCTTGTAGCCCTTGAGCTCCTTTGGTAGCCAAGCACATTTTCTTTCCATTCCAACAATAAGACACACTCTGTAAGTATCCCTGCTGGCTCTGCCCAACCCCTGACTCCATTCCCACCTTATCCTCAAGAACAATTGAGTTATTTTTCCATTCTTATCAGATCTGTCAAATTTGGTTTGATTTGTATTTTTAATGCATTGGGATATTCCCTTTTTAGTCACCCAGTTAGAGCAATTTTAGGGGAGAGTAATTATAGGGACTTGGGGTAGAGCAGAGATGCAGCATGTAACTGGAAGAAAATGTAATAGCTCTCCATTTGGTGAGTCTCTCTATAAGCCACCAGGCATGTCTTGGGGTCAACATCAAAAGGGGAAGAGCAACTCAAATTTGGGCTTTGCCCATACCATTAGGTCTCCACTCTTAACCATCTTTAATTGAGGTTCATTATGATTCTCAACTAATCAGCACCAAAACAAATTCAGAACAAACAACTCCAAGATGTTAATGCTGTCAGTTAAAGATCTACCATGAGACTGAAGAAAGGGTCAGAACTGGACAAAAGTTTTAGACTTTCTGGTTGGTACAAGGCAAATTAGTGTCAACCAACAATGATTTATGACATGTAGTTTATTTTTATATGGATACCAATGTGGGCATACTGAAGTGTACTTTCATGTACAGACTAACCCTTGCAACGATCGTCAAGAGTAGGTCTTATTTATTTGAATAACCTCACAGGTGGCAACCAAAACAGGACCAGATATACGGTAGACATTAAATAATTGTCTGTAGAGTGAAGAGAAATAGTGATGTATAGAGTTTACAATAGAATAAACTTCTAGGAAGTGTATACAGACCCCTCGCTATACTGTTGCCTAGGCCATGGCCATCTTCGGGCCTGAGGTCAACTTAGGACATCTAGGGTATCTAATCTAGTTTAGCTGGAGCTAGAAGTCTTATACGAAACTGAGTATCATAATAATCACAGCAAATATACATTGGATATTTATGATGGAATCCTGGATATTATCATCCCTCCATTTACAGATTAGGAATCCAGGTCTGGAGAAAATAAAACAATATAGACAAATTCACAAGGTTAGAAAAATTTCAGAGCAGAACACTGGTTGAAATCCATAACCTGCATAACTCCTGGGCTATATAGCCTGAGAGTACCCTGGGACCGCTCCTTAACAAACTGGACAACGCTCATTCCTGAAGTCTTTTCTTCATACAAACTAATCTAGATTATTTTTTCTCTAAACTGTCAGTAAAAGCTATAAACTAGAGGCCACTGAGCCTTAGATACATCTTACTACTTGGCCTAAAAAGGGCTCCTTTGAGTATTTAGAAAACTGTGCCTTCAAAATTTGTCCAAGTCTCTAATGGTCAATCTTCTTGCCATGTTTTTGTTTGCCAACATTAAGAAAAACAAACACAGAAAAATCCAGAGGAGAAATGCCTCCCATCAAACCAGCCTCCTGCTCACATGCAGTGCAGGAATGTCTGTGAGAAGAGATTTAATGAGGTCTTTATTCACAGCTTTAAAGCTGGAACAAATGTCAACATTTGAAAATCAAGGGATTTCACATGAAAATCCAGATTTCTGGCATCTCTTAAAACAGAAGATCTGGCAGCACTGGGCAGACATTCCTGCTCAATGGACTGAACAGAGGAGCAGCTGCCCTCTGGATGGTGCATGCTCCGTGTGACCATGTTCTCCAACTCATCCTCATTACCTTCCCCCAGCTCACATGTGCTGCCTGGCCACTGTGGGCATCTGAGTTTGCGACTGCTAGTCTAACATTTCTCTCCATTATTTGAAAAGTGTAATAATCGAAACTAGACTTTAAAGATGGTTTGATGACAGAATTCAGTAGAAAGAACACTTCTAGTGAGGAACGCTGACGGGTGGGTGGCGTTGACAAACAGGCCAATCTGCCTTGAGTACTTGAGTTCAGCCTTGTTAACTGACCTTACTGAACCAAGGGCAACTTTACACTCAGCCACCCCATAATATTGGTTTGTGGATAGCTGATGCTTGCCAAAGCTGGTAGGCCAAATTCTAAGATGATCTAAATGAGCAACATCCTGTATACTGAATGTGTGCATCACCTGTAACTTGCTTCTAAGAAGAAGACTATGGCAAGTAATGAGCCATTACTCCTGTGATTGTGCTACGTATCCTTGCAAAGATGGATGGATGTTTGCCAAGGTCCCTGATAAACTCACTTTGAGTTAATCACAAGCGAGAGTAATCTGATTAAATCAAGAGGGATAGTGGGGCTGATTTACTCAGACGAGCTTGTTACAGGAGGGTCCAAGCCTTCTCTGAAGCCAGGGATTTGAAGAGATGCTCTTCCATTGGCCTTGAAGAAGTAAATGAAATGAGTCTCATAGTTGCAAGGAAATGAATTCTGCCAACAAACATGGGAGCTCATGTTTGTTGAACCTTAGCATGAATGAACCTTAGCATGAACCTTAGGACTCTGAATGTACAGTAGTCCTGCTAATACTTTGATGGTAACCTCGTGAGACCCTAAACAGAGGACTCAGCTAAGCTGTACCCGGACTCCTGACCCACAAAAACTGTGAGATAACAAATGTATATTGCGTCAAACTGCTAAGTTTGTGGCAATTTGTTATGCGGAAACATAAAACTAACACACCATGTACCATCATTAGTTATAATTACAGTAGCTTCCTTCTTTTGAGGATCCATTATGTGCTAGGCACTATGCTTTGCATTAATCAGTGCTTAGCTTAAACACAGACACAATGACGCGTTTGGAAATGTATTCTTTAAATTTATCTCAATAGGATACATTAATGTTTTCAAACAAAGAAAAAAAACCGTAAACAGATTTTTTTTTTTTTGAGATGGAGTCTTGCTTCGTCACCAGGCTGGAGCGCAGTGGCACGATCTTGGCTCACTGCAACCTCTGCCTCCCGGGTTCAAGAAATTCTCCTGCCTCAGCTTCCCAAGTATCTGGGATTACAGGCGCGTGGCACCACGTCCAGCTAATTTTTGTAGTTTTAGTAGAGACGGGGTTTTACCATGTTGGTCAGGCTGGTCTCGATCTCGTGACCTCGTGATCCGCCTGCCTTGGCCTCCCAAAGTGCTGGGATTACAGGCATAAGCCACCGCACCTGGCCTATAAACAGATTTTTTTTAAATAAAAGGAAAAATGAAATAGATTCCTTTAAGTAGTTCCAAAGCATGAGCTCCATTTCAAATATCTTTTCCCATACTTTAGCATGCATCCTAATTCCAGATTTTCTTTAATATATACAAATTAAATTAGAGGCCAGGCGTGGTGGCTCACGCTTCTAATTCCAGCACTTTGGGAAGCTGAGGTGGGGGGATCACAAGGTCAGGAGTTCAAGATCGGCCTGACCAACATGGTGAAACCCTGTCTCTACTTAAAATACAAAAATTAGCCAGGCATGGTGGCGCATGCCTATAATCCTAGCTACTTAGGAGGCTGAGGCCGGAGAACCGCTCAAACCCGAGAGGTGGAGGTTGCAGTGAGCTGTGATTGCTCCATTGTACTCCAGCCTGGGTGACAGAGTGAGACTCCATCTCAAAAAAAAAAAAAAAAAAAAAAAAAAAAAATTGAATTAGAGTGCTTTTATACATCTGAAAGACTGTGCTCATCTAAATGACAGCTGGTTAGAAGAAGGAAGGATCAAGGCAAGAATTCCTGCTGCCCGCTTCACGTCCACGTGTGCACAAGCAGACATTCACTCTAAGTCAAAGAGGAAGCAAAGCTGACAATTAGCATTAGAAAGGATGTGGAGATTCCCTTAGGACATAAGTGCAGACATGATCTAAATAAAGGGGCAGGAAGAGAAGGCTCAGAGAGTCAAGAAATTGTACAGACTGACCATCTTTGATTGGGAAAGATGAGAAAAATCCAGTTAACATCCTAGTATTTGATGATGATGAAGACAACACATGACAATTTTAACCCAAATGAATTTTTTTTTTTTCTTTTGAGACAGAGTCTCACTCTGTCGCCCAGGCTAGAGTGCAGTGGCATGATCTCAGCTCACTGCAACCTCTGCCTCCTGCGTTCAAGTGATTCTCCTGCCTCAGCCTCCCGAGCAGCTGGGACTATAGGCAATCGCCACCACGCCTGCCTAATTGTTTTGTACTTTTAGTAGAGATGCGGTTTCACCATATTGGCCAGGCTGGTCTCGAACTCCTGATCTTGTGATCTGCCTGCCTTGACCTCCCAAAGTGCTGGGATTATAGGCATGAGACACCGCACCTCACCCCCAATCAATTTTTTTTTTAAATCCCTCTACGCTGGGCACAGTGGCTCATGCTTGTAATTCCAGCACTTCGGGAGGCAAAGGCAGGTGTATTGCTTGAGCTCAAGAGTTTGAGATCAGACAGGTCTCAGTTAGTGAAACCCTTTCCTTACCAAAAATACAAAAATTAGCTGGGTGTGGCGGCGTACGCCTGTGGTCCCAGCTACTTGGGAGGCTGAGGTATAAAGATTGCTGGAGCCCAGGAAGTCAAAGCTGGAGTGAACCATGATCACGCCACTGCATTCCAGCTTGGACAGAGCAAGACCCTGTCTCAAGGTAAATAAATAAATAAATAAATAAATAAATAAATAATAAAATCTCTCTAAACATCATTGTGTGATCAATTTACAATATATTCCTATTGCCATCTTTATCTATTATGCTTGTAAGTCCTCTGAGAGAACGCACTCACTTGCTTGGAACTTTGTGTTATTGTTTGTGCTTCGAATCAGCTGAAATGCCTTTTGGAATCCCACTGCGTGCTGGGTAGGACTGTCTGAAGACTTCACGTTGCTAACAAAGGTGGACATTTTCCTTTTTGTCTCACTGGTAGCTGGAGACAAGAAGGTCTTATAGCACTGGTCTAGTGAGCAAGTCCGGACGGTATCTGCCACAGTTAACACAGAAATCTGCAGGAAAGAAAAAAAACAAAAACCAAAACCAAACCTGTTATCCTACCACTTAAAGATTTATTTGTTTGTGTAACAGAAGAGCCCAAGGAACGAGAAGGCCTACAGAACAGATTCTGAGAGTTTCAAAATAAATCCCTGGAGCCATCAATCTATCAAATTTGAAAAGGATCCATAAGGACTGGTAAAGTGGGGAAACCCCTAGAGTTTGGTTTTTGTTCCAAGATGAAGGAGTAGTACTGTGTTCATATATAACATTAAACACACACACAAACTATTTTATGCAGAGAAAAGTCATAGCAAGAATGAACTATCCTGGTTTTCAACCTGGAGGTGAGGGTGAGGGTAAGAGAGTACGGTGTGTGTGTTTTAAGCCACTAAGTTAGTGAGCAAAACCGCTGGAGTTGGCAAAGTCAAAATGATGAAGCAGAAGATGTCCACACGCAATAGATTATCATTAGCTGTACCCACACCTCTCTCCAAGGTGTCCCAGAGATTAGTCAGCCACTAGTAGCTTTCCCTTCTCCCTGACTTCCCAACAATCTTGCGATAAAGTTCAGCCATCCACCAGCATCTACATCCCCCACCCCTCTCCTCCTCAGCATAACCTCCAGTGTGAAAGTCATGGCTAATTAGAAACCTTACCATGAGCCATAAAGAAGTATAAGACTAAGGTTGGTGGTAGTTACAAAAGAGATTTTTGGATTGGTGGCTGCTTCCTCAAATATTAGAATAATACTCTTTTCCCAAAGTCCTTTTAAAGATGGATTTAAAAAAATATACAGATGGTCCCTGACATACAATGGTTTGACTTTACGATGGTACGAAAGCGATAGGCAGGCAGTGAAGCTGTACTTTCAATTTTGGATCTTTTCCCAGGCTCCTGATACTCTCTCATGGTGCTGGACAATGGCAGGGAGCCACAGCTCCCAGTAAGCCATGCAATCACAAAGGAGAACCGCTGATACAGTATTCTGCAGTATACTACTGTATTCAACAAACTACATGAGATAGCCAATACTTTATTATGTTATAAAATAGGCTTTGTGTTAGATGATTTTCCATAACTGAGGGCTAACCTAAGTGTTCTGACAATGTTTAAGGTAGGCTAGCCCAAGATATGATGTAGCTCAGGTGTATTAAATGCAATTTCAACTTATGATAGATTTATCAGGATGTAACCCCATTGTAAGTCAAGGAGGATCTGTTATATCACAAAACAATAAAGTACTTTAAAAAAGGCATTCAAGGAGAACCTCATGCCATTGGGGTCACAGGGGTCACGGTCACCTTGTCATGTTCATCGATGGCACTGAGGATGACCTGAGCAGCGTCCTTGGCAATCTGAAGCTGAGTGTCTGTGACCGAAGCCCCGTGGTCCAGAATCACGACTATGTGCTTTGACTGCGGCCGGACTGTAGAGACGTAGATGGGTCTGCAGGGAGAAGAAGCTCTCTGGGGTCAGTCTTGGTTTAGGTAAAGGGCCTCAACACAGCTGTGAATATTACAGTGCACGGGCATGTTGGTCTCTGTGTTCTCCCAGAGATGGCACAAGGATGGAGAGATCCACATGGAAGGAGAAACCATACTGGTGCATTGAAAATAATACCTAAGGCAATAATACCTAAGACAACAAGACAACAAGGTGTGTCTGTGGAACAGGTATGGATAATTTATGCCTTTAAAGATCAAAGCAGACAAGAGAAGCTTTTCAGCAGCAAACTCTTTTGGAGGCTGGCTTTTTCAGCATCACTAACATCCTGCTTTTCTCTCTCTCTCTTTTTTTTTTTCTCAGAGAAAAGCAGGATGTTAGTGCTCTTTAACTCAATGCATTCTGCACAGCTCAAAACTTCTAGTAGTTAAAATCCTCATTTAAAATATGCACAACCTCTGCTTGGTATTGCCTGGTGTACCTGTTTTGCTAAAGGGTGTGGATGTGGCGGCCCCTTGGGCTGAGAGATCAGTCAAGGAGAAAAAGGTCCCCTCACCAGGGCTGGATTATCCTCTGCAGACTTGCAGAGTGGGGCTTGGCTAGAAGTGAGGCAGGCTATAACCCATGAGCATGCTGAGCAGCTTTGAATGGCAGGTTTGGTTCCTCTCTTCTCATACAAAGGCTCCTGCTAAGAGGCCCCTTTCCTTTCTGGACTGAAACAATTCACATAGGTCAGCCACCAAAAGGCCCCTTATCTGAGCATTTAAAACTGTGCCATCAAAATTTGTCCAAGTCTGTGATAGCCACTCTTCTTGCCAGGTTTTTGTTTGCCAACATTGAAAAAAAGGGGGTTGGGGGCAGCCACAAAGGAGAAATGCCTCCCATCAAAGCAGCCTTCTGCCAATGTGCAGTGCAGGAAGGTTTGTGAGAAGAGGTTTAATGAGGTCTCTATTCACAGTTTTAAAGCTGGAACAAATTAGAAGGAGTTTAAGAAAGCAAATCAGCCTCAAGAGAATTCTCTCCTTTACTGACACCCCTAAAACACTAGATTTTCCTGTGAAATGTTAGATGCCAGCTGAATCACAAAAGCCTGGGCACAAATTAAGAAATGTAGGCAAAGTACCAAAAAAACTCAAAATCTGGCCAAATTTACACTAGTTGTTCTCAAGCCCAAAGTCCTGCAGTAATTACTAAAGTACCACTCTATTTTCACTAGTCGATACGATTGAGCCACTAGGGAAATGGAATAAAAAGAATCCAGAAGAGGTAGCTACAGAAATGAAACAGAGAACAGAAAAGAAGGAAAATCTGATCATCTCAACACTGACAAGTAGGTCAAATATTTAACTTTTTAGATTCTCCAAGCTAGGTGGGTGGATTTTCTTTAAAATGACACACTTCCTTTGTTCAAATTTAATTCACATAAATGAAACTTGGGATATGTGTTGGCATCGTCACATTAAGTTGTTAAAAGCTGCTTTAGTGGGATATATAAATAGTGATGTTAAATGCACAAACTGGGGGGACGTCCTCATAGAATGACTGGTATCCACCAGTTCCTTTCTTGTGTTGCTATGTCCTGAAATCCATTCCATACTTGCAATGAATGTAGAGAACTTGGAAAGGCATCATAGGAAAGTAGTTAGGACAAGAGATGCGAATCGCAGTCTATGAGGAGAGAAATGTGGATTATTTAGCCAAGGGAAAAGAGGTTCAAGGGCTAATTAGTGCAGATTTAGGGTGGAGACACATGAAAACTTTCCAAATTGCCTTGTGTTGGTGAATGCTGATTTTGACAAAGTTTCGCTTTCCTTTTTAAACTTTCCTTCACGGGTGCTTCGTTCAAATCAGCAAGCCACCTAGCCTATCTCTTCTTAGAAGCAAATGAGAATTAGATGGCTCATGGTGGCCTTTGTTCTCGCGAGAAGCCATAGTCATGGCTTCTGGTCCAGTCTCCAAGACACTCAAGTCTTCACCAGAATGTATGGGGAGGGTAAGGAAGAAACTAAACACAAAATAAAAATATCTTAGGATGGCTGGGCACGGTGGGTCATGCCTGTAATCCCAGCACTTTGGGAGGCTAAGGTGGACGGATCACCTGAGGTCAGGAGTTCGAGACCAGCCTGGCCAACTTGGCGAAACCTCATCTCTACTAAAAATACAAAAATTGGTCAGGCTTGGTGGTGGGTGCCTGTAATCCCAGCTACTTGGGAGGCTGAGGCAGGAGAATTGCTTGAACCCAGGAGGCAGAGGTTGCAGTGAGCCAAGATCGTGCCATTGCATTCCAGCCTGGGCAACAAGAGCAAAACTCCTTCTCAGGAAAAAAAAAAAAAATCTTAGGAAAAGCACAGATGAAGTATTTTCCTCGGGGAAAAATTCTGGATACAATTTAAAGTGAAGATGAAGGGAAGCTAAAGTAATTGTGTAGACTCCAGAAAATGGTGTGAAAAGTGGGTGCCCTGCACTACAGCTTCAGATGTTCTGGCATCAAACATTTGACACGGCAAACAGGAAACTGCCAGGATTAAATAGGAAAGTGTACTTGCTTCGGGGGGTTCTATAATTAATGAGTCTTGTCATACAAATTATCTCACCATTATTGCCCTTCTGGCTACATGGTAGAATCTCAAGTCATGTCTGTGAGTGAGAAAAGCAAGATGTTAGTGATTTTTAATCCAATGCTTTCTGCTCACCTCAAAACTTCTAGTAGTTAAAATCTGCATGTAAATTTCATGCAGTATGGCCAAGCATGTCATCACAGAAAGGGAAGCTGAGTATAACAAACTCTACTCTGAGATATGTTATAAAGTTATGTTCAAGGGCTGCCCTATAGACAAGGTACCATCATTCACATTTCAACAAAGAATTCTGAAACTCAAAACACTCTAGGTGCTTCACACAATTTGACTTCAGGAGTAAGTACTTTTTTTTATTTGGCATGTTACATAGCTATAGAAAAGCTCTGGATTTTGTAATTTGCCCTTGCCTGGAATTTCACATCCACATATACTAAATGGTGAATTCATTTCAGAACAAGTACAAATTTCTGAATCCACAGCTTAGAGGCATAGCCATGAGTAGAAACGAGAAGTTTTATCTTTCATGTAGATCACTCTTAAACAATAATTAAAAACTTCAGAATGCAAGTCAACATACCTACTGCGGTGTTCGTAGCTGCCCTTACACCGGAACTTGTGCGCTGGGAAAACAGTGAAAATTCCTTCTTCTGAACTGAAATACTGCCACTTAATTCCAGGGTTGGATTTCAGGTTGTCTGCAAGAACTAGAGGGGTGAGGAAAATGAAGTATAACCACCAAATCCACAGGTGCATGCAGGCACCGCTTCTCAGGCATCTGTTTTGCATAAACCGCTTGTAGTATGAAGAAATCCCACTAGATACAAGGTTGTAAATTTTCTATGAAACATGTTTTCTGCCCCTTAAAAAATACCCTAAGAATAGAAAATACAATGTTTCAGCTAAGTGAAGCTATTACTCTTAATATTGTACCATGACATTATATGTCTTGGATTCTTTTTCCAGTACAAATGATTCACTTGCATTAATCTCTCCCTGCACTGAGCTGGCCCCTGTTGGGTCAGCACACACTAGTTGGCTTGGGGTGCAGTCTGTAACTGTAGAAAACAGTGATGTTAATAGGCCTCATCGCCAGAGGGACTAGACCTGTGACCTTAACCTTGCCTCTGCTTCACAATGAAGGGAACAGCATACATGGTACTTAAAAAGACAGGCCATCATTGTCTGGTTAAGCTGTTACTTACGGAATGATTCCTCTGTGCCGGGTGCTGGAATACAGGCTTCCTTATGTTATCTCATGTCATCCATAAAGCAACCCCAAGATGTGGGTGGTATTGTTATCACTACTTTAGAGTTGAGAAAATATGCTGAAGTGATTTGTCAAAGACCTCCTCAGTAAATGGCCAAGCTGGGATTCAAACCTGGCTGTCTTGACTCTTGTGTTCCTTACATCATGCTGTACTGCCCCCCTTTATCTACACAGCATTCCTACCGCTGACCTGCATCTGCCATTCCCTCAGCCCACCTTGTTGTGTGCAATCCTGTCCCACAACCTCCATGAAGTCTTTCTTACCCTCTCCCGCAATCAGAATTTCCTCTCTTTTCTGAGCTCTTAGGATGTTTTGCTCTGCTCCATTCTGACTCAGCTACTTATTACACACTTACTATGTGCTGGTCACTGCTTCACAATTGGCAAGATATACAAAGATGAGCACAAAACAAGCCCTATTGTAATAACTGATAAACAAGCAGAGTTACACAGATGGAAATGGAACAAAAACAAATTCAGTTGCGGGAAGATTCCAAGCAAACGTGAAAAGGAAGGAATGCGTGAGGTGTATTTGATCAGAAAATACATTAAGCTTTAAACACCCATGTGACCAAATAAGGATCTGTTTGTATGACTGTAAGGGCTGAGGCTGAGATATGACTCTAACAATGATGAGGGATCTTCACCTCTACTGTAGACAAAGAGCTTTCACACAGGATATTTAAGTTTCACAAAATACTACACGATATGTGGTCTTATCTTCAGATTGCAATGAAGAAACTGAAGCTCAAAGAAATTAAATGGCCCTTTATAACATGCCATGTTTTATTTTCTTCATAGCATTTATCACCATCTGAAATATCATTTAATACCAGTTCATTCTTCTCTTCTCCTTTCCCACCCCCAGTTAAATTTTAAGATGCAAGCAATGAAGAACTTGGCCTTATCCCCCCTATAGCCTAGAACAATGCATGCACAGTGAGTGTAAATAGTTCCTACACAAATGAATATCCACGGCTAGTAGGTGGTAAGATCGTGCTTTAACATAGCTCTTCTGACTCTGTGTTTCTCACTAAATCCTTCGGCCTCAAATAAAAGTGGGTGGACTAATTATGGTATTATGTTTTTATACCATATGTAGCATCAGGAATTACATTATGAAATGGGAGCTGCAAAGTTTTGCAGGATATTGTGGGGGTGATGGTTCCCTGTGAACTCAGGTGCAACAGTCATGTACCTGCCTCCTCTCCGGTAGAGCATCATGAACTCCAAGAAGGTAAGATGATGGTCTACTCTGTCTCCTTGGCACTCAGGACAGTGGCTGTGCTGTTCTGCAGGTTTGTTATATTAGCAGGACTGAATTCCTATTCTATTTTTTATTAAAACATTTTTTTTGAGACAGGGTCTCACTCTGTCGCCCAGATGGGAATGTAGTGATGCAATCACAGCTTACTGTAGCCTTGTTCTCCCGGGCTCAAGTGATCCTCCTGCCTCAGTCTCTTGCATAGCTAAGACTATAGGTGGGCACCATCACACTCAGCTAATTTTTTTTTATTTTTGTAGAGACAGGGTGTCACCATGTTGCCCAGGCTGGCCTCAAATTCGTGGCCTCAAGTGATCCTTCTGCCTTAGCCTCTTAAAGTACTAGGATTACAGGCATGAGCCACCGTGCCCAGCCCCAAGATTTTATCTGAGACAGACAGACCTTGCTTTCAGTCTCTGCTGTCCCTACTTCACTGTATTTATATCCACTATTATTCTGATGTCTGCTTGGCTTTGATCAACTTTTCATGATTTGTTCTTGGCCTACCATGGGCAGGGAACAGCTTTTAGGAATAGAGGTAAGGAGAAAAAAACTATTAAATCCTTACCTACAAAAGAAAGACTAATTCAGGGAGATTGGAAATATACACTAAACTTTTAATTAATTATCACAGTATCTGATTAAGAGCTTGGGTGAGGTACAGAGAAGGGCTATGGAAATCCAAAGATAGGAAAGATCTACCTGTGGTCATTGAGATGGTGTTGGGAACAAGTCCTGAGTGAGTACCTATGACCGTCTAGGCATTATGCCACATGCCTTCTACAAAGTATGGTGGACTTTTGCCATTTGGGCTTGTACCTTGAAAACATACCCACCTCCCAAGATGACCAACGTGCAAGAGGAGGGGAGTGAGAGCTTTGCAGCGGGGTCACTACAGAGAGTGCTCAATTAGCAAGACAGGAAGCCAGAGGCCAAGTTCCTCTCAATGACTTGTTAAAGGACAGTGTACATAAGTGCACAGCATGTGCTGTTGCCATCTACATATGATGTAGAGTGCGGAGTGACAATATATTCAACTCCTTTCCCTTTTTCCATCCGAGTGAAGATCACCACTTTTAATGTTTTATTTACTTTGCAAGGGGTCTTTCTGCCATTAGCAATATGTTATCTGAGGACTACCTTTTTGAGCCATGGCAAATATTTTGATTGTGTTCCAAAAATTAAAACATGTGACAGTCATTAAACTTTGTGGTTGGTGTTAAAATGCCAGTTTCATCTTTATTTCTAGCATGTACATACTCAGGTATGACTTTAGTGCTGGCTCCACCTATCACTGGAACAATTTCAAAGCATGAGGCAAAGATAAAGACATTGGTCAATAAACCTCATTTTAGACTAATCGTTAACAACAACTTACAAAGAAGAAAATGCTGGAACAACATGTGACTATTCCACAAAAGTGGCCCATGGTGATGCCTGTGTCAACCTGCCCACTCCCAGAAACATATGCCCAGAGCCAAACAGAGTCACACCTATGTGGGGTCTGATGAAACATAATGGAGACTCGACTCTAGCAAACATCTATCTGGCATCTGCATGTGCCAGCTTTGTGCTAATGCTCCCACATATAGCATTTAATTCTCACCTCAACAAACCAGTCTTATAACATGCACTAAAGTTTCATGTGTTTAAATCAGAATGGAGCGAATTCCATAGACATTTAGGAACACTTTTTTCAAATTAATTTTTTTTTTTTTTTTTTTGAGACAAAGTCTCGCTCTGTCGCCCAGGCAGGAGTGCAGTGGCGTGATCTTGGCTCACTGCAAGTTCCGTCTCTGGGGTTCATGCCATTCTCCTGCCTCAGCCTCCTACAGGCGCCTACCACCATACCCAGCTAATTTTTTTGTATTTTTAGTAGAGACTGGGTTTCACCGTGTTAGCCAAGATGGTCTCAATCTCCTGACCTTGTGATCACCCACCTCAGCCTCCCAAAGTGCTGGGATTACAGGTGTGAGCCACTGGGCCCAGCCTTTTAATTTTTTATTTTTATAGATTTAGGGGGTACAAATGCAGTTTTGTTACATGGACATATTGTGTAGTGATGAAGTCTGAGCTTTTAGGGTAACCATCACATGAATAGTGTACATTGTACCCATTAGGTAATTTCTTTTCCTTTTTCTTTTTCTTTTTTTTTCCCTGAGACTGAGTCTCGCTCTATCACCCAGGCTGGAGTGCAGTTGTGTGACCTCGGCTTACTGCAACCTCTGCCTCCTGAGTTCAAGTGATTCTCCTGCTTCAGCCTCCCAAGTAGCTGGGATTACAGTCATCTGCCACCATGCCCAGCTAGTTTTTGTATTTTCAGTAGAGACAGGGTTTCACCATGTTGGACAGGCTGGTCTTGAACTCCCGACCTCAAGTGATCCGCCTGCCTTGGCCTCCCAAAGTGCTGGGATTACAGGCATGAACCACCGTGCCTGTCCCCATTAGGTAATTTCTCATTACTCACCCCGCCTCCCACCCTCTCACCTTTCCAAGTCACCTTTCCAAGTGTCTATCATTCCACTCCCTCTGTCCAAATGCACACATTATTTAGCTCCCACTTATAAGTGACAACATTCAGCATTCGACTTTCTGCAGGAACACTTTAGAATTCCCACTCATCCCCTATCCCTCACTGCTTTAAATGACCAGATCTCTGTATAGAAACTTCCCTTCAGTCTGGTACAGTGATTGGCCAACTTCTGTAATGGGCTGGATAGGAAATACTTCTGGCTTTGCAGACCATAAGGTCTTTGTCATAACGACCCAAATCTGTCTTTGAGAGGGCAGACACAGACATTTATTTGTAAATGAATGAATGGGCTGTGTGCCAATACAAGTTTATTTACAAAAATCACTGGCAAGCTGGATTTGGTCAGCGGTCCTCCAACAAAGCTATGCAAAATATACTACACATAGGACTTAAAGCATTTCCAAAGCCTTAGACTTTTAGCTATTACACCCCTTGCCCTCCCCAGATCCCTCATGCATACCGAGGGGCTGTAACACATTTTATCCTCACAAAAGTCCTAGGAATAAAAATTAATTATCTCCAAGTGACAGCTGAGGAAACAGGCTCAGAGAGCTTGTTTTTGACATGCCTGAGGTTTCACAGTGGGCAAGAAGGGGCCATGAGAGTCAAGGCAGTCTGTGACCACAATGCCTGTCTTCTCGCCTCTCCGCCAGGAAACTTGCCCTTTGTGAGACATCTGGCTGACATGAGTGTGTGTAAACATGGAAGAGGCTTTTTCTCCACCTAGTCTCCTGGGGTCTGAAGCTTTAACCTTGATCTCACATTAGCACTGTTCTCCAGACAGCCCTGCCAACCCCTTAATAAAAAGGCAAACATTGCCTTTGGAAGTAAAGGAAAGCTCAATGACCTCATTTAAAAGTAACATCTGTAACAATAAACAGGCTACAGTGAAACTATTAAAAGGGGAGCCAATGGGAGCAAGAATGTTTTAAAAATAAATCAAAACTCATATAGTGCATGATACATTTAGTCTCACCACAAAAGATCATTCTGGTTCATTATAATCATTCCAACACTATAGCACAGTTTCAGGCAAGGTTTCTCCAATTCTCCTGCTGAGGACTCCTTTGGCATCTGATTAAATTACATCCATTATTTGGTACTAGCAGAAGATGATGGATATGATGGTAATGAGGTCCCCGGGGCCCAGAAGTAATCTATCAATGTGCTGTGCTTCCCAGGCGGCCCCTCTCTGACCTAGATGTGGAGGTGAATGAGAGCCTTATTATCCACACAAGCAACCCAGAGGGGGCTTTCCCCATTCCTATGAGTCAGTTAGGTGTCTAGCCACTGGATAACTTGGGCTGGTGTCCAACCACAGGGTCCTTCACACTCACTCTTTCCTCAAAAATGTTGGAAGTGGTCCAGGAAAAAAGCTGGGCAGACGCCCAACCCATCGAGCGGTGATGCACAGCATTAGGATTTAAGTGATGAATGGGCAGGGTCTGTATCTGTCTAAATTGCTCTACACACCTACACTTACCTCAGACAGACACATGTGCAGGAGGCAATAAATGGTGTCTTTCCTCAGTGAAGTGTATCCCCAAGCTAGAAGTTACTGCACCCTTTTAAATCCTCCTCTGGTGTTTTACCTCTTCCTACCTTCTACTCTGCATTATCGTTGTTATAGGTACATTCCACCTCCTCCACCCCTAGATTCTAAGATCCTTGAGGGCAAGATCTATACCTGACTCATCTCTGCATCCTAAAGCAGAGATTTCTAGTTCTTTTCACATTGAGGTACACATTCTCTGAGAGATGTAGGATTGGTATCTGTAGCACACAGGCTGGGATGATCCGTACGTTTGTGTGTTTAGTTCTAAAATCTTATTTTCTTCTAATGCCAACTTTTTTTTTTTTGAGCCAGAGCCTTGCTCTGTTGCCCAGGCTGGAGTGCAGTGTCACAACCTCAGCTCACTGCAACCTCTGCCTGCCAGGTTCAAGTGATTCTCCTGCCTCAGACTTCAGAGTAGCTGGGATTACAGGCACCCGTCGCCATGCCCGGCTCATTTTTGTATTATTAGTGCAGACGGGGTTTCACCATGTTGGCCAGGCTGGTCTCAAACTCCTGAGCTCAGGTGATCTGCCTACCTTGGCCTCCGAAAGTGTTGGGATTACAGGCGTGAGCCCCCAAACCCAACCTACTGCCAAATTTAATTTAAAAAATTAAATATTGTGACTATATCAATATAGAAGCAATGACAATTTTAAATATGTCTTAAAACCTAGACACTCCCTTCTCTGAACACCACTGCCTTGATTAAGAAAGTTTGCCAATGCAACCAGCATAGAAATAGATAAATGGAGAGATAAAAAGTCTGCTGTGTGATTTCATGGGTCTATACATGTCCAAATCTACTAACTGTACATGTTAAACACATGAAATCTATTGGATGTCAATTATACTTCAATAAAACTGTTTCAATAAAACAGTGAAAATGTATTGAGCATCATACAAAACAGTTTCACATATGGTGTAATACTTTTCATAATTACCCTATGGATTTGTTATTTTATTCCCATCTTATAGATGCAGAACTAACACGCTCAAGGTGGCAAGAGCACAGCATGATTTGATTCATTCAGGTGTGCTTGCTTTAACATTACATATAGTACTTCCATGTGTTAAGAAATACATGCTAGATGAATTAGCAATCAACAGATAAAAAACTTACTGAGTATTCTTGAGAGGCAGAATAAATATATAAACATGGAGGGGCTTCTCAATCAAAATAACAGATTTATTAGTTTGTATGTACAAGGTAAATAAGTACAATTAAGGAGAGGCGTAACAAAATGAAGTGATTTCATAATTGGAATAAAACCTAAGGCGAAACTGACCATTTAATCTTATAAGGAAAAACAAACTGCTGAACCGCTAAAGCTGGCAAATACTAGCTGGGTAGTTCAGGCTGGTTTACCTGGAAAATCGCAGACACACAAGCCACTGCTTAATAGGCAGAGCTGATAGTGCATGTATGACTCTGAGCAAGCTTAAACACTAAATAGCATATGTTAGATAAGAGACAGGGTTTTTATATAACCGAGAAATGGTATAGTTGTGATCTCTTAATTATTTTGAGGTGTTCAACAGGTTAGAGACATGAGCCTTAGGTGGCTTTTATTTTTCACTGTCAACTTGAGCGAGTATAAGAAAGCCATTTGGAAATGGCCTGGTGTTATTTTGCATCTTCTACTTAATTCAGGTTAGTACTTATCAACTAGAAAAAAAGACCCTGGTAAATCAGAATGGACTGGGAATGAAAAGCCACAGGTTCAAGTCCCATCTCTTAAGACTGGCAAGCTGTCTGACCTTAAATTTACTCTCTATATAGCATCCAAAGGCTTCTTTCTAAAATGTAAATCAAATCCCCTGTTGCTTTGCTTAAAACCTTTCAAAGGTTCCCTACTGTACTACACTTAGCATTAAATTCAAACTCTACAAGGCCCTGCATGACCTGGCTCCTTCCTATTCTCCAACCTCACCTCTTCCCCCTTCAACTCAGTACACTGTACATCAAGAGCCAATTCTTTCAGTTCCACAAATGTGCCCTTGGTACAAGGTGATCCTCAGGCATGGGAAAATTCTTTCTTCACTTTTCAGATAGCTCTTTTTTAAGCCTTCAGGTTTTGCCTGAAATTCCACCTTCTCAGAGATCCTCCCCTGACCACTCTTGATTCTTATCCTCTCTTATAGTACTTGGTATTTTCCTTCATAGCAAAAACTGGTAATGTCCTGTGTAATCTTTACATAGCTATGTGTTTAGTATCTCTTACATAGGGAACCTTAAGCTCCATGGGGAAGGAAGTATACAGATTTACAATTAGAGAGGAAGAACAAACTTCCAGCTGGCTTTGATCAAGTTTATACAAAAAAAGGGAAAAGGGGAGCATCCTCACTCCTACTGACTTAGAATATATAAATCAGCACTATGAGACTATTATCAGTGGCCCAAGACTATATATATATATGGAATGTCCAAGTGGTACCAGGAAAAGGTTATTTAGATGAACATATGCAGAAAATTTAATGTCAGTCTTTTAAAAACAGAGCCATCACAGGTAGCTCACTGTGACCACTGATAAGCAAGGGCAAGAGGAAGTGTTTTCTCATTTCAAGTATTCTCATTACAAGCATTTACTAAAGTATTTACTATTTCAAGTATTAATTATCAGAGCAACCATGAAATCTCTTCCTCTGAAGCCTTTACAAGCAGGAATGATGCCTAATAATTTAAGATTATTTGGATAGCGCCCAGTAGACTATCAGTGGGCCAGTGGAAGGTGAATTTGGTTCTAAAAATTTTGCCTTTCAATTTTGCTGCAGACTGTGTAGTGGGAATCTTTCTATTTGGCTGTCAGTTTGGGACATTCCTCCTCCAACCAACTCTAAGGCACAGGATCTTAATAGTTTCTGTTCCATAAATGCTTTGGTAGCCTGGAGTAGACAGAATCTTTGTAAAGCATACAAATAAAACATTTAAGATGTCAAAAGAAACCTATTATAAAGAATAGTTTCCAAAATATTACAAATGTAAGTGTATGATAATATATGTGCTTCCTATTAATGCATTAAGAAAAAGAAAGGTTATGGTAGGTCTCATACCTTCCATGATTTGGAAATCATGATGAGCATGCATGATATTTCAAGACATATTCAACAACTGTTATGTGAGATGAAAACTGCCATGATTTCTTTGATGACAAAAATCCCTAGTATGAAATGTACACTGTGGATTGTTACCTTAATTTATGATTGAATTAGAGATCAATTAAAATAAAGATCTAATTTATTTAACATCCAAATGGATGAATCTCTTAATTCTATCTGTGAACTCCTTAGGAGGGTATGAGGTCTGTCTCTAAGGGACAGAATTAGAAATCTGCTTACAAAGGAGGTTTCACTGTAAGGACAGTCTCTGTGGTGATCACTATTAAGTCACATTTCTAAGCAGCTACATGTAGGTGGGGAAGGAAGATCTAGATAGTCATTATTTCCAAAGTCAGTATGGTCTCTATTTTATATTAACAAAAATTTATATTAACAAAAGTTCACAGCAGCTCAAAAAAGTTCAAACTACTTTAAAAAATTAAAATATTGAAGGTCTATGATGCCTGGATGAAAAAACTGGTAAGATATGGTGCTGCCAGCCCACTTCTCCTTCTTTAAACCTTTACCAACGAAAAATTCCTAGGGTGCCAAGCAGATGATAACAAGTAAAGAGGGAGATGAAATTTAGATTAAAATAACAGTAAGAGACCAGGTAGCATTCTAGATATTTTGTTTTTATATTTTTGAAATCTTGTAACAATTCATTTTATAAAGTCAATATAATTACTGTCATTTTACAAAGCAGAAAACTGAAGCTGAGACAGGTGAAGCAACGTACCTATGTCCACACAGTTGTTATAACTAGAGGAGGCAAATTCTGACCAATGGATCTAGTAAGTCACCTTGCTTTTTCCCCCTCCTTCTTGCCTTATCAAATACTTATTGAGTCCTGGCTATGTGTAAGGCACAGTGCCGGGATCATGCCCTCTGCTTTTGGGTCTAGAACACTTTCTACTAAACCAAGGGAAGATTCTTGGCATGCAGCAGTGAGAACACAGATGGGGGTACCCGACAGAGAGGTGCTCTTAGATCCGACCTCCAGTGCCTACCACCATTCCAAGATGCTCTTGCCCAGAGCATCCCAATATTTAAGGCTCTCGAATACAGGTTCTATTTGATCTCTACACTATAAAATACTGACAAAGTAATATTATAAAATGGAAGGAAACAGGTCTTCTGACAAGCTCTATTTCCTCCATCACCCTCTGTGTAAGGAATTCAACAAACTGACTGTTTCTTAGAGTTACTATGCTAATTCTAAGCAAACCCCCACAATTTTGTAATAACCATTGGCTTATTTTTCTTTAGCCACAGCACACAAACTGTTGTCAGATATGCAGCTGAAAAAATATGCCTTCCCCGTTTCAGGCGTTCTCACTTCCCATTTGTTGAGTCTCAAGACCCTCCAGCATACAGTATACTAAACTCTCCATGAATAATTCTAACAGATGGGTCCCAGATTCTCTGACCCCCAGACGTTTTCCTTCCAATTTCACTATCTACATCTAACTGGTTCTTATGTCATCAGCCTCTGCAGTCAAAACAAAACCAACCATGTCCTCCAAACTCCTTGCCTGCCCTCTTTAATGCTTAAGCTACCTCATCTATGGGAAAAAGATGGATTTTTGTTGGGTTGTGACTTCTGTTTTTCTCAACAATATTGTCCACCAGAGGTAGGGACACATAGAACATGCTCGTAATGGAAAGCTTATGGTCTCCCACCTCAAGGATATCTGGGCTTCCTGATGCCCAGCCCAACACCACTCAGAAAAACACATCAAGCTGTCTACCTCCCGCGCTTGCCAAATAGAAAATACAAGAGCTATCCTAAATACAGAGACACAGACAAACGAAAACACACATACTTCCTCAACAGAACAGAACTGACTTAGCACCTCTCAGTAATGTTCTGTACAACAGCAAACACTCTGGAGGAGAAGAAAATAAATTAATATTCTGAGGATTCCAAACAAAATTTCTGGCATCATACCTGATCCCACCTTCCCAATTCCCACCTCTCACTTACATCTTGAGTATCGTTTTGCCATATACTATTCTGCTATTCTGGAGGGGCCACATATTTCAGCGACCACTGGATACCCTTTATGCTGCTCCAGGGGTGGTAAGCATATTGAGCACTTGACCATGTACCAGGTAAGGCTTTTATCTACATTACCTCAGTTAATTACTACAACAACCCTATGAGAGATTTTAAGCAGGGGAGCCAAAAGAGCTTTATGGAAAATGGAAGGAAGTGTAAGTTAGCCTGGAAGGAGGAGTACCTGGGACCAGACTATTAAGGTCATCTAAGAGTGAAAGGAAGGCAGTGGAAAGGGGCCATGACACAAACAAAATGGCTAGATGCAGGTTGAGCGGGATGGCAAGAACTAGAGAATCAACGTAGATCACTCTTCTTAGTTGCGTAGCTGAGACAAAGGGAAAGATTACTAATAACTTAGGATATAGGACTGTTTTTCATCGTTATTGCTATTTTTTTTGAGGTAAGTTTTATTATTCATCATTATTGCTATTTTTTTTTTAATCTATGAGGTAGGTTTTACTTATTATCCAGGAAACCAAGGCATAGACAGGTTACTTTTTTTTTTTTTTTGAGACGGAGTTTCACTCTTGTTGCTCAAGCTGGAGTGCAATGGCATGATCTCGGCTCACTGCAACCTCCGCCTCCTGCGTTCAAATGATTCTCCTTCCTCAGCCTCCAGAGTAGCTGGGGTTACAGGAGCGTGCCACTACACCTGGCTAATTTTTTGTATTTTTAGTAGAAATGGGGTTTCACCATGTTAGCCAGGCTGGTCTTGAACTCCTGATCTCAGGAGATCCGCCTACCTTGGTCTCCCAAAGTATTGGGATTACAGGCGTGAGCCACTGCACCTGGCCATTATTACCGTTTGTAAAGCTAAGGATATTCTGGTTCAGAAAGGTGGGGAGTGACTTAAACCCTGAGCCCCCAATGGGACCTAGGCCATGTTGCTCAGTGACCTGCCACCACACTGATCATGCCAGTTAAGGCCCATTGCAAAAGTTAAACTAATGACAGTTGACCAAGCCTGTTCCTGGGGGCAACTCAATGATCCTTTCCTATCTCCTTGTTATTATTTTAGTTTAAGACTAAGGTTAAGGAGCAGGCATCCTCAAATCCCTGATTCTGTTCTGAGCTCATAGCTCTTTGTGTCCATTCTAGGTTGATTATATACTGCAAAAATAACCAGTCCATTCTGTCCTTGATTCAGCCTGGTCATGGGCTCAGGGAACCTAGAATAAACTTATGGGATAATCCAAAACCAGTGGGGTTCTACCACTCTCCCTTCTTCCTACCTAGTAGGGCATTCCCAGAGGACCCAAAGGTCCAGGTGATCTTCAAGCATTTATAAAAGAAATAACAGAAAATTAACAAAAATGTAGTTCTCAAGCCTAGGTGATCATCACAATTTTTAGAACCCACAGATTACCAAGCCAACATTCTGATTCACTATGTCTGCATGGTGGCTGAAGAATAGTTTTGTTGGTTTGTATTTTGTCTTTTTTTTTTTTTGCAAAGCACCCCAGGTGACTCTGATGTTCAGTTTGGTTTGGGGCAACTAACCCAAGACATTAATCTCCATTTTCCCATCTGTTTGCTTCACTTCTTTCTCTGTCTTTGGCATGTAAACATTTTTAAGTTTCTCTAACTTTAAAAAAAAAAAAAAAGCAATAACGATGAAAAACATTCCTATACCTAAGTTATCAGTAACCCTTCCCCTTGTCTCAGCTATGCAACTAAGAAGAGTGGTCTACACCGATTCTCTAGTTCTTGCCACCCCACTCAACCTGCATTTAGCCATTTTGTTTATGCCATGGCCCCCTTCCACTGCCTTCCTTTCACTCTTTGATGACCTTAATAGTCTGGTCCCAGGTACTCCTTCTTCCAGGCTAACTACACTTCCTTCCATTTTCCATAAAGCTCTTTTGTCTCCCCTGCTTAAAATCTCTCAGTTGGTTGCCTTCAGGGTAAAAAACAGATAAAACACAACCAAACCCAAACAAAACACCTCAGACTAATATAAACGACCCATTAAAATTTGACTTAGCATTACTCTTATTTTCTGATACTCAGCTCCCTCCTAAACAATGATCCATTCTGCATGCACATTTTATAGATTCCAAAATGCTTGCTTGCCACAAGCACATCACCTGGATAATTCTTACCACATTTAAAAGACCCAGCTCAGAGCTCACAACCTGGGTCAAGTGCCCAGAGTTCACCTTCATCATCACAGCACTTAGCATTTTATCGTAATTGAACTTGTCTGTTGATTTTTCTCCTCCTCTCCCCTCTCACCAATACACTTCATTATCTTGGTATCTGGCATCGTAACCACCACATGCTTGTCACTTGAGAGAAGCTCTTTATGAGGGAGAGCCAGGAAGGAGTCAGAACTTATTCTGGGTCTCAAGATTAGGTAACTAGTAAAATGAAGCTGCTGTTAACTGACATATGGAACATGGGCCAAGGAGGAAGTTTGGGTGCGTAGAGAGACTATTTATAGGTATGGTTTTAGATACAAAGAGTTTCAAGTGTCAGTAGGCAGAATACAGTGATGGAAATACATCTCTTCATCTTAAGCAGTCTATCTCAGGGAGGCCATTGACTAGGAGTCAGGACACATAATGTTAAGCCATGTCAATACCAACAATTGCTCATTGACTTTAGGTAGAGCAGAACTTCTCACCTGTAAAATGAAGCTTATAATGGCCCTTGGTGTCTGGTAAGAATAAAATGAAAGTATAAAATGGTTTATGAGGTACTAAGCAGCAATGGACTGATTGTTTTGTATATATTGTGTGTCTGGGCTCATCATAGATGGTTTCACGTGACTCCAGAATACCATTATTCATTTGTATAGTCTGCGTCACTCCATATCATGGGACATTTATGTGTGTTGATTTGCTACTTAGCTAAGGAAACCACTGCCAACTAACAGCAAATCACAATCACAATCCTTTCTTCATCGAAGTCCTTCAAGAGTCTTGGTTATTCCATTACACAGAAGAGAAAAGCACAACAAAAATCCTAGTGGCTTTCGTTCTTTCTTTCAGTAAGAATTTACCGTGTACCTGCTATGGGCAAGGCACTGGACTGGGCACTTGGCATACAATAATAAATAAAAAGAAGCACAAGGTCAAGTAGGTGTCTAACTTAAAAAAATAAAAAATCTGTAGTAAGAATGTGCCATAGAGTAAAGTCATAAAGGGTTATAACTGAGCCAATACAACCCTGGAAGGTCACCCCAGCTTCCAAGCAGTCCTGGGGTTGGCAGAGGACTTTGCTGACACTGTGTAGAAGCCCTGCTCTCTCCCACTCTCGATTCTCCTTTCCTCCCTTTCCCCATAGGCTGCCAAGGTCCATCTCAGAGTCTGCTTCCTCAGAAAGCCAACCTGCTAAAACAAACAAGAAATTCTTATCTAGAAGGGTGAGGGAAGGTGACAAGGAAGTTGGGTCCTTAGGAATAAGCAATGTTTTACATGTCAGAGGCGGCTGGCAGTGTGCTGCAGGATGAAACAATAATGTGATCAAAAGTAGGGAGCGGTGATGGAGGTGGGTGATGCTGAAGAAATGAAAGGGATTTCCTGAGGTTAGAGCCTGGAGGACTTAAGGAAAAGGAGCAGAAGATGGGGGTGCAGGGTCTCCAACGTGAGCTTAGATGTAAAGGGAGCCATCAGAGGTTTTTGAGAAATGCAGTTACAGAGGAGATTTTTCAGAACACTCAGTGAGTGTTTAGGATGTGTGGAAAAAGAGGGAAGAGAAGCAGGGAAACCTTCTGGTGGTGGTGGTGGTGGGGTTCTACATTAATTATTCTTCTAGAAAAGCAATGAGGATCCAAATTTACCACAGTAGCAGGGGAAAAAGAAAGGGGATTCAAGACTGATTTTTAGACTACAGAATCTGAGCCAAATTTCTCTTTCAATGAATAGAGGACAATGAGACCTGTGTTACAAGTCAATGTACCAATCAAGAGCCACTCATAGGCAGATGCCCAGCTGGTGTCTAGACCAAACAAGAGCAACACACAGGCAGATGTACAGCCGGGTATCTAGGCCTAACAAGAAGAGCAATGCACAAGCAGGTGCCCAGTGGGGTGTCTAGACCAAACGAGAGCAACCTATAGGCAAATGTCCAGCCAGGTGTCTAGACCAAACAAGAGCAACCTATAGGCGGGTGTCCAGCCAGGTGTCTAGACCACAAAAAGAAAAGCAACACACAGGCAGATGTCCAGCCAGATGTCTAGACGAAATAAGAAGAACAATACATAGGCAGATGTCCACTCAGCTGTCTAGACCAAATAAGAAGAGCACCACATAGGCAGATGTCCAGCCAGATGTCTAGACCAAACAAGAGCAACCCACAGGCAGGTGTCCAACCAAGTGTCTAGACAAATGAGAGCAACACACAGGGAGATGCCCAGCCAGGTGTCTAGAACAAGCAAGAAAAGCAATCCATAGACAGATGCCCAGCTGGTGTCTAGACTAAACAAGAGCAACATACAGGCAGATGCCCAGCCAGGTGCCTAGATTAAACAAGCACAATGCACAGGGAGATGCCCAGCCAGGGGTCTAGTACTTAGTGAACACTTGACAAATATTCACTTATTTATTTATACCCTTACTTGGACAATGACTCGTGTTAGGTCAAAATGGATAAAACCCAGAGAAGTACTGAGTGGAAAATGGTGAGGAAAAATTCCCAGAATGAAGGTAATACTGAATATGACAGGGAACTCAGACTGGGGAGCAAATTCAGAGGAAAGTTTGTTTTGTGTACCTACAGGAAAATCACAGAGAAATGTGTGTCCTGAAGGTGTTTATTCAATAAATAAACTCAGAAATAGACCAGGTCTTGAGCTAGAGATTGTGAATTCACCAGCACATGGCAGGAGCTGGGAAGCTGGCTAAACTTAGAATATTCAGGAAGATAATGATTAGTGAGGTGAGGAGGATGGTAAGAGAGAATATACAGAGACATTTACTCTGAGCAACAGAATAAAGAAAAATGAGCCCCAGAAGAAAAATAAGGATTAAACAGAGACATAAGAGGATAAATAGCAGAACATAATTTTATAGAAACCAAAGGAGAAGAGTTTCAAAAAAGAGGTTTACATGTCAACTACTACAAAATAGTCAAGTAAAATTGTAGAGGAGTCACTTGAAACCCTTCCAGGGAGCAAAGATATCCTGCCTTTTAAATACGTAGCCATACCTTGGAGATACTGCAGCTCAGTTCTAGACCCCTGGAGTAAAGTGAGTAAGGCAATAAAGTAAGTCACACGAAGTTTTTGGTTTCCCAGTGCATATAAAAGTTATTTTTACACTACACTATAGTCTATTAAGTGTGCAAAAGCATGTCTTAAAAACATTGTCATACCTTAATTTAAAAATATTTTATTGCTAAAAAATGCTAATGATCATTTGAGCCTTGAGCAAATTATAGTCTTTTTGCTGATGGATGGTCTTGCCTTGATGTTGGTGGCTGCCGACTGATCAGGATGGTGGTAGCTGAAGGTTGGGGTGGCTGTGGGAATTTCTTAAAATAAGACAACAATAAAGTTTGCTACACAAATTGACTTCCTTTCACAAAAGATTTCTCTGTAGCATGTGATACTATATGACAGCATTTTACCTACGGTAGAACTCCTTTAAAAAACTGGAGCCAATCCTCTCAAACCCTGCTGCTGTTTCATCAGCTAAATTCATGTAATATTCTAAGTCCTTTGTTGTCATTTCAACAATGTTCACAACATCTTCACTAGGAGTACATTCCATCTCAAGAAACTATTTTCATTGCTCATTCATAACAAGCAACTCCTCATCTGTCTAGGTTTTATCATGCGATTATACCAATTGAGGCACATCTTCAGACTCTCCTTCTAATTCTAGTTTTCCTGGTATTTCTACCACATTTGCAGTGACTTCCTCCACTGAAATCTTGCCCCTGAAAGTCATCCATGAATGTTAGAATCAACTTCTTCCAAACTCCTATTAGTGTTGATATTTTGATCTCCTTCCATGAATCCCAAATGTTCTTAATAGCATCTAGAATGGTGAATCATTTCCAGAAGGTTTTAATTTACTTTGCCCTGATCCATCAGAGGAATCACTATCTATGAAAGCTATAACTTTATGAAATGTATTTCTTAAACAATTAGACTTGAAAGTAAAAATCACTCCTTGATCCATGGGCTGCAGACTGGACATTGTACTAGCAGTCATAAATACAACATTAATCTCTTGGTACATCTCCATCAGGGCTCTTAGGTGACTGGGTGCACTGTCAATGGGTAGTAATATTTAGAAGGGAGTCTTTTTTTTTTTTTTTTTTGAGGAGTGGGGCTCCATACTATAACCTTATGAAATGTATTTCTTAAACAATTAGACTTGAAAGTAAAAATCACTCCTTGATTCATGGGCTGCAGATTGGACATTGTACTAGCAGTCATAAAAACATTAATCTCTTGGTACATCTCCATCAGAGCTCTTGGGTGACTGGGTGTACTGTCAATGGGTAGTAATATTTAGAAAGGAGTCTTTTTTTTTTTTTTTGAGGAGTGGGGCTCCATAGTGGGCTTAAAATATTCAGTAAAACATGCTGTAAACAGATACTTCCAGGTTTTTTGAAAAAAGGGAGATAATTAATTATAAGCAGAAAGCCAAACAAATGCATGTGACTCACTTTCCCTGAAAACATCTGAGTATTGTTCTATATACTACTACCTAGACTTGTGCTTCAATGACGTAGGTATTTTCCTTACATACACATTATAAAATTTAGCAACAAGGGCCGGACGCGGTGGCTCACGCCTGTAATCCCAACACTTTGGGAGGCCGAGGTGGGCGGATCACAAGGTCAGAAGATCGAGACCATGGTGAAAACCCGTCTCTACTAAAAATACAAAAAATTAGCTGGGCGTGGGGGCAGGCGCCTGTAGTCCCAGCTACTCAGGAGGTTGAGGCAGGAGAATGGCGTGAACCCGGGAGGCCGAGCTTGCAGTGAGCTGAGATCGCGCCACTGCACTCCAGCCAGGGGGACAGAGTGACACTCCGTCTCCAAAAAAAAAAAATTTAGCAACAAGGATAAGTAACCACCAACATTAATTCAATTCAATAAACATTATATAAGCATCTATAGAGTGAAGACCGAACAAGATGTAACCATGAGGATATAAAGATAGATAAATGCTTCTGTGATCTCATAGTATGATAGAAAAGGCAATTGCACACAAAAATGGTATTGATATATGGACTCCTATTAAAAAAACTTCTATTATAGAGATACTTTGTATTAAGATAATATAACTTTCATTTGAATTATGCTTTTATGGTTCATGATATGGTTTGGCTCTGTGTCCCCCCACCCAAATCTCATCTTGAATTGTAATCCTCACATGTTAGGGAGAAACCTGGTGTGAGGTAATTGGATCATGGGGGCAGTTTCCCCCATGCTATTCTCATGATAGCGAGTTCTCACTAAATCTGATGCATTAAAAGTGTTTGGCAGTTCCCCCACCCCAACCCCCTCCTGTTGCCATGTAAGACATGCCTTGCTTGCCCTTTGCCTTCCAACATGATTACAAGTTTCCCAAGGCCTCCACAGCTACGAGGAAATGTGAGTCAATTAAGCCTCTTTTCTTCACAAATTCCTCAGTCTCAGGTAGTATCTTTACAGCAGCATGAGAATGGACTAATACAGAAAATTGGCAATGAGGTAGTGAGGCACTGCTATAAAGATACCTGAGAATGTGGAATTGACTTTGGGACTGGGTAACCAGCAGAGGTTGGAAGAGTTTGGAGGGCTCTGAAGAAAACAGGAAGATGAGAGAAGTCTGGAACTTCCTAGAGATTTGTTGAATGGCTTGGACCAAAATGCTGATAGTGATACGGACAATGAGGTCCAGTCTGAGGTAGTCTCACATGTGGATGAAGAACTTATTGGGAACTGGAGCAAAGGCCACTCTTGCTATGCTTTAGCAAAGAGACTGGCAGCATTTTGCTTCTGCCCTAGCAATCTGTGGAACTTTCAACTTGAGAGAGATGATTTAGGGTATCTGGCAAGGAAGAAATTTCTAAGCAACAATGCATTCAAGAGTTGATCTTGCTGTTTCTAAAACTGTATGCATATATGCATGAACAAAGATTATCTAAAACTGGAATTTGTATTTGAAAGGGAAGCAGAGCATACATGTTTGGAAAATGTGCAGCATGACCATGTGGTAGAAAAGAAAAACCCATTTCCTGGGGAGAAATTCAAGCCAGATGCAGAAATTTGCCTAAGTAACAAGGAGATGAATATTAATAGCCAAGACAATGTCTCCAGGGCATGTCACAGGCCTTCAGAGCAGCCCCTCCCATCACAGGCCCAGAGGCCTAGGAGGAATAAATGGTTTCTTAGGCCAGGCCCGGGGCTTTGCTGGTCTGTGCTACCTCAGGATGTGGTGCCCAGTGTCCCAGCCACTCCAGCTCCAGCTATGGCTAAAAGGGGCCAAGGTGCAGCTTGGGCCATGGCTTCAGAGGATGCAAGCCCCAAGCCTTGGCAGGTTCCATGTGGTGTTGGGCCTGTGGGTGTGCAAGCGACAAGAGCTGAGGTTTGGGGGCCTCTGCCTAGATTTCAGAGGATGTATGGAAACACCTGGATGTCCAGGCAGAAGTTTGCTGTAGGGGTGGGGCACTCATGGAGAACCTCTGCTAGGGCAGTGTGGAAGGGAAATGTGGGTTTGGAGCCCCTATACAGAGCCCCCACTGGGGCACTGCCTAGTGGAGTTTTGAGAAGAAGCCACCATCCTCCAGACTCCAGAATGGTAGATCCACTGACAGCTTGCACCGTGCACCTGGAAAAGCTGCAAACACTCAAGGCTAGCCTGTGATAGGAGCCAGGAGGCGGGCTTACCCTGCAAAGCCACAGGGGCGGAGCTACCCCAGGCCATGGGAGCCCATCTCTTGCATCAGCATACCCTGGATGTGGGACAACAAGTCAAAGGAGATCATTTTGGAACTTTAAAGTTTAAAGACTGCCCTGTTGGATTTTGGACTTGCATGGGGCTTGTAGCCCCTTTGTTTTGGCCAATTTCTCCCATTTGTAATAGGTCTATTTGCCCAATGCCTGTACCCCCATTGTATCTAGGAAGTAACTAACTTGCTTTTGATTTTACAGGCTCATAGACGGAAGCGACTTGCCTCATCTCAGATGAGACTGTGGACTTGGAGTTTTGAGTTAATCCTGGAATGAGTTCATACTTTGGGGACTCTTAGAAGGGCATGATTATATTTTGAATTATGAGGACATTAGGTTTGAGAGGGGCTGAGGCAGAATGATATGGTTTGGCTGTGTCCCCACCTAAATTTCATCTAGTAGTTCCCATAATCCCCATGTGTCATGGGAGGGACCCAGCAGGAGGTAACTGAATCATGGGGATGGTTACCTTCATGCTGTTCTTGTGATAGTGAGTGAGTTCTCAGGAGATCTGATCATTTTATAAGGGGTTTTTCCTCCCTGCTTCACTCTGCACTTCTCCTTGCTGCTGCCATGTGAAGAAGGACTTGTTTGCTTCCCCTTTCACCATGATTGTAAGTTTCCTGAGGCCTCCCCAGCCATGCTGAACTCTGAGTCAATTAAACCTCTTTCCTTTATAAATTACCTAGTCTCAGGTATGTCTTTATTATTAGCAGCATGAGAGTGGACTAATACAGTATGTCTAAATGTGGGAGCTTAAATAAACAAATTAAGATTTGTTTTATTGATTTTACTGCATAAAATCTTATTTTATAAAAATAAAAAAAATGTTCAGGATACATTTGCTAAGTTAATAAAAGGCTATATCCATTTTGATATGTAGTATGAGTGTGAGTGTGTATATATATTTGTATTTATATACATATGTTGTGTATATATGTATATATGCCAATATATGGCTAACAAAATCTTCTGAAGTCAGTGTAATAAGGTTGTTGTGAGAAACTATAAGAACGACCAAACTTTGACATAGCTTGCAGTATAGGAATAGAGTCTGAAGAGGGAATCAGGTACAGAAAGGAACCTTATTTGTTTAGTTCCTTAATTCTCTGTGTGCATATACATAGTATACACCTATACATATGAATATAAACTGAATCATACAAGCTCAAGAATCTAGATTTCTGAGTGACTAAACAGCTTTTAAATGTTATATAAATAATTACATATTTTATGACACTAATGCAATCATGAAGCTGAAGCAACTGGGCATAAAAAGGAATGAGAAATGTCTAGCTTGGTTGATTTTTCTTCTTTATTTTAGGTAGAACATGGCTTTTTCATTGCATTGTTACCAGCAGAATTTTTCTAATGCATATTTAATGGGTAATTTTCATGGTATTTTAAAGAGAAAAACTTATAGTATGTAGTACATAGCTACTCATTATCAGTCATAGAAGGAAATGATGAAACTAGAACAAACGACAGCCTTTAAGGCCCACCTGTACATCCTATCCTATAGCATTTACCTCTGTAACATGACTTATAAATGCCCCTTACACCCCGTGAATCCTGTTTCTCAATGAAGACTGCAATGTTACCAAGATCGAAGTTTGCAACTTCAAATGCTCTTTAAAATCAAACGCAATAAAGAAAGTCCAGACGCTTTTTCTTTCAGTGAGAAAGACTAACTCCTACTTCACTCTCACCTCAATTGCATAACTCAAGAGAGCAAGAGACAACTTCTCTTGGACTCTTCAAATAAACTCTCTTTAGGGATCAGGCCATGCACAAGAAAATAGCTCAGCAGGAATTTAAAAGAAAAAAAGAGAGAGAGAGTGAGAAAGTGGGGATAAAAGCAGGAAAGAACCTGAGCAAAACATTACCAGAACCATAATATAACACATGCACTGTCAAACTTTAGTTATTTGAATAGACTCAGGGACAAGGAGTCAAATTAGAAAGTAGGGATCTGGCAGGGGTGGTTTTAAGAAAAAGAATACACATGTGTGTTGGATGAATGGACACATGACCTAGTTTTGGATAAATGAAGCTAAGAATGGTTTATAATTTATGTGAGTCTGCTTCCAGCTAGTCTGAGAGGCAATCTGAAACTGCGTTATCAATTAGGGGCCCATTGATGAATTATATACAGTCTGAAAGAGCCTAAGGCTGGACATCTTACAGATGTAAATATCAGACATGTGATAACCTATGAAGTACATTAATTCTGCTCTGAAAAGGGGCATGAGCTGTACAGGAGGAAAAGGGGGAACTCTGAGGTCACCTTTCACCATATCCTACTCCTCTCATATTACAAATAACTGCTCAAGTATGTGGACTTTGGGATGTAGCCACTGCCTAGTAGAATGCTGCAAAACTTCAAATGCAAGCAAGTCGGTTCTTAAATACCTGAATATTGCCAAAATCTGCTTGTAAATCTAGCTGTGTCAACTGTGCTGAGAACAACTCTTGTTATGTAGTAGGTTATACTTGAGACATGCTCATAGAAATATAAAAATTCAGGATCTTGTCTTTATATTCTACTTACTTCTGCCCTCTCCACACTCTTCTTCCCCACACTCTGAGTTTTCAAACTATCTGAACTCTCTTCCTTAACAAATAAACACTGAAATACATCAGCATTTTCTTGGGATTATTTGTGCACCGAGTTTCAGTCTAAATTCCAGTAATAGGAGGTAATCTTAGTACCACTAATAGGTCTTTAATGCTTATTCTCTGGTCCTCACTTTCAGCTGATGATCTTGTTCTCGAATTCTCTGGAAAAAAAAAGAATCACTAAGAAGGGAGTGTCACTAAGTTCACACCCATCATCACATAAGCATCTCCACCCATGTACTCTTCCTTTCCTCTTCTTGCTATGAATGAACTCTCTGTGCTTCTAGGTCCTTTACTGGTGATACAGCATCTCTTACCTAATCAAGGAAAAAGCTCTAGCAATCTTCTCCCCTTGCTCTTGTGTCAATCTCTACTGAATTATTCCCTTTGCACATAAACTGAGTATAATTTCTCTCAATTAAAAAACATCTTCTTGATCTCATCTGGCCTTCCAACTTTCCTTTAAGCAAATCTCAGGAGTTCAAGTCCTTATTTTCTCTGACTCCTCTCCTCCGTTCTCCAGAGCTTGAACCCTCTAGGATCAGCCTATGATACTATTCTACCAAACAACCCTTGACAAGCTCACCCATAGCCTCTACATTGCTAAATCATATGGTTGGTTTTCTAGACCCTCAGCATACAGAGACTAGGTGACAAAGTTGATCTCTCCCTCTTTCTTGCAACACTTTCTTCACTTGGCTTCAGGGAGACAGCCCTCTTAGTCCTCTTTCTACCCACCTGACTGCCCTTCCCAGCTCCCTTTCCAGCTTCCTCTTCATCTCAGTGTCACCTCAGCAGTAAAGCACCCCAAGACTCAGTCCCTGGAGCCCTTCTCTTTTCTACCCACGGTCACTTGCTATGTGATCTAAATGAACCTCATGATTTTAGTGCTATCAATACACGATGAATCTCTAGCCTTGGTTATTCCCTAGGCTGCAGACTTACATACCCAACTGCTTATGAGGTCCTTTACTTAGATATCCAACAAGCATCTCAAACGTAACTTTCAATAACCTGCCTCTCACACAAACCTGCTCTTTTCCCACCATTCCCCATCACAGTAAATGACAACTCTGTCCTTCTCCTTATAAGGCCAAAGATCTTAGAAGTCCTTCTGGACCTCTCACTCTCATATACCCAGTCCCCCATCCTGCCCACCATCCAATGGACCAGCAAATCCTACCGATTCTATCTTCAAAACATTCAGAATTCAACTGCTTCTCACCACCTCCACTGTCACTGCACTATTAATGCTATCATCATCTGTCCCCTGGATTTTGGAGTAACTTTCTAAGTTGCCTTCCCCTACTTCTACCTTTGCCTTGTCCGGTCTAGTCTCGGCTCAGTAAACCTTTTAACCTAAGTCAAATCACGTCACTTCTCTGTGTGACTCCTCCACCACATGATGGCTTTCTACCTCATTCAGAGCAAAAGCTAAAGTCCTTATAACTGCCAGTAAAATAAGGCTCTTGGTGACCTGGCCCCGGACTGCCTCTCTGGCCTAATTACTCCCAGCTCTTTCACACCACCACAGTTACGGTGGCCATCCTGCAGTTTCCAAGCACACCAAACAGTCACCCAATTCAAGGTATTTGTCCCATATATGCTGCCCCCAGATAAACTCAGTCTACAATCCCACTTACTCAGATCTCACCCACAAACCCTTAGATGAAATAGTAAGTCGTCTGCTCCTTTCCCCGACAGCCAACCGTATTCCCTATGTCTCATCTCTGCTTTACTTTTCCTTGATAGCATTCATCATCTTCTAACGTATCACTTGTTTCTATGTCTCCTGGCTCCTGGCCTCCAGATTATAAGCTCTCTGTGTGTGTGTGTGTGTGTATGTGTGTGTGTGTGTGTGTGTGTGTGTTTTACAGCTCCTGACCTAGAACAAAAAGGAGTACTTACTATGCAGAAGGCGTTTAATAAATATTTGTCAAATGACTTGTAGCTGTACTTATTCCTTCCACTTAATAGGTGGGAGGCCATTCTTCCAGGTTATGGCCATATACTAGAGAGGTCATTCACCAGATTCCCCTGTGTAAACTCCCCCCATGGCCTTCTAACTCATTCAGAGCAAAAGCTAAAGTCCATAACCTAGAAGAAAGGCTGTGTATTCACTAAGAAAAAGTAACACTACTTCTAACAATGAAGCCAGAGCTCAACGATGTGCTCATTATCAGAAACAATACAATAAATAGTAAAATAAGGCAATGAGGATGAGGCCCTGGTTGCCACAGCCTCCAGATCCTCCAAGATCTGACTCACTGAGGTGCGTGGTCCTGGCAGCGGACCATCATTCTGGACCCCAAGTGAGCACACCTCACCCTCAGTCTGCCCAAGCCTGCCCTTTCCTATTGTCCCAGTCACACAGCCAGGAGGTTAATGGAGCTTCTAGAATCTCAACACCAGACTTAGGATATATCATTGGAAATATGTTAAGGAAGGTGCTATCTACTAGAAAGGAGTGAAAATGCATTTGAAAGTAGTCCATAATTCCTTCCTGTTTTATTTTTTTCCCTCATTATAAAAACAACAAATGTTTAATTTAAAATTAAGAAAATTAATAAGGAAGTAAAAAAATCTCAGTTTCATCATTAAAAAATAACTACTAACATTTAAGTGTGATCCATCTAGATCTTATATAAATACACACATTTATGTGTGATCCATCTAGATCTTATATAAATACACACTAATTTTTAAAAGTTAATTATTGTATAAATGCACACTAATTCTTAAATCTCGGCCAGGTGCGCTGGCTCATGCCTGTAATCCCAGCACTTTGGGAGGCCAAGGTGGGTGCATCACCTGAATTAGGAGTTCGAGACCAGCCTGGCCAGCATGGTGAAACCCTATCTCTACCAAAAATACAAAAATTAGCTGATTGGTGGTGGGTGTAATCCCAGCTACTTGGGAGGCTGAGGCAGGAGAATCGCTTGAACCCAGAAGGCAGAAGTTGCAGTGAGCCAAGATTGTACCACTGCACTCCAGCCTGGGCAACAGAGCAAGACTCTGTCTTAAAAAAAAAAAAAAAAAAAAAGCTAGGTGAGGTGGCTCATGCCTGTAATCCCAGTACTTTGGAAGGCTGAGGTGGGTGGACCACAAGGTTAGGAGTTCGAGACCAGCCTGTCCAACACAGTGAAACCCCATCTCTACAAAAATACAAAAACTAGCTAGGTGTGGTGGTGGGCACCTGTAATCCCAGCTACTTGGGAGGCTGAGGCAGGAGAATTGCTTGAACCTGGGAGGCAGGGGTTGCAGTGAGCCGTGATCACGCCACTGCACTCCAGCCTGGGTGACACAGCAAGACTCCATCTCAAAGAAAACAAACAAACAAACAAAAAAAACCCCATGAGTTACCATGACTTGTAAAAAACTTAACTACATACAATGTTGGATTACAGTATGTATTTTTGGAACACTTACATCTGATCCTATTCAAAGATTGCTATTTCAAGTCTTTAGACCCAGGAACATCTCTCGTGTACCTAGCAATGTTTTAGGGAAAAAACTGAATTTGGGAACCTGGAGACTCAAGTTCCAGCTTTGCACCCTGTACAAGTTGTGGAATCCTCCCTGTTAATTTATCTCCCCATTCCATGCCCTTGTCTACCCTCTTTTGTTATTTTTGTAATGCAAACCATTCTCCTTTAGCTTCCCTTCTAGTAGTAAATCTCACTTGCTGCAGAGGGTTCCAGATGATCTGACCAATGAAAAAATATATGCCTAGCAGATTTAGGTTGGATCATTTATCTAGCAGCTATAGTTTTATTATGCCTAAGAAACATGCAACTTACAGCTTGTTCTTTTCAGACCTAATAGATTACATGATTTGTGTATACAATTCCCAAAGACTACCATTTCTGCCCCAAAGTGAGACCTACTGGAGCCCTAAAAGTAAATATTCTGGTCCTCTGCCTTTCTCTTCGGCTTTATGTGTCTACAAGAGACCTGGAATTTGGGAAGTATGGTTCTCCATGTTTAAGGATGCTTTGTCTTTCCAGCAATAAGGAAAGTCTTAGGAGGTTCCTGTGCTTTAGATTTTTTTCTTGGTAAAATCTGAGGATTGGAGATGGTATTATTTCTCAAGTTTCTTTCAGCTCTTAAATAGTGAAGCCTCTAGGTTCTGAGATGTATCAATCAACAAGAGTACATAAGACAAAAAGAGAAATAAGGAGTGGAATTCTAGGGCAAAAAAGTGGAGATATCAGGTCACCTTGGAGCTATCAGTAGTTATATATAAATACAAGCACCCAGTAGTTATTTACACTGCCTTCAGCTGAGTTCCAATGAGAACAGGAAGAAAGTTCAACCTTGGTATACAGTATTATGGCCCTAAGTTTATTAGTAGAAAAGTTCATACAACATTCTTCCAGAAAAATCCCAAAACAGATTAAAAATTATAACTAGGGAAAGGAAAGAACATCCAATACCTCCTATTGCAAAGATAACCGGGTCTCTAAAATAACCTTTAAAATAACAAATGTAAAATTCACGAAAAATGAGTTAACAGATTGAAGAGCATAAAAAGTAGTTGGCATGTACCATATATATAGCTATCTAGTAGAAGCTTAAGATGTAAGCTTGATTTTTTTTCCCTCTCCCTCTCTTGAGGGTTAACTTTCCAGCAAGAAATATCCAATCTTAAGTATATAATACTTCTCTTCAAAAGTTTAAAAAAAAATTTGAAGCAACGTATTTATTCAACTTGAATGTGATAGAATACAGTTCATCTTTGTAAAACCAATGGATTACTGACCTGAATTTAAGTCTCGTCCTGGATTGAAGGCCCGGCTATTAACAGTAGTAGAAAGTCGATCACAACTAATTGTTCTAGACACATTGGTATTAAAGCTCCCATCAAACCTGAAACAATAGGAGAGAATGAGCAATACTTATTCAGTCCAGAAAAACCAACCAACAAAAATAATGATTTACATTGTGTACAAGATAGATCAGCCCATAAACAATACAACTGTGATTTAGATTTAAATATTCAAAAAAATAATTTCAGAATTGTGGGGGGTCGGGGGGGAACACCTGCATCCAGAAGGTTTTAGAAATCAAATTCAATTCCAAGATAAAAACAAACAACCATTCTTCAAATCAACTTTTCTCCAATAAACTTAAGTTAGTACTATTGATAAAATCATACAGAAAATAGATGACAAAATTCAAAACAGAGCTACAAAAAAAAAAAAAAATCAGATGGGTGCTCTGACGTTACATGTAAAACAGAATTCTTTAAATTATCCTATTGGAAAACCAATTTTGGTTTTGACCAAGTACAAAAATAGACAGTAGTGAAGGATAAAGAATGGGTGTGGAGTAGGAATGGTCTAGATAGGAAACCCTGCTCTGTCACTATTAGAAAGATTATTCATTTTTTCTGGGTCTCAGTTTTCTTATCTGAAAAAGATAATAAAACTTATTTTCCAGAGCCATAAAAAAATTAAACATAATGTATGGAAGTTCCTCTCATAGTATATGACACATAGCTTGTACCTGCTAGACTGTCATGCAAATAAGGCAAAAGTCTTTTCATTTCCAGTGGTAGTGTAATGCTAGTACTTGAGCTAGAACAATACTATTATTCTAGCTAGTAGCTGATCAATAAATATTAGTGGAATCAATGATCCATTGCTATAGCAGACAACAATCTGAAAGAACATAATAGGAAAACATAACAGCTTATTTACATATAGTCATTAAGAGTATTTTTTTTTTTTTTTTTTTTTTTTTGAGACGGAGTCTCGCTCTGTCACCCAGGCTGGAGTGCAGTGGCCAGATCTCAGCTCACTGCAAGCTCCGCCTCCCGGGTTTACGCCATTCTCCTGCCTCAGCCTCCCGAGTTGCTGGGACTACAGGCGCCTGCCACCTCGCCCGGCTAAGTTTTTGTATTTTTAGTAGAGACGGGGTTTCACCGTGTTAGCCAGGATGGTCTCGATCTCCTGACCTCGTGATCCGCCCGTCTCGGCCTCCCAAAGTGCTGGGATTACAGGCTTGAGCCACCGCGCCCGGCCTAAGAGTATTTTTAAGTGAATTTCATCCAGGAGTAACAAAAGTGAAGGATCTTGAACTTCTAAGTAAACTATTTAGGATTTCAGATCCTGAGAGGACTCAAAGTTTGTAAGAGATCCCCAAATAAATGCAACTTGAAATGAGGTTTTTAAAAATTTGTGTTAAAATGTAAACTTCAGGAACCACTAATGCAACTCCATGAACCCAAATAGAGAAGCTCTAAAGCTAGGAGAAACATTCCTAAAAAGCAATATCCATTTGACCACTGGCATGAACTTTAAAATCTGTTGATCACATCTCCTAACACAAGAACTATTACATGGAACTGACTGCACAAGCAAGGGGACTAGGTTTTCACATGGTATGTTGGTTCCAACAGCAAAAGCTAAAAACAGTCTTGCTTTATTTCATATCATCTCAAAGAAGGAGATAGCTGGATTTTAAGAGACTGTTAGTCCAGGCTCTAACCTAGTGCAGAGTTACACCGACAATGTCAACTGTGCCTTAAAGGACACAGTTGCTTCATTAACGTGGCTGCCCTTCCTTGGACCTACTCCAGTTTGTCTAGACGAGAAGACTGCTGCCTCAGAAGCCACAGATGGAGGGAAAAGAAGAGATTAATACAGCAGCAGCTGCTGTGTCCATGCTGGCAAGGCACTATCACTACAACCTCACTTCTCTCTAAGCTATAGCTAGCCACACTAAGTCTATTCCCTCCCAGACATTTTTATAAAGGGAGAGATAATAGTTTAGGCTTTGTGGGCCATAAAGACTGTTGCAACTCCTCTGCCATTGTAGTGTGAAAGCAGCTACTGAAAATAAATAAAAGATTGAGTATGGCTGTGTTCCAATAAAACTTAATTTTCAAAAACAGGCGGTATTCCAGACCTGTTTCACCACTGCTGGTCTAGACCAGGGCCGTCCAAGAGAAGTCTCTGGGATGATGAACATGTATTATTTTTGCACTGTCTGACATGTTAGACACATGTGGCTACTGAGCATTTGAAATGCGGCTAGCATAACAGAGACACTACATTTTCTACTTTATTTCATCTTAATTTGTAAATAGTCACTGAAGAATGGCTACCATATTGGACAATGGAAGGCTGGAAGGTTCTCCTGATTACTTGTCTAGTAATCCTTCAGGTCTCTGTTCATGTATCCCTTCTTCAGAAAGGCCTATCCTGATTGTGATGACTTCCCAAGTCTATGTAAAATGCCTCCATATTCTGTCAAGGCATGTGCCATAATTTTAAATTTACAGTTCTATTCATGATTTTTATAGATCAGGTTCCATAAATAGACAAGAGTGCCATGAAGGTAGGCACCATGTCTTGTTGATTTTGTTCACCACTGCATACATTGCTTAGCATTGTTCTGGTCATAAGTAGGTGCTCATATTAATTGGTCTTTTATGACCATCCACGCCATCCAGGGTGCCTAGTCCTGTTCTGGGCTCCCCTGAAGACTCCAAGAAATCTTAGCAAGTGAGGAGCATGACTCAGTTGAATGGTTACAATACTGAAAGTCTAGCTACCTCAGAACCAGCTGGGATGCATGTTGGAATGCAGATTCCTGGGATCCACTGTTAGAGTGTCTGATTTAGTGAGTCTGGGGTGAGGCCAAGGAATCTGACTTTCACAGGCTCTGGAGGAATGAGAAGTGCCTTCCAATCCTGCTATGCAGATTCTTTTAGAAATAAAGCAAAGGAATGGCCTTCTGCATGAGCACAGGTACTTTCCTGTATGTCTCAAAGAGACCGAAGACACAGGATCTTCCGAATGGATTTAGATCAAGAGAACAGGGTAGTTCTGAGGTATGTATGCAGCTCACATCTGGACTTCGCTGTCCAAGTTATGAACCCTTTCTCCTACCCATTTCACAGTTGAGAAAAATGACACCAAAGACCGCAGAGCAAGTCAGGGACCTAAGAGAGACTTGAACCCATCACTCAACTTCTTTCCAGAGACAAACCACATACGATTCCGCATAAGTGATACATAAAGAAGAACTTGCAACTGAAGAGGGTTACTGACAAATCTTCCCAGGAAATGTGTAAACCTGGAGAGAGTCTTTGCCTATCTGGATTAAGTCTCCACAGACAGCACCTCGCTTTCAGCATCACCCCTTGAGAGAGCTGAAGTCCAATGCTGAGGATACACAGATTTTTCTGGACCTTTGTGAAATGCAAGCTGGCTCGTGGGACCAGGGACATCAGGGAACTATTATGATAGGTTGTTTTACTTCCTTTGCTGAAAAGATCATCTTCAAAAGCATTAGAGAAAACATTTTTATAACAATAAAAATGACAGTGACTCATTAACAAAAGTAGGTGCTTGATAAACATTTCTCCATCATAAAACAGTTTCATGACATGGTACTTGTCAACAATAATCTACCCGACCTTCTCTTCCCACCGTCTCCTATCCTACACTTCTAACCAATCTGGCCCTTCCTTATGCGCTCTTCTGTTAGACCCCAACTGTGACGCTCTCCAGTGTCCACTCCACTCATTCTTCAAAGCCCAGCTCAACTCTTCTTTCAAATTTCTCCCTAGTACTGGCCCATGATGAGTCCTTCCTCCTCCAAGCTGACTAGTGCCATTCTGCTTCTTAACTATACGCTTGTGTCTTCTTCCTATTTTTCTTGTTTCGTAATCAAACAACATAATATCACAGTCCTATCCATTAGATACAGATTTTTTTTTTTTTAAAGATTCTGCTTATACCAACAGAACACTAATCAATTGTCTTAGTCCATCTGGACTGTAAACTAGGTGGTTCATGAACAACAGAAATTCATTTCTCACAGGTCTGGAGGCTGGGAAGTCCATGATTAAGGTACTGGCAGATTTAGTGTCTGGTGAAGGGCCACTTTCTGGTTCATAGACGTGGCCTTTTCACTGTGTCCTCAGTGACAGGGGCAAGGCAGTTCTCTGGGACCTCTTTTGTAAAGGCACTAATGCCATTCATGGGGGCTCTGCCTTCATGATCTAATCATTTCCCAAAGGCCCCTCCTCCTAATAGGATCATGTTGGTGATTAGTTTCCAACATATAAATTTGGGAGGGAGAAGGCAAATATTCAGACCACTGCATCAATAATATTTATAAATAAGATTCATTCTTTGGGAGGCCGAGGTGGGTGGATCACAAGGTCAGGAGATCGAGACCATCCTGGCTAACATGGTTAAACCCCGTCTCTACTAAAAATACAAAAAATTAGCCAGGCGTGGTGGCAGGCGCCTGTATTCCCAGCTATTCAGGAGGCTGAGGCAGGAGAATGGCATGAACCCAGGAGGCGGAGCTCACAGTGAGCCGAGATCACGCCAATGCACTCCAGTCTGGGCAACAGAGCGAGACTCCATCTCAAAAAAAATAAATAAATAAAAATAAGCTTTATTATAAATAATGAACAAATTATAGTATTCATTTTGCCTTCCCCCTATACCAAATAAATGTGTGTTACATGGGGGTGAAATGCCAAAATGTTTTATCATGGAACCCCTATTTGACTAAACCCTACCCATGTAGCTCTTCAACTCTCAATTCTCTCTAAAACCTTTTATGCGCTTGAGAAATTTTAGCTTCCCCCAATGGGACTGTAGGTTACTGGAGGATTTATATTTCTCTCTCATGTCTAGCACAGTTGCTGGAAGGTGGGGCATTCCATAAATTCTTACTGGTTGACTGAGTAACGAGAAAGGGCAGAGTTAAGTCACCAGAAAGCTCTGGGCATTTTATTTCATAATATTCATTGAACATCTACTATATTTCCTAAGAGTCTCAACTGCCGTGAGTTCTCTCACATGTGTTGAATTTCAGCCGTGCAGCATTCACTTGCCAGTCAAGTTAGCATGAAAAGCCTAGAAATCAACCTCACTCTGCTGCTTTTCTCACTACCACTGATGTGCCAGTCAGATGAAGAAGGAGGTGTCAATAGGGGCTTAAGATATACAGGGCTGGGGACCGGCTAGGTTAGCAGGAATAACTACTGGAAGCACAAGTGAAGAGTGCTTATCTTTCTACCCTTCACTAACACTCTAACGCCTACTGCTTTTTCTGGACTCCAGACTCCACACGCAGGGGTAAAACATGCTCAGCCATCCTTGTTACTTTAGCTACCTCTGGTCCCTAGAGGAAGAGTCACCTTGCCAAAGACAGGAATGCATTTTATGCCCATATGCCTTTGAGAAAAGTGACTTATAAAAAGAAACATGCTATTTGCCCTGATTTGGAGAATGTTGGAAATATAAAGCTCATACTTAAGACACTTTATAAAAACATGTCACTTATTCTTAGCGGTTACCTAAAAGATTTTTCATTAAGAAGTGCATTAGCTGCCAGTCACATTTATACAATTTCGGGTTTATGGAAAAGCCAAGAAGCGGTAAAATCATAGATTTTCATACAAAATGAACGGGCAAATCAACTTAAGAGGTTTGGTTTGCTTCATTCCTCATGCCTGTGCTTTCAAAAAGTTAGTAATGACAATAGAAATTACTGATAAAAATCTCCTTTACACCCCGACTCTAAAAAAGGAGATAATGGATTGTAACTGCATTCTATACTCATTTTCATAAGATAAAACCAGTGCCTGAAATTCAGTTTCAAGAGAAATAACCCCATCTCTCCAACCCCTGTAAGTTTAAAAAAAAAAAAACAAAAAAACTTCCTTCTGGATTTGCTTTCATGAACAACTGATCGAAACTGCATCCCGAGGGAGAAAACAGAACTGTGACTCCCACTTTGATCTCTTCCCCATGGAGAAATTCACTCCCTGCCTGGCTTGCAAGATGTTCATTTGATTGACGTTTGCTCTGATGTGCAAACTGCTTTGAACTTCAGACATTTAATTCCCATCAGGCTGCAGTCATTTTTATTCTCCTTCAACAGGATTTACAAGCAGGAGATCAGCAAATGTAGAAGATAAAATAAATTTGCAGAAGCTTTGAATCTTACATCAAAACAGTGTTCAAGTGAGTTCCAATTGGATTTCATTCAGCCTCGATTCACAGTGTAAATCAACTTTTCAGTGGAGTCCCAGTTTAGAAAGAAAGAGATATAAAAGACCCCACCTCCCCGACCCCCCCATCCCCCGACCAGTTGGGGTTTACTTCCTTTCTTGGTCTTTGTTTAAATTTCCTAGGGAAGGTAATTTGCCAGGCAAATCACTCAGAAACCCGGGTTTTTCTCAATATTTCCAGAGAAGTCTGCCTCATTTATCACATAGCACATAAAAATCACACCCACAGTGTCGGTTCCAAGGGCAGTGATGAAATGTGGAATTGTTCATGGATGAGTTTTTAAGGTAATGATTAAAAAGCAAATCCCTGTGGAAACTGATCATCAAGTCCACACACAAAGCCAATGTAATGATAGCTACTAGGGTAGGGAATATTCTTTACTCGTTTGCTTGTTTTTAATCACTGCTAAAATGCTGAGATAAGTGCAAAAGGTTAAAACAAAATCATTTCTTCTGAAAGCAAAACTTGGTATCAGATCAGAAGTGGGTATGGAAGAAATGCTGAGAGGCTTCCAAGGGGAGTTCACAACACAAGCGGGCCTTTGCTGCGAGTGCCACTGAATTTCCGAGCTTTGTTTTTAGAACAGCACATGTTTTTCTGCAAAACAAAGGTGGTGAAAACCCTTCACTAGTAGCTGCAGGAGCTGCTAAAGGAAGGTTCTGGACACTGAGAAACACTCAGGCCTACTAGGCCCCGGGGCCCTAGTAACAGCCTCACAGGGTCTGGTTTACTGTGATATGACACGGAGACATATCTCTTCACCTCCATTCAACCAGGTTCCCGCTCATTCTTTCTGGGAAGCATCTGCTCTCCAAATATTTGAGCAACACCAGTTGAAAAGAATTAAACAAGAACCTCCTTATCGTCCACTTAACCACCCATGAGAATAAAGTTAAACAAAGAAAGAGCTTAGATAAAAATCAAACATCTGCACTGGCAAATATTTAAACTCTGTTTGAATGGTAGAGGAAAGGGGCAAGAGCAGGATCACTTCAAAAAGGAACTATCACATTTATAAAGTAAATAATACTCAAACCCCCCCCTCGACTGAGTTTACTTATTCAAACACCTAAATAAATGGGCCAACCAAAAAGCTGTCAAATAACATGTAATCACATTCCGAGAAATAGTGTTTCCTTCCATCACTGCAGAGATTGGGGTGATAAGTCACATTCTTTTTTCCTTATCAGTAATAAGGATTAAACCTTCAGCGTTCAGCAACTCAGCCAGATTGGAAACAAGGGCTGGTTTCAAATGCCCTTGGAAGGTAAGATTTTCAGAGCAATAAAGTGTCTCCCTCTCTATTAAGTCTAAGTATCACACAGACCAACGATATTTCTTTTTCGCCATTTCCCTACCACAACAGACTATGGAGATAAGGCCCTGCTATGACCTTGTGTCTCACTTCCATATTCAAAAGATGGTATTATCATTCAATTCACTTTCTCATAAAAGCTTGGAAAATTGCACAGGTGACATCTAGGGTGGATTGGAAGTGGGCGCACAACCACATTAAACATTTATCCTTATCTTCCTCATCACTAGGTTGGACGGGGGGCACAAGAAGAAAGATGGGTATCTGGAAAAATCAAAGAGAGAACAGGCCGGGGAGAGCAGCTTGGTGGGGTCTGCAGGCTGCCTTTGTGCCATTCCATAGCACCCCTGTCTATCCTGCCACTTGACCTCTAATAGGGACTTGACACACTTGGCAGTTATTTATTTATACACCCTTCTCCCTTGCTTGGTAGACACAAAGAGAGAGGTCTTTTCTTACGTTTCTTTATACCCAGGGCCTAGCTCAGAGTCTCCTTGTGAGGAGCAAAAGTTTCGTCAATGTCTGCCGGATAAATACACATAGAAAGCCTAAGAGGCTGAGATTTCCCAGGACTAGAGGCCAGAGACTGTAAATTGGGTATGTTCTCTCCCCTCACACACACTGAGTATTTAGTACACAGCAGACAGCTGTGAGTGGTATGACACAGACACAAAAGAGAGGCACTAACAACTAAGAGTTAGCAGATGACCTTGGAGATTAACTGGTTCCATCTACCAGCACACATGCACCGACAAGGGAAGAATCCTGTCCACACATCTCCCTGTTCTGTTAAAGAAACAGAAGAATATAAGATACAGAATACTTATGGCTGATTCTACAAAAGGAATACTATCCCAATATTAACAAGTTAATAAAGCTAGAGTGTAAAGACAGGTATCTACATCATCATACCAGATAAGTCAAGTCCCCAGAAAGAGATTATAGATAGATTTTTAAATCTGGGCCTTCTTTGAAATTGCTTTGGTATTTTTCACAATAAAAATGCACAAAATGGTTTCTGCTTTGCAGCTAAGACAGGTTCTATTTCTTAAAGCTGGTATAGTCTGCTAGGCAGTTTTCTACAGAGATCAGATTTTAAAAAGAAAGAAAAATCACAAAACCATCTCTATTTAAAATCCATAAAAGGCAGCTGGTGAAATTCAATAGCGTAAGCAGTGAGGCAGGTTTCCCATTCTTCCTCCAATGAAGGTCACACAGAAAAATGCAGGAAGCTAGATTCTCAGCAGATCCCAATGCAGGCGCTTTCTGCTATAAGGGTACTCATGAAGACTCCTAAACATAAAGACATCTATCTAACACACACACACAAGCACACACAGGGAAATGATACAAATTGCTGCAGGTCAGCCAATTTAGAAAGTTTGGAGAGTCATCTAGTAACCTCAAGTAGAATTCTAAGAAGGAATACATAGTTTAGCATTTCACTTGGCAGATGACCCACTCTAATTTTACTACTGGTCAGAGTACCATTAAAAGAAAACAGCATTCGGAATCAGGAAACCTAAATTCCAAACCCGGCTCTCCACTAAGTCCTGCCATAACCTTTCTTTCTTTCCTTTTTTTTTTTTTGAGACGAAGTTTTGCTCATGTTGCCCAGGCTCGAGTGCAATGGCACGATCTCAGCTCACCGCAATGTCCGCCTCCCGGGTTCAAGCGGATTCTCTTACCTCAGCCTCCCAAGTAGCTGGGATCACAGGTGCCCACCATCATGCCCAGCTAACTTTTGTGTTTTTTGTAGAGATGGGGTTTCACCATGTTGGACAGGCTGGTCTCGAACTCCTAACCTCAGATGATCCACACACCTGGGCCTCCCAAAGTGCTGGGATTACCCTGCCATAAACTTTCTAAACCTATTTCCTAATCTATAAAAGTGGGGATGAGGGAGGTGGGCAGAGACAGTTTCTACCCCACCAGGTTGTTCAGAGGAACATATGAAGAATGTAATGTAAGTAATGTAATGTTTAAAGAAGAACAGGCCTAAAAAAGTATTTCACTGAAGTATAAACATATGTAACTAAGTTTTCATAAATACAAAGCTTTCTGTAATATCTTTTTTTTTTTTTTTTTGAGACGGAGTCTAGCTCTGTTGCCCAGGCTGGAGTGCAGTGGCCGGATCTCAGCTCACTGCAAGCCCCGCCTCCCGGGTTCACACCATTCTCCTGCCTCAGCCTCCCGAGTAGCTGGGACTACAGGCGCCCGCCACCTCGCCCGGCTAATTTTTTTTTTTTGTATTTTAGTAGAGACGGGGTTTCACCGTGTTAGCCAGGATGGTCTCGACCTCCTGACCTCGTGATCCGCCCGTCTCGGCCTGCCAAAGTGCTGGGATTACAGGCTCGAGCCACCGCGCCCGGCCAGCTTTCTGTAATATCTTTGTTAAATGTTGAGCTTGGCCGGGCGCGGTGGCTCGAGCCTGTAATCCCAGCACTTTGGGAGGCCGAGACGGGCGGATCACAAGGTCAGGAGATCGAGACCATCCTGGCTAACCCGGTGAAACCCCGTCTCTACTAAAAAATCCAAAAAACTAGCCGGGCGAGGTGGTGGGCGCCTGTAGTCCCAGCTACTCAGGAGGCTGAGGCAGGAGAATGGTGTAAACCCGGGAGGCGGAGCTTGCAGTGAGCTGAGATCTGGCCACTGCACTCCAGCCTGGGCGACAGAGCGAGACTCCGTCTCAAAAAAAAAAAAAAAAAAAAAGAAAAATGTTGAGCTTAACTCCAGTCCTCTGGTACCAATATCCAGAAAGACTATCTGTAACATTTAGTTGGCCTGCAGGTAATAATAATTTTTAAAGGCATTGGAAATGGAAGTGTGAGATAAGGCAGTGAAAATGACTTGAAAGACTAAGACTTGCCATACAACACTTCATGGGCATAAACACAAAACACATCTTCATAGAGAAATAATACGACTTGCAATAAATTTAAACTCAGTTGTTCAGGACCAAGCTCGTCACATTATTTGACCTTGTGACACAGCGATAACAAAGGAACAAAAGTTATAAGCACCTAAGTCACAGTATCTTATTTCTCATAAAAACAGTAATAATAAGAAATAAGATGTGTATAAGGTTAAACATTTTATATCATATTTTCCATGTGCACTACCTTAAAATTGGGTTAGAAAAAAATAGGAGTTGCCAACTTATGGGTCAGCTGTTATGTCTTGAAACATTCTGTACAAACCTACACATTAACACAACATTAAAAGTAGACATCTCAAATTTCCCTTTTACCTGAACTGCCATGCACATGACATAGTTATGGGGGTAAAAATATTTGTGGCATGAAAATAAAGAAGTTGTGGGATGAAAATAAAATGCTGCTGCAGGTTAATCTCAGTTGCTTAGCAAACACCTCCCAAGAATGATCTACGTGCAACTCCAAATCAGCATGTTTATACTGGATCCATCATTTTCCTCCTAAAAGTCTTCTTTTGCTCCTAGTTTCACCCTTCAGTTAATAGATTCCCATCTCCTAAAGTGCTCAATTTAAAATTTGGAGCTGTCATTTCTATTCTTCCTCCTTACCAAAACTCTCCAAGAAAACCTAGTTGCCATATTCCACATATTGTACATCCCTATTTTGACACTCTATATAATGTACCAGTCCCTGGACATCTTTGCTTTAGTACATTTGCCCCTTAAGGTGTCATTACTTTGTCTATGATTATCTAACTGGCCCAACCTGACAAGCAACTTGCCTTTCTACCATCATTTATTCTTCATTTGCCAACTAATTAATTTGCCCAAGACCTGACCACAGCTGTTCCTTGCTTTAAAACTACTGCTTACTGAGAGAAATTTGTGTAGCTGACCTAGTGTTTCAAGCCCACCATGGTGTTTCTTTAATCCTTTGTGCCAGCTGGGTCTTCCACCTCCCCATCCTCAATTGCAGTATGGACACTTGCTGTTTTCTGGTCTGAAGCATTCTTCCCCTAGATCTATCTGTGGAAGTTCTACTCTTCAAGGCCTTGACTACCACTTTTTCACCAAGCTTGAGCATTCGGAGGCCTTTGTTCATAATCTCTTCCTCCTCTAAAAGTCTTTGGATTTCTTTCATGACATTTGCCACAGACTGCCTTAGCTTACTCTACATGTGTCCTATGAGCTCTCGAAGGTACATACTGTGTTATTCATCTTTATCCATCAGACAGTATCTAGTACAATATCTTATACATTGACTGCCTTGAAGATGGTATAGACAAGTTGAGTTGAAAATGATACCCATGTATGTAGGTATTTGGGAATGTATATTCCCAAATATACAAAATGCATATAACAAAATTATTAAGCATAACTGATAACTGAGATAACCAAATCAATATCAAACATGTTTCACATCAGAGCTTGTAATAACACTGTTCAGATTAAAACAATGACTGTTATCAATAGGCAAAAAAGTATTTAATAATAATGTTCAGTTTCTGCCCAGAAAGGAAGTAGCTTGTTAATTCTGACAGCATCATAGTGACTGAGACTCAAACACTAAAGACAAAGTCAGTTATGCTACTACAAACTAACTCCTTTGGCAAATATTTATCGAGGGCCTATTTAAGCAAAGTATTGAATACAGTTGTATATGACAGAGTCCCTGAACTAAAGTAACTAAGAAAGATGAGAGAGTACATAAAGAACAAATATGCCTTAGCACCTGGTACCATCACTCTCAGTTACCCAAAATCAACTTTGGCCACCTATGATTCCTCCCTCTTCCAAAACTCAAGAAGTAGGAGCCAACATCCAAGTCCAGGCCTCCTCTTGCTCTTTGCTTACATAAATGAAATCAGATAGGTCTTCCAGTTGTTACATGATTAAGAAGTGAAATTTCCTTAAAGTTCAGGTCTCACCATTGTACTCCCTTTCTCAAGAATCGTAAATTAATTCCCTCATTCAAGCAACCAATATTTATTGCGTGTCTACTATGTGTCAGACCGTAGATATAGAAGCAAGAGAAAGATAGACATTGTTCTTTACTTCACTTATGGAGCCTAAACCCAACTGAACAGAGTTTAAATTCTCTAGTCTAGCATTTGAGGATCCTTATGATCTAATATTGATCCAACTTCTTAGCTGCCTCTTCCATTATCTGCTCCATATACAAGTCCCTCTTCAGTGCTCCTGGTCATTTCTAGGCATGGGATCTCTTCATATTGAGCTTCCTCTCCTGGAAAGCTCTTCCTCCATATCTCCATATATTCAAATCCTTTTCCTGCTTAAATACCCAGCTGAAATATTTCTTCCATAAACCATTCCACAAGCCTTTATTTTTTCAAGTGAATGGATGAATGAGTGATTTAAACTCTGTGAGTCTTGCTGCATATCATCTTTCATCCCCCCATAAGGTCACTCTCAAAAAGATAAAAACAAACTCTCTCATGGAATCCAGAATTTATTATTTTGAGCAGTAGGAAAAGTTGCCTATAATGGTAAATGGCTCCAGTTTAAAAACAAACAAACAAACAAACAAGCAACCTTCTAAGGAGTTTGAGGAAAATTAAATCAGTCTTCAAAGTTGGAAGAGTCTCTGAAATATAGTTCAAATTGCTCATTTTACAGTTGAGGAAACTGAGGACCAAAGACTTTAAGTGAACGTCCCAAGATTGCACGGCAAAGTGGCAGAGTCGAGGCCCATCCACTCTTTGTACTACATGACTCGGGTATAATTTACATCACAACTGAACTTACTGCTTATGATACTTCTTTTGCACCAGAGTAGTTGCAAATAAAATAAAAAGACTTGCCTCTTCTTAGCAATGAGAGAAGCTCATGCTTGAGTTCATTTTAAAAACAAATAATTAAAAAACAAAACAAAACAGAAAAACCCCTTGACTTGAAGCTAAGTCCCTTAAGAATAGAAATTGTATCTTTTAAATCCACTATAAATTCCTAAAGAGCTAAGTACAGGAACCTGAACATTATGGGTCAGCATGTTAATCATCAAAATTAAAAACAACTCTCTGAGTAAGTTACCTCTGGCTCATATGATGTCAATAATACTAAAAGAACTTGAAATCCTATTATAGAAATGTATACAACATCTAAATCATGCCACAAAATACACAACCAATTTACAGGGAAAAAAAGAATCACTCAAATGCTGAGATTCCTTTCCAGGCAGCTCAGTAACTTTTTTAAGAGAAGCAGTGCAGGAGAATATGGTAGAAAGTTCTGTAAGTGAGAGTTTAGCCTTCTCCAGTCTAAATGTGAAGGTTAACAAAACCTTAATTTTAATGATAGGTTTAGCAGTATAATTTTCTACCCTTTCTAAAGACAAAAGGGGTAAAAGGGCAGGAGGGATAATTTGGCTGGGCTATGTTACCCGGATAGGTTTGGCCAAACACTATTTTAGATGTTTCTGTGAAGAAAATGTTTTAGATGAGATTAACATTTAAATAATAGGTTATGAGTAAAGTTGATTATTCTCTGTAACATCAGTGGGCCTCATCAATTGAAGGACTTAGTAGAACGACGACAGACGTTCCGTAAGCAAGAAGAAATTTCCCTAGCAGACTGCCTTTGAACTCCAACTGCAACTCTTCTTTGAGTCTCCAGCTTGCCAGCCTACCATGTATTTTGGACTTGTACCTCCACAATCCTAATTCCTAACAATAAATATTCATCTCTCTGTATGTACACACACATACACCCTCTATTGGTTCTACTTCTTTGGAGAACCCTATCTAACACAGGGTTATAATGGTGCTATTCATGAGAATTATTATGATCAGGAGCCTGTGTTCTTGCATCAGAACCTATGTTAGTTGCTTTGTCTGTAGCACAATACCCTCAAGAGGCTGAATAAGATGGGATTCCTGAAATCATGTAATTCAAGTGGGTGCCAGCTGGAAATGCACTAAATTTGTGTTCTTAGAAGATGAGATGAGTCCTATCTGCCTTCCACAGTGACTGTATCAATCTCAGTGGATGCCTCAACTCAAAGAGCTCCCTGTAAAATAGCAGGAATCCAATTTGACAATGGTTCCAAGAGTTTCTTCATTTTTGGAATCAGTGAAGCTTTTTCAGTCTCCCCTGAGAGAATTATCTATTCAGCTGAAATCTTCCAGCTCCAGGTGACTGACTTCAGAGAACCTTGGAAACAAGTTGCTTACTTACTCTAGCTCCATCAGAGCATCGATTTGCTCATCAAGCCAGACATAGATGCCTTAATGTCAGTTCTTACCATGATTAGTCAATTAACATGCATTAACTAAATGAGGATAACAGCACTGAACCCCACTTGGAGATACAAAAAAGAATAAAAATCTAAATTCATCTTTCCAGTATTTCCTCCCTAGCTTATCCTCCCCTTTGCCCCTTTCTTTTTAAATAAAGACACCAAAAATGAAAAAAAAAATAAGAATACCAACAGGTAGTAAAATCTATAGAAGAAATTGGGGAAAGAAATAGATACATCAATTAAGCGATGTGGAAAATAAAATTATTGATCTGGGCCTGGTGTGGTGGCTCATGCCTGTAATCCCAGCACTTTGGAAGGCTGAGGCGGGTGGATCACTTGAGTCCAGGAGTTCGAGACCATCCTGGCCAACACAGTGAAACCCCATCTCTACAAAAATACAAAAATTAGCTAGGTGTGGCATTTTCTTAGTAAGGCAAGATAGGATGTCACTACATGAAAGACTGGGGAATTTCTGACTGACAGCTGTGAATCCAAGTAGACAGAGCATGCATTTGACACCTTTTATTAAGTGCCATAGGTGTTCAGACTCCGTATTCTTGGTACTTAACTGTCTCTACTGATGAAGAATGCAGTAATCACAGCTACTCAGCAGGCTGAGGCATGAGATCGTGCCACTGCACTCCAGACTGGGCAACAGAGCGAGACTCTGTCTTAAGAAGAAAAAAAAAAAAAGTATTGATTTGTTTATATAAAAACCAAGGATCAGTAGGGCCTGCTGAATAAATGATAGCTTTAGAAGCACACATCAGAATCTCATCTCTGTGGCAAGCTGGGTTTCAGGGATAGCTATTCTTAGTGTTATGCCTAAAGGAATTATATTCTTTAAAACTTGAGAGAATGAGAATGGACATTTTTAAGTTGGCATAGCAGGGAACGCACATGGATAAGACATTTTTCTTAAGTCAAATCTATTAACATTGTATGGTCTTTTCAGGTCAGGAATTGCAAATTCACATGCTAAGGTGGGCCAAACTGGTGATATAAATCAGGGAAATAGATTGGGTGTAACATATCAGATCAGGAACTCATCCCCTGTCTTGAAAGGGGAGCTGCTCTTCATGAAAGCAGACTGTTACCAAGCAGCAGTGTGGATCCAGTATTGCCAAATCTTCTGATTTTTCACGAGAAGACAGATACTTTGGATTTTTAAATTGCTAATCTTTCAAAGTTTAAATGTTGGCAACAGATTTTAAAATTTACAAATTTAAAAACCTTTAAAACACGTGAGGGCCGAAAAAATATACCTGCAGGTCAGATATAGTCCATGGGTGTAATTATGTACTTGTTCACTCCTTGTGGGAGAGCCCAGGATCTCCTGCATCCCTAGCACCTCACTAAAGGAACACAAAGGGAGCTGTGAATTAAATTATATAAATAAATGAGCCCACTCTCAAAACTATGTTTTTTTAAGTGATACCATTGAAAATGAGTTTGTTTTTGATTAAACTTAGCCTATTTTTTTCCATATTGAAGAATGTGAATTCTTTAGATCATTCCTTCAACAACAAACATTGACAGAGTACCTAATCACTATGCAGCACCTTGTGAAGAATAATTAACTTTTAAGGCTCCTGTGCAAGAATTTTAAGAGTTGACTGGTCTGAGAAGGAAAGTATCAAACCCACCTGAAAAATTAATTTTCTGCCACTTTGCAGGTTCTCTCTGTTGTCATCATACTATAGCCTTCAGGGTGTATTCTTTAGAATGCTCTATAATAGAGCTCTTTAAAGCTCCTCTCTCTTCAGAACTAGGCATTGTATTTTTAAAAAATACGTACTATTAAGCAGTAGTGAAGAAAACCAAATATGGATTATAAATCATTAAAAATGAAAAGTTAGGCCTGAGACAAAAAGTAAAAATTAACCATTAGTTAAAATTACTTATAAAAACATTGTCTAGTTCTAACCTTTAATATATTTGGAGAAGAAGCAAGGTCAATAGGCCACAGGCACTTAAAATGTTAATAACAAACAGCTATCATACTATTGGGTCAGTGCTGAGTTAAAAAAAAAAAAAAGTTCATAAGGCCCAGATGACTTAAGAATGAAGAAGATACAGCACTAAGACTGGGGGTCTCTTATCTGAGGTCCAATTGCTTATATTTATTATAAAGGTAGTATTAATACATACACACATGGCAAGATACAGTCCATAGGCATAAATCATTTCAAAGAGTTTGCCTCATAGAACTATAATATCTTACTGTTTGGAAGGACTTTAGCAATAACCTTGAGCCCATTTTTCATGAACTTTAGTCACTACTACATCTCTATCACTTTCAAACATTTGGTCACATTCACTTAATGTTTTCATTTAAAATAGTTCAATTTTATTCAGCTACATTTCTTTTAAAAGAAACTTTGTTATTGCCATTAGAGAAAAACTGTTAACACAGTGAATATTGAAATAAATACATAATCAAATTTTAAAAATGTCTAAGTACAACCTAAAAACATCTCCCCTATAACAGCCATGTGAGTTGGGTACTCTCATTATCCTCATCTCCCTGATGAGGAAACTGAGGCTCAGAATAAGTGACTTCCAAAGGTCCACATACGAGTTCATGAGATTCAAAACCAAATCTCCCTATGATTAAAAAAGTTTTTAATCACATGCTTACACTGCTTCAAAAGACTAGGAGATCCTCCTTTCCTTACCTAACTCCAACATTAAGTTGCTGAGATTCAAAATGGAGACATTTTTGGAAGGACTGGAATACAGGAAAGTGTCATCAGGGTGCAGTTGCTCAAGCATGGCTCAAGCCTGTAATTCCAGTACTTTGTGAGGCCAACATGGGTGGATCACCTAAGGTCAGAAGCTTGAGACCAGCCTGGCCAACATGGTGAAACCCCATCTCTACTAAAAATACAAAAAGTAGCTGGGCATGGTGACGTTCCCCTGTAGTCCCAGCTTCTTTGGAGACTGAGGCACGAGAAGCGCTTGAGCCTGGGAGGTGGAGGTTGAAGTGAGCAAAGATGGCGCCATCATACTCCATCCTGGGTGACAGAGTGAGACTCTATCTCCAAAAAGAAAAAAGGAAGGTGTGAACTGAAAATGTGTTCAGCAGGCACCCCAGCCATTAGAATATGTAGATAAGCACTTTCTGAGGGACTAGAACAAAGGTGGCTAGCTGAGAATTTATACCCTTGTTCACTCCAACAACATACTACGAACTCTTTCCATTTTTAAATCTTCATTAAAAAACTGAGGTGTTCCTCTAATTTTACAAAGTGCTTGTGTTCAGCCAACGTCTAGAAAAGTATCAGCTCAGGGTTCACTCCCAAAATTCCTTCACACATTTCACTGGAAAGTGGGCTCCATTTAAAGCCAAGTAGACACAGTATAATAGAAAGGAGTCCTTACAGGCCGCTTCCTGTTGTAAAAGATCTCTGTTGTCAGGTATCTAAAATTTGTTGAAGGAGGTTCTTTGTATAGCTTATCTGTACATTCTCTGATTGTTCAGCTTTACCTTCAGAACTGCCTTGGTTTCCAAGATCCACCCCAAGCAGTTCTTGGCTCTGTCAACTACTCCTGGTCAGGAGACAACACTGCATCTTCAGCATTCAGTGCAGAGGCTCCACCTCTGAAGGAGGAATATTCTCTCCTACTAATCTGTTTACTCGGTATGTATTTTTCTAGGGGTACAGTTAAGGTCTCATGGATGTTCAACTCAACTAAATGAGAAGTTCCCAAAGGGCAGAAACTACATTTTATGTTTCATTGTATTAACAAAAAGGTTGACCACTGGGTTTTACCAAACTAGATGACCTCTGTCCCAGACCTGAACCCTTATCTCAACATATTCAAAATGGAAATCACTGTCTTTACTCCCAAACTTAATGCACACATGTGTGTTCTTCGCTTTTTGGCTAATATCGAGTGTAATGTATGCATGTCTGACCATTCTCACAGGTCAGCTTCAACAGCATGGCTGCATCTTACCATCTCATATATATGGATGTGATACAATTTTCCTAACTAATCCTCTATTGCTAGAAATTTAGAGTATTTATAATTTTCTCTATTCTAAATGGTACTACAATATTTTTCTTTACATGTTTATATTACATATATTTTTGTGATGTTCCTCCTAATGGCCAAATCAAGTAAGAGGCATATTTCTAAAGTTCATAAAATCATTTCCGATACAACCTATCTGGTATAGTTCTCTGCTTTGAGGAACCACAATACCTCTCTGCTATGTCACATTTTGCCCTATTAATTACGCTCAATTTTTGCCACTCCATCACCCAGTAACTTACAAATTTCGAGAGAGTAGGTACCCTCTTACTCTGTCCTATATCAATTTAGATCAATTCAGATGCCAACAAATAGTATAAAAATTAAACACAAGGGCCAGGTGCTAGGGGTAAAAAAAAAAAAGGGTGTAATTCCTGCCCAGAACAGAAAGGGAGGCTGACTCACAACAAGGTCTGATACATTAAGTTCTACACTATATAGAGATGTATGGAAATTACTATAGGAATAAATATGAGAGAGCAATAAATTCTTCCAGGGACAAAATGAAATAAGGAGAGGAAAGAAAGAGGTAATTGGAAACTATGAAGAAAAGGCAATTGTTGAGTTGCTCCTTGAAACAATCATAGAAATTCACCAGGTGGCAAGTGATTGCGTAGATTGACCAGTAGCAGCCAGCCGATTCAAGTTTCGGGTTTTTCCCCCCTCTAGAGCACTAGTTCTACTTAGGAATTTACGAAGATCCCCAATCTGCTAAGCCAGGGTTTTTTAACCTTGGCACTACTGACATTTTGGGCAAGGTAATTATTTGTCTTGGGGAGCTGTCCTGAATATTATAGGATGTGTAGCAGTATCCCTGGACTCTACTCACGAGATGCCAGGAGCAAGTATTTCCTCCAGCCTTTAAGTTGTGACAACTGAAAATGTGTCCAGACATTGCCACATGTCTTTCCCTAGGAGAAAAACACATAAATCTAGCTCTAAGAACTTCTCCTTTCCTTACTATCTGTTCTCCCCGCCCTGAAAATGGTTTCTTCTTTGGGCCCAAAACCCAACTGGACTCTCATTTTATTTTTAGTTAGTGATAAGCTTGTCAAAACATTAAGTTACAGGTGCCCCAATATAAAAGATAATCTTTGATTATATCTGATATAGTTTGGCTGTGTCCCCACCTAAATCTCATCTTGAATTGTAGCTCCCATAATCCCCACATATCATGGGAGGGACCCAGTGGTAGGTGATTGAATCAGCAGGGTAGGTTTTCCTCTGCTGTTCTCGTGACAGTGAGTAAGTTTCACGAGATCTGATGGTTTTATAAAGGGCAGTTCTGCACACGCTCTTTCCTGTCACCATGTAAGACGTGTCTTTGCTCCTCCTTCCCTTCCACCATGATTGTGAGGCCTCCCTAGCCATGTGGAACTGTGAGTCCACTAAACCTCTTTTCCTTTATAAATTACCCAGTCTCAAGTATGTCTTTATTAGCAGTGTGAGAAGGAACTAATACCTAACAAACAAAAATTGAAATGTTCACTCTGATATGAAGGTATACAAATATTTAATATTACAGCGAATACTTGTTTAGAACATTACAGTTTACAAAATATTTTCATGTTTGATTTCACTGAAATGTTCACAACATCCTGGAGTCTTAGTTATTGTTCTCTTTCCAGAAATAAAGACAGGGTTGCTCAAAGACACCAAATATTGAAAGACCATGTGGGTATTGAGTGTTAGGGGTAGAATTCCTACCCAGACAGTCTCATTCCAAATCATATATGCTTTCCATTTAGCTTAGAGAACAACTAGTATGAGTTTCTTCAGGCCACAGATAGGGTAAGCCAGACAAAGGCACATCTTAACATCATAGAAATGGATAAATAAAATGACTTGAGGATGCCCTGCTACCTACAAAGCCCAGTAAGAAATCATAATAAGTAAAAACTTGCTTATGGAAACAAAGCACCATTTAACCACCAAAAAAGTTATATCCATCCTTTACCTAGCCACAAGAGCACTTGTCATGCAAAGAGAGGAATAATAAATACTAATTAACATGTACACTCATATTTTTTAAATGTATTAATGTCTTTTATTTATTCTAAGTAGCACTAGAAAATTGCTATAAGATTATTTTCCACACTGGTAGAAAACTGAGCATAAAAATAAACATTAAGTAACTTGATAAAGGACACACAGCTAATTAAAGACCAAGTCAAACTTAAAACTAAGCTCTTTGCACCTCCAGATAAGTGTTCTTTCCACTACAATTTCCAGCATCCCATAGCCCTATACCCCTTCAGATGTGAATATCACTAGACCAATAAATAAAAAATCCTCAACCATGCAGATACAAATCTGTTTCAATATGATCTGAAACCACATTTCACATCTTTAAAACACTTAGGAGTTTTAAAGATAGTATCTACTAAAGTAAGGAGTGGGAATTTTTGGTTACTCTTTTAAAGACAAAAGGCACTCCTTTAAATTAAGCAAGTGACATGGCTTAATAGTTGACTCATAACAAAGCATTTCCAATTTTCTAGATTTAGTTTCTGTACTCAAATAAATAGTTGATATTCCTCAACTTGAATTTCATCAGGAAAAAAAAGGTGGGTAGGGAGGGTCCAGGAATTTCCTGGCTATACAACACTGAATCACATTTCTTTAAAAATCACTTGTCTATCTAAAGATAAAGGGCTTATCTCAAATAGTGGGAAATAAGCTACACAATTTGCAGTAAATAAACACAGGTATTTTGAATATGAAATGAAACATGTAAGCAATTCAATTTCTGGTTTATACAACAACAAAAAGTTTTAAAGTCTTACTCCATCATGGAAGGTGGGATAGTACAGCAGTCTTGAATTGCAGTTAGGGGAGAGGTTAGGTGAGCCGTATAGGATGCTTCTACAACTTGCTTGTTCCGATTGACCACATCCAAGTAACGGTTGAACTTCTCTCGGATTTTTTTGGCTAGCTGTGGGATGACAGTGAGCAAAATAAATCGAAAGTCCATGACAATAACTCATTGTATTTGTTTCCTAATAAACTAATAATTTGTGTCACAAGCTGCATATATTAAAATTCAAGTAAAACAAACAACACACACCCAAGTCCTATTCCACTGTGTGGGTTGAGATAAAAATTGCACAATGCCCAGAAGTCATAGAAGGATACTCAGACAACAGTAAAATTATATCTTCTTGTAACAGATGATGGCATGTTAAATAGAACAATACCTATCCATAAAATACCTTGCTGGAAAAAGGAAAACAAAGACTGTTGACATTATTGTCAGCGTGACAGTGGGCATTGCGTGTTACAGAGCAAAGACAATGACTGGGAGAATAAAGAGAAGAGACATTATCTGCTACTTGTGGTTCCGGGTTCACGGTTTTTCAAGGGGGGTAATAACAGAGGGAAAGGAAACAACATTCAGTACCCTCTGCTACACAGTCCCAGGGGATACCACTCTCAGTCTTCCATGTGAATGGCAATTCCCTGGAGTTGTACAATTCATAGAAATGAAATATCCACTTAGAAATACACTTGTGTTTGGTCTGCTACACCTTTAAGATGAACAAATGCCTTCCTTAACTGCTGTGAACAGAACACTTCATCATGATTTACTTTCATGCAGGAATAATAAAAGCAAATTGGTGAGCATACTGCTTTTTCCTCCATTGTTCCTATCAAATACCGCAGCTTCATCACAGATCTCCAAGGAAAACTGTGTTGCTTTTTCTTCCCCTTAAACAAAATGTTACCCAAATGAAATGACTGATAGAATTATAGCTAATTGGTTTTGTAGTGCTATTCATTATGATCACACTGGAGGAAAACTAATCATCTCCTTTGGGTCATGCGTCTCACACAATCCAATAGCTTCCAGGCTGAGAACATGGAGTCAAATCAAAATATCTTCATTTGTTATTTTCAAGCCAATTTTAAATCTTGATTTTGTTCCAGGGATATTCTACAGCTTTCAGGGTCTCAATTAAATAACTGAGGTTCTCAGCCTTGCTAGAAATTACATAAGCTATAAAGTTTAGAAAAACTTCCAGACATAACAAAGGGATATGAGTATAGTGTTTAATTGGATAATGGGTTGTCCAAATTCATTTTATCATTTTCAAAGGAGGAGTTGTGGGTCTTGAAAATTTATAAGATGACTCACAATACTCCCTGACCTAGACTCCTTCCTGACCTAGACTATTGAAATAAAGTAGGTTTTCCTCACTGAGGTCATTGCATTAAAACATATAAACCCAGTTTAATTTAGACAACTGGTGGCTTTGCCATCCTCAGGGGACATTTGGAGAAAATTTTGATTGTCACAACTTGGTGGAGAATGCTGCAAAGTAGATAGATAGAGGCCAGGGATTCTCCTAAGCATCCTACAATGCACAGGACAGCATCCTCAAACCAAGAATTACCTGGTTCAAACGTCACTAATAGCCCAGATGAGAAACCTCGAAACCTCGATTGATTGATTTTTTAACAGGTGCTGGAAAATAATTTTTTAAGCAAAAAATTCACATTTTATTAAGGATATTAATATAACCCTTTCAGGGGCCCTCTAAAAATCTTTAGCAGTATCCTCTGATTGCAGTCAAATAATTATTAACCAGATGTTTTATTTAAGGGCTATTCTTGGGTATGACTCTCACCAATTTATTTTTTCTTTTCCAACTTTTATTTTAGGTTCGGGGGTACATGAGCACATTTGTTACATGGATAAATTGTGCGTTACTAGGGTTTGGTGTATAAATGATTTTGTTACCCAGAAAAACTCTGATTTAGAGAAAAATCAGTAAATTATTCCAATCTGTAATTCAGTCAATAGGTTTCAAACTGTTTTTCTATTTGAATTCTCCACCCATCCAAAATGATAACTTATCAGGGAAAAAAAAATCCTGTACATTTCAACAAATGCATTTTTTTCATTCTTTGTTTTTCCTTCCCCAAAGTAATATTAAACAGGCCATCACATGTGGCCCAAATATGGAAAGAGGACTATTCACTCATTATCAAATGCGTTAACATGGTTTTTAAACAGCAGCTTGCAACTAATCTAACACTCCTTTTTTCCCAGATTTTCACATTCAATGGGCAGTAGAGGATGTCAGAGCAACAGGCCCAGCTTGAAAACCTTATATTCTCATAATGCCCTGCATAAGCCCTCTCAATACACACATTAAATTTAATGCTATTTTTGTTTTTTTGTTTTTAAACATCTGGCTATCTCATGAGACTACAAGCACTGTTAGGACACACAGTCTCGTGAGATAGCCAGATGTTAAAAGATAACATACGACATATGTTTTTGTTCACCACTGTATCTTCAAGCTCTAGAACACTGCCTGGCATTGTAGACATAGAAAAAATGTTTAATGAAGTGATAAAGATTTTTAAAATTCACTCCTGAGAGTCATCAACTTTATCTTCTGTTCTAATAATAAACTATTTTAAAACATACTTATTTTTAAAATATACAACAATATGTATTTCTGGAAGCCTCATCAAGAAGCAAGTTCTACCTTTTCTTTGTAGGTCATGACTTCTGATAAAGTAAACATCATTAATTTCCCACCTAGGAGTATTAAGAGTGTATAGTCCTTTATTGCCCTTGGGAATAAATGTATTGTAACACAATGAACATAAGATGTAACTGAAAGAACTAAATTTTGAAATTTCTTCACGAATTCACTTTAAAATAAAAACAAAATTTATAATCATATATCCTTCTCTCTCACATACATACTCTTAATATTTAACTCCACTTGAGAAATACCCAAGGGTTTCTTCTACACGTTTGGAAGATTCTAACTTTAAAAAGTGAGATCCAGCTAAACTCAGATATTCCAATCTGGTCCACTGCCTGTTTCTACATAGGCCATGAGCTAAGAATGATTCTTATACTTTTAAATTTTTTTAAAGGAGAATATTTTTAATATTTAATAGTTATACGAAATTCTAATTTTACTGTAATATTTATTGGAACATGATCATTTGTTTACATATTGTTTATGGCTGCTTTCATTTTACAATGGCAGGTTAAGTAGCTGCAAGAGTCTGCAAGGCCTGCTTTGCTATAGGTAGAAGTCAGGGGCCCAAATTTATCCCCAGATGGAACCATAATCCCAGTGTGGTGCCATTCTTCCTAGTGTGGTGGTTTTACAGAAATTTCCTACTAATTCTTTAACGGGTCTACCCCTTTGGCAGGTGGGGTCTACGTTTCCCCCTGTCTCCACTGCTTAAATCTGGGTAGCCTTATGATAGGTTCTACTAGTGGAGTACAGAGAAAGTAATACTAAGCGACTCCTCAAGCTAGGTCATAAAAGGACATGCCTGTCTCTTGGAATGCTTACTCTTGGTAGCTGTCAGCTACGAAGCTGTAAGAAGTCCAAGACACATGGGGAGGCCACAGTCAGTGCTTAGTTGGCAGCTCCCCAGTTTAGCATGTCTGCCAAGTCATCCCAGAGCAAGTTTGTGGCATGAACCAGGAAACTTCCAGATAATTTCAGCCCCCAGATTAGCCCCTTGAAGAAGTCATGGACATCATGAAGCAGAGATAAGCCATCCTTGCTGTGCCTGGCCAAAATCCTGACCCACAGAATTTGTAAGCATGTTTGTTTATGCCACTAAGTTTTGGGTGGCTTGTTATCCAACAACAGAAAACTGGAAAATGCAGGATCAGCTGAATTCCATCCTAGGATATGCATATTAGAGCAAGTGAAGCTCCTAAATGTAGGCACTGCATCTAAATCATCAAAATTATCAAGATTGTACCCTGTGAGTTGTAAACCTGCTGCAGAGATTTCAGAGTTCTTCACAAAATTTTAATAGCTACCAGGACCTTACAGTATGGGTATTCTCATTTTATATCAATGAGTTAAGTGATGAGCCCAAAGCCACAAAATTAGTGAAAGAGCCATTCACTTATACAAATTCAAAATCTGTGTGCTCACACACTGGCTGTGGTGCCTCAGACGAACCAAACCTAAAAGAAGCTGCAATGGTGGCTTGAAATATTAAAATATGACAAATCACACAAGCTGAGAATTCCTGTTAACATAATCAAATAAGGCAAAGAGCAAAGTGTTAAAAGATCCTCAACTCTGGGCTGGCTGCGGAACTGAATGTTCCTCGGGATTGCAGGGGGACTGGTTGACGGGAGAGGGGCCCTGGCAGAGGTGTGTTTTATTAGGGGATCAGGGTAGAGTGTCTGCCTTTGCCTTCCTGGTTAGGGTGGGCCTTCAGCTGCATTCTTCATCAGTAGAGACAGTTAAGTACCAAGAATATGGAGTCCAAACACCTATGGCACTTAATAAAAGGTGTCAAATCCATGCTCTGTCTACTTGGATTCACAGCTGTCAGTCAGAAATTCCCCAGTCTTTCATGTAGTGACATTCTATCTTGCCTTACTAAGAAAAATGCCAACATCTGCTGAGTGCCAACTATATACAAGTCACAATTTTAGGCCTCTCACATGCATATACCAACTTAATCCTTTGAAGGATCCTATTAGGTACACACTTCCATTTTCCAGAAGTAGATACTAAGGGGTAAGTAATTTGCTCAAGGTTACAAAGCTAGTAAGTGGTAGGGCTGGGATTCAAACCCATATCCTGACTTCAGATCCCAAGGCTTCAAACTTCATGCAACATTGCTTCTCTTTGTAATATGGAGATGAACCCTCTTCCCACATTTCTTTTCAAATCAATTTTAACAAATGTTTGTGAAATGCTTGGCAGGATACCAAGAGCTATGCACAGTCTCATTACTTTATAATAAGAATTAGATTTTTAAAAGTTAATATGATTTCTAATAATATTTTTCAAAATTCCTGTGAAAATCAAGTACTTTGAAGTAGTTTAGAATTGTTAAATTTTACCATGAATATAAAAAAAGGGCCAGGCACAGTGGCTCACACCTGTAATCCCAACACTTTGGGAGGCTGAGGCTGGTGGATCGCTTGAGCCCAGGAGTTTGAGACCAGCCTGGGCAACATAGTGGGACACTGTCTCTTCAAAAAAATAGAAAAAATTAGCCAAGCATATTGGTGTGCATCTGTAGTCCCAGCTACCCAGAGGCTGAGGTGAGGTGGGAGGATCACCTAAGCCCGGGAGGTTGCGGCTACAGTGAGCCGTGATTGTGCCACTGCACTCCACCCTGTGATATCCTGTCCCTACCTCCCAAGAAAGAGGTGGGGATATGATCAAATTTGTTATAAAGAATTCTAAAAAAAAAAAAAAAAAAAGAAGAAAGAAAGAAAAGAAAAAATAACCCACCAAAACGATGCCTACCTAATATTACCTGGGTACTGTGGAATAAATTACATTAAACTATTTTAAATTGTTCAAATTACTCAAGGGGGTTTTGTTGGTTTGTTAGTAACCTGGCAAAGAGAACAGAGTGCTTGTATTGTTCCTTTGCTTCAGAATTCAGTATTTTCCTAAAGAATTTCACCTTAATGGACTGATCTACCATTTTAGGACAGTGAGAGAACATTGTGACTCCCAGTTTACAAGTGAAGAAACTGAGGCATATGGAGCGTAAAAGTCTCTTGACTACTAGGGGTGCTCTTGCCTCCCTCCACCTCACTGCCTGAGAGGAGCTCCCTGTGTCCTTCTGACAAGGAATGTGATGGTGACACACTATGGAAACCTCATCTTGTGTTCCACTACTGCGTTTTTTTTTTTTTTCTCTCTCCCTGTAAAAGGAATCTCTTTTAGCATGCCAACCAAGCCCACGCTCCTCAGCAAGCATAACAGAACCTCAGAGTAAAGATAGCCCACAGAGAGGTTAATCCTGAATGTATCCAATAAACTGAAGAGGACCGACTGGCCAATGCAGAACCTTCCAAGAGGCCAGACAGATTCTGGGTCTGTATCCTGCCATGATCCCTGCAGACAGAAGAAAACAAAGACATTCTCAACAGAAAGCTACAGGTGGACCCACAATCCTCCTCAGTGTAATTAAAAACATTTTTCTTTCCACAGCTCAGCTTTCATCTTTTATCCTTCTTTATCCTTTCCCCTTCATCCCCTAAGGGGTTTCTGAATGCTGATGAGACAACGGGACTAAAACCATCTTGTCATCTTTTGGGTCAATTCTTAGGCTAGCCAACATCCAGCCATGGGTCAAATGATCAGTAGGTAGCGTGCGGTCCCCATGGGAACGGATTCTAATTTGTCATCATCTCCAGTGACAACGTTTCATCACAACATCAATGAATTTCTTTCTTGCTGAATTTCTTTTCTCTTAATTTTCCCATAGACATTTCTGTCATTTGCATACTTCCCCAGAGCCCTTTTTTAAAAGCTCTTTTTACCTTAGCTTTACACTTCAGAAGACTAGGGGTGGGGGAGGCACATGGTTAGAAAAAGGTAAAAGAAAACAAAAATGCAAAGGCATAGTGGGTACTTTATTTATGTCTGCTTCCTAAAAGGAAGGGCCGGAAGGAGTTTTGAATGTTAGGGAAAGCTTTATTTAAAATACATAACAATGAAGCTGACAGGCACAGACAGGAAATGTACCCTAGGGGACTGAAGATTCATAGCAAAATTCCTATTGAACGTAGAAAAGTTTAACATTTGACATTCAAAAACCTTTGTGCAGTGGTAAGAATTTAATAGTTGATCCTTATTTCCTTCAACTTTAGCCTTAATATTCAAGAATAAACCTTGCATTTTGTTTTCTAGTAAGTTTCAGGGTTTATTTGAATGTATGTGACATAAAAATAATTTTAAGCACAAATATTTAACGTCTCTGAACATCACACCATTGCATTCTAAAGTTCTTCATAGAAACTATTCTCATGGTTTCATGTTGCACATCATATACAGGATACAAGAAATGCTCTAACTCTCTGCTATTCTTTATATTAGTAATAGTCGTAATGGTCCAGACAGACATAGAGCTCTCTCACTTATTAGCTGGGAATTTGGGTAAATTCCTTGACTTCCCTTAGCATCAGTTCCTCATGAGTAAAACAGAAATAATATCCCTTAAAGGACTTATTGTGATGTTCAAATGAAACACAGTGAATATACAAAGACTAGGACAAACACAAGGGATTATTCTTACTGTTATAGTGGACAGTCTCTGGCCTAGAAACGTAGTAGTAACTGGGGAAATACTGTGGGGTCTAAATTTTCTAACGACAGAGCTAGAAGTAAAAGGATAAAGCTACAAGTAATAAACTGAATGATAACTAACCATTTTATTCATTTAACTCATGGTTAATTCTACATGGGAAATCTGGCACAAGGTCTTGTGGGGGAAAGCATTTTTTCTTAGATTAAAAGCAAAATGGCACGGAAGGCTGGAGTCAAAGAAGTTTCAGTTAAATTCAGCTCTGTCATTTACTAGCTGAAGGAGACCAAGCAAGTTATTTTTCTAAGCCTCAACTTAGTTACCTCTAAATTGGATATAATAATAGCTGCTTTGTGATGTTGTTTGAGAACCAAGAGGGATAAAGTTTGTAAAGTACTTAGCAGAGTGTCTAATGTATTATAAGTGCCAAATAAATGGTAGTGGCTGTTTACTATTATTGTAATGGTTATTATTGTTTGAGGAACTTAACAATGGCTAGGTAAGAATGGAGAATCCAAAGAACATTCTCTGTACTTGGAGAAGGATGAGTAGTCAACACAGTCAGGATGGATGTGTCAGCAGTAGGCTATGACCTTACTACAGCTGTCAGTGACTCTTCTAAAGCACTGTGTCATACAGGATAGGTAATTACAGTCTCAGGCAGCTCAGACTTTTTCTGGGATCCTCTTTTAAGACTCTAATAATGACCTTACTCTTGTGTTGTTGTATTTTACCATTTTCAAAGCATTTTTACCTGAATTGTCTCATCTGTGCCTTATAACAACCCTGGGAGCTAGGCGGAGCAGATATTTTCTCTGTCCCAGTTTTACAATCAAGGAAATCGAGGCTCAGTGGTTTGCCCAAGTTGGTGCTGAGTAAAGGTAGAAAACAAAAAGACCATTTCTTCTAATCTCTAGCTCAGTTCTCTTTCTGCTAACAAGCTCCCTCAAACTGAAGAAAAATGTGAACTCTCCCAGATCAAATTACCTAAATTCTACTTATTCCTTCTGGTTCCAGCCCAATTTCAACCTCTTTGAAGCCTTCTCTGTCCTTTTCCAAAATTTCCTAGGACTCACCATTTGTTCCACTCACTTTCTGCTTCACATTGTTCTTGTTCTTTCCTCATTTGAAGACCCTGTTTATCCCAACAAACCAATAACAGAACAATAATTAGAACTAACTGATTGCTGACTATGTTTAGGGCATTGTGTGACATGTGACTTTACCTGATGCCTTTTAATCTTCACAACAGCCCGTGGTAATCACCCTATGCTATTTTTACAGATGATTCCAATTGACTAACTTGCCCAAGGTCACACAGCTAATAAACAGAATAATTAGATCAAATTCATCCTCTTGAACCACTGCACTATGCATTTTTATTTGTTGCCTGGCACATAGAAGAGACTTAAATATGTTAATGTCACATGCCCCCACACAATATACCATTATTTGCCATATTGAAAAGATCTTCCTCTGAGTGTAGACAAAGACAGATAACCTATGACTATTACTCATATCTGATTCAAACCAATCAGAAACTTCAGGGCCTCTCTAGTTCCATATCTTGACCTGCTTCCTAGGTAATATCAGCTGCTCTAAAGCAAGTCTTGCTGTCTTAGCTCCAACTATTCTACAAATACTATAGAGCAGCTTAAACAACAAATATTTATTTCTCATAGTTCTGTAAAGTGGGAAGTCCAAGATCAAGATGACAGCAGAGTCAGTGTGTGGTGAGGGCCCTCCTTCCTAGCCTGCAGATGGCAATCTTCTTGTATCCACACATGGCAGTCAGTGTCTGTCTCTTCCTTTCTTATGCAGAGGACTCCAGCGTTTCTGTCTCTTCTTACAAAAGCTTAAATCACATCATGCAGCCTCCACCCTCATGGCCTCATCTAACCCTAATTAGCTCCCAAAGGCCCCACCTCCAAATACCATCACATTGGGGGTTAGGGCTTCAGCATATGAATTTGGGGAAGACACAAACATCAGTCCATACTTGCCCCCAAAACAGCACCTGTTCAGAAAGGTATACTGATAGCAACTGCCCGCTGTCATGATATGGCTCCTCATCACCACTAGTTTGGGCCTCATGAACTTACTCAGTAGGACAGAGCCTGGGCATGGCAGGCAACGATACAGGACAAGACAGATGAAGACCTGGAGATGCAATAGGGCCAGTCTGAATTTCCATTGGCCTGTGGAGACTTCAGGGTAGTCTGACAGATGTGAGGGAATAGCCCATCCAACAGGGAAGGAGGGCAGCTGCTGACAGACGATCTGCAGGTGGACCAGGAAGATTTATGTGCAAGGCTGTCTGGGCTCCAGGGTCACATACCCTGATCCTGTGAGAGGTGGGGCCCCTGTGCTGAGCTGGGAGGAGCACAATGGAAAAAACAGAAGGCAAGTGCTGACATGCCAGAGAACAGGGGGAGGCTGAGCCCTGGGAAACAGTTGAGACCAGCAGCTTAGCTTCTTTCTTCATGCAAAATGAACGTTTGCTTTAAAGGTTATAATGGGGTTGGTTTGGATAACAGTTTGTGTTGGGTATTCCAGGAGAGTCACTGCAATACACACCCAAGCCTCCCAAAAGCCAAGGTTATCAACTCAAGGGCTCAATGGACTCTTGCCCTGTTTTTCACCCCACTCTACCCTTAACAACCAGATCATAACAAAAGAAACAAAGGGAAAGGCAGGCTTCAACCCACTTCTTCTCACTTCACTCTGTAACAGGAGCCCCTGACCCCAGATTCTTTTACATCTGAAATAAGCCCAGGCCTTGAAAGTTTATCATCTATTCCTTCATAACGAAAAAGAAGTTCAACCTATTCTTCACCTTAGAAAAAAATTGAGAAGCTGAGAATTGGGAAGAGGAGAGAGCGGGAGCCACAGAATAATCTCTAACATTTTACATCACAACTTTTTGTGTAGAATATTAATCACGAGGGAAAAGGGAAAAATACTATGGGTTCGTGACCTTGGGAATTCTCTGGTGGCCTGTGAAAGACACACTCAACTGTAGAAAAGAAAAGCAAACCCAGTCACTTCCTACGTAAAACTCTTGGAGAACAAATATCTGTGCATAACTTATAAACACTAAGTGTAACATAGATGCATTTCAAATAAAAGGGAGGCCGCTAGAGAATGGGGATGGATAGGTCGGAAAGGCTCTGGGAACGTGAAATTTCACAGAGCCCAGACTCTCTTCTCCAGACCCAATGCAAATAATACCTTGTCACAAACCAACCTTGTGACCTGCGCCAGAGCCTGGCACAAGATGTAGAAACTCAGAAAAATGTGTGCTGCATAAATGAAGGACGAAACCTGATGGAGCCTCCTGTTAGAGGATAACCGACCACAGCATTTTAGGGTTCTTCAAGGGCCCCTTTGAGAGAATATTGATCAAACACTTGCCAGCAAGCGTCAATTAGCTCAGCAATGGAGTGGAAAGATGACACTGGCAAGGAAACAAGTATCTGTTACCACTAAGCACTTCCTTACCCTCATACTGGCCAAGTACTTACTGAATCCAAGTCCTGGGATGACAATCTTGAGACACAATGACCTTCTCTAAAACTTTCAAACACCTAGATGTTTCTATTCCCCCTTTAAAAATAATATTAACTTAGCTTGCCTTTCGAATGAAATATAGCATTGTGCCATTTTAAGATTTCATTGATACTATGAGCTCAATTACAATAATTGCAAGGTCTCTCCCTCCTAGTGTCTCATTTAAAAAGATGATTGTAAGACAGAGCCTCATTTGCAGTGGAGTTCTATATTTAGAGTAATAAATTTGTACAGAGTAAATTCCCTTTAAAACTAAGGAAAGAAAAATAGCACAAAAGGAAGCATCTTACGAATGTTTGATTTCTTCAACTGTTAAAGACTGGCCCTGAGTATCCATATTACCTGAGTCTTGAGTATGATGTGGCATTAGGAGACAGGAGCACTTTCTCTCCTGGTCCTACCTTTGAACAATGAAGCCAGTTGTAATGAGATAATATCACTCAATAGAGAAAAGGTCTTTGTAGGCTTCCGTTTCAAGATGCTTTAGCAGTGGCAAAGCAACTCCTGAGATTTTGGGGTCTTTACAATGCAGGCATATAGCTGTAAGTGCTAATCCAGAGGTACAAGTTTTTTTTTTTTTGAGACGGAGTCTCGCTCTGTCCCCCTGGCTGGAGGGCAGTGGCGCGATTTTGGCTCACTGCAAGCTCCGCCTCCCGGGTTCCCGCCATTCTCCTGCCTCAGCCTCCCGAGTAGTTGGGACCGCAGGCGCCCGCAACCGCGCCCGGCTAATTTTTTTTTGTATTTTTAGTAGAGACAGGGTTTCACCGTGGTCTCGATTTCCAGACCTTGTGATCCGCCCGCCTCGGCCTCCCAAAGTGCTGGGATTACAGGCGTGAGCCACCGCGCCCAGCCAAGTTTTTCTTTTAATATCATTAGGAAAAAATTTTTCAAGCCAACAATAACAGCACCCTCATCCCCGCCCCTCCCACAACTTAGATGAGGTGCAAATGTTGGGTGCTGCTGGAAACTACGCTGCCTGCTATTAAGACTTGCTAGAAACAACAACAAAAAGAAATGTTTCCCATATGGGTTTCCAACCAGAAGAATGAGGATATTTGCCTGAACCACAACAATTTTATTATATTCTTCTCTGAACTATTCTGTGTGTTCCCTTGCCAAGCTGCATCTAATATCACTCTCTAAGTCACAGTTGGATTTAGGAAGGTCTTCTCATCCCCTATCCAATGACAAGGTGAACTGCAAACAGAAGAACTGGGGAATGCCTGCTTTCTATTGGCTGTTTGGTTGCAGGATTCACAGCTAAAACCTTCCTTTAGAGGCTGGTGCCATGATAGGCCTGACATGCGTGTCAGCGGATGTGACAGTGACACTTCCTGATGACTCTGCAGCATGTAAAAGGACTAAACTAACAGCTGCTTAAGTAACACCCCAGCATGAATGCCCATGGACAGCTATTTCAACACAATCCCTACCTGCCCAGAGTCTTTTAATATTAAAATAAAACTATAACCCTTGACAGGTTTCCAGTTTTACCACACCACATTATTTCATGGGTCCAGATTTTCAAAGCATTTACCCATTTCAGGGGTTTCTGATATGAGCAGCAATTAATTCCTTCACATCATTATCAAAATATTTCCTATTGTACCATGGGATATGTTAGGGACGGGTGGTCCCTGTTCTTGAGTTGCTCGCCAGGTTTTATAATACGTTCTCGGATGAGTTTCTGTTTACTCATTCTGCGAGTACAGATAATTTGAGGTTATTTTATTTTTCAGTGGGAGCAGCAGTTTTAGGTGGAGGATGGAGTCAGGTAGGGCTGGGGTAGGGAGAGGGCTGGAGAAGTCTTGGCTGCTCCCTTACCAGCGTTTCCAAATACCATTCAACCTTGAGGTACTAGAAATGCATGTAAAATGGGCTTACTTGTTTCCATTTTTAGTGGAATGTTCATTTCTCATGATACATGCTTCCTGGCCCTTAAAATGAGGACTTGGACTCAATCTATTCCCTTCTAGTTAAATGAAGTTTGACTCTTTGAGTAAAAAGCCCAGATCCGTGTTTTTTTTCAAGGATCTGCTTCACTGAAAGAAGGCATCTGCACACACATGGATTGCAGAGCTATGTGAAAAGCTGACTTTTATAAAACTAAACTAATGGCTGCTTACATAACACCCAGTGTGTTACCTTCAGCTGGAACACAGAGAGAGGCACATCAGAGTGGGAGCTTACATGCCGCTTCTTGCCCTGCCGCAAGGCACTCCCTGCTCCTCTCCAGCTGGGCCTGCCTGCAACACCCACTCTCCCTAAAGAAGCAGTACCAGCCCCTTCATTTGTTTCCTTAGAGTGGGAACACAAACTATGAGAATCAAGGGAATGAGGGAAATGGACTACTGTGGTTTTGCCCAAACAACACTACCACTAAAAAAAACCTGTAACCAGAATTTCCAAGACTTAAATGTGTGTGGTGGTGGCAGTGATGGCGAGAGGTTTAAATATTGTATTTTCTATATATGGTATAGGTATATATTTTTACATCTGTATATTTGTGTGTTTTTATAAATGTACTTTTATATTTGTATTTCTATTTTTACAAATATAAAAATACTGTGCATAAGGCTGGGCACGGTGGCTCACACCTGTAATCCCAGCACTTTGGGAGGCCGAGGTGGGCAGATCAGCTGAGGTTGGGAGTTCGAGACCAGCATGACCAACATGGAGAGATCCTATCTCTACTAAAAATAAAAAATTAGCCGGGTATGGTGGCACATGCCTGTAATCTCAGCTACTCGGGAAGCTGAGGCAGGAAAATCATTTGAATCCGGGATGCAGAGGTTGTGGTGAGATGAAATCACACCATTGCACTCCAGCTTGGGCAAGAAGAGTGAAACTCTATCTCAAAAAAAAAAAAAAAATACTGTACATAATAAGAGTAAATATGTGCCTGGAGTAATTAATAACTGTAAACAATAGATATATACTGCTTTTGTGGGTACATGGTTAATACATTACATAAAACATGTGCATACATGGGGTGCGTGCATGAGTATATGTAAGCAGGATTATCTCAGCTTACCTCAACACCAGGCACCACTTATACTGACTAATGTACTATACAGACCCCTGAAGTCAGTGGGTCTATATTTAGTACAGAAATATAAGCTTTCATGCATGCAATCACATATATTTTAACTTGCAAATATATATATATATATATGAATACAGAACAGAGGTTATATGTACGTTTTCCTTAAAATAGAAACAAGATGGCTCCAAATCCCAAATGACGGGGGGAGATGGGGAGCTGTCAGGTGGCCTCCTCTCTCTGTGTCCACCTCACTCTTTCCTAGCTGAACAGTACTCCAGGCATCCTGACTATTGTCCAGGCTTCATATAGGAAGAAAGATCCGGGAGTTCTGAGAGGTATCTAAGGGTTGCTATATCCTCCAGGGAAACTGTACTAACAGAAGCTTACCAACCACAGTGCTACACTAAGAATGCCAAGTTGTTATCAGCTTCTTGTGTGTGACAGAAAGGAAGCTCACGATGTTACGCTTTCATCCCACAAACTGGTCCAACAGCTGCAGTTTTCCACTCACTCAATTAGCTAAAAGTCCTTATTCAGGAGGTACTTACTTTAAAACAAAATGAAACAAAACCCCAATAACCCAACAGAAATTCCATGAGGATACAAATTATAACCAACTGTCTTAAGGTTATGTTAATAATGGGATAATGATGAATTGGGAAGAAAGACAAAAGAGTCATCAAGGACTTCACTTATTTTTATGTCTTGTTTATGTTCCTGCAGGATGATCCATTAGTAATATAATGCGCTTCCTCCTAAGGCTCCAGTTATATCCTTGTGATTTATGAGAGCTAAAAGCTCATCACTAACAGCACAGAAGGCACCCTCCACCATTGTTTTACCCCTGACAACTGAGCATTTAAACTCGATCTTTTCCTCATTTAGCAGCTAAGTTTTCATTACAGTACTTACATTATTTAGACATATTATTTATCTTATATCAGCTGATGTAAGACTCTCAAGAGAAAATAAACCACCTTCATTTTAAAAATTGAAAACATACAGATAAATCTGCAGCAGAAAAAGTATGAAAAACAACACAGCGTATGTTTTTAGAACATGGTTAAGAACATGGGTTTTAGAGTTAGACCACTTTGGCTAAAAATCCCAATCCTATCACCTAATTCAACCATGATTCTAGGAAATTACTTAATGTCTCTGAGTCTCAGTTTCCTCAAAATGAGGAGAAGAACTGTATTTGTAACAGAGGGCTGTGGCACAAATTTAATGAGATAACTTATGTGAAGCAATGTTTGTTAAATGAATACAAACTATCATGCTGAATAAATAAAATCTTTTCCAAAATGCAACATGATTTACATGTGTACTAATTCTTGCACCCGTTTGGCATTCATTAGGATTCTAGGGACACATACATAATTTGAACAGAAATGAAGGTAATGCCACACTAGATGAGATCCACAGTCCATCAGGGCATCACCCTCAAGAGATTAGCAAGAAATATCAAATGCATGAACAAATGCTCCTGCAATTTAACAATGTCCTTGGGATAAGCTCTTTGTTTCTCTTCCTACAATGCCAAGTATAGAATAAGTACTCAACAAATGTGTGCTGACTTCATCACCTGCCTACCACTTACTAGAGGTATGCTCAGAATCTCTCCTTCAAAGAGATCATAATCTAGTTTATCCACTCATTCCCCAATATCTACAAAGCACTACAGTGTGAATTATTCTGTCATGGTTCCTATACTCAGGAGTTTAACTTCCACAAGAAACCTAATTTTGGCTTTTAGAGGAGGCAACACATACCATTTACTCTCTGCAAAAAACATACATACCCGTAATAATATTTAATTCTAAATATTGTTAGAGCTAAAAGCTCTAATATATACATGTGAACATATTATCTTTTAGCTCTAATACTATTTTTTTTCTTGCCTCTTCCAAACTTTAAAGAGCATCCCAATTACAATATTGTTGTATGTTTGTTTTTTGCTTTTTTTGAGACAGAGTCTCACTCTGTCACCCAGGCTGGAGTGCAGTGGCATGATCTGGGCTCACTGCAAGCTCCACCTCCTGGGTTCACGCCATTCTCCTGCCTTAGCCTCCCAAGTAGCTGTGACTACAGGCGCTCACCACCACACCCAGCCAATTTTTTGTTTTGTATTTTTTTTAGCAGAGACGGGGTTTCACCATGTTAGCCAGGATGGTCTCGATCTCCTGACCTTGTGATTCGTCCACCTCGGCCTCCCAAAGGGCTGGGATTACAGGCGTGAGCCACCGCGCCCGGCCTTGCATGTTTTAAAAAGAAATTCAAATTCAGCTTTGCATAATTTTTGCTGTAGTATAATTGTTTGTAAATCTTTCCTTTAAAAAAAAAAAAAAGCCATAGACCATTTAAAAAAAAAAAAAAAGCCTCATTCCAAACAAATAAGATGAATTCCTGGGGGAAAAGGAAAGACCAAAAAAAAAAAAAAAAAAAAAAAAAAAAAGCCTCATACTAGCCTTCAATATACAAAACAAATAAGATGAATTGCTAGGGGAAGGAGTGAGGACAGAGCCTAGCCCCTTCCATTCTGTGGTAAGACAGGCAGTACCTCCCCCATACCTTGGGGGAAAAAAATTAAAAACATATAGTGGAGTACTGAATCTACATACACTTGAATTTCAAATCAGTTCTCTAACCCCCTGCTTGGGTGACCCTGGAAAGGGAATTTCTTTGTGCATTATTTTTCTTGTCAGTAAATCTGGAAGAGTTGTTTTTGAAGATTATTAATTCATGCAGCAAATTTTTGCTGAGCACCTGCTACTACATGGACATAGTTTTAATAGTGCTGGGGGCACATCAAGAAATGAAACAGACAAAAATCCATGCCCTCATGGAGCTTCTATTCTATTAGGGAAAGATACATAATGAAAACATAAATACATACCTATGTCCTATATGATAAACTGTAAGGAGATAAAACAGAGAAGGGGGTAAGAAGTAAAGAGAGATGCAATTAATAAAATTTATAAATGAGTGGTCAAGGAAGCCCTCCCTGAGAGGTATCAGTTCAGCCAAGAATAAAAGGATGTAAGGGAACCAGCCATGTGGTTATGTGAGAAAACATTTAATCATAGTGCTTAATCAATCATATGTTCAATAAATAATGCTGATTATTATCACGGCCAGTACAATATAAACAAAGAAAACACTAAACTTGGATTAAACATCCTGTCGCTGCCACATTCATTTCTGAGGCATTGAACCATTTATACTTATTACCTCTCTGAAATAGTTTACTCCCATGGAAAATAGGATAATAATACCTGCTCTTCTGATGTCATTAAGAGGATAAAATGAGAAAATATGTGTAGAAGCACAAAGAAAATCGATAAAGAAACATAAATATTAGAACAATCACGTCTCCTCTAAGGCTCTTTTAGAAATGACAGACCACCAGCCTCTTTTATTCACAAGGAATACAATGATTTGATAAGAGGCTCAGGAAGAGGGTTTCTAAGATGATAAAAATTAGCTTATTTTCTGTAGAGTCAGAGCAACAACAGTGAGAGCTAAGACAGACATATTGATTTCCAATCAAGGAAACATAAACACTAAATCAGGTAAACTTGCTAGGGCTCTAGCTGGACAGAACAGCCCCCTGTTTACTCTGGTCCTTGCTTGATTCATTGTAAATTCCCCGTCTGGGCGGCATCAATATCTCTCAACCTTTCTTTTGCCTTCCTACAGATTTGTGCCTTCCATTCACTCATTCAATAAACATTTAACAAGCACAATCAACACAGAGCCAAGTGTGGATCTGGGTAAGAGGGTGAACTAAACCAGGACCCAACCTGAACAAATTCCCTGGGTACAGATGAGAGAAAAGTTGGGGACAAAGAAAGAACAGAATTCATCCACCCCACCTTCCAGATTCCTGCAGCCTGGACAAGTCTGAGCCTTTAAAATACTTCGGTAGGTAAAATTGTAAACAAAATGAGAGCCCTCAGGCTACTACCATACTAGATTACACTTGGCAAGGCAACCCCAAACAAATCCAGATCTTGGAAATATGAATATTGAGGTGCCAGAGTATCTCCAATCATTATTCAACAAATATGTATTAAATGCCTGCCTAGTGCTCAAATCTTCTGCACCTGCTCTTCCTTGTCTAACCATTGTCCCTTTTCTTCCTGTGGCTCAGTACACAATTCAAGAACGCACTCAAACTTTCCTATAGTGGAAAGTGTTTGGGAGTAGAAATACAAAAGTAATACAAATGCAAAGCTAATATAATGTCCAGTGTCTCACTTCTCAATTAGTTTTTCTTCTATTAAAAGCTTCTACTAGCTCCTTCCAGGGCGTTTCTGTGAACATTCTCTCTTGAAAATTCCCCTTTTAAAGTTTACAGATTTACAGATGTTTCCTTCTAGGCCTTACCCAAGAGGATTAAATAACAAATTAAGAATAGCAATCTTCTCTGCAGCACACCGCAGGGGAGAGAAAATGGCATCCCTCTACCCTTCTAGGTTCCTTGGCTGGGTTACAAATTAAACTGACATAAGACAGGAGAAAGACTTATGTAAATATTTAATTACATAAGTATGCACAGGAGTCTCACAAAATAGGAGCCTCAAAGAAGGGTCAGATGATTGATGCTGATACAGCATCCCAAGTTACAGAAAGGCATCAGGGCTTGGGGCTTCTGGGGAAGAGGGTGGCAACACAAGTTATGGGAGGGTGAGGGGAAGAAATGCATGGGGAATAAAGGTTGTCTTGTTATACAGATAAAAAGTCGGTAATAAAAGTTGTTTCTGAGCAGCCCTCAGAAGAGGTGATCTGGGCATAGGGTCAACCTCTAGTCTCCCCTCCTGTGATCCAAGTTAATCTTCCCTGGTTGATAAAATTCTCAGGGAGGGTATTCATGACAATTGAGTTCCTTTCGGAGGATCTGTCTTTAGACAGATAAGAGGAGCTCAGAGAAAACGCTCTGTATGCAAGGGGTGCTCAGAGAAAGCCTCTGCTTGCACCTGCTGTTCCCCAAGGGCCCTCAGTTCAAAGTAATATTTTGGGGTGACATTTCATGAACTCTTTTGGTATCCTTATATTGACATTATATCACCCTTCTGTAATCTGGAAGCAGAACACAAAATACTGAATGCCTACTACAGAGCAGGCAACCACATAATCTACATTTTATAGATAAAACTGATATAGACACTGAAAGGCTAAATACCTGTTAAAAATCAAACAGTAAATGACAGAGTCTTGCTTGGACCTTGAGTTTTCCATCTCAAAAGATGAGGCTCTTTAATTCTATATCCCATGCTACCCTTACTGGGGCTGTCCAAAAAAGGCTAGAGAAAAGTTTCCTAACCCCTTTGGCCTTCTCTCCCTGGTATCTGAGGATACCAGTTCTAAAATTCTAAAACATCACCTTAGTTAGGACTGATGATCCACATCGGGGCACATGAAGTGCTGTCTCTTTAAGGTTCACCCTCAATTCAAAATTTCTTTAAAGAAAGAGCTCTTCTGTGTTTGTAGGCCACATGTAAGTTGTTCTGCTACCGGGCATCTTTATTCTCTTATGAATAAAAGGACAGAATTTTGTGCAAGGTCTACATCTGTATATCTTGCTTTCAGGTAAATTCTAGTTCATTGCTTTGACCTTCTCCAAATTCTTCGTGTCTAGAGCCTTGAGTGTATACTTGAGCAAAATAATTATTTGGAGTATTAATACATGCTAAGTGTCATTTTCTTATAAAACCAAACTGCTTCTCCTTTACAATGTCCCAGCAGATATTTGGAGAAATAAAACATCAAATTTTAAACCCTTCCTGTAAAATTCTCATTATCAAATAACAACTCAGAAAAATACTCCAAAAAACTGTCTGTCAGAATATATTTTAAATACCAGAGTACCAGGGTCGGGGGAGGGTGGGCAGAAAAATTATTAAATCCTTGAACTGCATGTGTGCAAGGCAAACTCTATCTAAAGATAAACTGAGCTGAGATTTGAGCAGTTGTCTAAAAACTAGATTAGCAGTTTGATGCCAGTCAAGTTAATTGCCTGCTAAAACAAACAAACACTCCTCACAAGAATATAACAGAATCCAGATTTTTCCACAATACCAGGATACAACCAAAAATTTTTGACATGTGAAGAAAAAAGAAGTGTGACCAATTCTCAAGAAAAAAGACAGTCAACAAAGATAAACCTCAAACCATTTTTAGATGTTATAATGAGCAGACAAATTTTTAAAGCAGCTATTATAACTATGCTCAAGAATGCAAAGATAATATACTTGAATAAAATGAGAAATTTCAGTACAGAAATAGAATTACTACAAAGAAACAAATGAGGCCAGGCACAGTGGCTCACTCCTGTAATCCCAGCACTTTGGGAGGCCGAGGCAGGCAGATCACAATGTCAGGAGATCGCGACCATCTTGGTCAACATGGTGAAACCCCATCTCTACTAAAATACAAAAAAAAATTAGCCGGGCCTGGTGGCACGTGCCTGTAATCCCAGCTACTTGGGAGGCCGAGGCAGGGGAATTGCTTGAATCTGGGAGGTGGAGGTTGCAGTGAGCTGAGATCACGCCACTGCACTCCAGCCTGGTGACAGAGCAAGACTCGATCTCAAAAAAAAAAAAAAAAAAAAAGGAAATTCTGCAGCATAAGAAGAATAAACCATCTTTATCTTTATTCAAGAGAAAAAAAATTTAAAAAGAAAAGAAAAAGGCATTGTCTCAGGGATTTGTAGTAAAATATCAAAAGATCCAGCATACCTGTAATTAGAGACATAGAAGGAGAGCAAATAATGAGATAGAAAATATATTTGAAAAAATAATGGTCCCAAAGTCCCCAAATTTGATGAAAGACACAAATTTACAGATTCAAAAAGCTCAACAAACACCAAGCAGAATAAATATTTAAACCGTTACGTCTAGGGAGGCATAATCATAGTCAAATTGCTGAAAACCAGGAAACAGAGAAAAACCTCAAGAGCAGCTAGAATAATTAAATGAATAAACAAATAACATTGCATATAGGGTAACAAAAACTTTCACTGATTTATCACCAGAAATTACGGAGTCCAGCAGACAGTGGAACATTTTTAAAGTGTTCAAAAAGCAAACTGTCAATTCAGAATTCTATCGAAAGCAAAACATCTTTTAAGAAAAAAGGTAAAATAGAAACTTTTTTTTTTTTTTTTGAGATAGTGTCTTGCTCTGTTCCTCAGACTGGAGTGCAGGAGTATCATCACAGCTCACTGTAGCCTCAACCTCCTTGGCTCAACCAATCCTCCCACCTCAGCCTCCTGAGTAGCTGGGACTACAGGCATGTGCCACCATCTCTAGCTAATTAAAAAAAAAAAAAAGATTGTAGACATGGGTGTCTCCCTATGTCACCTGGGCTGGTCTTGAACTCCTGGGTTCAAGCGATCCTCCCACCTCAGCTTGTCAAAGTGCTGGGATTATGGGTGTGAGCCACCGCATGTAGCCAAGAAACATTTTCTGTGTACACAAAACAATAAAAAACTAAGAGAATTTTTCACTAGGGTATCTTCACTACAAGAAATATTAAAGGAACTTCAGATTCAATATCAGTTGTTATCTTTACAAAGAAACAAAGAGCATAAGAAATAGTAATTATGTGAGAATATACAATATTTTTTCTTTTATTTTCATTAAATATGGCAATTTAGAGCAAAAACTATAACATTTTCTTGTGCAGTTTGTAATATATGCAGATATAATACATATGATAACTAGCATAAAGGATAGTGTTAGGGAAATGAACCTATAAGTTGCAAGTGTTTTAGATTTTGTGTGAAGTTGATAGAATATTAATAGATAAAATTCAAAAGTGGGTTGCGAAGGAGGAGCCAACAAAAGAAAAAAATAAATATTAACTTATTAAGCATTTCCCCTAAATATTCCTAATGAAAAAATCAGAAATTTTCAGAATAGATTAAAAAAAAAAAAAGTCTCGACTATATGTTATTTATAATTGAAAGTAAATGCTTCTGAAAAGACACACCTTATAAACAGTAAGTATATAAAGGATGCAGTTGCTATATCAATATTGAGTAAAATAGACTTTAAGGAGAGAATAATATTACCAGAGAATAACATTTCATAATGTTTTAATTCACAACTCATCAGGAAGACATAATCTTAAATGTGTATATAAAAACATATCAGGAAAAAATGAACAGAATTAAACGGAAAAAATACTATTTCACCGTTACAGTTGAAGATTTTAACATCCCTTTCAACAAATGATAGAAAATAAAAATCAAACAAAATAAAAATCAGCTCAAAATAAATGATTTGAACAACATTATCAACCACCTTAATACATAAAGAACACCTAAAAACTGCAGAACACATGTTCTTTACAAGTTCACTTGGTATATCCACCAAGACTGATCATATGTAGAGTCATACAACCCAGGTCTCAATTAATTAAAAAGTATTGAAATCAAACAGAGTATGTTCTCTAACCATAATGGAATTACATTAGAAATCAATAACAATAAGATATCTAAAGACCCCAATGTTTTGAAAATTGAACAAAATACTTAAAAATCCATGGGTCAAAATTTAAAAATCACAAGAGATATCGGAAAATATTTAAAACTGAAAGATGATAAAAATATATCATGTCAAACTTTGAGGTATATAAAGTGTACTAAGAGAGACGTTTATAGCTTTAAATGCATCTATTTGAAAAAAAGAAGAGTATAAAAATCAGTGATCTAATGTTCCAACCTAGAACACTAGAAAAAGAACAAAACCTAAAGTACAAGGAAGGAAATAATGAAGAACATAACTTTGTGAAATAGAAAACATGAGAAAATTAAGGAAACCAAATTCATTTTTAAAAAAAATGAGTCATCACTAATATTTTACCATTCATTCTATCTCTGATTTTGTCTGTCTAGCTAGAAGTTGACCATTTTATTGATCTTTTCAAAGAACTATCCAGCATTTGGTTTTATTGACCTGGCTCTATTACTCTTCTGGCTGATAGATATTAAAAAGACACAGAATATTACAAACACTTTTATGCCAACTAATTTGACAGCTTAGATGATAATAGCAAATATCTTTTTTAAAAAATCAACTTACCAAAGTTGACACAATATGAAACAGAAGATCTAAAAAAATAAGGAAACAAAAACAAAATAAGAAACCCTATCTATATCTATTAAAGAAACTGGATGCTCAAAAACCTGCCCGCAAAGAAAATATCAGGTCCAGATGGTGCTCTGTTGAATTCTATCAAACACAGCAGGAAGAAATGACACCTTTCCTTCAGAAAGTTAAGGAGGAAGGAATACTTCTAAGCTTTTTTTTTTTAATTTTAGATTTGGGTGTACATGTGAAGGTTTGTTCATAGAGAAACACATGTCATGGGGGTTTGTTGTACATATTATTATATCACCCAGGTATTAAGCTCAGTACCCAGTAGTTATTCTTTCTGCTCCTCTCCCTCCTCCTACCCTCCCCTGTCAAGTAAACCCCAGTGTCTGTTGTTTCCTTCTTTGTGTTCATGAGTTCTCATCATTTAGCTCCCACTTGCTTATAAGTGAGAACATGCGCTATTTGGTTTGCTGTTCCTGTGTTAGTCTGCTAAGGGTAATAGCCTTCAGCTCCATCCATGTTCCTGCAAAAGACATGATCTTGTTTTATGGTTGCATAATATTCCATGGTGTATATATACCACAATTTCTTTATCCAGTTTATCATTGGTGGGCATTTAGGTAGATTCCAAGTCTTTGCTATCGTGAACAGTGTGGCAATGAACATTCGCACACTTGTGTCTTTATGGTAGAATGCTTATATTCCTCTGGGTATATACTCAATAATGGGATTGCTGGATCGAATGATAGTTCCACTTTTAGCTCTTTGTGGAATCGCCATACTGCTTTCCACAATGTTTGAACTGATTTACACTACCACCAACAGTGGATGGGTGTTCCCTTTTCTTTGCAACCTGCCAGCATCTGTTAATTTTTGACTTTTTTGATAATAGCCATTCTGACTGGTGTGAGATGGTATCTCATTGTGGTTTTGATTTGCATTTCTCTAATGATCAGTAATATTGAGCTTTTCTTCATATGCTTGTTGGGCACATGTATGTCTTCTTTTGAGAAGAGTCTGTTCATGTCCTTTGCCCACTTTTTAATGCGGTTGTTTTTCTCTTGTCAATTTGTTTAAGTTCCTTATAGATGCTGGATGTTACACCTTTGTCAGACATATAGTTTGCAAAAATTTTCTCCCATTCTGTAGGTTGCCTATTTACTCTGTTGATAAGTTCTTTTGCTGTGCAGAGGCTCTTACCTTCAATTAGATCCCATTTGTCAATTTTTGCTTTTGTTGAAATTGCTCTTGGTGTCTTTGTCTTGAAATCTTTGCCTGTTCCAATGTCCAGGATGGTTATTGCCTAGCTTGTCTGTCAGAATTTTCATAGCCAAACTAGTTTTATCAAGTCAGTACCTAAATCCAAAAAGTGATAAGCGACATGGGAAAAAAGGGAATATGGAACAAGGAAAAGGAAAATCAGGAGCATGGAAGCAGGGTGGGCTGCAGTTTTGAAAATGGTGCTCATCTCACTGAGAAGGTGACATGGGAGAACAGACTTGAAGGAGGTGAAGGCCCATATGGGGATCTTTGTCTGAACAGCACCTTGTGCAAAGGAATGTGCCTGGAAAGGCAAGGAGGCAAGTGTGCTATTCCAAAGACCCAAGTTAAGAAGATTTATCAAGGAAGATGAAAAGGATCAACCGTTCAACACTAATGTTAGTTATGTAAATGAGGAATTAGCAAAGTAGCGGTGTTTGGTGATCTTAAAGAGAGCAGTTTTGTGGGACAGGTAGTACTAAAGTAGGCTTAAGAGAAAATGGCAGAGGGCCAGGTGCGGAGACTCACACCTGTAATCCCAGCACTTTGGGAGGCCGAGGCGGGTGGATCACGAGGTCAGGAGCTCGAGACAAGCCTGGCCAACATGGTGAAACCCTGTCTCTACTGAAAATACAAAAATTAGCTGGGCATGCAGGCACGTGCCTGTAAACCCAGCTACTCGGGAGGCTGAGGCAGGAGAATTGCTTGAATCTGGGAGGCGGAGATGGCAGTGAGCCAAGATCGCCACATTGTGCTCCAGGCTGGGTGACAGGGAGAGGCTGTTTAAATTAAAAAAAAAAAAGAAAGAAAAAGAAAATGGCAGAACTGGATCTAATGAGTGTGGACACCTCTTTTGATGGGCTGTGACTCAAAGGGAAAAAAACAAATTAGACAGCAGTTGGAGAGGAAAGTCAGGTCAAGAAAAGGGTCTTTTGTTTAATATAGGTGAAATGTGTTTACATGGTGATGGATATGATCCAAAGGAGATCAAAAACCACAGAAGAGCAGGGAGAACTGCTAAAGGAATGCCCTTGACCAGATGGCAGGTGCGTCTCCCGTATAAGGAGTTCTCTCAGTTCTCTCTGACCCATTTCAAAGGAATTCTGAAATCCTCTAAAACCATCACTGCCATCAATTCAATAGTTTCTGAAACACTATGAAAATGTTTGCCATTTCACTGAGTAAATTATTAATATAAATAATTACTAGAGCATTTGAGAAAAAGTTAGAGTGAACTCTTGAGACAAGTCCAAGGTGGCTCTGATCCATTTAATGATCCAATCAAGCACCCCAAGAATCTCCTTCTCCTTTTGCTTCTTCTTTGTGTTTTACGGACCATATTTGGCTACCTTCTGAGGCACTTGCTCAAAAATTCATTTTTCTTGATTCAGATTCAACTGTGTATAATACCTTACGCAAACACACAATTTCTTTTCTTTTTTTGAAAAGGAGTCTCCCTCTGTCGCCCAGGCTGGAGTGCAGTGGCGCGATCTCGGCTCACTGCAAGCTCCGCCTCCCGGGTTCCCGCCATTCTCCTGCCTCAGCCTCTCGAGTAGCTGGGACTACAGGTGCCCGCCACCACGCCCAGCTAATTTTTTGTACTCTTAGTAGAGACAGGGTTTCACCGTGTTAGTCAGGATGGTCTCGAATTTCCTGACCTTGTGATCCGCCCACTTCGGCCTCCCAAAGTGCTGGGATTACAGGCATGAGCCACCGCGTCCGGCCAATTTCTTAAAGTATTCAAAAATGAAGTCTATGAGAGGTGTTCCACACAAGAACATGTGCGTGGAATTTTAATTTTTCCAAGGCTGTTGCCATAGTTTCTTTGGCAGCAAAACTACATATAGTGAACTAATTAAGGATTTAAAATACATTGTTAGACAATTTAGACCCACACTCTCTGAAGGTTAGTTTAAAAGAAACAATGAGTAAAAGCAAGGAAAAATCTATACCCAAGAGTAAAAATATCCCAAAATGTTTTTTATTAGTGTTAATTCCTTTGCTCCCCTAACCAGAAGATATTAACAACATGTTAGATTTCCTGCCAAGTTAGATAGTATGCACAAGAAAGATCCAACTCTCAACAAGATTTGATTAGTAAAGAGGGAGGGCAAGAACCCATGGGGATCTAATTTTCACTAACCCAAAGGAGAAACAATGGATAGAAAATGCAAGCCAGAATTCTAGATAGTACACAATATACAAAACCAAGCATAAAGAAATAGTTCCCTTTCACCTAAAGGTTGTGAGCTAAAAGCACACAGGTCAATAATCTGCTTTGAATAAGTAACCTATTTTTAGTTTATCAAACAAATCCTATAAGTGGTTACAATTATTATTATAACTATTAAGAAGTGGAGAAACTGGTGAATCGCTGTTAGGAAGACTGAGTCCTCAAACAAGGTGAAAGCAGGAAATCTAGGAGGTAAGCCCATGTCACACCCTGCTTTCTTCCTGAGGATGTGGGCATAATCTGGAGACCTTGAGCTTCTACTTTGATGACAGCACAGAGCACCAGATATAGGAGATAAACCTCAGGGTTTGGCCAAGATGGGAAACCAAGGAATCTAAATGGGGTGGTACCCAACCAGATTTCAAAACTCATTATAAAACTAGTCACTAAGATAATGTGGTACTGGCACAAGGATAGATAGATAGACTAATGGAACCAAATCAAATTCATACATATCCAAAAACTCAACTGACAGAAAGCACACTGAAAACAAATGAAGAAAGTGCAGATTGTTCGACAGAGATAGAGTATTTGAAAACACATATGGGGGAAGAAAAGGAAATTGGATACCTACTAAAGAAAAGGAAATTGATACCTACTTCGCATCCAATACCAAAATCAATTCCAGGTGGATAAAATACTTAAATGAGGCCAGGTGGGGTGACTCACGCCTGTAATCCCAGGACTTTGGGAGACCGAGGCGGACAGATCACCTGAAGTCAGGAGTTCGAGACTAGCTGAGTCAACATGGCGAAACCCCATTTCTCCTAAAACTACAAAAATTAGCCTGGCTTGGTGGTGGGCTCCTGTAGTCCTGGCTACTCGGGAGGCTAAGGGCAGAAGAATCCCTTGAATCCAGGAGGCGGAGGCTGCAGTGAGCTGAGATCGTGCCACTGCACTGCAGCCTGGGTGATAGAGCAAGACTCCATCTCAAAAAAAAAAAAAAAAAAAAAAAAGACTTAGGTGAGAGAGGCAGAAGTTTTAGAAGGCAGTATAGAATATCTTTATGTCTAAAGACCGATTTTTTAAAAAACTGAGTTAAAATTAAAACGTTAATTCTTTAAAAGATAAAATGAGGCCAGGTGCAGAGGCCCATGCCTGTAATCATAGTACTTTGGGGAGACCAAGGATGGTGGATTACTTAAGCTCAGGAGTTCAAGACCAGCCTGGGCAACATGGAGAAACCCTGTCTCCACAAAAAATACAAAAATTAGCTGGGCATGATGGTGCCTGCCTGTGGTCCCAGCTATTTGGGAGGCTGAAGTGGGAGGAATGCTTGAGCCCCAAAGGTAGAGGCTGCAGTGAGCCGTGATTGCACCAAGCACTCAAACTGGGATGACAGAGCGAAACCCTATCTCAAAACCAAACAAAACCAAACAGAACATAAAAACGATAAAATGAGATGAAAAGACAAGGCAAAAACTGAAACGACTTATTTGTGAATCATAAATCTGCACAGCAATCTAATATGGTAACTACCAGCCACATGTAGCTATTTTATCTAAAATTTAATTATCAGTAGCTCTAGACACATTTCAGGTACTCAGTAGTCATACGTGGCTGGTAGCTACTCTACTTCCCCTAATATGGAACATCATCATCTCAGAAAGTTCTCTTTGGACAGCACTGATCTAGAACATATACAGCATTTTTAAACTTCTAAAATAAACAACTAAAAAACTGGACAAGGAGCACTAATAGATATTTGACAGAACAAAAACACAAAAATTTACTATAAGCATGCAAAAAGGTGTTTCAACCTCATTTGTAATCAGAGCGAGGCAAATGCAACTCACCTGATACCCTTTCAGACAGCCCACATTTGGCAAAGGATTAAAAATCAGATAATATCAGATATTAAAGGAGATGCAGATAAGCAAGTGACCCATGACAGCCACTGTGGAAGCAGTCTGTTGAACACTGACATCCAGCACTTCTACTCTAGAGAAGTGATTATCCACCTGAGCTGAAGAGTGCCCCCTTGCCCCACTATTTAGGGCATTTGTGTGTGGAGACACATATACAACACACAGTTCTGCCATCATTAAGTTGGAAGGAGGCCAGGGATAATAAAATTCCTGCAATTAAAGGGATTATTCCTTCTGTACTATGTACGGAGGTATGAACAAAAATCAAAACATTAGAACAAAATTTAAAAAATTAGCCAGATTTAGTGGTGTATGTGTAGTCCCAACTACTTGGGAAGCTGAGGCAGGAGGATTGCTTGAGCTCAGGAGTTTGAGGCTGCAATGAGCAATGATCGTGCCACTGCACTCCAGCCTGGGCAACAGAGCAAGAACCTGTCTCTTAAAAAACAAAACAACAACAAAATTAGAAACAGCCCAAACAACGTCAGCTATAAAATGGATACATAAATTGCATATAATGGAATACCATAGAAATGGAAATAAATGACCCTTAATTACAGATGTCAACATGGGTGCTTCTAACAAATATGAAGCTGAGTGAAACTAGTAAGATATGTGAATATAAACATATGCTTAAAATTTATATAAAGAACAAAAAATAGCCAACTCAAAATTAATTTGGGGATAAATACATATAAAACAAATCAAAACAAAAAAATGCAAGGGAATTGCTAACAAAAAATTAGGATAAGGCTACCTCTGAGAGGGAGGGAGGAAGGTACTCTCTTTGGAAGGTCATACAATGGCCTTCTAAGTTTGGTAATGCATCATTTCTTCAGCTGGGTAGTAAGTTAAGATGTTAATTTTAATATATTTCTTTATATGTATGTTTTACACATGTCTCCATATATTTGATAAATTTCACAATTGTTTTTAAAGCCAGCTTAATTACCTACTAGCTGAGATCCATGGCTTTTCTGAACATTGCTAATAATAATACCGCCACCTACCTCATGGAATTGTTCTGAAGTTCAAAGGAGATAGAAGTGTTAGTGACTGTGATGGCGGATATTTTACAGAATAGGAAACATATGAGGTAAACACGTCCCTAAAGATTTCATTCTGGGTACTGTCCAGGACCACAGAATCCAGAGTGTCTAAACAGTTATTAAAGTCAAGAAGGTACTGAGGTGTCTGTGTTCTCATTGTAGAATGAGAAATCCCATGTTCAATTCAACCCATGGGAGAACCATCATAATGAAGTGATAGCAAATTTTTCAATAAATGTGTAAATATGAGCTTTTATTGTTATGTTGTTGTAATAATGACCATAGTACTGAAAGGATCTAGAAATCATGTCACAGAAGAAGAAATTATTTAAGACCTGTTTATACTAAAATTTAGGCTAAGCGATAATAACAGTGACACAACTGTCCTCATTTTTGGGATAAACAACAGACACAGATCTATTTGTTAAGGGTTCTTTCAGAGGATGGACTGGAGAGACCGCAGGAATTTAAAAGTCAGTACCCTTCTGGTTCAATATAAGAAAGAACTTTTTGACAATCAGTCAGAGGACACACAGAATAGACTGTATGGTAATTCCCTTGCACTTGAATTATTTGGATAAAGACAGAGTTTAGCAGAGACTCCTGTATCTGATGAAAACAAGTATTTTAAAAACAAACTACGTTAAATTAAAACTACAGATAATAGGCTGGGCACAGTGGCCCATGCCTGTAATCCCAGCACTTTGGAAGGCCATGGCAGGAGGATTGCTTGAGCTGAGGAGTTTGAGACCAGTCTGGGCAACATGGCAAGACCTCATCTTTACTAAAAACAACGACGACGAAAAATCAGCCAGGCATGTGGGCATGTGCCTGTAGTCCGAGTTACTTGAGAGGCTGAGATGGGAAGATCGATTGATCGCCTGGAAGATTAAGGATGCAGTGAGCTATGATCATACCACTGCACTCCAGCATGAGCGACAGAGCAAGACCCTGTCTCAAAAAAAACAAAAAACAAAAAACAAAAAACAAAAACAAAATAAAAATACAAATAACAAAACTTTCTGTCATATTTATTTCAAAAGTTAGCTGTCCTGCTTAATATCTATCAACTACAAATAACTTAGTTTACCTCTTGGAGCCCCAATTTCCTCATCTGTAATAAGATATCTTTCCTTCAAGGTTATTTGGTAAAAATCAATGTGATATATATGGAAGTTGCCTAGCACTGATGTTCCATAAGTGCTCAATCAGCAGCTATAATTTCTAAAATTATTATTAAAGGCTTCTAAACTTGTTTCTAGCTAGATAAATAAAAAATGACATCAGTACAAGGGGGGAAAAAAAACTTTCACATTTGAAAACAGCCTAAGAACTTGTATCTGTTACTTGAAGGAAAGTGGCAAAACTGATATCCCTGGATCAGTTTCTTTAAAATGTTATCAAATGGCCTCTGGTCTCCCAGAAAGTTTCCTTGAACATGCTTCGTTCAGAAATCTTTGCCCATAAAAAAATCTCTTAAATTTCACAACCACAAAGAACTTTCTAGTTTGCTGAAATAAAAATAAGACAGGAATTATGAAGGTAAGTCTTAGCACAGCAAACTACATCATATTTACTACAATAAATAAATACTCAGGCCATCAGCTTTTAAAAATATCTAAAGCTAAGAAAAAGAATATACATATACACGACTATTTATATCCTCTGTATTTAACCTGCAGAAACCCAATCTTTAAAAAGTCAATGTCTATAAACAGGAAATGCTGCACTTCAAGATTAAACCACAGTAATTTATTGTAAGTAAATAAGCATCCTACAAACAACTTCACTATAAGGACACTTGCAAATCTTTTCTTCTTATATAGTACTTTTTAAGTTCAGATTAAGTCAAGCTGTTCTCCATGAACATAATAATGGCGGAATCTCAGAGAGTTTAAAATCGTATGCAGTTTACTGTAGTTATCTTTCTATTTTGTGGAAGCACTCTGCTACACTCTGGTTTTTAGCTGGGTTCTGTTTTTCACTTGAATTTCAAAACTAGCTTCAAATTACTAGTTGATGGTGTTGATGGTCACATACTGTAATGAAGTTGGTGGATTCGCTGAAATTAAAACCAACTCCTATTTACCACCCTTCTTTTCAAGCACAGATCAATTATTTACGATCAGGTTCACCAACACTATGTTTTAGGAGGCAGTCCATCTGAAGCCAGCTATAAATAAAGTAAATAGAATTTGACCTCAAAACTTCTTGACTCCACAGAGAACTGAAAGAAGATGGGAGGGGAGAAGCAAAGGCAGAAACAAAAAAAAAAAAAAGGAAAGAAAAAGAATGGAACAAAAGAAGCCAACATCCAATGAGCTGCTTCTATGCCAGAATTACAATTTTACTTCATTCTTCGTCAATTTGTCATCATTTAATTATCACAACCCCATAAGGCAATATTATGTTCCTCTTATTTAAGATTGAGAAACTGCAGCTCAAAAAGACTAAATTGCTTACTGGGGCCACAAAGTAAGGAGGAAAACCAGAATTTGACGTGGGGTCTGTCTGATTCCAAAGCCTGGGCACTTATTTTCTACATCAGAAAAAATATTTTCAATGTTTTTAGATGTGAGTTGTTTAGGAATTTTTAAAACAAAAAGGAATTAAATAGTTCCAAATTATAGCACAGATAGCAGAAAACCATGCACATAAGTTTTTAATCACCTCTAAGAATCCAAAGTGTAAGGCTGTCACCATTATGCATGAGATGCACGTGTAATTATAGAGAAAGAACAGGAAATATAAAAGCAAGACAAAGACAGGGAGTGTCAAGTACTCATAGCCTCTTACCTGCTGTACTTCACTTTCTCCATTTGAGATTTTCTCAGTGTAAACAAAGGAGTTGAATATCCGCTGCAATGAAAAGAAAATGAACATGAGATTTTCTAAGTAAGTCATTTTCTATATGAGTGTGTATGTGAATAATTTGTTTACAACAAATAGAATCTAGTAGAAAAAAATTTTTTAAATGCAGTAATTTTACAGACAGAAACCCAAGTATCAGCCAAAGTCAATCACACTTATGTAAGCAATGCCCAGGCACCTCTGTAGTGAAATAAACCAGGTGTTACACTGTATTTTTCATTTTCAAAAATACATTTAATTATAGATTTCCGGAGTCCATGCCATTTTATCCAACTGGTATAATCTTGACAAAGTTGTGTTTCTCATTTAAATCCTGCACTCCCTGAATGCCGTAATTGTTTACAGACTCTAACATCTAATGCAATAAAGCTCTTTGAAAGGGATTCTTTCCATATTCTCTCATGTCCCTGTTCAGTCCCTACCCAATATTATCTATCACCTTCGTTACTCAAGCACCCCCTCGGGAGAGTAACATAATAGGGCTTGCCAAATATGTGTGGACTTAAGAGAAGATCCAGTTCTTACATGCCAGGAAATATGACAGCTGTGCCAAGACATTAGGCCAAACTACAGCACACAAGCACACACATTCTTCCCCTGGTCCCTGCCTAGCTGGTACCTACTCCTCCATACATCGCCTCTATTTAAAATGTCTCTGCAGACTTAGGACTTTACCAAACTGTACCGTTACTGAGTAATCACAAGAGATTAACATATAACAAACTAAAGAATGAGAATCCAAGTTATCCGTCTGTTAGATCAACAGCCTCATCATTTATCTTCAAGCTTTAAAGATACCACTGAACTCTCCAGATGAGTAAGGAGTCAGACCTGGAGATGTCAGCCAAAATTTCCTTCTTCCTTTCCATCCTGCTGCCAGGGTTTGTCAGCATCTGGGACAGCTTCCCAGACGGCCTAACACACCTGCATGATTGTGGTACAGAAGACAAGTGAAGCCAAGTTCATCATGCAATGTACATCTAAACAGACCAAATGAAGGAAGATCAAGCTGCTGGGGCTTAGAGGGAGGTTTTGGTCAGGAGGTGGAGTGCAGGGTGGAGGGAAGCAAACGAACTTGAGAAGGACTAGGATGAAATTACAGTCTGGAAAATTATAATTACAAATCATAGTGCCTCCCATCATTCTCCAATGTGCCACTCATTCATTCAACAGGTGTTTACTGTCATTTTCTTTTCTGAAAATGACTCTGCCAGTAGGAAAGTTCATTACAGGTTTCTAGTAATGTTCATAATGATATTATCATTGGCTAGTATCTACTGAATACTTACCATGGCGTGGACACCATTATAAGCACATTACATTTATTTATTTAACTCTCATAAAACACCTTTGTGAGAGGCACTATTATTATCTCTACACAGATGAGGAAACTGAAGCATATTTACGAAGTGCCTAGGGCAATTCAGATATTGTACCTCATGTGTATATTTTATTTCATATTAATTTCAAAATTACCATAGCTTTAAAGAGGAAAAACTAAGAGTCTGGGAGATTAAATAACATACCCCCGAATCACTTGGTAAGGCTGGAATCTGAACCCAGGCAATGTGACTTCAGATCTGGCACTCCTAACTCTGTTGTCTTATAAGAATTTGCTGCCTGATTGCTTTACATACATTAAAAGATGCTGCGGTCAGGAGCTAACACCTGAACATGATGCAGATCAACAATCCCTATGTGTAATTTCAAAATTCAAAAGGCTCTGAAAATCAAAAGTTTTACATAACACATTTGTTAGCAAAATACGAAATAGCCTGAACTTATTTGGCAGTAAATCCTAACTTGAGCTGATATGTATGTATAGTCCTTATTAAACCACTTAGTGTGATATTCATACATTTTGATGCAGATCTCAACCAATGTATTTGATTATGGGGCTCTGCTCTAGATCTCACTACAGGTGTTTTACATTCAGGGGCATTAGGATCCTAAATCCTGGAATACTCATTTTGGAAGAAGCACTAAGAACCTATAGACCTCCATTCTTACAACTCCACGTTCCCAGATCCTTGGGGGACACCTTAGTTGACTACATTATAATGCTCTTAGAGGCCTGGTCAATGTCAATACCACCCATGCCCCCCAGAATACATTCTCTATTCTCATACAATTTGATTTCCAAAAACTGTTAAATAGTGCCAACAGTACATTTTTATTAAAAGTAACATAATTCATGTAGTGACTCCAGATCTTGACAAACATAGCCAATTTCTTATTTCCTTTCTGGCAGTGATATTCCAATTGATACAGTATCTGTTCTATCTTGGCAAATGCTTCCGCCAGAGTTGATTGATGAAGGAGGCATGAACTACTCCAGATCCACCCTGCTCAAGCCAATACCCACAAAGGGCCAAATCAGATACTTCCTTCTCCTTTTTGTTAAAGCAAAGGTGAATTCCTCAGTAGTAATAAAGAATATATGCCCAGAAGGGTTCAAGAGGCTGTGTTTTGGTCCCTATTTTATTCGTTTATTATCTTAACAGGAGTGATTACTAATACTTTTATCTTAGTAGATCTTCTTATGACATAAGCATTTTTATATTCTTTATATCTAATAAATATGGGTGGGCAAAAGAAAATTTTAGAAGCAAGAAAGATGTTTTAAATGTGAGCAGTGGTGATTCTATAGACTACCTATTTTGTATAACCCTGTATTGACCCCAGAAGTGAAAGGGGATGTGGTAGGTCACAGTTCAGGGCTATCACCAAAGCAAAACATTTTCTTGCCCCTTCTCCTTCCTCAAGTGGTTGGGGTGTGAGATGGAGAAGAGCTTTAAGAACTTCAGTGAGGGCCAGGCGCGGTGGCTCAAGCCTGTAATCCCAGCACTTTGGGAGGCTGAGATGGGCAGATCACGAGGTCGGGAGATCAAGACCATACTGGCTAACACGGTGAAACCCCGTCTCTACTAAAAAATACAAAAAACTAGCCGGGCGAGGTGGCGGGCGCCTGTAGTCCCAGCTACTCAGGAGGCTGAGGCGGGGGAATGGCATAAACCTGGGAGGCGGAACTTGCAGTGAGCTGAGATCCGGCCACTGCACTCCAGCCTGGGCGACACAGCGAGACTCTGTCTCAAAAAAAAAAAAAAAAAGAAAGAACTTCAGTGAGATGCCATTGGAAGCCGGTAGAACCTAGACAAGTAACTCATGACTTAACCGATCAGCCACAAGTGCTAGGTTAAAAGTTCAGGCTTAGGCTGGGCACAGTGGCTCATGCCTATAATCCCAACACTTTGGGAGGCCGAGGTGGCTGGATCACCTGACGTCAGAAGTTCAAGACAAGACTGGCTAACATGGTGAAACCCCGTTTCTATTAAAAATACAAAAAATTAGCCAGGTGTGGTGGCGCACGCCTGTAATCCCAGCTACTTGGGAGGCTGAGGCAGGAAAATCACTTGAACCTGGGAGGCGGAGGTTGCAGTGAGTCAAGATTGCACCATCGCACTCCAGCTTGGGCAACAAGAGCAAAACTCTGTCTCAAAAAAAACAAAACAACAACAAAAAAGTTCAGGCTTATGTATGTGCACAAGATCTCAAACTACAGGGTGAATTTTCACTATGCTTTAGGTCAATGGACAGTAATCGTCTTTCTTAAAATGCAAGGCCTGCTAAGCCCAGCTCTCAAAGGCTTAGTACTTTTATACTTTACAGTTTCAAATAAATTATTGCATTTGATTTTCACAACAACTGTATGTGGCAGGCAGGGCAGGGGTCTGAAACCACATTATACAGACTAAAAAACTACATTTCCAAAGGTAGAAAATATATCCGAGGTAAAAACTTGAAGCATTGAGGCCTAAATCTAGGCCTTGATTTAAAAACAGGCATTGTATTTAGGAAAGCTATTAAAAAACAAATTCATTCATATTACCTTCTTCTTCTGCATAGCCTATCCTAATACCTGCATGTAGGGAAAAAAAAAATGAGCATTTGGGGATTTTTTTTTTTCTATCCATTTTATTTTAAGCAAGATATATTGTCCAGGGTAATTAAAGAATCCCAGACAAAGGTTTTGTTTTTATTACTTTCTATTGCTATGTAAAATTATAAAAGAAATAGAGTACGGGGCTTTTTGGAGCTTTTGATTTTAATTCAAGAGCCAGGAATTCAAAGTGATACACCTAGCCGACATTTTTGTGACCTCGGGGTAAAGATTTTCCTGGTTAATAGAGGACTTGGAAAATGGAAATGCAAAGGAAAAGTTTTCCTAAAACATGAAAATGATCAGCCACTGGGCGTGGTGGCTCATGCCTGTAATCCCAGAATTATGGGAGGCTGAGACAGGTGAATCACTTAAGCTTAGGAGTTCAAGACCAGCCTGGCCAACATGGCAAAACCTCGTCTATATTAAAAAAACAAAAATTAGCCAGGTGTGATGGCACCCATGGGTAGTTCAGCTACTTAGGAGGCAGAGGTGGGAGGATCACTTGAGCCCAGGAGGCAGAGGCTGCAATGAGCCGAGATTGTGCCACTGCACTCCAGCCTGGGTAACAGAGTCAGACCATGTCCCCCCCCCCCCCAAAAAAAAAAAAAAAGTAAACGAAAAAGAAAAAAGAAAAGAAAATGAAGAGCCATCATGACAGGTCTGATTCTTCAGTCCTCTTGGATGATTTGCCCACAGCAACAGGGTTAGGGTATGGGTAGGCAGGATGAGCATTCTGCTTTCTTTCTTTTTTTTTTTTTTTAATTATACTGTAAGTTCTAGGGTACATGTGCATAATGTGCAGGTTTGTTACATATGTATACTTGTGCCATGTTGGTGTGCTGCACCCATCAACTCGTCTCTATTCCAATTTGTCACTTTCCTTTATCCCCGATCCCCGGAGGGCTAAAGGAATCCCAGAAATCCGAACTCTTAATGTGAACACAACCCGATGGGAGTCAGAAGTTAACTCTCCTCACTTTGCAAATCCCTGAAAATTAAGCTAAAGATACTGCCCAGCCCTGCCCATTACTCTTTCTTGTTCTTAAAATTCTTCATCAAATACTAAAACTAAAAATATGTGTTATTATATAGTGAACAGATTAAAATAGGTGAGGAATTTTAAAATGTTATTTTAAATAGAAACATTTCACAGAATCTTCTGTTACATTTATTTCCACAATTAAAAGAAAACAAGAAAAAAATGTCTTATTCTTATGTGCATGGTAACTGAGCACTCTGATTTAGAGACAAAACTGACCTTTCTCTCATTAATACATGCACCTTGGAAAACTGGCGGTATCTTCTCAAGTTAATTATATGGATATTTATGACTCAGCAATTCCAATCCTTGGTATACACCTTGCAGACACATGGTTGTGTGTTCCTCAAAAGACAAGTAGAGTATAACAACATTCACACAGCAAAACTACTCCTAATAGCACCTACCTAGAATACTCAAATGCCAATCAGCAACAGAAAATTAAACTGTGGTGAATTCGCATAACAGAATATTCAGTGATGAGAATGAAAAATGACTGCAATATGCATCAACATGATGAATCTCACAAACATGATACTGAGTGAAAGATGCCAGACACTAGAATACAAAATGTATAATTCCATTTATATAAAGTTCAAAACCAGGCAAAACTAATATAGCCTGTTAAAAGTCAGGATAGTGGTTATTCTTTGTGAGAGAATGAACAGAATAGGGCATAAAAGGGGCTTCTGGGATGCTGAAATTTTCTGTTTCTTGATGTGGTTGGCTGCTGGTTACCGGATGTGTTTACTTTTGTGAGAATTCATCAAGATGTACACTTAAAGACTGCATTCTTCTGTATGCTATGCTTCAATAAATTTACTTTAAACATACATTCTAGGTAGTCTCTCTAAAATATACTCTACTCAAATGTTTTTGAAAATACACAAATATTTTATGTATTTTTAAAATTATTCTTAAAAAGGAAGGGCAAGACTCTATTAACTGGGCTATTATAAAAACTCAAAGAAAAATCTAAACCCCGATCCACCATCCAGATAAAACTGGGGCTATGCTAACTGAAGAGTCACCTAGCAATTCACAGATAAGGTCTCCTGAGCCTTCCCCCAGGCAACATCTTAATTGCTCCCTCACACTTTAAGTATATATAACATTGCTTAGTTCTCCAGCTTCCCATCTAACAGTACCGTACAAATCTGAATTTTCAGCATGAAAAGGGGTATCTTTACTGAGTTTCATCCAACCTAGATGTTCTAAAGGTATGTTACATTATTAAATCAAATCTCTTTACATATTCCTTTCTTTTATTCCCTAAGCACTGCCTCCCCGCTCTCTCCCCAAAAAAGCAGGTTCAACACAAATGAAGTTAAAAATTAGAGTCACATAATAACAACTGAATACAATTCCCCCTACCTCTACTCCGAGGGGAAGAAAAAAAAAAAAAGACAAACATCTTGTGTGTGTGTGTGTGTGTGTGTGTGTGTGTGTGTGTGTGTGTGCGCGCGCGCGCGCGCGCGCATGCGCGCGCATGGGTAGCCTGCCTTCCCCACCTTGTACTGACTGCACCTTAGTCCTTCCCTCTCTCCATCCACTGACCCACCCTCCCAACCCATCATCTCCTCCCTTCCCAAATCTTCCAAATTAATTGAGCCTGCTTGACAGATGGCAAGAGAATTCCACTTTGCTGGAGCAAGGACAATTACATGTGTGTTTAGTAAGATGGTCAGTCCAGACAGTTGGCCCAACCTTCACGCCACCAACAACTCTGCCAAATTTTAACTAGATATTGAAATGAATGCTACAGCAGAATACCACAGCAAAGAAATAAATACCTTTGCAAGCCTAATGAGATTCTGTGGGTCTCCCTCCCTGATATTTGCTAAGAAATGTGGACTGAGTTTTTATTCAAAAGCTTATTCTCTTGCTATTTATGGGTCTCTGTGGCAAGCACATATGGCTGACAGTTCAGTAATGGCTTCATTCAGCTCTGGATCTGTTTCCATGATTCCAGGCATTGTGGCTAAAGGGGAGGAAAATATAGATCACCACTGTTATCGCAAGAAGTTGACCAACACTAACCACTAAAGGACAAAATGCTGTCATTCAAACAAATTTTTTTAAAAAATCACAGGGCAGGGTGTGGTGACTCACGCGTGTAATCCTAGCACTTTGGGAGGCAGAGGTGGGTGGATCACATGGCTGACATGGTGAAGCCCTGTTTCTAACCAAAAAAAAAAAAAGCACTGAAAAGGTAATTAATGAAAACTTAATTTAAGTGTTTCAAGAAATAAAATGTGTATGACTGTATTCTTCCCTAAGTATACCCTATGAATAATCTTTTACCAGGTTTGAAGGGATCCCTTCTGTCCAGATTAGACATCATCTGATTTTTACCAGACTATTTAACCTCATACTATTAAACAAATGGAAGGCCCAATAAAAACGGCATTCTCTGATGAGGCTAATTATTCTGCATTCTGAGGTCAAAAATCTGTTGCTATAGATCTTGGTCACTTTTAAAATTATTGTTATTATTTTAGAGACAGAGTCTTACTGTGTTACCCAGGCTGGAGTGCAGTGGCATGATCCTAGCTCACTGCAGCTTTGAATTCCTGGGCTCAAGTGATCCTCCCACCTCAGCCTCCCAAGTAGCTAGGACGTGTGCATCACCACTGCTGGCTAATTTAAAAAAATTTTTTTTTTTTAATAAGAAATAGGATCTCACTATGTTGCTGAGATTGGCCTCAAACTTCTAGCCTCAAGCAACCTTCTCACCTTGGCCTCCCAAAGTGCTGGGATTACAGGCATGAGCCACCATGCCTGGCCTTTGGTCAATTTTTAATCTCACAATTTGTTCATTTTGGATACAGGCTGCTCAAGAAAATAGTTTGCCAAGAGTATCAAAAAGGCTACCACTAAAAAGAAAAATAGAAAGTAACCTAAGTATCCAACAATAGGAAACCAATTCAAGACTCTTCATCCAATCAAAAACACTGGGCAGCTATTAAAAGCATGTTTATATAAAAAATTTATTAATATGTGTAAAGCAGCATTTAAATATATAAATATTCTAATTTGTGTGTGTGTGTGTGTGTGTGTGTGTGTGTGTGTATGTACTATGTATCATAATGTTGCCATGTATCCCAAGGACCTGGAATGCACTCAGGTGCTTTGCAACACATTATCTCATTTAATATTTACAACAACCTTTATAACTACGTCCTCATTTTACAGATGAGGGAACTGAGGTTCTGAGAGATTAATTTGACAAAACTGAGTATTAGTAAGTACATGGTCAAGTCTGAATACAAAGCCTGTTTTACTCCTAAGTTTATGTGTAATCCCCTATGCAAAGATCATCTTTAATAGAGAATAGAGTTTAATAGAGAAAACTTATGTAACACCTAGAAGTTGACCAAAATAGTCACAGGGCTTGCCTGTAAATAATATATATCTAAGATATATATTTTTCCTTTCTTCCCCTACAATCTTAAAATTGAATATATAACAGAGAAAGACAAACATTTTTCAGAGTTGTCAAACTCACAAAAGCACATACATCCAAAGTTACAACTAGACTCTACACCACCTCAGCTTTCTGAGGAGAAAATAAATTCAAAGGCTTATGTTTGATGCTCACTATAAAAACTACGTCTTGAATGGCACAGTAACTTGCGAGAAACCAGGGCTATTCCAGTTTATATAACAAAGGGAAATGCTTAGTTACTGAAAACCATGGCAAAGGAAGAGGCTTACATTGGGAATTTAAAACAAAATGCAACAGTGACACAATAGATGACCTTGTGCAAATCAAACTGTACCCATGTCCCAGCTCAACAGACTTCCTTATTTTGTTTTAATGTTGCTATAAATAATGATAATAGCTAATGCTTATATAGTGCTTACTATCTGTCAGGCACTAAGTGCTTTACATAACTCATTTATCTCATAAACGAGAAGATGAATTCATATAGAGTGCACTAAAAATACTATAAATGTACTTCACACACCATTATGATAGTTATCTACTATTATTCTATTTTACTACAGTTAATCTTTTAAGACTATAATAACATTCTATTAATGATAGTTATTCTACGATAGTTGGAGGTATGGGGGGAACAAAAATACCTGTTTAGATATTTACCAATTCAATTCCCACCTCATTCTGTTTTTGTTTTCTTATCACCCAGGTGGATGGAAGGCAGTGGCATGATCACAGCTCACTGCAGACTTGACCTCCCAGGCTCCAGGGATCCTCTCACCTCAGCCTCCTGAGTAGCTGGAATCACAGGAGTGCACCAGCACGCCTGGCTAATTTTTGTGATTTTGTTGGTTTCTTTTTTTTTTTTTGGTAGAGACAGGGTGTCGCCATGTTGTCCAGGTTGGTCTTGAACTCCTGGGCTCAAGCAATCTGCCCACCTCAGCCTCCCAAAGTGCTGGGATTACAAGTGTGAGCCACTGCTTCCAGCCCCACACCTCATTCTTAACATCCTCCCACCAATGACAATTTCCCTATTTTCTAAAGTTCTACAGCAAAGACTGTCTATGCTACAATCAAAGTAATATGTCCCTTATAAAACATTTGAAAATATATAAAGGGAAAAAATCTGTATCTGACTACTCCATAAAACCAATATTGTTTACATTTTACTATATTTCCTTCCAGTCTCTAGAATTTCTAGGTCCTAACCCTATTGTAAATTCCTTGACAACTGGCCCATGCCATGATTCCTTAACACAGTGGATTGTACACAGAAAGCATAAATAAGCATTGCGTATCCACTAACCTAGGCATTAAATTATACAGATCATTATTTTATTTTGGTTGAGTGCTCAACCAGCTAGCAAAAACAGGAAGATAGCCTTTCTCCCTAGGCCAAAAAATGTTCCCCTTCTCTCAACAATCTATTAACAAGTCTTTCCTTCTATTTTTCCTCCCTTGTCCTCTTTCAGCTCTAAGTATGTGTATGTGTGTGCGCATGTGCGGGCATACACACACACACACTCACGGCCACTTGGATACTTCAAATTTGCCAAAGAACTCAAATTATGAATTCCTTAGTCCGGTGGCATTTAACTTTAACACCCTACAAACCAACATGAGCTCTGAATTGTAAGAAAGCATGTGGGAGAGTCACAATTTGCTGACAAGTGTCACCTTTACAAAGGGCTGCCTATTTTGGTTCACTCCAACCCTCAAAAGAAATTTCAGGGAAAAAGGGACAGCCTGAGCTCTGATTTAGCAGGGAAAATCTAAAGCAATCATCTCAGCAAGAAGAGTTTCTAGTCTCCATCACTTGATTTCCTGTTATAGTATTCAAAACCAGGCGAGCGGGTGAGTAAACATGATCCTGGAGAACAAAGGCAGGCAAACCAAGACGGAAACACTTCCCTAAATGCAATAAAGGTTCGGAAGGGTTACTGGGTTTTTGTTGTTGTTTTGGCTTTCAAAGCACATAAAAGGGAAAAAGTCAAATAAATCAGTTCCACATGTTGGAGAGAGTCTGCTGTTAGCCAATGTAACTTGACTAAAAGTAACATTCATGACAATGCACATGGCAACCTCTCAGAAATGGAAAGTAGAGTTGCCCAAACTCTTTGCAGATGGTGCCAAATTTCCACTCCCCTACTTCCACTCTCCTAACACCAAATGCCTCCACCCCTACACCCTAGATCTCCATTAAGGCAAGTTTTGTTTCACTTTGAAAGGAAAAAAAAAAAAAAAAAAGAGGTATTTAGCGGCTATACATGTATTCTTGGAGGGTGGTGCTTTACATAAGCCTTCAATATTCAGTGTTCTGTGTGTACACGAATCCACACAAATGCTTAGGTCTCTGGGAATCTATCCATTAAGGACAAAGGGAACTGGAAAACCTGAGATGCTTAATCTTCCAGACTTAAGTGACTGATGTTTAATTAGTGTCTCAGGCAATCAATCAAGTCCTTTCTAAAGGAGTCAGAAGCTATATAAAATATGGTCCCATACCCTTAAGAAACTCACCCTTTAGTTGGCAAGAGAAATTAGGAATAAAAAAATAAAAAGCTACAGTGAACAATGCAATACAGACTCTGGTATGAACTCAGTATGCTTGGCACAGGCCCAAGGTGCTGTCAGAGTTCAGCAGGGGAGAAACTTGGACTTGCCTTTGAGGTAGGATTTAAATAGGAAAAGAGAAAAAAAGCTTGGGTGAGAGCATTTCAGAGCATTCATTAAGAGGGTCTGGTGCTTAGTATACGTTCATAAAGAAAATATTTATTAAGCCCCACTTTGGGCCAGGTACTGTTCTAGACCGTAGAGATACGAGAGTGGGTATAACAGAGAAAAATCCTTGCCCGTTTGGACCCTACATTCTAGCCCCATTGGCCTCAACTTACAAAGGACTCACTACACATTGGCCTGCATATTTGGAAATGGGGTGTTCAAAGATAAAGACACTGTTTCTTGCCTGAAAAAGTTCACATTCTAGAGAGGCCCTGAAGCCAATAATTATGATACAAAGTTATATGTGGTAACAGAAAGCCAAGCTTCGTAAGGGGCACTTTTGGAAATAAAGCTGAACTAAATGGAATACATAGACTGTGGAGGGTTTTCAAGCCGGGGAGAGGAGTTGGCTTTTATGCATGTGGTAGGCACTTAGTAAATATTTTTTTGAATGGGTAAATGAATAAATGTATATTTGCCAAGAAATAAATAGCCATTAAAAGGATTTTTAACTGGGGAGTGACATGATAAAAATAGGTGCTTTAAGAATGTTTATATTCCACATGCTCACGGCCAGGCACCCACTTTCCTAAACCGTTCCTAAGCCTTTTCACAAAGCAAAAAATGCAGTCCATTTAGAAATCCATTAGCATCCCAAGGGTCTGTGACAATTCTAAGAACCAAATGAACTGCATTATCTTCTAGTATGATGCTTGAGAGGCTCTGACGTGGAGTTTCCCATGTGTCTTACCTCCTCCAAAAGATTATAAAGTCCTCTGAGGGGCAGTTTTATTCAGGCTTGCAATCCCTATAGCACTTGCAGGGAGTAGTGTTGGAGAAATGAGACTGAGAAATACTTGTTCAAAAAATAATTTTAAAATAACTTAATGGAAAACAACTATTGGGGTTTAAAACACAGTTGCAATGTTGCATTCTGAGATGAAAATAAGTTTTCAACACTTCAAAATATGCTACTAACTGTGAGGCTGTTCTGGATGTTTTTCCGAAGAAATGTTCGTTTATATCACGTCCAAAGAGAGAATTTTCATAAATACAATTCTGGTATATTCCTTTATTCAAATAAATACTTTTTCAGTACAATCATGAAGTACAGAAAGCATAAATCAAAACATCACAAAACCTAAATAAGTAATAATATCAAATTGCAGCTCTGTGCGAACTAGCTCTACAGTCTGGTGAAGTCATTTAGCCTCCTCCCTAGGCTTAGTTTCCCTCACATAAAAAACAGGAAACTGGGTTAGATTCTATAAAATACCGTGAACCTAAAATTTCTACTCTACCATTGTGCTAGAATTTTACTGACATGCCAATTGCTAGACTTTTGAAAAGCTACTAATGCTAACAGTCTTTCTGTCATATGATGTCACAAGAAAATTGTATTTGCTGACTTACATTGTTTAAAAATAATTATAAATACATCTCTGAAACTGCTGCAGGGGGGAGTACCCAAATACTGATACAATGAATGTTTTAAGATTAAAATTTAAATAGAATCAATCTTGAAAATGATGAGTTTAAATGTGGAAATTGAAGCCATGAGTCAAAGCAGTTAGCCTTTCTGGAATAAATGTGACGCTAATATGATTACATAAATGACTCCCAGGTCCTCCTGACTGTATCGTTTTTCAGGCTCTCACAGCCAGGGTGCCTGTCACGCATATCGAATGCCATGGTAACAGCCCTTGCCTGTAAAGGCTGCAGTACCACATGCCATGACTTTCAACAATAATTATTAACTAACATCTTGACTGAATGATGGCTTTCTGGACTCAGATGCACAATATAATTTTAATAAATAAATAAATGCTGGGTAGAAATTTTCTTAAGTTTTTAGGGTTAAAAATAAAATAAACGTAAAACGGGGAGTTAAAAAATAATCTTTGCCACTTACCAACAAGGTGGCCTTGGAAAGGTTAGATTTGCCTCCATTTCCTTATTCATAAAATGTAGGTGATAACAGGTACTTCACTGGTTTTTGTGAGGCTCAATGCAAGTATAGCACTTATTTCTTGCATATAGTAAGAGCTCAATAAATAGCAACTTTTAAAAACTCTTCAAAAAGAACACGTATTCACAGAAATAATCATTTGGGTCCCATTCCTAATGATAAGAACTCCCCCAAATCAGCATTTCTGAAGCCTTCGGAAGTGATAAGACTTTTGCAAAGCTATATATTCTCAGGAAATGGCTGTGATATTAAAGATCCAGCTGTGACACTGGTAGCTCCCAGTGCCTTTATAAGCTCCGCTCCCAGCCTCAACAAACTGGCCATTTCAAGTTCAAGTTGGACCCTTGAGAAAGCGATTTTTCCCCGTTTGTAAGACCTGATGGGAACACCTGTCTGAGAACAAGTGAAATCTCCAGTTTACTTTAGCCCACGGCTTTGGAAGCACATGCCAAGGAGGCCAAACTAGTAAACATAAGTTCTGAAATACGTTGCAGAGGTGCTGGTCCCTCCCAATCTAGCACTGCTCAACAAACAATTCGTTTTTTTCGGGCAGGGCGACATAAGTACTGGGTGAGGGGAAAACGCAATCATCGGCTATCCTTTAAACAGAATAGGAGGGCTGGTCTGAGACACCTTCCCATACCTAAGCAAGCAGAGTCAAAAAAGATTAAACCCCTTTTGGTGCTGTCACTGAATATTTACTTTCACATCATGCTGCAAATACAGTGACCCTCACAGAAGGCAAAAGGACTCCTGCTCACCTAGAGAGGCAGTCTAGTATGGGGACAAAGGTCTGGGCTTCGGATCTTCCAGACTTCAGGTATGTTAGATGTGTGTAACCCAGAACAAATTATCCAAAACGTTTGAGCCTGTTTCCTCACAGGAATTTCAGCAACATGCCTCCAACCCCACAGAGTCAGAAGAGATATATCATAGCCACCTATTAGGTTTGCTCTTGGGATTAAATGGCATGACCAGCTAAGACAGCATCTGGTATATTGTTTTTGCCCAATTAAGTGTAGCTGGTATTAAAACTGTTGTGGTTTTCTCCAAATATCCAACATCCAGTGTTAATCACCCATACATGTTCAGTAAATGTTAAATGACTAAATAAAAGATTTGGTACAACTACTCATTTGACAGAAGAGGAAATCAAGCGTCCATGAGGTATGTGATAAGTGACCAACCAGAGGCAGGACTGAATACTTCTCCTAACTCTCAGCCTCCCACTATTAAATTTTTTACCATGCTAATTCCTCACGTAATTTTCAAAATCTGGCTGTACTGCATACCGAACTAGAAACTAAACGATATTTATTTACCCCTCAATGCCAGTTGGAATGGAAAGGGAAAATTTATTATCCCACCAAACTACTGAACAAGGACAAACCAGAACATCAAATTATTCTCCCCACCAAGTAAATATTTAATTTGGCTTGAGTTCCTGGATGGGAGCATGGTGCAGTGGAAAGAGCATGGGTTCTGGAAGCAAGGAAGTTGGACTCTGGCTGCTGGCTCCACATTTAGTCTATAGAGTTGAAGGCATGTTGTTTAAATGCCCGAGACTCCATTTTCCTATCTCCAAAAATGGGTATAATAAATCTATGTTTGGGGAGTGACGACTAAGGGAGGAATACAACATTTCTTTATGGAATGATGAAAAATGTTCTAAAATTAGATCATATGATCATTGCATAACTAGAAATTTACTAAAAACTACTGAATTATACACTTTAAATGGGAGACTTTATGGAATGTAAACCATCTCAATAATATCAACCTTATGGTCACAGCTTTGAGGACTTAGTTATTACCTATGTGAGGAATATGATGGGGAGCACATCGTAGGTGCCCAATAACAGTTGCATAAATTGGATTTCTGACACAAAGGTGATGGTTATTAAACTTAAGGGTACAAAACACATCTTGGATTGCTTGTTATAAAAGGCAGATTCCTAGGCCCCCCACCTCCAAAGATGAGTCCAGAGGCCCGGAGGAAGCCGGGGGAGGTCAGCATATGTAAGACTCATGGAGGTGGTCCTGAGGGAGGTGGCCTACTAAACACCACTTTAAAAATCCTACACTAGGGGACTTTTCAAATGGAGACATTTCTACTGTCAATTTCTTGAAATGTCAGTAATGGTCTCCCTATATTGAATTTCTGTACAAATCCAAATTCCCAGGGCTGGGTGTGGTGGCTCACGCCTGTAATCCCAACACTTTAGGAGGCTGAGGCGGGTGGATCACCTGAGGCCAGGAGTTCGAGACCAGCCTGGCCAACATGGTGAAACTCTGCCTCTACTAAAAATACAAAATTAGCTGGGCATGGTGGCGCATGTATGTAATCCCAGCTACTTGGGAAGCTGCAGCAGGAGAATCACTTGAACCTGGAAGACGGAGGTTGCAGTGAGCTGAGATCATACCATTGCACTCCAGCCTGAGCAACAAGAGTGAAATTCCACCTCAAAAAAAAAAAAAAAATCCAAATTCCCATCAAGTATACTTAAAAGTAAGCTCTGGTTAAAAGAAATTTCTTAACAAAAAGGCAGGGAAGGAGGGAAGAAGAGGGAAGAAAGAAGAGAACTTATCTACTACTGCTAAACTACTTAATGGGGGCAAAAAGGACATATTCCTGATCTTTAGTGACTAACAACCACTTTCTACTTGTGTCCACCAAGTTCAGAATTACAGATGAAATAAGCTTTAGTGGGCTTCCTGAGAGGACAGGAGAAATAGAAGGAACAGGCACTTTGATTTATAATGTCTCTGCCTTAACCAACCTGAAAAGTATCTACTGCTATCCCTGTTCTACAGATGAGGAAACTAAGGCTTGGCAGAATGCGTGACAAAGCCCACCAAAGTCTCACATCCAATATGCAGAAGAGTGAAACTGCAATCCCACAACTCTAGGCTTCCCAACGGCAAGGCCAGGGGGCTGGAATCTGGGATCTAGATCTCTTGGTCCTTCCAGGAGGTGAAAAGGCTGACCAGCTTCCATTGTCCTAGCTTCAGCCTTCTTTAGCTAAATGTTCTAGAAATGCTCACTTGACAGTCATGGCCCGACTCAGTTTCCTGTTACTGAGCACAGATTATGGGCCAGCCCCAAGCTAGGCTCTTGGGGATGCAGCACTAAGACAGTCCTGTCCTTGAATTGTTCAGAGTGCAAGGGAGAAGAGGCCAGTGCAAGCAGATACTGCAGGACACATAGTGGCAAGTGTGAGGAAGTGACATTCCATCCAAATATTACACAAAGTCATCAGGAGCCTCAGGCTCAACATTCAACAGTGAATATTATTAAGGCCTGATGTGCAGAGTGGAGGAGATAACAGGAGGGCTTTTTGTTTGTTTACCTGCCCTTCATATTTATCAAGAGCCCCAAATCTATACTTTTGATCTTCTCTCCTAATGAGATTCTACACACAGTCAGAGATAAAATAACACAATAGAAAGAAAAAGATGGCCAGGCACGGTGGCTCACACCTGTAATCCCAGCACTTTGAGAGGCCAAGGTAGGTGGATCACCTGAGGTCAGGAGTTCAAGACCAGCCATGGCCAACATAGCGAAACCCTGTCTCTACTAAAAATACAAAAATTAGCCGGGCATGGTGGTGCACGCCTGTAATCCCAGCTACTCCAGAGGCTGAGGCAGGAGAATTTGTCCAACCCAGGAGGCAGAGGTTGCAGTGAGTCAAGATCGTGCCACTGCATTCCAGTCTGGGTGACAGAGTGAGACTCCGTCTCAAAAAGAAAAAAAAAGAGAGAAGAAAAAGGTATTATTCAATTTTGAGTTTGCATTCCATTAATAGAACACATCATGTATAGTATTCTCTGAATTAATGTTTTAAAAACAAATGCTGAAATTAGTTCATAAATGACACAATTATACTGCATGTTTACATTGAGTTAATTTGGTAAACAGATACATTTAAAATATTAGTGTTGGTAACTCTGTTTGGCATTTCTTCACTTATTAATATACTAACAGCTTCAAAAACTAGAGGAGGGCTGGGCCACTCTCAGCCTCTAAAAAGCCCAGCTGCCGTAAATGCACATGGATGAATCCTGGTTACCCAAGTATTTGCAATATTGCCCATCTATAGCCACAGCAGCTCGGTGTCTGAAGGGCTTCTCTCTTTTTTTTGAGACAGGGTCTCGCTGTCACCCAGGCTGGAGTGCAATGGCACAATCTCGGCTCACTGCAAACTCTGCTTCCTGGGTTCAAGTGATTCTTGTATCTCAGCCTCCCATGTAGCTGGGATTACAGGCCTGCACCACCAGGCATGGCTAATTTTTGTATTTTTAGTAGAGACAGGGTTTCACCATGTTGACCAGGTTGGTCTCAAACTCTTGGCCTCAAGCAATTCACCCGCCTCAGCCTCCCAAAATGCTGTGATTACAGGCGTGAGCCACCACGCCTGGCCCTGCAAGGCCTCTCTTTGGGGCTCTGTTGGGAACTCCAGTCTCACATATTCAAGTAAATGCCCTAATCCTACAGAATTCACTCATTCATGTCCTGTCTCTCATTATGAAAGATACCAATAAACAGTAACAAATCCTTCTGAGCTGTTACCTTCTACCACTATTGTTGCTGCTGCTGCTACTACTAGTACTACTACTTTACTCCTCCTCCTCCTCCTCCTCATTACAAGCTTTCAAGCAAGAACAACAAGACCTATTTTATAGATGATTAATCAGACATAGAGAGTTAGTAGATTTGAACTCAGATATGTCTGACTCCAAGACTAAATCTCTTGCCACTTTCAGGCCCAAAACCCTCTGACGGCTTACCAATGAAGTCTGAGTAAAACCCCAAGTCCTATCTTGGTTCCAAAGTCTTTACCTACATCATGCACACCTTTTGAGCTTCTCCCCAGTCCTTGGCCCTTCTTTTCTTTCCCCACCCCCCAACATACTGGTCTCCGGGTTGCCACTCAAACTTGATGAGCGTTCTCCAGTTGCAGGGCCTTGGCACTCCCCATTCCTCTCTCTGAAACACATCTCCTTGGGACGGCTTGCTCCCAGCCTACCTCCAATGCCAAATGCCAATTTATGCAAATGCTCAAATGCCATTTTATGCAAAATAGCAACTCCGGTAACTCATCACATCCAACACACCTTACGCTCTACTGCTGTCTGCAGTCTCCACAATATGTATGCTGCATGAGCACGAGGGCTTTTTTGTTGTTGTTGTTATTCCCAGTGTCCCCAGTGCCTAGAACCAGCCTATAGTAGGCATTCAATTAATTAATTCACAAGAAGGACCCAAGTTGTACATCTGCTATGAGTGAGCCATACCCCACTGGAAATTCAAAACACAGAGAACCACTCAAAGAGGCTCTCTCTGCTATTTAGAATGTAATTTGCCTCTAATTTCCCTGATAAGTTTTATCATTAAGACTCCCTTAATTTTCACCTCCTTGGAAAGTATTCTGATCTTTATGCATTGGGGGCCTCACGCTATTCTAACACTTTACAAAAAGCACTGCAATTATTTGTTTACATATCTAGTCCTCCCCACCCTTATCCCTATCCTGTGAGTTTCTAGAACACAGGGACTCATTCTTGCTCATCTTTCAATTCCCAGTACATAGTGGCTTGCCATATTTAATATATGGTGTAGTGATACCTTCTAATATGTCCTACAGAAGCTTCCAGTATTCAGGTAACAGTATGAGTCTGGCATTAAACTGTAACATGGAAGATTTTCCCACCACAAAAAGCAGTATCACCAACCAAACCCACCACTGTATAAACACACACAGCCTGTGCTGGTGTTGCAAACACTTCTCCATGTTTGAGCAACAAATAGACACCAGGGAGTAATGTGCAAGTTAATAAGCTGAGAATCACTCTAAACACATCTGTTTGTAGATATTGGTTCTGTCAGAGTTTATGGTCTTGTTGACCTTGTTTACTTTCCCAGAAAAAGTTCTTCAAGATGGTCTTCTTTGTCATTGTTCTGGTTCTCCTTCTCCTCCCAACTCTATACACATCACACACACACACACACACACACACACACACACACACACACACATTCATCCTAAGTTATTAACTAATGAAAAGCAAAGTTATTCATCCTCAGATTAAACTCTTGACTTAAATTAGATGTTTGTCAGGATTCCTCCCTTCTCCATCTCTTCAATCCTAATAAATAATCAAGGAATCTGGAAGAAGCCACAAACACTATGCAAATGCAGGCAGGTGAAATCAGTTTGCTCAATATCAGCACAGGAGAGGAGGACTGTATCCAACTACAATAAGTTGGATTCCCTGAAACTGTCCGACTTACAGACTCTAGAGTGTTTCCTTTAAAGGGGGTTTTGGGCAGGCAGGAAATAAGGATGCTTTTCATTCTATCCACAATACACTAATTTCAAGTTTAAGGAATGAAGCCAGCAGAGAAGCATTCCATATAATGAACCAACTTGTGCTGTATTATAGAACTGGCTGAATCTGATATACAGTTCATTGCCAATAAGGTTTTCCTTGGATTTTTAAAAACAAATTCCTAGAGAGATTGAGGCTTAGGAAATAAGTACTTTTGATAATTCATTCTTCCCTCTTTAAAAAAAAAAAAACAGACAATGGAATGTTGATACACATCTGAGCTCATTCTTTTTTTTTTTTTTTTTTTTGAGATGAAGTCTTGCTCTGTCACCCAGGCTAGAGTGCAGTGGTACCATCTCAGCTCACTGCAACCTCATCTTCCTGGGTTCAAGCGATTCTCCTGCCTCAGCCTCCCAAGTAGCTGGCATTACAGCTGCCCACCACCCTGCCCCCTAATTTTTGTATTTTTAGTGGAGACGGGATTTCACCATGTTGGCCACGCTGGTCTCGAACTCCTGACCTCAGGTGATCCGCCTGCCTCGGCCTCCCAAAGTGCTGGGATTACAGACATGAGCCACCACACCTGGCGCTCATTCCTTTTAATTAACCATTCCAGGGAAGAGTCAGCTCATTAATAATGGCCAAAAAAAACAAAAACAAAACAAAACAAAACAAAACAACTCCTCACCATGACCAGGTAAATAAGGCTAAAGGTATGTTTCACTTTATATCTTTACTATTTTTGAACTTGAGCCTCCAACTTTTTTTCTAGATGTATACACAAAGATTTCTAAGATCTTGTCAATGACCTTAATTTCCACCTCAACTATTATTTCTTAAAGTTATGTTTTCGCTGACTATTTAAGAAGTTGCTATTCTTAAGTCCCTAGGGAGGAATGATGGGAATAAGGTGATAGAACCAATCTCTTTTGTTGAGGTTGGGATTTGCAAAAGTTAAATGGCCCCAGGTAATGCTAAACTGTTCAAGCACCAGGAATCAGCACTGAAGCAGGCACTCTGTTCTTCCAATTAAACTATAGGGAAAAACGCTAAACATAATTTTCAGTTTTAAAGGAAGGGTTCTGTGTTATTAAATCCTGACCATGAAGGATGCCTTACTCTTTTATTGCCAGGCACTGTGCTACTTCAGTAGACATCAAATGATCCTCACTACAGAATCATCAATGTTGGCTACAAAGGCATCTTTTGTTTTGTTCTAGTCAGTAAATCTTTACCAATCGTAAACAACTATAAGGATGAAAAAGTAGATTTGGCCAAAATCATAGAAGACCTAGAAGCAAGACTTAAGTTTTGGAAATTATAAAAACCCTCTAAAGTAACATTATAGAGCAGGAGAATGAATTGGTCTGATCTGGGCCTATAGAATAGTTCTTGGCAGCAAGACTTATTCAAAAATGAAAACATAACATAGGGTCGAATACGGATACGAGGACCAAAGGCTGTTGTGGATTCAAATCCCAGCTCTGCTGATTACTAGCTGGGTGGTCAAGGGCACATTACCTAAGCCCTAAGTTCCTTCCCTCCCACTTCATAGGACTGTTATATTAATAAGATAATTCATGTATCACAGTAACACAGTAGCCAGCATATGGTAAGTGCTCAATAAGCAATAACTTTTATTGTTGCTAATGTAATAAACCAAAAAAGAGAACTGGAAGACTAGAATAAGATGATGATTCTAGTAGCAAAAGAAGGAAAATGGATACAAGGGGCATTTTTGAGCTCTCAGTTGTGGATTGGTTGTGGAGTATTGAGAACAAATGGAGTATTAAGAATAAAAATGCCAGAAAGATTTGAAAGCTGGGTAATTACAGGACCAGCAATGATAGGTTCCATTTTGAGTGTGTTAGTTTTTACCTAGTCAAAATGAAAGAAACAAGAAAGAGAAATAAGCAGTATTTTTCTATGGTTACTGCAAAGGCAGAAAAAATTAAAAGCATAGCTAGTGAAAGTTATCCCATCTTTTTCAAACAGGGTACAGACATCAAGCCACTTCTCTTAGAAAAGGAGTTTCAAGAAAAATTCATGGAATTTAATTAGAAACATTTTTTGAAACATGTAACTTATACCCTTTTATAAAAACAAACATCAGACAATAGACTCATGACTTCAAATCCCATTTCTCCAAATCATAACAGATACTTAAAACAGTATGCAACTAGAATAGAATATAACCCAATGAAAGGTAGGAAGTATAATAATATAGGTATACATTTTTAAAATGTCAGATGTCAGCACTGTAAAACAAATTCAAGAGTCTTGCATTTATTTCCAATGCCATTAAATTGGGGAACACCATCAGGCATAAGGATATTTTTTAAATGGAAAAAATGTGATTACAAATATCAACATCAACCAGGTTATTCTTAAATAATAATACTAACACTAATGCTTCTTTGCAGAGATCCCACCCCCAAAAAATGTTTATAATACTCTAAATCTCATGAGTCTATAAAAGTAACCCATTTCTTTTAGCAAAGTAACAAACCTACGAAAATTTCTTTCAAACAAAAGCACTTTCTGTGGTCATTTGATTTTACTCTTAACATTAAACAAAAAATAAAAGAGGGTAGAGTGATTAACCTTCAAAGACAAAACTAATAATTTATTCAAAGTAAATCTCTGCTGTGATATTATTCAGAAGGATTCTATTTATATTAATTTTGTTATTTAGGGTGTCCCCATGCTGATCAAAAATATAATGTCATCTTCATTAAAAATAATTAAGATTCCCTAGGCAGACACTCACACTTGAAATGAGGTTGTGGGGATCTCAATTTTTTATGCCACTGCAAGGTTTTCTAAAACTCATTCATATTTAATTTTTAAGGATGCTTTGCAGCACATTAAATATTTAACAGTCAGAGGGTTTTCAAACCAGAATGCTAAATGTCAACCTATTCCTCCAAAATACTTCTTATTTCATTTGCAGTAAATTAGCTGGACCTCCTTTCAGAAACAGTAAAGAAAAAGGTCTTCAAACTTAACTCATATGAGGATGTTGAGATAGTAATATCCATCTCCATAATTAGACCATGTAAGAGATTTGATTCTAAATATCAGGCTTATTAAGAATGGTAAAATTATCAAGTAGTGCTGCTCACATTATAAATGGAGATAATCTTTCAGAAACTCATCCCCCTCTCCTTTCCAGAATTTATTCTGCATCGTGCAGCATACATTAATATGAAGAATGGATGTGAGAAGTCAACATTAGCAGCAGCAGAAACAGTGAGATTCCACAAGCACTGGGCCAGTTAGCAATACAAAATGACAACTGAGAAACATAGCTTACTGTTGGACCCTAATTAAGAAGGGGCCTTAGAAAATTCATTTTGGTTTTTGTACAAAGCAAAGTACTCTAAGATCATGGTACTGGCCATCAGATCAACATCAGTACTTGCTGACCCCTACTACAAAAAATAAAATATAATCTTTTTATAGATTTGTATATTGAGTGCAATATTATACATGTTAGTAACATCTGCTTTACTTTTAAACAGAGAGAAAGGAAATTGGTTTTAAACTATAATCATTAGGAAAACAGATGAAGTTATAAACAAAAGGAAGAACATAAAATTTTCAAGAATTCGTGAGACACCGGCCTGCCTCAGGTCAAAATTCACTCCCTCCAGACCCTAAAAACGCAGCAAATGCCATCACACAAAATGATTTCATAATAGGACCGCGTGACAGCGTGTCCACACTGTTACCGCACAAAACACATATCACAAGACTCCCTGAAGAAAGGCCTACTGTCTCACCTAAAGTTGGGAGGATGAAATACAGATGTGCTGTGAGAGCTCACATCAAAGAGAATGTGGTGGCTTCACAATGTTTCAGGACTGAAATGTACACAGCACTCTTTAGAAAGGCCAGCAAGAAGTCACATGGGCCTCACTGAATGATCTGAGGTGTCCTTGATGGATCCCAGCTTCAAGGCAAGCAGCACCCCATTTCTTGAAAGCAAGGGTCTCTGCAACTGTCCCTGTGCCGCTCCATGGTCCTGCACTTGCACTCATCCATTTTACGCCATAGTAAGAATCAAGTTATTTTTCTGGCCAATTTTACCAGATGCCCTTAAATAGCAATGCTGTCTTTAACTCCCTATATTCTTTCTCTCTACCCAAGAGAAGAAATCAAGTAGGATCTACCAACTCTGAACAGCTCGCTGCAGATCAAATGTATACTAAGCGTCTGGAACCATTACACCAAGGAAATCTTTCATGACTCTGCTAGATGGCTCACATGATTTTCCTTTCCCTGAAGGAATACGTGGTTTTTTGAAAGAATCGCAGTAATAAATTGAGGCCTATACTTCACCACTCAGTGACAAAAAACCAAACCAGAGGTGGGCAGGGAAGAGGAAAGAAGGAAAGGAAGGTGGAAGAAACCACCCCAGCAAGAGCTGGGACTCTCATACAGCAGCACGCCAGACGCCGAGAAGGAAAAGTACAGGTTTCTGACTTCCAGGGAAAGAAATAAATAAATCTGCAGAGCTTTTTGCATTAGCAGGAATGGGAAATTGCTTCACTTCATCAATTTTGAAATTTTAACTTAATTGCTTCTTTCCCTGCCATGCTCTCCTCACCCCCCTCCCCAAGTCTTTTTAAACCTGAGAGTCTAAAAAACCCTGTTACAGTGCGATCAGCCCTCTCAGGACTTTTCACAGATTCCAAAACAAGTCATAGCAGGCTGGAACCTTTTCTTCCGGGAATAACGTTGTTATTCTTATTACCCATTTTTGTTTGTCTCTTTCTCAAATGGCTTTTAAAAAAAGGCACTTGCAGTCCTAATGGCCCCACAGATTTGCGCAGACATGAATCATTTTTTAGACAGTTTTCACTATTAAAAGATGAATGAAAAAGAAAGGGCCACAGAGAAGAGAAACCATCCATAACTTAGAATCTTGCTCGCACCTTAACTGTGGCTCAGGAATCCACATCTCATAGAAAACCTTTAAAGAAGACAGTTCACACGGTCATATTTGATGGGTGGACACCATTGCAATTATGCCTACTTTACCAACACACAGGCTCTGAGGGGCTGTGTCTTGTCCAAAACGGGTTGAACTCAAACTCACCGTCATCTGACCCTAAATCCCAGGAAGTTGACACAGTTCATAAATCAAATAAAGCAATGCTGGCATAGATTTTTATTTGGCCCTAAGAGTAGCACTTAATACAGATTCAATTCTTTCCAGGTCCTGGATCAACTGTCCATTTAAAAGCAATAATAATTTTTAAAGTAAGCACACACCCAGAACAAAAACAGAAAAATTGTGGCTTACATTCCTAAGAATTTCATAACCACATGAAAATTGTGTAGGCAGTGTGTTCATCCTCACCTACAGTTTTCTGGGAAAGCAATAAACTTAGCAATCATCAGTGGTCTACCTAGAAGGGTTCTCCTTCCTCCATTCTCCACTCTGCACAGAGGTTTGCCACATAGCTTCACAGGCAGGCTGAAGAATGCAATGTTGCCATTACCTAAAGAAAATGTTGCCATTACCTAAAGTGTCCATAGAGAAATCTAACCAGTTAAAGCCATTGCGCATGTGGAATCAATATGACCTTCATATTTCGGAAAATACTGAAATGCCACCCAGTCCCCTTAATGTTTGACCTACATCTAAAATTGAACATCAGCAATAATTGTAAAGATTTAAGTACTGCAGGTTACTGTATTTGATCATCAGTAATACAGTGTGGTAGGAAAGAAGCCAGGATAAGTAGTTAAGTGGGCTGCCTTGAGAACTAGCATGTCAAAACTGGATAAGATTTTTCAGACCATCTAATATGAACTGCTTATCTTACCGGGGAGGAAAAGAATGTCTGATAGGTTATTTTTCAAATCGGGTAAATATCAAGTTGACATTTTTTGACTATGTGTTAATCATTGAGAAATCCTTTTGCAACTTCTGTCATTTTAAACCCTTGGAGGATCACATTTTTATTTCCTGTCTCTGATCTTCAGTACTAATTTCTCAATGTCATTCTTGGCAAGATACCTAATACCAAACTTTTCTTGTCCAGATTTCTAGGAGCTTCAGAAGAATTATAATATAAAGCAGAATACAAACAATGTTATATAATATGCTAATAAATATTAGAAGCAAAGAGAAATGAGTGGGAAAATATTCACAGAGACGGTCCACTGGTGGTATTATGGAAGTACTGGATATTGAGGTACAGAGAAATAGTTAAGGCTCTTCAAATACACCAAGTTCAAACCTCGGCTCTCTACTCACTAACAATGCAATCTTGGGCTGACTTGGCCACTCTTACTCAGTTCCCTCATCTGAAAAATGGAAATGAGTCTCTCATACATGGGAGTGCTATATTAAGGGAGGAAAAAAAGCTATACTTGGAAAGCAGTAGGGAAAGGGCCAGAAATATAGTGAGCACAATAAAGCTATCATCATCATCATCATCATCATCATCATGTGTGTTTGCTTCCAGAGTTATTTTTGTAACTTAAAAACATTTCAAGGATACATTTGCTTTTTCTAATTCTGCCACTCAATTATTCTTGCAATCAAAAAGTCATCTCTGGAACCATCCTTTTCTAGAACTTCTCTTTGGATTTTGATAATGAACTACTTTTTTCATTACCCTCGCAAATTCAGTGAGGTAGATAAGCAAATACAGTGTGCCTGAAAGTACCTTTTATACAGTTAAGTGCTACATATTACATTATTCCTATACCCCTGGCTGGGAAAACTGAGGCACAGAACAGGCCACTAATGTGGGTAATGTCACACAATCAAGAGATAAAAACCCAGTAAATGATGCTATTTGATCCTGAACTGTGTTTCACAAAAGCAGACATGGAGCCAACACACTACAATGGGCTCACTTCTGGAAAAAGATGAAAAATCGTCCTATATACAAATTATTCACACAGTAATCAATATTCATTCACATACTTGCTTGTCATTATTTAAAATATTAAAATAATCCAGAGGTACTCAAAGCTGCTCCTCCTTTTATCTAAAGTAGCACAAATAGTTTCATTGAAAGCGCATAAAAACAAAAACAAAAGAGTCAGCAAAACCTTTACAAGCCTTTTCAGAGCCTAGCACCATTTACATCACAAAGTTTAACCATTACGAGAAGTTGGAATGCTCACGTTTCATTACTAGCAGAACCAAGAATAAAGCATAGAATAATTTCCAGATGGTGTCTCCTTTTTTTGTACAGATTTTTCTATTTAACATTACTCTGAAAGGTTTAGTCATCTGAATACAGAGCTATAACAATTCTGTGCAAGAATCTTGTTCTTGGATAAATAAAGACTCATATACTCCATTTACTGAGGTCCATAGCCATTAGAAAAAGGAAGCAAGAAAGAATAAAGCATGTGAAAGTCTCTTCTACAAACAGCACAATCAATCATTGGAAAAGAATATCGTTTGACTCCAAGTGAGTAGATTCTCCACAGACTATTTCTGACTTTTTCTAGTTATCAAATTTATACACTTTATATGTCCACTTACATTTTAAAAAGTACAAAGATTTATAGAATCATATGTTTAAAAAGCTTCAGAAAAACAGACTCACATACCCCTGCAACCAAGGGTATTGCTGATGAACATCAATAACACATGAAGAAAAACGGCACTGTGAGCCACAGGTTTATTCTGTTAGGACTCTAGCAAGACTCAGATGGGTCCAGCCTCTTAAAAGTGTTTGTTCCAGGAACTGTTTGTTCATAGGTCTGTCAAAATGCTCCTCCAGACCTAGACAACACAAGCATCCAAACTCTGAAATACCTACTTTTATATAAAGCAAAGCCAGCTCCAAATGGAAATGCCACTCAAATGTCTCAAAGCTATATTAAAAACAATACCCTAGAAAACTTGTTTTTCAATTATGGAAAACCTATAAAAGAAGACAAAACAGTATCATAAACCTCCACATACCCACTACCTAGTTTCAGTGATTTCCAACTCATAGTCAATCTTGTTCATCCATATGCCCACTTTCCCCAACCTAGATTATTTCAGAATAAAATGAAAGATACCATATTGTGTCATCCACAATTAGTCTGCATAAAACTTTAAAAGATAAGGACTCTTTGTAAAAATAAAAGTAACAATACCATTGTCACACTAATAGCAATTCCAGAATATCATCAAATATCCAGTCAGGTTCAAATTCTGCTCTACTGGGGAAGATGGAGGCAGCAGTAAACAGAAGAGAAGGCCATCATGGCTACTTATGTTTTTGTTTTAAAACTTTGCCAGCACTTATGACACAGTATGGTCTAGTTCCCTGGACTCAAATAATTCCAAACATTACTGAGGATCCTCTTTCTCTTGCAGCCAAGATGCAATGTTTTACATGCAAGGGATACCACACTAGAGTAAAATACAGGAAGCCATTTTTCTCACTAGGATTTTCATAATTAGGATTTTCCTAATTTCATGATTAGGAGGAAACTATTAAATGAATCCAAATCTACTAAATTTTGCCTATGCCTCAAGGACTTTTTTCTTAAGTTTCTCTTGAAAAAATTTCAGACTTACAAGTTGCAAAAATAATAAAGTGAGTTTCCCTGTATCCTTCAACCACCTTCCCCCATTAATAACATCTTACATAACAGAACTTTAGGAACCTGCTCCGATCAGGGCTCACACCTGTAATCCCAACACTTTGGGAGGCTGAGGCGGGCGGATCACTTGAGGTCAGAAGTTGAAGACCAGCCTGGCTAACATGGTAAAATCCCATCTCTACTAAAAATACAAAATTTAGCCGGTCATGGTTGCATGTGCCTGTAATCCCAGCTACTCAGGAGGTTGAGGCAGCAGAATTGCTTGAACCCGTGAGGCAGAGGTTGCAGTGAGCCGAGATCATGCCACTGCACTCTAGCCTGGGAGACATAGCGCGCTCCATCTCAAAAAAAAAAAAAAAAAAAAAAAAAAAGTGGGGGTTGAGAGGAGAAGAAAAGAACTTGTTTCAACCCATACATCTATGGCCATCTATGATCTTGAAGGGTGCCAAGATCATTCAACGGGGAAAGAAGAGTCTTCTCAAAAGATAGTGCTGGGACAATTGGATATCCACATGTAAAAGAATAAAGTTGGACCCTTACAGCATATGTAAAAATAACTCAAAATGGATCAAAAATCTCAATGTAAGAACTAAATCTATAAAACTTTTAGAAGAAATCACAGGGACAAGTCTTCATGACCTTGGATTTGGCCAATGATTCTTAAACATGACACAAATAACATGCGAAACAAAGGAAAAATAAATTAAACTTCATTGAAATTAAGAACTTTTATGCATCAAAGGACGCCATGGAGAAAGTAAAAAGATGACCCATAGAATGGGAGAAAATATTTGCAAATCATATATCTGATAAGAGACTTGTTTCTAGAATATATAAAGCATCTTTACAACTCAATAATAAAAAGATAATTTAAAAATAGGCAAAGAATCTGAATAGACATTTTTCCAGGGAAGATACACAAATGATTAAACAGTTACCATATGAACCAGCAATACCACTCAAAAATATATACCCAAGAGAAATGAAAATTTATATCTATATCAAAACTTCTACACAGACACTTATAGCAGCATTATTCATACTAGCCAAAAGGTGAAAACAACCCGATGTCCGTCAGCTGAAGAATAAACAAAATACAGTGTTTATATACAATGGAATATTATTGTCATGAATTGGAATCAAGTAACGATATGTGTCACATCCTGGAAAAAGCTTGAAGATACTAAACTAAGTGAAAGAAGTCAGTCACAAAAGATCACATACTATGTATGTTACATGGCACAGCGACTTTCAGAAAGAGAGATTATCCAATGGGCCTAAACTAATCACATGAACCTTTTAAAAGCAGAGTTTCTTTGGCTAGGGCCAGAGGAGATCAGAGAGATACTCTAGCTGGCCCACAAGCAAACACCACACATGTTGTGAGCGTCTATGGTAGCCACAGGGCAAGAAACAAAACAGCCTCCATGAGCTTAGTGCAACCCCCAGATGACAGCTAGGAGGGAAACAGAGACCTCTGCCCTACGACAGCAGGGACATGAATTTCACCTATAACCAGTGAGCTTGGAAGAAGACTCCAAGCCCACAAGGGAATTGAGGTACCAGCTGCCATCTTGATTTCAGTCCAGTGAGACCCTGAGCAGTGAGACCCTGAGCAGAGAACCTAGCCCAGAGTTCTACCCTAAAGAAACTGGGATAGAATAAATTTGTGGTGTTTTAAGCCACTGAGTTTGTGGTAAGTTGTTACGCAGCCATAGGGCTAATAGGAAAGCCTTACCTGTAGAGATAAACCTAACTGTAGAGATAAACCTAGGTTTAGATAAAGATTCCCACTGTATGTCTTTCTTAGCCTCAGTTTTCTCATCTATGAAAAGGAGCCAAGTCTCTATTTCACACAGTTGATGAGAGGGGGAGTAGAGACAATGTACATAAAGGACTGAACACATGCGAAGTGCTCAGTAAATGGTAACTAATATGTTTTCCCACCCAGTGACAAGAGATGGTTCTGAGTATGTGGAAGTTAATCAAATGCTTTTTAAGCAAAAGAATCCTTACAAATCATTTCAAAGTCTAGTCCTACAGTGTGACATTAGTAACAGTGGTTTCCACAATGGGGTTCCAAAGACAATGTTAGGATGCCTAATTAACTTAACAAAAATTCAGTATAGGTAATGAGATACTGCATGGTGAGTTAATTAGGTTAAACTACAACTCAAATGCGGTTGGCATTATATTCAGGAAGGCACTCCAGGGGTAGGCAGGTCATGTTCTAAGCATGATGCCCATACTCCAGAAAGACACACTGCAAATATTTCCACTATCCATGTTCATCAACACCAGGCCCTTTGCCAATTGGCAAAGTGAATGTCAGAGGTGGATTTGTGTGGGTGTGTGACATGAATGGCTTCTTTGCTAGCAATATAAATGTGAGAAATGGTCCATCCCTGGTAAACTTAAACATATATTCAAATTACGAGAATTGGCCAAAATATTTTAGAAATGCCTCTACTCTTGTATGAATAAGGGTGTAGCCTTGATAGGCTTGTCCCCTAAGTGGACATGAGTCCAGCACAGTTGGAGGACTTCCAGTTGCTTGATGCCGACTATTAAAGATAACAGAACTATCCTCTGGAATGTTGTAATGTCTACAAGTGTAATGTGAAAGTGTAATGTCTACACTTCCATACAAAGTGGTGATCAGAACAACTAAAAGAAGACGGCTGGGACTTTATCAAGTATACAGAGTAATGTTGCAGAAATATTTTGTGCCTACTGGCTGATATATATGGCTGTTAATCAATGTCTGTATGTGCAGCAGAATGTCTCAGACTTGCTTTAGCTAAAACTAGGTAGCAAGGTTGTAGGATAGTAGCAAAACCTCTCACCTCAAATAATTTGGCAGCTATCAAAATCCACCAGAAAAAAGCACCGAGGAGTTGTGTATAACCAAACTGGCTTAGGTCAGCTTACAACGGGTGGGAATGACTGAGAGCTGTTGGCAATATTATATTTTTTAAAAGAAAAAGACTCAAAATGTGCTCTTCGTAAGACTAACTAAAACATCACGTTTTTTGGCTTGAGCCAGGAATTACGCCAGCTTAGTAACTCTGTTAACTCTGGTGAACTGGAACTGCTCAGAGGATCTGATTGATAGTTAATGGGCTGTCACCGGTAATGCTTTTCTTTTTATTTTTTTGCTGGAAGGAAAAAAGTTAATTCAGACTTACCAGATAGTTTGGTAAGTATTTTTTTACATTATTAGAATAAAATAATGAGTTCCCTATTACTAAGTCAGTCAATCTTTTTCACTTTAGAGACAAGGAAACTGAGGCCTGGGACAGATCAATAATTTTTCTATGATACTCCTTTTAGAAATCAGACCTCCTGATGGTATCTGTTGTGCCTCTCCCTTGCAGCAGTCCTGGGCTGTGCCTCAATCAAAAGGCTCCACTGCCTCAACCTGCTGGGTTCAATCCAGATCATTTAGCATCTTGAATTTTCCCACATTTCCATTGCTGAAGGCAAAAAGTTTATCAATCAGGTCCAAGAAGCTATTACTGTCTCCCAGAGATTTTTGAGCAAATTCTTCCTTGAAGTCTTTGTTATCAAATAGGTAACAAGGGGTTAATGAGATTAAAAACAAAACCCAGGTCCTGCTAATGAGTAACCCCTCAATTTAAAGCTTTCACTCAATTAAGTGGTACCTATCTCTAAAATTACCTCAAGTAATTAACATAATGAGGAAGGGAAATGCGAGGTATTGTGAGGGACACAAAGATATTGATAGAACCATTAGGGTTGGAAGGCACAAGCTAAGGAAGTGACTAGGCACTTATCTATGGGGTTCTAGAACAAATAGGTTGTAAATAGCCTGAAAGAAAGACAAAAGCTCCAACTCCCAGGGAATAAGGCAGCAGGAAAATACCCACACTTGGCATGTTGATGTTATCCAGAAAAGGCTAAACAAGGACTGTCCCATTCTCTTTCCCTTTTCAAGCAATAACTTCACCAGAAAAGTGATTCCCCATCATTTGGAGTCACAAAACTAGCCATCTATATATCTTACTTTGTTCCTATCCCATGAGGCACAAAGAAACTCCAGCTTAGACATGGCACAATCACACAACTACTTTGACAGAGCTGGGCATGGACCTTGATCCTCTGACTCCACCAATCCATGTGATTCTGTGTTGAATTTTGCATCTTAGACCTGCTCCCATTTTCTCTACCATTCCCTGATATTGCCATAGTCCTGTACATGCATTAAAAAACAAAAACAAAAACAAACAAACAAACAAAAAACAAAAAAACCCAAAAAAAAAACAGATCTCCAATTAACTTGATTGAGAATAATAGGACATAAATGAGATAGTGGAAGACCATCTTGAATATTGAATGCCACAGCTTAAAATCTAGATGATGGGTTGATAGGTTAAAATCTAGATGATGGGTTGATAGGTGCAGCAAACCACCATGGCACATATATACTTATGTAACTAACCTGTATATTCTGCACATGTATCCCAGAACTTAAACTTAGAAAGAAGAAGAAGAAGAAGGAGGAGGAGGAGAGGAGGAGGAGCAAGAGGAGGAAGAGGAGGAGGAGGAGGAGGAGGAGGAAGAGGAAGAGGAAGAAGTCGTCATTGATTTTCATTGGAGAAGTAGCACAGAAATGTTTTCCATCCCCATGTGTGCTAAGAGTATGTCTGCTGCAAATATGTCTGCTGCTAGTATCTTAGAGGAAAGAAGTTAAGCACAGGTCATGAGCTGACAAATTACTACACTTAAGCTCTTCCCCCTGCTCCATAATGGATCCTTCTCACTGTAAGGAGATACAAACATTTAGAAAACACTAAACCAAACCAACACCTCCCAGGATCCTCTACAAAGGTTTCCTGGTTCAGTAAGGGAAGTCTGGAAGAGATCAAGTCATGTTCAAAGAGGATCACAAGCTGTGCTACCACAGGATTCTACTTTCCTTGCCTCTTAAGATCTAATCATTTCCTTTGTTTCCCAAGGAATACAACCATTACAGCCACAGGACCGCCAAGTTCAATCAATGACATAGAGTAGGCAGGGCAGCTACCCTGGGGTGGTGAAATACACTTTTCAAGTGTAAAAGGTTAAGCTAATAGGAGAAAGAAGAGTCATCAGGTAAAGGTACTACACTGTCCAGGTCCCTCCTCCTGATGAGAAGCTCATGGTGGTGATGATCACAATTTTAATCTATAGTCAATCATGTCATTCCTCAGCTCAAGATTCTGCACAGGTTCCCCTTACCCTTACAATGGCCTTTAAAGCCCTAGCGATGCTCTTACTGTCTTCCTGCCCCACTCGCCTCCCTGCTATTCATCCCACTGGGCCAAGCTCTGCCCAGAGAACCCACATGGCAAACTCCTTTGTCTCCCTTGAGTTCTTGCTCAAGTATCATTTTCTCAATGAGGCCTCCAGTGACTATTTTATTTCATTGCAACCCCACAACTCCCTGTCAACTATCCCTCGTCCCACACTCACTTGATTCTCCTTTATTTCTTTTTTATTGAATAGTACTAGCCATTCTCCAACATATGATATCATTTATTTCCCAGTATTCATGATGTCTATTGTCTAGCTCTCCCCAATGGAATGCAAATGGAATGCAACTTCCATATAGAAATGGATTTTTGTCTGTTTTTATCACTGATGAATTAGTAGAACTAAAAAGTACCTAGCACATAGTATACACTGAAAAACTATTTGAAGATCACTTCTTGATCTTTTGGCTAGGATCAAATGTAATAAATATTTGTTAAATAAATGAGATGTCATTCACTAACAATAACAGCAGCTAGCATTCACTACCGACTATGTCTCAGACGTATAACAAGGGCTTTACCCGCTTCATATCATCACAAGCCCATGAAATAGGTACTAATAGCATCCCCAATTTACTTGACAAAACTGAGGCTTAAATGACTTGAACAAGATCACATTGCTAGTAAGTGGAGAAGTCAGAATGAAAACCCAAGTCTGCCTAACTCCAGTTAATTGCAATGCTAAATTTCCCACTCCAGCTCTGCTAGACAAGTTTTGCAATTTTGTTTACTAGGAGGAACAGTTTGAAATACAAGAAAGAATTGCTCCAGTAAATTCAGAGACAAGTCTCCAGAGAAAATTTCCCTAGAAATGTTTCTATATTATAAAATGTGCTTCTATGGTATAGTAGAAAGAACAATAATAAAAGGATAAAAACCTGGGTTCAGATTCAGACTCTTCCTCCTAACAAGCTCTGAGACCAATTTGTGAGTAATAAGCTAAACCAAGGGATAATGATGCCTATTGTGCAAGACTTTTTAAAGGATTAAATGAGATAATATTCATGAAAATGCATAATCGTGTCTGGCTCATTACTTGGTCGTTCCTTCTTTCCAATGTGACAGCCTCACTGACAGAGTCTCATAAATGAGTAAATGTTTACTAAGCACCTAGTGTGTGCCAGGCACTATGCCGGGTGTTTTGTTTATGAACATTGTAAGCTGGTCTGTTACACAGTAAGACAGGTTCCAAATCTAGAGATGAGGCAGATCAGCAAAACAGCTGTTCTAGAACCACATGAGAAATGCTACTGCAACTTATGTACTGAACATCATAGGACGCAATGCTGACATTAAATACTGAAATTGCTTGCTTTGGCTAAAATGAGAATGGAGAGATAGCGATAACTGACTGCAGAATCACCAGGAAAAAAAAAAAAAGAAAACGTGAAATGGACAGGTATATTAGAATTGGGACTACATTGCTGAAGAAGAATCCATGTTACATTGTCCTTAACTTAAAACTAATTTGAAAATGTTCCATGTTGGTCTAGTTTACGTGCTACTTATCAAGAAAAAGACTACTTGAATAAACAAGTATTTTTTTTCAGATATTTGCAACCTATATATGAAAATCCTATTAACAATCTCTTCTACCACTTCCTTTCCAAACTATGAAGCATACCCTGAATTCCAAAAATGAAAGTATCTGATAATCTCAAATTTTATACACGCCTTAAGTTTAGGAAGTAGAGCTAGGTAAAAGAAGGAGTCAAGTCAATGCCCTTCCCAATGTTTAAAATTAATACCAAGAGTTGAAACCATGAATCCCAACCACTTTTCTATAATCATAGAAAGATTAGCATGTTAGTTTAATTTCTGCACACCACTTCAGACCACCTGCATCCCCAAATAGTGTCAGATAACAGGCCTTTCTTCATACATTAATTTTACATTACCCTCTCTCCCAGGCAGCTAGGGAGCTAACAAGCAGTCCCTGTGGCTCAATCTGAACAGAATTGGCATGCATTCAGGCAGCACAACTACAGCTGTTGCATAATAGCATTTCTCATGTGAGGAAGCCGTATCAACACAAATACTAATAGTCAAAATGATTCAAGAAGAGAAAAAATGCTTTGAGAGATTTTGAATTTGCAAGGATAGGAATTCATTTTCATTATTAATTGCATATGCTTATATTCTAAAGAACCTGAACAAATGTCACACCAATCATACTGGAAACACATCTGGGTTGAGGAGGCTCTTAGGGTAATTTAAATTCAGCCTCTTGCACAAAGTAGTAGGGTCTGTATTATTTCTTGTCTGTTTTAGTTACAACCTGAACATAACTTCCACAGCTCCCCAATTCTGTTTCCCAAAGGACACTCCAAAGCAATTATTTTTTGTAAGTATCTGGTTCAATTAAAATTAGTAGAAATTGCTAAATAGTTACCATAAATGGAGATTCGGGATTTGCTGGAAGGAAAATCTAAGAATTAATACCATTAGGATTAAACTAGATCCAAAATTTTTACTTTTCTATGCCATAAGCATATATATTGATTTCTCTCTGTGTGTATTTTCCTCCTAAATCATCCAGTACTGTATGTGACATGACCAAAATCACATGGATGGCAGCATACCAATGAGGAGATCTGGAGATTACACATAGTCAGGATGTCTCTGTTATGACCAAGGAGGCAAATATGAGCTCCGGAACCTAGAAACTAGTCACTTTGCTTCTTTCTCAGCATATTATAAAATAGGTCATTTAATTATAATTACTAAGAACAAATTTGGATTCTGTAAGAACAAATCAGGTCAAATTATGCCACTTAATTTAATATACAGGTAGAAATTGTATGCATTAATACATAACTTGATTTCACCAAGGCATTTGACAAAGTATTGCATGTTCCATTCTTGAGAACAAGAAGGCACACTGAGCTAGACTGTCAGACTTGGAACTTTGACACCATCATAAAAAGCTAAACTACTGCTGGAGACTAAAAAGAATATAAATAGGAGTTATCACATAGCTTTGCTGCTGTGGTAAATACCAATGATCCTATGGTCAACTATGCATCTAACTTGGCTGCCTACAACTACATTCCTCCCCCACTGCCCAGTTCAGTTTTTCAAAACCTGGAAGTGAAACCTAGGAATTCCTTCCTTACAGTGTTAAAGCTAAAAGACTTTTATATTGAGCTACAAAAGAGAAAACTCACAGTCAAGCTAGCAAGAGTCCTTTTTAACTAGATAGCCATATGGACACCTCTTGAAAAAAGCCATATGGTTAGACTTGTTATTTTTGGCCTCTTTACCTTTAACTCCTTTCTTGTATATAGAGGCCTCCAGTTATTACCAACAAGTGATAAATCACTCTGAATTTCCAAGGCCACAAAAAGCATTCACTGGCAACCATTCCAGGTTTCACTTTTAGCTGAAGACCCCGGAGAATTCTTAACTGAGGGATGTTCACAGTTTCCAAAATGTTATTTTATTTAGAGCAACACTTCAGATCTAAACTTTATCTTGATAGCTAAGGTTCAAACAGAGAAAGTAAAACATGATGGAAATGAATTGTATACAGTATGAAGGAACATACCAATTTAACTTTTCCTCCAATTGTTTAAGAGACAGGAATGAGAGAAATGTCCCTCCTAAAAAGATTATCTGGAACAGAAGCTGCAAACTGGCAACTTAATTTAATCTGCGTAGGTGTTTTGTTTGACTCACATATGTTGTTGTTTTAAATTGAGCTAATGTTTAAAATTCAGGAAATTTCACATTTTAAAAAATCTGAATTTCCAACATCTTTTGAAAAACTAGAAGATCTGGCATCCCCAGACTAACATTCCTGCTGCCAACAAGTGGCTTCCATTGAACAGCAACTGTTTCCTTTAGGTGGCTCCTACCATCTCCAGTTCTGTCATAGGCATTCAAGGCCTACCTACTTCACTCATTTCCATTTCCTGACTGCCAGCCCATTAAAAGACTAGAAATTAAGCACTCTTTCCTTTGAGTCTTTTTCATCGCTACCATTCCTGGTAAGATGCAACTCAAAGGTCAAATGCCTTGTGTTTGAAATACCTCCTGAATCTTACAGATTTATCAAATTCTACCTGTATCATTTCCCCCTGCCATAGCTGCTGGGAAGCAAGGATACCCTTACACATAGTTACTGCCTCCTTTTTTCCATGGCACTCAGCACACTGCTTTACATAAAGCAGATATTTAATAAAATGTCTAGTAGTTATCTTACAGCTCTATGGCTTACAGCAGCCTTTCAACATAAAACAATGTTTCATCTTAGAACAGTATTTCTCAATTGGGGATAATTTAGCTTGGAGGAAGTTACTGCTGGTGTCTAGTGGGTAGAGGCCAGAGAGGTTGTTAAACATCCTAAAATGCACAGGACAGCCCCCTCCCCTGCCATCATCACATGTCATTTGTGTTAAGGTTGGGAAAACCTGACACAGAATGACTCAGATGAACACAGAAATATTGCTGTAAATTTGCAGAGGGAAGAAATTAATGTGGTTTACTCAAAGTAACCCAGCTTGCAATAGAATCAAGATTTGAACTCTGGTGGCAGGCTGTCAGAATGTGACAACAGAAATGGAGAATAGAAAAACAGAACAAGGATGGAAATTTGTGCCTCTGTTTGGCATGAACTTGTGTAAAAATATCCAGAGGTCAGAGATTAACATTCACTAATATAAAGTGTATCTTACCTTTTGTCAAATAAATAGCCTGATTATGAAAGAGTCCAGAAGTCACTTAAATGGTGGCAGAAAAAACTTAAACCACACATCAAGCTTATCACATGTATATACTGAAAAACAAAGTTCTACTCCCCCAAAAGACTTTTTGTGTAGCTATTCAAAACAAATACCTGAAGTGACAACTAATCCATGTGCTGATGAGCAGAGAATACAAATGACTGAAATAACAGTTTCAAATGAAAATTACTCTTTAGGAGAAAGAAAAGAGGAAGGTACAGCAACTTGAGGAGTGGAAATGTTGAATTTAGCCTGAAATTGGCAGGGATGTGTGTGTCCCTAGCCACACCTGCAGACTGTTATTTTGTCTTAGTTACTCCAGTTGGCCTGCAGTAGCCTCTCTCCATTCAAAGTAGAGGAGGAACAGCAGCAAATGTTAAAAGGGGAAGAGCAGAAGTCGAATCATTTGCCCTTGAAACCTAGGGGGCTTCTGCTTCTTTTTTTTTTTTTTTTTTTTTTTTTTTTTTTTTTTTTTTGAGACAGAGTCTCACTCTGTTACCCAGGCTGGCGTGCAGTGATGTGATCTCAGCTCATTGCAACCTCTGCCTCCTGCGTTCAAGCCATTCTTGTGCCTCAGCCTCAGCTGGAATTACAGATGTGCACCGCCATGATCGGCTAATTTTTCTATTTTTTGTAGAGACAGGGTTTCACCATGTGGGCTGGGCTGGTCTCAAACTCCTGACCTCAGGTGATCCACCCGCCTTGGCCTCCCAAAGTGCTGGGATTACGGGCTTGAGCCACCATGCCCAGCCCTGCTTGCTTTTTCAGTGACCGTCAGGCAGGTCCCTCAGTTTCTAAGATCTAGAAAGTGTGAATAATAATTTCTAACTCGTAGAGTTATGGAAAATAATAACAATCAGTAACTTTATATATAAAATCTTATTAAAAAGTCTTACTATACATGCCAGTGACTATGCCAAATGTTTTATCTCATCTGACTCTCATATCAACACTGTGAGGTGGCCACCAGGTTCAGATGAGAAAAGGACACAGTTGATAAGCTGAGAAAGGCCATTTCAAGTTCAAACGAAGGCAATTGTATTCTAGAGCTGGGGTTCATAACCACTTTGCTGCCTAGCTTTCCCAGTTCAAAGTGCTAATTATTGCTTTGTAAATTTGGAGCCAAAGGAAATCCTGGGGTTCACAGGGAATCATTTCCTCGTGGCCAGAGCTAAACACAGATGGAACAGATTGTCTTCTGCAGTAAGACACTCCCCATCATTGTAGCGGGAAGAGGCTGAGTGACCACTTGGAGACGGTGGAGACAGAGATGAGCTGGAGAGGGTGGTGAGCTCTACTTCTCTAAGGTCCATTCTAATCTTGCAATTTTATAATTTTTTGTCTGAACTCTAGATTTTCTAATAACCTCTCTCTGGAATCTGATGGTTATTTATTTTCCGAGGCAATTCCTACTCCTTTCTCTGGTCTTTCTTCCACATCTTTATTTTCTCATGATCCTAGCATGCTATAATGGAAAGAACCAGGGCTGTGAAATATAAAAGCCCTGGATGTGAATGTTCAATCTCCCTTACAATAGTTAATTGATACTTGACAAGGTACTAAGACTTCCTCTCATGAGGATTTCCTCATCTATAAAATAAGAAGAAGTAACATCAAATGAGAAAAAAACAGATTAAAGTACACTGCCTGCTCTAGAGCAGAAGTACGATTAGTCTCCTTCATTTGCAAACCTACTACATACCATACTCTATCTGCTTTAATGTCCTATACCTGTAGAGATCTTAGGTACACTAAAAATAAGCACAGTCCAAAATATCTATGATCTAAAAGGCGTTTTACCTGCCACATAGATATCAGCAAAAGGAAAATGAATTCTCCACTACAAGGACCAGAACCATTACCAAATCCAGTGGACTTTGACGCTCCAAATCCCAATGTACTCACAGTCATATTAAGCCCATAGATATTCCCTTCATTACAATCTCCAGGAATAACAATTATACGTGCCTTGAACTTTCAAGGACCCACAGCACTCCAATATGCAACATCTTACTTAAATCATACCACAATCTTGCGAGAGATTTACAGGAGCACTCGGCATGGTCTGCATGTATCTGAATCTTTGTCCCAGTGAGCCAATCTCTCTGGCAATTTCTGGTTTTAGCAATTTAAAAATTGTGCAAACCTGGATAATGACCACCAGAAAAACAAAATAACAAGACAGAAATGAACTTAATCAGAAAAAAAGATTTATTAGAAAGACATTAGAAACACAACAAGAGGCAGAAACTTAGTGGTTAGGTAGTTGAGAACATCGCCCAGGAGATCAAGTCACCTAAAGAGCCTTGCTGAAAGGCGACTGTGAATACCTGGCTGTCACTGGACTCTCTTTTTTTCTCCATAACCTTAAAATTATTGGCTGTCCCATTTCTATTGCTGCCTAATGCTCAAAGTCCCAGGTAATAGTCTTTAACGGCCTAGTGTATGTAACATACATACTGACCCAGCTGCCATAGCAGGAGACAGGATCACTTGCCTTCCCCTGTAGCTCCCACCAGCTCCTAGAGCCGAAAGGGTGCAATGATGCAAGTCAGCTGAAACAGCAATAAGTGTCCAAAACTTCACTGAATCTTCATCTTAATGCTGTTGAAGCAATTCTACTTTACCTCCCCATTCCTTTTTTGTGACAAGAGAAGATACTGATTTGCTCAGGTTCACGCAACTGGTCACGTACCAGCACTGAGAATCCACCCCAGGCTCCTGGTTCTTGACTCCCATTAAAATTTTCCTTAAAAAGCAGTTTTAACTAGTACTCTAAGTCACCCTAAATATTGGTTTTATATGAATGTTATAATCTCTCTTCAGTATTCTATCATAAATGTGAAATGTATGTATGTGGGACATGTTCTATCTGGGTTGCCAGTTTTTCAGCATTTAAAAAATATGTTTTTCTGAAAGGTATTATTTCTTCCTAATCCTAAACTGAAAAATCTTAACAGTAATCATGCAAGACAAAATACATCTAAGAGTATTCATTTGAGAATCATTTTCTCTGCTATGTCTTAGATAAATCTCTCCTATTGTTAATAAACTGAGAAGGGATACAAATGTCACAATATTAAAATAGGTATCTAGATTAGGTTTTGAAAAATATCACAAAATCCACCTCACAGTCTTAATTTTGCATTTATATATAATGTTGTAGTGTTTTCCTTCTATCCTTGGAGATTTAACAAAACTTCTCTACTTTAAAAAGCACCCTAGGTGATTTCATGGTCAAAGAAAAATAAAGACTTATAAAATTACTGAATAACTTGAGCGTTTTACCCTAAGATCCTTTTCCTTCCTACTGTTTTTTTAGCCAAGAAAGACAAATGAACTATAAAGCTGTTCATCTTTAGTTGATTCAAATACACCTTTTTAATAACAAGTGGCTGAAGCCAAAGAAGGGATTAAAGATGGTGCTCTTTCATCAATTCCTTATTACGGCCTGGGATTTACTTTGCAATTAGTCCCTCCTGGGCAGAGCTGAAGCCCAGTGAACTTGTTATTACCAAGTCTGGAGATCTCTACAAAATGAAAACTCCACACTTGCTACAAGGGGCGGGTACCACAGGCATGAAAGGTGCCAAGGTAGAGGGAGTTATAGGGCCTTTTGCTAATGACAGTTCAAAGAGATGAGCAGCCCCAACCCTCAGAAATAAAAGCAGAGAGGATTTTTCATCCATACTCACAGTTAGGAACAAGGTAACAGAGAAAGAAAGAGTATGAACTTCATTAAATTTTCAGTCCTGTTGCCCTATTGCTTTTTCTCTTATAATTAGCAATAAAAGCCTTAAAGGAAAAAAAAAAAATTCCCTTTGTGCTTGTCTTCTGGGCAGCTAAGATGAGGGGAGTAGCAGCCAATCACAGAAAGAGGAGAATCCTGGGGGTGGGGAATGGCAGGAGACACCAAAGAAAAGAAAATGCCTGGGAGCCCTGGGCCTTTTTCAAGGATAAAAAGATGAACTAGGGAGGCAACTTATCCAGACTGCAGAAGTTGTCTTGGGCTTCAGAGTAATAAACAGCCTGCGGCGGTAAACCAGTGTCAGACCTGGGAGTGTCTTAACAGAAGACTGAGTATGGTTCTCTAAATGCGGTACATCTCTATCTTCCTTAGCCCTCTTACTCTCAGGCTTAGTGAGAGAACAACTTGGGGACTGAGGAGGAACATATCTAAGGGTAGCAGGTGTTTAACATCAATCACTGAAAGAAGTTTTCCAGGACAGACCCAACTCATATGTGCTTTGCCTGGCAGGTCTGTTTCATGTAAGGTAGGCATGATTATCCCCATTTTACACATGAGGAAATTGAGGTTTAGACAGATATATTTGTGAATCCAAGGTCACACACACACAAAAAGACCATATGCTCTCACAGCCTCTGCTAAATCCAGTGCTATTTCTTCCACCAGAAGCTCTCACCCACCTTCACACTAGCATTTGTGTAGTGCTTTACACTTAATTCAAGAACACCTCTCCAGGCATTCTCATGTAATTCCTATAAAAACACATCAGGAAGGTGATATGGTTTGGATTTGTGTCCCCGCCCAAATCTCATGTAGAACTGTAAACCTCAATGTTGGAAGAGGGAGGGGCCTGGTGGGAAGTGATTGGATCATGGGGGTGGATTTTCCCCTTGCTGTTCTCATGATAATGACTGAGTTCTCACAAATTCTTGTTGTTTAAAAGCGTGTAGCACCTCCCCCTTCTCTCTCTTGTCCTCCTGCTCTGGCCATGTGAAGATGTACCTGCTTTGCCCCTCGCCTTTCACCATGGTTTTAAGTTTCCTGAGGCCTCCTCAGCCATGTTTTCTGTACAGCCTATGAAACCCTGAGCCAATTAAACCACTTTTCTTTATAAATTACCCAGTGTCAGATATTTCTTTACAGCAGTGTGAGAATGGACTAATACAGGAGATGAGATAACATTCATTTTTCTACTTTAAGATTTAAAGATGAGGACATGGAGGCCCCAACTTTAAATTATTTGCCCAGACAACATACTGGTGGTTTGAACTCAAGTCTTCTGACCCCTAAAGGTGTATTTTTTCTGCTAAATATCACATTTTTGACAAATCAAAAAGAAGCTATTTTCCCTCTGGAGCTGAATTTCCATTCTCACTCTCAGCTCCTGAAAGCTTATTCTTACTTTTGAGTTTCCACATTCTCTATCTCCTGGACTGTCTGCGGATTCCTACTCCAATTCTCCCATTTTCCTGCCCCTGCTTCTTCCGCAGAGGCTTTAGAGCCCATGCTCCACATCTACCTATGCAAGACGTTTTTCCACCCCAGAAAGTAAGATAACAACAACATCAATGAAAGTAAAAACATCACCTTTCATCTTAACATTAACCAGGCAGCTCACTAGCTCAACTCAATTGGCATATGCTGTGGTCTCAACTGTGGCCTCGAACTCAAGGACAAAGCAAAGATGGGTAGGGCAGTCCCTGACCCCAGGGAATGTATAACATAGTGGGCCAGGCAGAAGTGATACAACTAACTATAATGCAAGACTCCAGCAAGTAGTACCATCGAGGCACGAAAAGTAGAGTAAAAGGAACCCTTTCTAGCTGGGAGAAATGAGGGGAGGTTCTGTGGAGGTAGCTATGATCCTAAAGTCAGTGTCCTGGTCCTATCCTAACACATCAAGAACAACCTTCAAAGCATGATGTGTGAAATACATACTAATTTACAAGTCATGAACTTCCAAGGCCTTTTTTCTTGGGACCTCAAAATATTCACATCTCACAAGAGATGACAGAGTTTACTATTAATCTCATTTTATAGGTAAGTTGAAATTCTTACCTAACAAGTCACAAAAAGAACTGAAAAGCAAATTCAACTCCTATCTACCAAAGGTTTTCAATGACTTTACAACTACAGGTTCCTAACTGTTCCAAAAAAAACATGCTCTAATGGGGGAGCTACTTGAACAAAGAACAGGCAATTTGATGTATTATACAGAAAAACGCAGTGAAAATACCAAACAGCTTTAACTGTATTTAAAACAATTTTCTAGGTACTCTTTGAACATCTTCTCTAAACTATCACCGTGAGTACTGGGCAAGAACAAAACCATGACACAAGATACACCAGATACTTTTCATAAGAGTAACCTCCTCTGAATCTTTCTTGACACATTCACTTCACTCCAACTAGGAAAAAAAACCACGCACTTTCTCTCAGTATACCCACTACAACCTGCCTGATTGTGACTCCTAGCTCTGCTGTCATGAGCATGTAGCTCTGAGTCATTTAATCTCTGTCCCTCCATAACCCTCCTCTGCATTAAAATAACAGTACTTACCTCATTGGTGGTTGGGAAGATCAAACAAAGTAATACACATAAACTGTTTGGAACACTGCCAGACACCTAGAGAGCATTAATAGGTCGTCATTGGGTGTGGTGGTGAGGATTACACAAGATAATGCAGGAAAAAGTATTTAGCACTTAGCAAGTGCTCAACCAATGATGGTTCTATCACCTGTCTGCATCCCTGAAGAACTTTGGCCCCTCTGAATTTTTTATTTCTAGAGCCTAGCAAAACGCCAAGCACAGCGGCAGTGCTTATTAAAAGTTCAATGAATATGTGGCAGGTGTCAGTCCAGTCTGACACGTGAAGCCCATCGGCAGCTCCTGGTCAGCCTTGCTCGCGCCTGGCATTTAAGAAGGCGTGCAGACTGCAATGACAGGGCAGTGCCTCCACACACCATCGGATTGTGCGTGGGGCTACCATTTCAACCTTGTTTGAAAAGAACAAAATGCAGGCCAAGGCAGGCAGGTAGAAGTGGAAGGGATGTGGAGGTGGCGACCCGGGGTTTGCAGGCAGGGCAAGAGGAGCTGAAGGGGCAGGTGAGGTGTCGGCGTGGAAGACAAAGGGAAGAACGGCGAGGGGAGAGACTAGCGAGCTGCCGGGGACGAAGAGGAGGACCCGGCGGGGCGGGGCCAGGCGCAAGGCGGGGGAACAAAGAGCCGCCTCGCGGGCCGCGGGGTCCGGGAGGCTGGCAGGAGGGTCAGGGAGAAGGCTGGCCCGGGAAGGAGGGCGCCGGGAAGACGCGGCGGGGCGCGGCCAAGAGCGGGAGGGGCGGCGGGGTCCAGGGGCGAAAGTTGGGCGTGGATGGGGTGCGCCCAGGGAGGGGGAAGGGGTGAGGGTGTCAGGGTTCGCCCAGAGAGAGCGAGGATCGGCGGGGTAGGGTGGGCCCAGGAAAGGGGAGGAGTGGCGGGGTGGGGTGTGCCCCAGAGGAGGGGGCGGAGCGCGGCCCGGGGGCGGGGAGGTCCGGTCTGGCTACAGCGATTTTGTGCACCTAACCAGGCCCCTGAGCTGAGGGCCTTCGCCGAGCCGCTCTCCGAGGCCCAGGAAAGCCCGCAGCCTCCAAGGGTACAGCAGGAGGAATGTCCCCTCCTCTCCCCTCCCTTCCAGACCTCGCAGCATAGTCATAGTTGCAAGATGAGCAATAAGGAGACAGCCACCCTGACAGTAATGCCTGTGGCTCCCGGGGCTGAGCAGTACGGGGGCTCCCCAGTGGCTCTTGACTGCCCTCGTGTATCTTGTTCCTTTCCATCTGCACTGGGGCTGGTGGCCTTGGGAAAACAAAAGCAGTTCCTGCACGGTCATCCAGAGCTTAAAACTGGGTGGTGGTTTAATAAAAAGTTACCTCTAGTTTCACACCAAGTGAGATGCCAGTTTAGAAGAAATCTGAACTACATCCAGAAAAGAAATGTTCTTCTGGGTGAGGAAGAAAAAAAGTTCTTTCCAGAAAAAAGTTTGGAAATCTTGGCTTCAAAGACTGCTGTTATCAATATCAAAATATCAATTCATGGAAATGAAACTATAAACAAAAACTATCACCATTTCTTGAACAGCCACTCTGTGCTCCTGGTGTACATCCTCGCACCTTGTCTTCACAATCCATTCAAACATCTGATCAGTGTCTCAATCAGATAGGCATAGCGCTACACTGCGGGCTTTGTAAAACGGTTGGAGAGAGGTCCCAGGCCTCACAGAACTTGCCATCCACCTCAAAGTAGGTACAATTTGCAAAGGAGGGGATTTACAACGGGTACGTTGCCCATGAGTATCTCCAGGTCAGTATATCTTTCCATTATACCATAGTGGAAGATATATTTATTTATATCTTCCTAAATATAGTACAATTTCAGTCTTAACATCTGTTTCTACTCCCTTGCTTAGGAAAGCAAAATGAAACCAAGCAGAGGTACCTATATACAAAATGAAAGAATTAAACCCAACAGGTAAATCCAACTAATGGAAAACTGACGATAGAATTCTGGTACACCCAAAAGAGAAAGGTCGAGACTTGCTAGAAAAGTCATTAAGTCAAAGACCCTGTTCCTCAAGAAACAGTTCTAATGTATGCCATTAAGTTCCAGTGATTAAATGTGTCGCATTTAAGTAAAAAAGTGTCTTCTCCTTTTAAGACATTTTCAGCAGCTGGGTGCGATGGCTCATGCCTGTAATCCCAGCACTTTGGGAAGACAAGGCAGGTGGGATGGTTTGAGCTCAGGAGTTTGAGATCAGCCTGGGCAGCATGGCAAAACCCCATGTCTACAAAAAAAATACAAAAATTAGCCAGGCATGGTAGCACACACCAGTAGTCCTAGCTACTTGGGAGCCTGAGGTGGGAGGATCGCTAGAGCCCAGGAGGTGGGGGTTACAGTGAGCTATGATCGCACCACTGCACTCCAGCCTTGGTGACAGAGACCCTGTCTCAAAAAAATAAAAATATTTTCACCTTTGCACGTGTATCTCCATTGTGCCCATCAGGGTTACCTTTATGTTAGAAGAGGTCAGTGCTTGTCCTACATTTCCAAAGTAGGCAGAACAACAAGAGCTATTATATAAGGACTATCCCCAACCTCTTCACTTACAAAAGAAAGGGAAACAGCGTCACAGGCTAGCAAGGCCTGGAATTGAGCCCAAAACAATGATCTCCCCAATAGTATACTGGAAGTTTTACCCATTAGTCTAACAAACCCCTGGCTTATTCACATTTAATTCTCTAAAGAAGCTCTACAAAATATAAACAATTGGAACCTACATTTATGTATGTATGGGGGGACTCATCAGTAAAAACACTTCTAACTGTATGCCTCAAATTGTTTAACATGAGTTAAACAAAACTTTTTCATCCTTCTAACAAAACCCTTCAGGTCTACCCACCATGCTACACAGTGACACATCTGAAAATGTTGACTGAAAAAGTAATCTAGCAAGTACTCTCTTTATTCACATGTAAGAATTCATGTTAAAAATATGAAATCATACTTTGTATGAACAAAGATGATACAAAGGCATCACTTAGTATCTTGGCTCTGGAAATTTTTGGAGTTGTTTTTTTTTTTTTTTTTGCTTTTCCACATAAATATATTCTGTATTTTCTCTAAAGTAAACCAGTGCTTTGACAGATTTTAAATTTTTCCCCTTCACTAAAGGCATTATTCAATTTCAATGTCCTTGGAGTGTTTTATCTGGGGATTAGACAACTGTACCAAAACACAGCTGTTCCAGTTTTTTCTCCTTTATTTTTCACATTAAAAAACTCCCACTATCAGGCAGTCCAATTAGTTACTCACTATCAAAAGCCGGCTTTGGTCTTTCATCTTCTGGAAAACTGGATCCAAGTGACAGGGTGTCATGGAAACTGTATCTTGGGTCATTTCCTGTTTCAATTGTTTAACCACAAAAAAAAGTTCGGCTCTATCAGATGGAAATTAATGAATACTTGCTGTTGCCTTTTGAAGAGCATGCAACTAAATAAAAAAAGTAATTATCCATTTTGACCAAGTTTTTCCAGCAACACCAGGGAATACAGGGAGATCAATGCACCCAAAATAGGAAAAGAAAAATACTTTGATGCAATGAACCAAAGCTTTTTTTCCGTTCAGTTTCCATAATTCAGTGGTCAGTTTTAAGGCTGCCACTTGGGTTTGGGAAATGTAACTACAGGTTAAGTGGTTTTAATTGCAGTTAACTTTATTCATACTCTTCTACTTACCACAAATTTTCAACCACTGCTCACCTACTTCACCTAAATTTTGACATTAATTAGACAGAGTTGGTGTTTTCCTTTTTAACCTGAAATTCCCCCAGCATAAGAGAATGTGCAATAGAAACAAAAATTGTAATCTAAAAATATTTTATGCTGTACCTATTATCTGAAAACAACACACATGCATATGCGCACACACACGTGCATGCACACACACACATACACACACACAGAAGGACAAGTAGAGTTTAAAGCCTACAAGCAATACCAGGCAGGCACATGTGTTTTTTAGGAAATGAAGTCCTGGCTGGAATTCAGTAATAATGAGCCCCTTAGTGATCTAATGTACACCAGTGTACATTATGGATGGAAACAAGAGTGCCAGACAGGACAATGGGGAACTCAAACAGTGTTTAATATGTTTCAGCTCTGTCTAAATAACTGTTGGCAAAAAATGTGGAAGCAATACAACAAATCAATTTTAGGGCTCAGGAGGATTTGCTCAAATAAGACAGCTATGAAGTGTACATTACAGGAGAAGTTCACAGCTCCATTGTGGGAAAGGCATCTACTTCCAATATTTTCTGTCCTGTTTAAGTTGTTGTATGTCTTCTCTATTCAAAACAAGGAAAAATCTCTGTTGCTTCTTTTCCTTAGCCTTTGAAAACAACAACAACTGGGAAAACATCCAAAAACAATTAACCTTAAATATTATGTAAAGTAAAGCTAAGTCTTCTATCATATCCAACTTGCTGTTGGGGAATTTTTTTTTAATTGTACTTTAAGTTCTAGGGGACATGTGCACAACGTGCAGGTTTGTTACATATGTATACACGTGCCATGTTGGTGTGCTGCACCCATTAACTCGTCATTTACATTAGGTATATCTCCTAATGCTATCCCTCCCCCCTCCCCCAACCTCACAGGGAACATCACACACGGGGCCTGTTGGGGAATTTCTATCGAGAAGAAAGTGAAGGGGGAAAAAAGAACACCTTTCAGTAATGACACCTGAGTTCTAGACCTTTTACCTATCATTTAGTTACTCTGTTTATTTAATAGGTGCCAGCAAAGAGGCATCTAGGCCAGGCTTAAATCTACACATAAGCCCCTAAAAGATCAACTGTGTTGTATTCAAAGTGAGATGGAGCTGATGATTTTCAAGTGGAAGTCACTTCCATTTCTTTTTCATCAGCCTTGGAAGAAAGTGGAATAGCCATCCTTCTACACCTTGCAGGGAGAAAGTCCCTAATTTGGGAGAAAGGTACTGGTAAGTAATATTTCCAGGTGTTTGTATTACACTTACTATGGTTTGGTATTCTTGTGCACAAATACACCAGAAGTCGAAGTAATTTCACTAGAAGCAGTTTTTGCCAGAAGTAGATGTAATTTCTAGAAACTGTTCAGATAGTATTTTCTTACAGAAAAAGTAGTTAAACTATGAAATTAACTGCTGAAGGCATCAACACAAAAAGGCATAAATCAGTTCAAAGAGGTGAACGTAGACTAAAATAAATCCAAGAATACAGCTGCCAATCTGACTGGAAGGCCTCTGGTCATGATGAGTGAAGTTGGTTTTATCCCAAGAGAAATGATACATAAAATAAAGATAGAGCTGGTAGAGCGAGAGGTTGTGAACTCCAAGAGAGGTAAGAAATACAGTCAGTGCATCAAAATCACTTTATTATTCTGGCTATAACTATTTTTCTTTTCACTTATTTCCTAGAAAATATAATGGTAGTAAGTTTGTTGCACTTTCCTCTTAATTTCTTCTTTATTTATTAAAATGCAGGAGGAAGGAATAGAGAATCTTTATTTGCAAGAAGTAGCTTAATTATATAAGAATTATAATAAACTCTTACTATCTGCATAGCAATAAGTTAAAATAGGTTAATTTTTTTTTTCTCTCTCTCTCTTTTTTTTTTTTTTGAGACAGAGTCTCCCTCTGTCACCCAGCTGGAGTGCAATGGCATAATCCCGGCTCACTGCGACCTCCGCCTCATAGATTCAAGCAATTCTCCTGCCTCAGCCTCCCAAGTAGCTGGGATTATAGGCACTCGCCACCTCGCCCGGCTAATTTTTTGTGTTTTTAGTAGAGACGGGGTTTCGCCGTGTTAGCCAGGATGGTCTCGATCTCCTGACCTTGTGATCCGCCCGTCTCGGCCTCTCAAAGTGCTGGGATTACAGGCGTGAGCCACAGCGCCCAGCCTCTTTTTTTCTTTTTTTTCTTTTTTTTAAGAGACAAGAGGCCGGGCGCGGTGGCTCAAGCCTGTAATCCCAGCACTTTGGGAGGCCGAGACGGGCGGATCACAAGGTCAGGAGATCGAGACCATCCTGGCTAACACGGCGAAACCCCGTCTCTACTAAAAACACAAAAAATTAGCCGGGCGAGGTGGCGGCGCCTGTGGTCCCAGCTACTCGGGAGGCTGAGGCAGGAGAATGGCGTGAACCCGGGAGGCGGAGCTTGCAGTGAGCTGAGATCTGGCCACTGCACTCCAGCCTGGGCGACAGAGCGAGACTCCGTCTCAAAAAAAAAAAAAAAAAAAAAAAAGAGACAAGGTCTTGCTGTGTTGCCCAAACTGGTCTCAAACTCTTGGCTTTAAGGGATCCTCCCGCCTTGACTTCTCGAAGTGCTGGGATTACAGACATGAGCCACTGAGCCTGGCCACAGTAGGTTAATTCTTATAATTTGTGTATGAACTTCAATACTGGATTTTATGAAAGTTCTATTCTGGGTTTCATTTGTTTTGTTTGCAAGCCCAATCAAGGATACTACTTAGAACAAAGATATTTATTAGGCATGTAAGAAATGGGAAAGTTCTTCTTCAAAGATTATAAAAAGGTATTCTTTTTTTGCAACACCAAAAACTTCATTCCCAACAGGCACATATGTTGAAGACACAAGGCCAAACGCTACTGGCCAATGAAAAGCATACCACTGTGAAACAGATATGTGTACGCTGCCTACTGGAATTCTCAAGTGCTCTCCCATAGACTCCAGCCCTCTTGCAGGTAGGTGGAGTCATGTGACCAGTCATGGCCAATGGGCTGATCAGAAGTAACCTGTGTCATTACCCAGCCAAAGCCTACACGAATGAGGGTGAGCTCTTCATGCCTCTTTTGCCCTCTTGAGGCAAAGCTGAAAGTCACAGTTTGAGATGTTAACATCTCAAGATAGAAGAAGGCCACATCAATTCTTAGAAGACATATTAAACAGAAAGATGTGTAGAATCACTGAGATAATAAGGATTCGTTTGTTACCACAGCCTATCCTCAGCCAGGTGTTCTTAGCTTCTTCTGTTTCACACGGCTCAGGGACAGGGCAGTGAAGTATGAGAATCTCCAAGAATCATATGTTTAAATGCATAAAACACACAAGATTGTAAAGAACACCCGCTATAATTTTTTAAAGCTGTAACATAGTAATATGTGCTTCTTTATTAATATATTAACAACATCTCTAACGATGGGTCTAACAACTACTGTAATTTCAAAGTAGTGAAGATTATGCCATTTCAAGTTATCTGTAGAAATCTACAATTATATATGAAATATTTGTTTCTGTGATAAAGTTCTCCATGTGCTGCTAATACCGTTAGGATCTGTTGTCTACAATGTCTTGGAAAGAAATGATTGATTTTAGTTAGAGGTTCGTATTGTAATTTTTTTCCTCATCAAGTTCCTGGACTCCTTGAATTCTGTGGAGCCCAGAATAAGAACCTCTGAGTTTTACCATCTCCTAATACAATCATACTCTAACTTATCAGGCAAAAGTTCTACTGAGCTCCCTAGGGTTGCATGTTTTGCAATGTGTGTGGCAGATTCCATTCTGGCCTGTCTTCTGCCACTGAGTTTCAGTCACTGATTCTGTGTACCTGCAAACAGTTTTGAATATGACTGCAATGAACTAAGGAATAATATTGTTCCAGTTGCTAGAATCCAATTTTATGGAGGCTTAGGTGCCTTTAAGGCAATGGTCAAGAAAACTGATAAGAATCAGCCCATAAGGGGCTGGTCAAGTCCTCTAACATGATAAACATCATCCAGTCTGGTAAAAACAACCAATAGTTGTACAAAATGCTGCTGGTAAAACACTGTGTCCAGAGGCTTGTCATGACTTCAAGAAACATCAAGACACCTGGAGATTGCTGATACAAGATGCTGGAGCTGCTGTATCAGAATGCTGTCCAGTTCGCAGCTGGTCAGCACTACTTCAACAATGTACACCCCAAACTAACAGGGAAATCAGTTCTATTTAATAAATCTAGGAAAGCTGGCTACAGCAAGGCTGAAATAATTCATACTTTAGATGTTTCTCCATTCTGCAAGTTGCAAAGAGAGAAATGATCAATGTACTTTAAGCACACGATTATTGCACTTTCTTTCTGGTTATTTCTCCAGGGGAAACCACCAAATTAGCCCAGCAAGGTAGCAGACAGCAAGAATAGGAGACAGAGTAGACAACTGAGTTGTAGATGTCAGTCCTGATAGGGAGACAAGAGATCAGAATATCAAGAAGTATTTGAAATTAAGACTCTGCATGCAAAACTTGAAAACCAAGAAGTTGGGGCCTGAGACTCAATCTTGTTTCACATTTCAAATACTGAGAGATGCTATAGTGTGGTAGAAGTGCCACTGGATCAAGGAAACTGAGCTTTTCATCTAGGCCCCATCACCAGTTATTTCAGCAAACATAGGCAAGAAGCCACATTGCTCTGAGCTTCAGATTCCCCGTCTATAAGGAAATTAGCCTTGAAGGCACCTCCCCGCACAAAAGTAAAGATTCAGTAAACTTTAAAAATCTCAGAAATAACGATGATACAAGGAATATAATCCAATACAGTTTCAAACTAAATGTTTTAGAAAACAGAGTATTTCAGTTTTGAATAGTGAAAAAATAAAGAAGAGAAATAAGTAGTTCTAATGTGCTGAACCAGGCACTGTATTTGGTACTGTACATGAGTGATTTTACAAGTTGCATGAGTTAGCATCTATATGCTGTTGTGAGTCCCCTGTGCCTTCTCTCTGGTAGCTCTCTCCGAGCTTTGGTGAACCTCTTGCTTAATTGTCTATTAGCTCCATGAAGATATGTCACACTGTTTTGTTTTGGGGACAGAGTCTTGCTCTGTCACCCAGACTGGAGTACAGTGGCACGATCTCAGCTCACTGTAACCTCTGCCTCCTGAGTTCAAGGACTCTCCTGTCTCAGCCTCCTGAGTAGCTGGGATTACAGACAGGTACCACCATGCCCAGCTAAGTTTTGGTATTTTTAGCACAGACAGGGTTTTGTCATGTTGGCCAGGCTGGTCTTGAACTCCTGACCTCAGGTTTTCCGCCCACCTCGGCCTCCCAAAGTCCTGGGATTACAGGTATAAGCCACCACACCCAGCCTGCCACAGTTTTGTTTGGGGTATAATACCCCACTGTTGGAAGACTATGGAAAGGTTTTCCGGAGAAAGGAGGAATGCCCAAAGGCCTGTCAAAGGGCTTGGGATCTAGTCTGTGCTCACTCTTGGCCCATGATAAACTCCCTCTGCCCCTTTTTGATATGCTGATGTGTCCTGTTGTTATTTTGATTATACTGCCCTCAGAGGCTGACTCATTTACCAGGAGAACAAGTCAGGGTTTAATGCCTGCTGATTCCTGGCTCTCTCTGGGGTTGTGTTTTTTTTTTGTTTTTTGTTTTTTTTTTTCCTGAACTATATGACTCCAAATAGCCACAGTTCTCATAACCATCACATTAATTTCAACAGGTCTTGAAATCTCCTTATTCTTCCTGGTTAAGGGGCTCCTCCATCCTTCCCTACTTTCCTTGCCAACCATTGCTGGCTATAATTAATTGAAAGTGAAATTTCAAAACTAGGAAGGACCCTCTTGATTTCCCCCAGCCCACAAGCACAGTAAGCAGATGCAGGACCTGCATCCTTTTCTTTATCAACCCTAAAGCCTCCCAAGGCAGGATGGAAGCACAGAGGAGGGACTAAAAAAAATGTTAACCGAGTGAGTAGATAATCAAAGGATGACCACTGCAAATCAAAACCCTGTAGCATCCTTGGCAGAAAGAAAAAAGCTCTGCCTTCATTTTAGTGTTAGAGGCACTATAAAATTACAGACTATGTCTCTTTCTCACTCTCTTTTCACTGCAAAGCTAATAATCAGTAGCCAATGGGCTAATTCCTCTGCATTTTTTGAAGAAAAAGTCAACATTTTTTTTTTTTAAGGACTAAATTCCCACCCTGCTTTGAAACATAAATCTGAAGACCCCTCGGGTTAAAAATGACAGCTAGACTCCTTTAATCTTGAAAATGTTCTCTCCATGGAAACCTTAAGGACAGGAAACCACTTAGGCAAAGCTTTCTTTTTTCTTTCTTTCTTTCTTTTTTTTTTTTTTTTTTTTTTGTGTGTGACAACTTCTAAGGAAAATCTAGGTTTTGAGGAAATTGGGCTTCCATGCGCAAGTGTCCTGTAGGAAGGTAGTCCATGTCATGTGACTTCACTGACCCATAAATCGACCCATAAATAAAGCTTTCCCAGTTTGGCTCAGCTGGAAGAGATTTTACTCACTTCACCTCTCTAACAGATTCCTATTCTCAATTCCCAGTGCACCGTCTCTACTATTAAGTTTCATGTTAGGTAGAACACACTCTAGTTTCACCCAAAGGCTGTGAAGTTTGCAAGCTGTAAGTTTCAAGTAGGATAAGAACCTCAAGTGGGATGCCATTGGCTACAAGACTGGAAAAATTTGAGTCAGCTAATAATCCTAGAAAAACTAGACTGGGAAGGTTGTTTAGTAGATTACAGGAGGAAACTAGCACAGAGAGGCTAAGTGATTAGCTCAAGGCTTCATCATCTTTATGGCCAGATGTAGAATAATTTTTCCTGCCTCAAAGATGGCTAGATTTTTCTTGACACTCTAGCATATCTCCTCTTAAATATTCTAAGTTGGCTGAACTTAAATACTACAACTACTACTAGTAACAATAAGCTAAAAAGTAATCAAAATATTTTCAGTAAGACTGAGGTGGGGCAATTTTGCATAATCCCACATCCTTTATAGAACCTTGAGCCTACTACCAGAAGTGAAATACACCACAAATTTCAAAGGATAGGCCTGAATGTAGTTCAAACAAGCACTAAACATACATCAAGTCACTTTCACTACCACCCATGTTCTAGGATGCCCATTGTCTGGGACATGGGCCAGGTTGGCAAACAAATCATTATAAAATGCAAAGGTATTAAGTGCCCTCTTGCCTTTGGCAGTACATTCAAAGCTAGGCAAATATATTATAATAAAACTAAAATATAGCTACCGAGGTCCCAGCCAACAAAGGAGAAAAGTTCATACACGTTCTTTTTTTCTTTCAATGGATTAGATATTCCAACTTTTGTTGTATTTCTTTGTGAAAGACAAGCTTGGGAAGAAATGGGAAAAGCAGGAGACACAGTCATAGCTTGAAGAAAAAGAAGAAAAAAAAGTAGGCTTAGATGAAGAAATTTGAGAACTTTGGTGCTAGGGCCCTTTGAAAACTCATTATAGCAACTCAGGTTCAAAAAGGGTCAAAAAAAAAAAAAAGGTAATTCTCTTAGCTCAGAGTCAAATAAGAAGCACTGAATTGGCTCTCTTTCTGTCCATGTGTATCTATCATTCCATCTCTCTCCCTATCAAGAACTGAGGGCAAAAAGTCCATTTGCCAACTTCAATCCAGGCAGACAGACCAAGTACATTGGGGACACACCCTTTTGTGTGGCCATTCACACTTGGAAGATAAGGGAGAACTCAGTCTTTCAAGTACATATGAAGAGATGGTAGCCATTTTATTTCAACAGAGAAGGTAAAAAAAAGAAATAAACTAAGATAATATAGGAGAGCTTCTCCTAACACATAAGGAAGGAATTCCAGAATATAGCATAGACACTGTATACTGTAATAAACTTAGCTAAGGCTGGAATTTAGCATTCTATCCTCAGGTTTTCTTTCCTTTTCTGTTTCCTTCCTCTAATAATGATGACAATAATACTTTACATTTGCATTCATTTCCAGTTTTCAAGTTACTTCTACATACATTCATACATTCCATTCTCCCTAAGCAGGGGAGGGGAGGTTGGTTTCCAATACATGCCTACTTGGAACAGAGGACTGATCTAAACAAATGTATTTTCAACTACTGGATTTGTAAAGTATTTCCTGTTGACTGCGCTGTAACTAATACCAGTTCCTCTCATAACCCATGCCCATATTCTCCAGAGCGCCCCCACACAAAGAGCCCACTACACAAAGAAACAAGATTTAAGCAGATAGCAAATATTATGGGGCTCACTAAATGCTGAATCAATTAATGTTATAATCCTAAGTGCTCAAGCAGAAGCTGACATGGTTTGAATCCCACATCTATCACTTTGTGGCTTTCACATCTTAGATAAGTCATTTCTCTTTCCGAAGTTAGTAGCTATTTGCATTAGAAATAGAACTCTAACCCTTAGCATAATGCCTGGCACATAAAAAAAAAACACTCAAAAATGTGAGCACTATTTTAAGTCCTACTTACCAATAAATTGTGGTCCTTAGGAGATTTTCCCCCCTTTCCTAGCAGTTTAAGCAACCATATCCTGTCAATTTAAGCAATAAAGAATTCCACTAGCCTTGTGGTTTCACTGGTAGGTAACAGGTAGCAAATAAAAGCAGCTACTACATGGCTAAATTCTAGATTGGAGCTTCCAAATCAAACTAAACAAAGAGAAATGTAAATTTTTTGTCGTGAGAACCATCCCAAAGCTTTGGGATGTTGTTGGGGAGCTCGAGAATTGCTATCCTATGTAAATAAATCTCGTCTGTGACCACTGCCAGAGATATGTCACTAATACAGCTTGACTTGTCCACATTTACCAATGCAGAGATTTCTTTCAAATTAAGAGAAAACAAGGGACAGAAGACAGTTAGAAAAGATGAGAAAATTTCATGTGTCTTACCAGGCAAAGCCAGAGCCACAGTCCCACTTTACAAGCCCCTACCTGGTCTAAAAGAAAAGTTATTTAAAGCATTAACTAAGAGGATAAGAAGCCACCATTGTTGTGGGCTTAAAGTGATCCACTTTCACTAGGGCTCAGAGTAGTGGGGCCCTCATTGCAAATGCAAAGTCCCCAGCTGGGGGTAAGAAGAAGAGAAAATGTTAAGATGCTCAGCTCTTGAAGTGCCAATACCCTGGTCTCCACATTCCAACGCTGGCCGCCTCCTCCCTCATCCCACCGCTCCCTCCCATTATTCTGGAGCAGGTCCTTCCCAGCTCTGCCATTCGGTGTCAGAGAGACTTGGGAAGCGCCCCAGGAACTGTTGAGATGGAGAAATACACAAAGGCTCCCTTCCACAAAGCATTCTTTCACAGAGGCAGCCGTGTCTATTAAATAGGTCCTCTTAATGTGCATATACTTCTATAAGGAGATTATGAGAACCACGAGCTCACTAAATCAGCCCCACAAAATGTGTGTAAATCCACTGCAGGGAGGAGAAAAGGTGTGTGTGGCAGGGAGGAGGGAGGATTAAAAATTAGTGGCAGGGGGCCTCCACTCTTCTTGGTAATTCCCTGGGGAAAAGAAGGTGTAGACAAAACTGTCCAGTGAGGCTGCCACAACCCCTGGGTTGAGCCATTTGGTATCTGCACAATTCCTTTCCTCCACATGCATTCTCATATTGTCCAGCTATGGGCCATAACCCTTGCAAAAATATTTCTTCCTCTAAGTCATAAGAAGAGAGGTGTAACAGTTCCCCGTGTGGTAATGTGCACCTTGCACTCTGTCTCCCAAATCTTTAGAAATAGGAAGCACAAAATGTAACAAGTAATTTTCCAATAAAATGTGCAATGCATTTTCTAAAAATAGATAAGTGAAGTGCTCGGCTATATATTTATTAAGCCTCTCATGGGTCATCACACTGGCTTCATGAATGATTCAACTCTTCACCTCATTATTTCTTCATGATCACCTCCTTCTAGAGAAGAATTAAAGTTACACAAAAAGCAAGTTTACCCATAGTATTAAATGGAATGTCCTTTTATTTACCTAGCTATCCATAAAACAAAAAATCTTTCACTCAAAAAGTATTTCCAAACACTTATAAGATATGCAAACGACTTCCCAGTTCACAAAGGGATTTTAGAGACATTTCATTCGATGTGACGACAGCTCTGTGACACAGATATTAACAACTCCTGTGTTACAAGTCAGGAAAGAGACCCAGAGAGATTAAGTGGAGCCCCAAGTCTTTCCTTCCAAATTCATTCATTCATTCCTTCAGCACTTACCGAGGGCTTAGTCTTGGCCTGGGCACTATTGAAGGTATGGATTCAGGGAAAGCAGATGTAGTCTCTACTGCTAAGTATCTCACAAGGGCAACCCAAGCTTAGGTGTAAGAAAACAGGCATCTTTCTAGAGAAGGCTATGTCAGAGCTGAATTTTCAGGGATAAATTCCCTGTTCTCTTCACATCAACATGTCCTCCACGACTCGCCAGTATTAAACTAGGCTAAGAAAAAATGGATCTGATAATCACCTTTGTGCCAGAAGACAAATAGCTGGAGAGGAAGCCCAGGCAGTTCCAGTGGCAGTGCTGTCTTTCATACTGACGTTAACTCTAACGATAAGCGGAGTAACGGCACAGCGCTGTTGGGCACCTGGAGCTTCTTGTTTCTGTGTGGCATATGATGAAGTGTCAGAACAGGGAGGAGTATATCTCCAAGAAGGAATGTGATGAGCAGGAAAACTCATCCAGTGAGATTGGCCTGGAGAGATCTGAAGCCAGGAGCCATTTGGTCTTGTCCAGTGGCATTAATGTCCCCACAGACAAAGGCCAAAGGGGACATGGAGGCCAGAGCTGCTGGTCAACGGTTTGTTTTAAGAAAACAATAGGGGGACCCAACTCCATGCTATCAGAATAAAGGTCATCCTTCCCCGTATTTTTCTCAAGTTATACAAGTGGCCTTATTCTTCAAGCAATAAAGAATTCCACTAGCCTTTTGCTAAGGATAAAACATCTCCAAAATATAGGTTGTTTAAACTGCAGATATAGAATAGTTTCTTCAACTGTCTTCTTTTTTCCAAATGAATAATGCTACCTAGATGAAAACAATGTTTTTCTTCACCTTTTATTCCAAATTTCTTTTTTTTTTTTAAAAAAAAAAGCTTTTAAAAAATTCATACAGAAATATTTTAAAATTCATACAGAAATATTGAGGGGAGTTCCAGTTTCAAACCATCTTTTGTCAAGAAAGAACACTAGTGAAAGATACTTTCAGGAAATCAAGTACAGTATATGATTTCAACACAGCAAAGCTAGTGTCTCACTGTTAATTTTTATTAATAATAATAATAATAATAAAGGCTGGATGCAGTGGCTCACACTTGTAATCCCAGTACTTTGGGACACTGAGGTAGGAGGACTGCTAGAGTCCAGGAGTCTGAGACTAGCCTGGGCAAGATAGTAAGAGCCTGGCTCTACAAAAAACAAAATTTTTAATTAGCTGGACATGGTGGTGCCTGCCTGTAGTCCCAGCTATTCAGGAGGCTGAGGCAGGAGGATCACTTATGCATGAGAGACAGTCAAGGCTGCAGTGGGCCGAGCTGGGCAACAGAGGTGATATGGTTTGAATCTGTGTTCCCACCCAAATCTCACGTCAAATTGTAATTCCCATGTGTCAGGGGAGGGTCCTGGAGGGAGGTGACTGAATCATGGGGGTGGATTTCCCCCATGCTGGTCTTGTGGTTCTTGAGTTCCCACGAGATCTGATGGTATAAAAGTGTGGCGCTTCCCCCCTTGCTCTTCTTTCTCTCTCCTGTCGCCATGTAAGGCATGCCATGCTTCTCCTTTGCCTTTCATCATGATTGTAAGTTTCCTGAGGCCTCCCCAGCCATGCAAAACTGTGAGTCAATTAAACTGATTTTCTTTATAAATTACCCAGTCTCAGGTAATTCTTTATAGCAGTGTAAAAACAGAGTAATACAGAGGGAGACCATTTCTTTATAAAAAAAAGGAGAGGAAGCAGTCCTTGAAGAAAGGTACTTCTTTTCCCAGTGCTTTGGGTCAGTTACTCCATAGAGGGACCTTGGCATTCATGGACTGCATGTTTATAGTTTGGACCATTTGAGAGCAATCCTTGCACAAATTTAAGCAGGGTAACAAATTTTAGACATTGTTAGTATTACAGTCATATCATACTGGTCTCTAGATTTTAGGCAGATTAAATAATTTACTTTTTAAAAGTTATTTAAGCAAAGATTTTTCTAGAGTTTTCTCTTTTAATTTTTACACGAGAACCCCATAGGATGGGGGTTTTCTGCAAATTAAAGGGCAAGAATTTTCAGTCCATGTTTGAAGAGAGAAAATGTTGCTGCTCTGCACCTATGTTCCCACCAGCATTTGCTGACTTCCCTGAGAATAAAAGGTTATAACTGAAAAAGCATGATACGAAGTACTTTTATATAAATTGTTGCTTTTGGTCTTCACTACAACCCTTTGAGGTAGGGTAAAATCCCTATTTTACAAATCAAGAAATTGAGGCTTGCTGAAGCCAAGTCACTCTCCCTTTGCACGACTCCTTTGTGATTGTTCTTAAAAGGTGAGATATTTCTGAAACTCACTGAAGGGAGAACATGATGTTAGCAAAGCATTGCACCACCCACAAAGTACATTCTCTCCCCTCAGATGTCTGAAGGGTACACACATCTTCTGAGAAGATGGAAACTCATCAGCTTGAGGAGAAAATGCCAAGTTTAAAATGAGGCTTGTTAGAGAAGAAGCTATCACAGTTTATTAAATTAGCTTTCTCTCCCAGCAAGTGTTTGATGTAAATGGCAAGGGTTCGAAGGTCAAACAGGAAGAAGTATGTGCTTTAATTTCTCCCCCCTAGAGGTGCATGAATGTTTTCTATTAACGAAAACCCTGTAGCCAACAAATCCTGGGCTTGGATCAAACAGCCCTCCATCTTTTAAGTTATAACATCACAAGGAGACATTTCAAGAGGAAACCATGCCCAGTCAGACCTGCAGTACCAGAGAGAGGGCTGCTTCTGCCCTTTGGGAATTTGAAAAATATCTTCCTTTTTGCTGAAACTGCTTAGTGACAGACAAAAATATCCCCAAATAGTTATTCCTGATCAGTGGACAGGGTCATCATTGAAAGTGGGCAGGGGCTGAGGTAGAGCTATTTGTACCTCTGGCCAAGGGAATTAGGTACCTTTGCACCACTCCCTTTGGCTAAGGTAATTAGGAATGGACGTTCTGACATCCAGCTTGGTCCACTGGGGTATGTATGAGTTAGGTAATAATAGCCAATACTTACCTGTGCTTAGCATGGTATGCAACGCATAGTAAATGCTCAATAAATAGGAACTAATAATATTATAACACTTCCCCTTTTCCTCGTCCTTAATAACATCCTCCCCATCTATTATCCCCACACAACCAGGACTCTTCCTGGCTGCTCAAATCTAGAAGTGGGGAGTAGAGTACAAAATTCTGAAGACTTAGCATTACGTATCCTCACATGAAGAAAAAGCAAACACTTCCTGAGACCTCTGGCATCAGGCATTGTGCTAGATATTCTTACAAACCTCATCTCATTTAACTGTACAACAATGGTGGAAACAGCCCTGATTTTTACAGTAAGAAACCTGACGTTCAGAAGGATAGCAAGAGAGCTTGGATTAAAATCCCATTTCTCCTAAACAGGCTTTTGTGAGTTGGCCTGAGAGTGGGGTCTGCTTTTATAACCCCTCTAGGTGAATTGTTCCAGACAACAGACTCTGAAATGAGCATGGAAAGCCAGACTCTTTGTAAACTGGGGATTGCTGGAACCGTCCATATCTCTCGCCTCCTCTGGGGAAGGTCTCTGCACTACTTAAAAATGGCTTTTAGTTTGGAGGACTCAACTCCTCCTTCAAAAGCACATCCACAAAGCCTACAAAGGTAAGCATTCCTGGCAGGGCAGTCCTGGGAGAGTGGAAAATGGAAAAAGTCTCAGGGCAACTGGCAGCTCAGTTATAAGAAGGAAATAAAAAACCAAGTTGAAGGTTTATAGAAAACACACAGAGGAAGAATGAAGCATAGTAATTGTTTACAGGCCACTTGTGGGCTGTCTAAAAATGCCATAAATAAGAAATATAGCTTGGGACAGACTAGCTTAAAAAGACTTAATCCCTCAAACACAGTCCTCCAGGGAACATGACCCATGGGCATCCATCAAGCAAAAATCTCCACCATTGCTTATGAACAATTTCCCATGATTTCCCGGAGCTGACCCTCATCCCCTGCTGTTCCCAGCCTGCTTACTAACTAATCCCCCAGTAGAATGTTTACTCCAGGAAAACAGGGCTGTATCTGGTTGACTTTTCTATCCTAGGTATCTACCAGAGTACCTGGCTAGTAACAGACTTTAAATATATGTTAAATAATTATTTAGTTTCTCATTCACTTAATTTTCCTGGTTAAATTGTTTCAACATGAGAATCATTTCTAATATTTTAAAGGTGTTCTACAGTGATGTGAATGCTTTGAGGAAAAAGGCATTTACAGAATTCTAATGTGATGATAAAAGTAAGAATAGCTCAATGTTTATCTACACAATTTTGATCTCAGTCTTGTAACTAAGAGAATCAGTGTATAAAAGTCAAATTCTAATGAAATGGAAGATACCTGAATTCACTGGATAAGACATACAACTTGGCAGGTTGTATGCACAATGTGTATTGAAAGAAAGAATAATGGAGGAACATGTTGTTATGTTAGTAGACCTCCCACCTCTTCATTCAATGTCAGACATTTTGGGAAATAGTAGCACAATACTCTCACTTCAATAATTTATGAGCAAAAACACTAAATGAAAATTCAACAAGAAATTTACCAGGTTACCTGCAAGTCCTATACAATCTTGATTTGCATCAAATAGAAGACAAACTTTTATGAGGAAAATAAACTCAAAAAGGATGTTTTTCATGCTTTACCTCCTTAATAATATTTTACTATGTCATAATGAGATTCTCTGTACAATGAATCCTCTATAACTGTCCAGAGTAGATTTTGTTTTGGTAACTACAAACCTCTCAAAAATCATTTATAAAAATCATGTATTTTAGTTTCACTAACTAGATGAAATGATTGCAGGCTGTTTAAAAACCACATCCAAAAGTAGCAATTCTCTTTGTAACTTTTCTCAGTATCATCACAGAACAGACACAGCCAACCAGAAATTAGAGATGAACAAACAGAGATGGTCAAAGAACTGAAACTTACAAAACACAAATCATAAAAGCATCTACCACCAGCTACTGAAAAACCCAGTTCTACCTATAAAACATATTATGTTTTTAAGCTGTATCTGTAATAATATGTTTATAAAATGTAAATCCCACCAACATGGGCAATTCCAAACCACAATCACATCACCTTACAAAAAGTTGAAATTGTATTCAAATATATAAAGTATTAGAATTGCCTTCTAAACCAATTGATTTGAATTCTCCTACTAACCAAATGAATTAAGCAGTTCCAAGCACTATTGTTGATGTAACACCACCATGCACTTCCTATGTTTCATGTCTGTCTTGAAATTAGGTATGGCAGGTGCTAAGTAGATAATCAGTTACATTTTTTTTTCAAAAAAAGAGGAGGTCCAGCATAACCAAGACACTAGCCAAAATGATCAAAATCATTCCCTGTATTCTACTGCCAGTGGAATGGTAACAGCGATAATTGTAGTAAATATTGGTGTCACCTCTCTGCTATCCAAATCACTGGATTGTGTAGGTCATAAAATGTGAGTAGAATCAACCCACTTCTAGGAGGTTTAGGCTGCAGGAGTAGGTCCTGACTGGCATAAACTAATGTAATCCCATTCTCTTGTATTCCACTAAGGTCCAGTCAGAGTGAGCCCAAGCCATCCTTCAAAGCCTAGGGGGGAGAAAGATGCCCTCTTCTCCTGAAGAGTGTCCTGTACCTCTGGGAAGCCTAGCATCACTGCACTCATTTTACTACAGGCAAAACCAGCCTGAGGATAAACTGACAGCCAGAGGGTGATAGAGCCAAGAGAGTGAGAGAAAGAAATGGAACCAGCCAGAGGGATCCTTCTAAGCAAAAGCCAACTCCCTTGTTTTTGTGCCTAAAACCCTCCAGTGGCTTCCCATTTCAGCCAGAACAAAATCCAAACTTGTTCTCCACAGTGATCCTATCCTCACTCATCTTCCTTTATTCCCAATTTTCTTCAGCGCCTTTGTTCAGCCCTTCACACACACTGATCTCCTTCCCTCCACAGGTCTCTGTATGCTTTATTCCTTACAACAGGTCCTCCCAGGCTGCTACCAATCATCATTCACGCCTCCATTCAAATAGCAGCACCCCCAAGAGGCCTTCTTTGAACTCCATGTTAACCTACTTTATGTTCTTCACAGAACTGGTCAGGGTTCAACATTACCTGTACTTAGCGTTTACATGTTTAAATATTTATCTCCCTCTTATAAGAATGTAAGCTCCTCAAAGGCAGTCCCAGCTCCCAAAGCTGTGCTTGTGCATAACAGAAGTTCAATCTACAGTTTCTTACAGATTGACTGACTGACTAAGCCCAAGATTCTATGCAGGCCACATTGATCCAAAAATCCTAAATAATGCTTTGTTTTTAGCTGCAAACAAGAACTGCAAAACCCACAGCTCTCTTGAAGATTTGCATATACCCTGGATTACTTATTATTTCTTTTTTTTTTTTTTTTTTTTTTTTTTTGAGACGGAGTCTCGCTCTGCCGCCCAGGTTGGAGTACAGTGGCCGGATCTCAGCTCACTGCAAGCTCCGCCTCCCAGGTTTACGCCATTCTCCTGCCTCAGTCTCCCGAGTAGCTGGGACTACAGGCGCCCGCCACCTCGCCCGGCTAGTTTTTTGTATTTTTTTAGTAGAGACGAGGTTTCACCGTGTTAACCAGGATGGTCTCGATCTCCTGACCTCGTGATTCGCCCGTCTCGGCCTCCCAAAGTGCTGGGATTACAGGCTTGAGCCACCGCGCCCGGCCTACACTTTATTATTTCTGATCCTGGATGTCATTACTATTTAAACAATAAAAGCAAATTTCCTTTGAGAACAATGTCATTTGAAAGAAAACCAATTTGTAGTAGTAGAATTCGGCTCTCATCCCGAACATAAAAAGCACGTCTGAATACATACGTGTGAGCGCGCACGCTCTCTCAAAACTCGACAATAAATTAATATATGAAAACTTTTTTGGGTTATGGAAATGTTATAAAACCAGATAGTGGTGCTCACTGCATAATGCGACAAATTTAATAAAAATCACTAAATTATTTAAAAATCAATAATAAACAGCCCAATTTAAAATTAGCAAAGGTTTTGATATTTCACCAAAAAAGATACACTAATGGCAAATAGGCACATGAAAAAAATGCTCAGCATAATTGTTCATTAGAGAAATATTCACTAGGCCGGGCGCGGTGGCTCAAGCCTGTAATCCCAGCACTTTGGGAGGCCGAGACGGGCGGATCACGAGGTCAGGAGATCGAGACCATCCTGGCTAACACGGTGAAACCCCGTCTCTACTAAAAAGTACAAAAAACTAGCCGGGCGAGGTGGCGAGCGCCTGTAGTCCCAGCTACTCGGGAGGCTGAGCCAGGAGAATGGCGTAAACCCGGGAGGCGGAGCTTGCAGTGAGCAGAGATCCGGCCACCGCACCCCAGCCTGGGTGACAGAGCGAGACTCCGTCTCAAAAAAAAAAAAAAAAAAAAAAAAGAGAAATATTCACTAAAACCACAATGAGATACCACTTCACACATTTTATAATGACTAATATTAAAATGACAGATTCTACTAAGTTGTGGTGAGGCTGTGGAGCAACCAGGACTTTTCATACATTGCTGGTGGGGAAACAAAGTAATACAGCCCCTTTGGAAAACAGACTGGCAGTTTCTTATAAAGTTTAACACACACTTAACATATGGCATAGTAATTCCACCCCTAGAAATATGAAAACTTATATTCAACCCAAAACCGCTATTAAACCCTGAATGTGTAATAGTAGATTTGAAACATCAAAAAACTCCCAGCCTGGGCAATATGGTGAAACCCTATCTCTACAAAAAATACAAAAATTAGCCGGGCATGATGGTGCATGCCTGTGGTCGCAGCTACTCAAGAGGCTGAGATGGGAGGATCACTTGAGCCCAGGAGGTGGAGGCTACAGTGAGCTGTGATCATGCCACTGCACTCCAGCCTGGGTGACAGAGAAAGACCCTGTCTCAAAGCAAAACAAACAAAACAAAAAACTACCAAAAACTCAAATGTTCTTTAATTGGTGAATGGATAAGCAAACTGTGGCATATCTGTACAATAGAATGGTACTCAGCAATAAAAAGGAATTAACTATTGATACATACAACATGGATGAATCTCAAATGCACTGTGTTAAATGAAAGATGCCAGACTCAAAATACATATCATAATGTTTCCATTTATCCTTTTCTGGAAAAGGCAAAACTATAGATATGGAGAATATATCGATGGTTTCCAGGAGTTTCAGGTGGGGAAAGGACTGACTATAAAGGTGCAGCATCAGATAATTTTGGGGAGCGGTGTTACTGTTGTATATCTTGACTGTGGTGTTGGTTACATGACTGCATTTTCAAAATTCATGAAACTTCAACAAACAGTGTGTATTTTCACTCCCATTAGGATAGCTACTGTAAAACAAATAAACCAAACAAAAAACAAGTACTGGTAAGGAGGGGAAGAAATTAGAACCCTTGTGCATTGCTGGTGGGAAAGTTTTAAAATGGTACACCCACTATGGAAAACAGTATGGCAGTTTCTCAAACAATTAAGCAGAATTACCATATGATCTAGCAATTTCACTTCTGGGCACATGCTCAAAAGAACTGAAAGCAGACTCAAACTGATATTTGTACACTCATGTTTATAGTAGCATTATTCACAGTAGCCAAAAGGTGGAAGCAAGTCAACTGTCCATTGATGGATGGACGGATAAACAAAATGTGGCATATACACACAATGGAATATTATTCAGCCTTAGAAAGAAAGGAAATTCCGACACATGCTACACATGGATGAACCCCGAAGACATTATGCCAAGTGAAATAAGTCAGTCACAAAAGGACAAATATTGTTTAATTCCACTTTTATGAGGTGCCTAGAGTAGCCAAATTCAGAGAGACAGAAAGTAGAACAGTGATTTGCTAGGAACTGGCGAGAGGGTGGAATGGGGCATTATTATTCAATGGTACAGAGTTTGGGAAGATGAAAAAGTTCTAGAGATGGATGGTCATGACGGTTGCACGACAATATGAAAGTATTTAATGCCACAGAACTGTACACTTTTGGCCACGACTAAAAGAGTTACTGGGAAATATACCTGAATTGACGAGGAATAAGAATCCAAATTCCTCCCTTAGCACCACCCTTCTGCTCATATGCCGTCAGCCGCCTGGCTTGCTTTCAGTTTTTAAACTACACCAAGGTCCTATCTCTCAAGACCTCTACAAAGCCTCTTCCTTCTGCTGGAATGCTAGACCCGCTAAACCTCTCCCTGGTTGGCTCCTCCTTCTGCCATGTCCCCTCCCAACGTCTCCCTTGATTGGTTCCTCCTTCGGCTTGGCCCCCAGCCCCTCCCCTGATTGGCTCCTCCTTTCCATCACTGCTTCAGATTCCCTTTTAGAGTTGTCGCTCCCGCTCACCCTTGTCCAATAATGATTTACTGAGTACTTCTAAGAGCCAATCACCATTCTACAGGAATATAGCATTGAACAACACAGTGCTTACCTGTGAGAGGTTAGGGGGCATGACGAACACTAAAAGAAACAGGGTAGGAAACAGTGAGGAAGGGCAAGGGAGGTGCTGTTTCAAAGAGGGTTGGCAAGGATACTTCTTGCTGTTCTCAAGCAAGAGGAGCAGCAAGTTCAAAGGTTCTGGGTCAGGAATGTGCTTAGAGTGCTGAAAGAACAGAGTTATATGCAAGGGGGAGGGGAGGTAAAAGATAAGGTCACAAAGGTGGAAGGGGCCAGATCACATCCAGCTGCGAAGGCCACCAGTAATTCAGGATTGTACTGAGTCAGATGAGAACCTTTAGGGACTTTTAAGCAGAGGTATGACATATCTGACTTACATTTATAAAATATCTCCTTGGCACTCTTTTTTTTTTTTTTTTTTTTTGGTAGAGACATGGTCTCACCATGTTGCCCATGCTGGTCTTCAACTCCTGGCCTCAAGGGGTCCTGCCACCTCGGCCTCCCAGAGTGCTGGGATTACCAAAGTGAGCCACCACACCCAGCCCAGCCTGCCCTTGGTACTCTTTCTAAAGGCCCCATATTTCCTTCATAACATTACTCAAAATTTACAACGTATATTTATTTGTAAGATTATTTGTTTAATGTCTATTTCACCTAGCAGGCTGCATATTTTATAACAGTAGGAATCATGTCTCTCTCTTTGTGACAACATAAACTCAAATCCAAGCATAATACCTGGCACACAGTCTGTGTTCAATAAAGATTTGTGAAGTGAATTAACTAATGAACTCTAACCTCTAGGATAAAGTAGATCCATGTATATTAGTTTGCAAGTACACAATCATTTTTGTATTTTTTACATTCTTAAATGTAGCCCAACTTTCTCTAGGTGACTATATTAAACATTAGAACCAACTAATACTTAGAGTCTACTTAGAGTCCTAATGTGCTTGATACTGTAGCAGATACTTCTACTCACCTGAAACGTTCTTAATCTTTAGTAGCAGATAAAGACCCTAGACATTTCATAGTAATTCTAAAGTAATGAAATGGACACATTAAACATAGTAGTAAAAGCTAAATTTGTAACAGTAACTACTAAAAAGTTACAAAGTCTACCATTTAAAGGCTGCTGGGCAATGTCTGTGGTCTAGAAATTTTTGAGTCCTCATAATGTGACACAGACAGGGGTAACCACCAGGACTACGCAGTGTTCTTTCCTGTGTTCTGTGTTCTTTCCTGCAAGAGCTCATGCTCTAATAAGTCATCTCCAGGATGTTTTACTGCTTGTAACTCTTGCCTACATTTTTTTATCTGAATATGTGCAAATAATGTATTTGCCTCTTTCATGGTCATCTGAAATCATACTATCTCAAGTTTAAAACACTCCTAACAAATGTGTTTGGTTCATAATTAGCACACAGGCTAAACCCCCGAAGACTACAGAAGTGGCAAATTTCCCCTTTTCACAAATGGTTCAGTGAAGCCAATTCTGGATCAAATAGCCAAGACTGCAACAAAAAACAAACCAACCAACCAACCCAATCTATGTTCTCCAGGTTTTTCCCCAAAACCACTCAGGGCAGCAACAACTCGGTGACTAACAGTCCCCTAGAAAGGGAGCAGAACAAGCAGCAGAAAGCACTGGCTGTCTCCTGCAGTGGCCAAGGACAGCTCTTGTTCAGGCACCGCCAAGCAGAATATGGAAACGAACCCATTTCAGCATGTCCTGTCTTTGGGATGTCATGAGAAATATAGGCTTTAGAGAGAGCCAATCCATTAAAGCAGATTGTGTCAGGACAAAGAAGGCCCAGTATCCTGGCAGAGGTACATGGAGTAATCCAAGTGGGGGGAAAAAGTCCCATGAAGTTTCATATGAGTTAGCAAATAATAGAGGACGGACAAGAAACCCAACAGGTCTTTCTACACCTCTAGTCCCCTAGAAATGAATGCAGTGATCACAGAAAAACTCTTAAAATATTTAAATATACAGACATATGCTACCAGTAATATGGACATGAAAATATCCTGAAACCATTTATAAATACTATACATTTATATCAGAGATGATATACTTCCAATTTTCTTTTTCAAATACCTTTTAATGGTAATACACAGCACAGTAATTGCCATGGGTTCATGGCTTCTCTGTAACATATTTTTTTTCCTATATAGAATCCTCACCTTATTTTCAAGTGACATAGAAATAAAACTACTGTAAGCTGGTTAAATTTTTATATACAGAGTCAAGGCAGACTGATGAATCTATATTTCAGCATATTTATAGATCATTAATTTCTAGCAATTCATTTTTTGAATTAAGATTTTTTTAAAGAAAGCAAGAAAAGTTGGCCACCATAAACTAGACTCAGTTTGTGTTTTTCCTTAACATGCGCCTTATCAGCTCAGCCACAGCTGAAGTGATTCCAAATTGCTTTATGACACACTTGGATTTTCTCCTGCTAATAATTCCTCCTTCCTGCCCATGACTGGCAGGCTTCTTCCACACTGCAGTAATGTGGGACAGCTAATTATCTACCAATCCACCTTGCTATTCCATACTTGGCGACTTTTATCTGCACAGGACAGCTGCACTCTCTGCGTTTGAAGTAAAATGTCAGTCTCTGCTAATGCAACAAGACTTACATCATTAATGATGTCTCCACACTTTGAAGAAACAACTCAAAGCCTAATTAAAAATTCAGATTCATTTTCACTGGTTTGCCGATTTTCACTGTCCTTCCACCAGAGCCTTGAATATCTTTAAAAATACTCCATGCAAAAATAAAATAAAATAAAAATCCAAGGGGAAGCAAGAAAAAAAAAAGGGGCTGCCGTTTTGGGCTTTGACTGCATCTTTATAATAACTGTTATGGTTGGAAGAGAACCAAGACATTATCATGTACAAGATAAGAATTTACTCCCCTGGCTTCCCCTCTACAATTACAATAAAGCATACTATTTCCAGAGAAATATGGACTATAAGCTACTTTTTACATTCCCCACTCTGGTATTTAGGTGTTGGAACTTTTCAAACGGTAATTAACTCGGAAATCATTTGACTGTGTACATCTGAAGTACAGAAAGCTACCTTTGAACTCAGAAAAAAAGAGGGCAAGGTAAAGAAACATTTAAACAACATTTAGTTTGTTTCATCATCACATTAAATGAACCATTCCTCCAAAGTAGTAATCCTATTGCAATTTTCACAAAAAAAAAAAAAAAAAAAAAAGGAGAGAGAAAGAAACAACTTCATATCCCCTTAATGACTAGGGAGAGAGAGGTAGGTCACAAAATCCAATTTCTAAATAGAACTTTACCTGAAAATTACAGGTAGAATTTTCTTCTGCGGCTTTTACATAAACAAACACAAAACAAAGTCATTCCTCCTCTAAAGTATTTTTTAAATAACTTACCTTTTCAGAAAAAAAAAAAATGCTTCAATGGTACTGGTTCACAATGATAGTTATTGACCAGTTAAGTTTGCACTTAAAAAAATCTAACAACATTCTAGTAAGTCTAAGAATTTTTTAACTTTCTTCACTGACTCACTGACTTCTAGGTATTTAGCAACTTAAAAATCTAGTCAGCTGTCAAATTAGACCATCAACTTTAAGTTCGCAGCCATTAAATCATTAAGCCAAACTTTCTTTTCAGAAGAGGAATGTATACTACTATATCAAGTTTCCTTTTCCATTCTAAGAGAAAAATGGGGGGGAAAAGGGGGCTCCCACAGTATAATATTATGAAAAGGGTCAAAAAATGAGAGACTAAAACCAAAACATGAGTTCTAAATCTATCACTTACTACTGGTATGATCTCCAGAGAGCCACTTCCTCACTGGGTCTCAGTTTCTGTAAAATGAACATTTGTAAAACAAGCGGGGCAGATTTGACTATCTCTCTGGTCCATCCCTGTTCTCATAGCAGCCAGTGATCTGTAGATCTGAGAGATCAGGGAGAAATGGCAGGTCTGCTAAGCCTGGATTTGCACAACTCCACAGGAGGGACCACACTGGGCAGCCAGCCTGTCTTTGGACCAGAGGCAGGGAGTCCACCTTGCAGGATCAAACTAAACTTGGGGAGGCAAAACCCAGAAATGTAGCAGGCCTTGGCAACCGGTGACTGCTGAACAGTGTCTGAGTCTGAAGACACTTTGGCTGAGTTTTCTAGGTTCTAAGCTTTCTCGATTTTTGTTTCTTCTCCTCAGAGCACCTCACCTCCAAATACAAAGAACTTAGGCACAAGCAGCAGCTAGTTCCCAACTTAAACATTGATAAGCTACTGCCAGCCATACTGAAATAGAGGGGAGAACCTATTTAAGAAGTAGGCATGCAAAGAGACAAAAACAGCGTACTGGCCACATGCTTTGAGCCCTAATCCAGTCCTGCCCAAAGATCTACCCCAGACACTTCAAGTGCATAGGGCAGTAGCTTCCTTTCTTGCCAGTGTGAGTTGAGTGTTCTGCTGCCTGCCATGTCACAAGTCTTTACTGACATGAAGGATCCAAGAAACACCCCCCAGCTTGACCTCTGCCTATTTCTCCACCTCTATTTATGCCCTTTCTTCCAACTAGTTCTTTAAACTCCAAAACCATAATGCCATCTTTCCACTCATCAAAGGTGTTACGCTTTTCCTCAAAAAGGAGCCTTTTGGGAAGTCCACTCTGACTAACCAACTCCTGCTTCATTCCACTTTCTCAGGGAGGCCTGCCAGAATCCCTCTGTGCCCTTAAATAGGTTAACATCCCTGACACTTTCTCCAAGCATCCCGAAACGCCTCTCATAACATTCATTACCTCAGAAATTAACTGACAGGTAGGTATCTCAAACCTAACATAGTACCTGGCACCAAGTAAACCTTCATCTTGTTGAAGTCATTATGATGACAAGTTCATCTCTCAAAGCAATCCATTCTAGAACTCTTCTATCAGAAAGTTCTTCTTTGTATCACAAATAAATCAGCCTCCCCATAACCAGCACACAACCCCTGCGTTTTCTTTCTGGAATCCGCTGAATAATCCTAACCCAGACACTGCAAATTGGTGGCCTCTGGCCCTATCCAGCCTGCAGACATGTTTGGTTTGGCCCACATGGTGTGTGTGTGTTTTTGTTTGTTTGTTTGTTTTTGTTTTTTAAACTGAATTAGTTGCCAAAAATTTAAAGATATTTTATGGAAAAAACAGACACCCAGCTTCTCATAAAAAACAAAGTCATGTGACAACATTGGACCCACATGGCTACTGGGCAACAGAGTAGCTGAGTGGTCCTGCCCCCCTTCAGCCTTGGCACAGCCCTCCAGCTTGCAACATCCAACACCACTCCCTGCTTACCTACACCTGGTCCACTTCATTCGTTTTGTCTAACTGACCTCTAGAAACACGAATTCGATATAGCAACCCTGGGTGTACTCAGGGTTCCCATATTTTAGCATTTATTTCTATATTGTCTTGAGCCATCCAAGTTGGTTTAGCCTCTCTGGATATGACAGAGCTCTGCGGTCTTAGGGCGAGGCACTAGATGTCCTATTACTCTCAGCCTCCGTGTAATGAGGAACCCAATGAATATTTGCTGACAGACTGAGCAGAAGATACCGTATATTAGTCCAGCTCTTCCTCTTCAATCTGCCTGTCTTCTCTCCCAGTTACAGCTATCTTGCTTGGTCCTTTTCTGACTCTTGTGTCTTCTGGAAGAGGCAGAGAACAGGGACAAGCAGTAGATGTGGTTCATGTTGCAGCAGTCCAGTTTGTGTGCCTAGGCTACATGCCAGCCTTTAAGAAAAACAAGGACCCTCCCAGTCTTGTGGGGAAATCCAGGCATGAAATCGAGGGCCAGACAGCACAATTAGGGATAGACCTAGAGGAGCTTCCCCAAAGAAGCTTGGCATTACATCGGGAAGGCTGGGGAATTTGCTGGGCAAAGGTATTAGCGAATTTGCAAAAATCTAGGAGACTCAGCAACGGTTTTATTCAGGCACATCATTGTTAAAAAGTGTAGCCTAAACAACCTCCAAAATATTTATATCTATTTGTCAATTGTAAATTTTATACACTAGTATACCAATATATTATATATATTATAAAACATTACAAATATAGGAATTAAATAAGGATGCAATAAAAATGTCATAGATGAAATTATGTGATATCCGGAATTTGCTTCAAAATAATCTGAGGGAAGAGCAAGTGGAGGCAGAGGTAGAAATGAAACCAGCCTGACCATCAGTTAATAACTGTCTAAGCTGGGTGAGAGGTATGTGGATATTCATATGCTATTTTATTTACCTTTGTATATGTTTTTAAATCTTTGTAGTTTAAAGAAATAACTATGACTAGCCAGGTCTAGCATTTTCTTCAGAAAGCCCCAAGCATGGTTTTGCACCACATCCAAAGGTCTGTGAACCATATCTTAAAAACCTGGGGGCAGAGGATTGACCATATTGAAATCTGCAGGTCTACAAATTAGATTTCAGTTTCCTTCAGGCTCAGGAGCTACATGTTTACTACCTTCCAGGTTCTGTGCCCTGGCGCTAAATGAACTGCTCTCACATGTATATTTCTGTTTATTGACTGCTCCTACCTGAAGCCCTGAGCTAGACACTTGGTTATCCTTTAAAGTATATTTCCCACCATCAGCTACATGAAATGCAAAGACATTGAAGTTCAGAGTGATGTAATAACATGCCAGAAGTTACACAGTTAATAACCAACTGGCTGAGTCAAAATTCTTGTCCCTGTTGTCCCTTCATATTTTGACTTTCAATAAATTCTTACTCCAAGGTACAAGCATACCTAAAATAAATCCCACTCCATCTAATACCAAAATTCCAGAGTTCTGCAAGGTTCCTGCCTGCAAGTCCACTTAAGCTCAAGGAAGGAACTCCTCAAGCAGCAACCAGAAATAGCACCAACATGTTACGAAGTGTAAAACCATCTCCACTCCCTCCCCCAAGCCCTTCCAGACTCAAGTACTATTGGCAGGAAAAACATAATAAGCACAAGGAATAAGGCCAGCTAAGATAGGCATTAGTGAGAAGGAAGTCGAGGAAGTGCTAAGCACAACAGAGACAGTTTATCAGAAGTCATTCAACATGCTTTTTCTTGGGCTAATTCCTGACAAGTTCAACTCAGAGTCATCCGTCTGTCAATGGTCAGTTTTCTTCTATTCTAAATATCCATTTTCAAAAGAAAGCAACACAGCAGTTTTTCCACTAAGGCTTATATGGTACCCAAGGCATAGAATCAAACCACATTATTTGCATACACAGGTGATTTTTCCTTCGAAAATGTTCTATATTGTATAATTTACACATTCAAATCATTCTAAACCAGCCCTGTCCTATCATGATGCATGTGATTTAGAGGAAATTACACATCTTACCAAACATGACTGCAAACCAGCTTGCAGTTACAATAGAGCCAGCAAGATGTTTATGTCCAATAACCACAGAAGCTCTAGGATAATGGCCAAAGAAATGAAACATGGGAGCCATACGAAAGGGCACAGGAGTCAGAGTCCTGTTCAGGTATTCAAGATACACCAGCTACCTTGTCCAGTGTCACCAAAGGAATCAGAAACATCTGATGAACTACTGATTTGGCTACCCTTTATTTTAGGACTGGCCTGTGCATGTGGACATTTCACTTAAAAGGACAAGGGAGAAGTAGCTAACTTCTTTGACTTCACCAAAGGGGCTTGGGCAAGGCTCCTCTATGCTCCCACAATATCCTGTTTCTCTCTGTACCACTGCACTAACCTACTGCAGTGTAACGCCTCTATGCCTCTCGCTAACCACCTGTATCATAATGCCTCTTTTTGTGTCTATTTCCATCATTGGTTGAGAGATTAAGTGCATGGGCCAGGCTTTAGTCACCTTTGACTGCCAGTTTAATCTAACCCAAGACCCTTCATAGAGCAGAAGCTCCCCAAAAGTTTGTTGGATATATGCGAAAATGAATAATGCAGGACAGACACAGTAGCTCACACCTGTAATTCCAGTACTTTGGGAAGCCAAGGTGGGAGGATCACTCGAGGCCAGCAGTTCAAGACTAGCCTGGCCAACACAGTGACACTCCATACCTACAAAAAATAACAATATTAGCAGGGTGTGGTGCTATGCGCGTGTAGTCTCAGCTACTCAGGAGGATTGCTTGAGCCTAGGAGTTTGAGGTTACAGTGAATTATGATCACATCACTGCACTCCAGCCTGGGTAACACAGCAAAGATCCTGTCTCTTAAAAAAAAAAAAAAAAAGGAATAATGAATTTAGTGCATTGCTGTTTTACTGCATACAAAGAAGGCTTGCTCTTTACTTTCAGCTGTAGTCACTATTTACAACATTGCTTTATATCTTTGACACTTCCGCCCCAGATGAGCCCTTCAGTTCCTGAACATGCCTCTGTTCTAGCTGCTGCTTTTTCTTCAATTGGAGTTGAAGCTCCAGTTCTTGCTTCTGGTATTTCTTCTGCCCTGACTGGAAGAAACACTGCTCCTCCCTCCCTCCCAGGCCCTATCCAGCAGCTGTCTGACCAACCTGCTGCTCTGTCTGCCAAGTTCATAGTAAGTGTGCCCAGCCCGGCAGAGTTGGGCTAACTTTAAGGCAGGCGCACTGGCCATGTGCCAGGCCCTTGCTGTTAGGAAGCCTGTATTGTCCTATAATGTTAAATGGGCCTTATAAGTGCCTGGCGAAATGGCTCCCAGAGCCAGATATGCCTTCTAACAAGCAGGCATTGTTATTTAGCTGGTTTACCTGTGCAATCTTATCTCCTCCTCCAGAATGTAAACTCCTTAAGGAGTTGTGCTGGAATATGTCCTTGTAAAAAATCCCCTGAATACCCAGCATAGAGCTCCATGCTCAGCAAGCTTTCAATAATTATTTCTCCATTTAAGAACAACCACATCCATCAATATTTCTCCGTCCCAGCTTAACATTAACAGATGCCTTTACACGCACTATTTCCTTTAAGTTCACAGAGCAAATCTTGAGGAAGAATCACCATCCTCAATTTTACAGATAAAAATCACCCATCTTGCAAATGGCAGAGCTGGAATCCAGGTCTCTACCTACCCAATGTGGGGCTCTTTCCACTCCAAGATACTGCTTGATAAAAACTTGTTGCACGAATAAATAGGCAAAAACATGTCTCCCTGGACACAGCCACTTACTGCTCCCAGACCTCAACGCCACCATGGTTCCTCTGCACCAGACCAGTGAGGAGATGATGATTAGGTTTTTGACTTTTATCCATGATGTATGATGTCTGCTGCCAGGGGAACAGTATTCAGTGGCAGCTTTCCCAGCGCACTGGCTAAATTGGTTGGCACAACTTATTTAAAGATTTTTTAAAACAGTTTGTCCATTATTGAAAAGGAACAACAAAAATCATGAGTAGGCAGCCCCCACTGAAGAATTTTCCAAGAAAATCTTCAAGATAGATGCTTTTCAAACTGTCTTCTCTATCAGCAAGTGCAAAAACTACGTCATGGGAAACTATGGTACTGCAAGAAGGCTAGGTTTCTGTTTTTGTAAAATTACCCCCTTGCAACTCCTTATAAGCAGTAAGTGCTGCCACTCGAAATACTGCAAAACAGCAGGCCTGGTTTGAGGGCTACTTTGTAATTTCTCAAACTTTAAAATTGTCTTTCAAGAATTTCAGCAGCAAAAGCCATATAAAAGTCTGAACATTGACTTTTTACATATAAAGAGACCTATAGAATGTTTCTCATAAAGTGAGATGCTGTCCTGAAAGGCCTGTACTATGCTCAGAATGCCAAGGTCAAATGAAAGGAGTCAATCCCTTAAGCAAGGGAAGACATTCTTTTCCAAAGAGACACAACTGTCCCCCCTCCACCCACACCCCGATCATCTTCGTAGGAAGTCAGACCTTAAAGCCTACGTGAGGCTTACCTCTGAAAAACAGATTAGCTCCACATCTAGAAAATCCAACATGCTGCAGGGAGGGCTATATAACCTACGCTTTAGGTAACTAAACCCACATAATTTCAGACCCACTGAACAAATCCCAAAGGTTTACAGATGAGAATATGGGGCTCAAAATCTTTGTTCTAAGGTCAGAAATCTAACCTGCATTCGACTTTTTTTTTAACCAGTCTAACTAAATTAAAAAGAGACACTTTCTGCAATTTTCCCAGATAGAAGCAAGTGGCAGATCAATGTACAGCTCAAGAAGTAGAATTTAAATACAGTATGTGTGTCTCCTTTCAAAAAAGGAGAGAAGCCACTTCACATTTTGCCAGACAAAACCCTGTCCACAGGAGGTCCGTTTCCACAATGAGGTTGCAAAGGTGTTAGAAAGAGGCCAGTTGGGAGGAGATAAAGGGCCATTTGGGCACAAACCCCCCACCGATCAGAGCTTTTTTTCGAAGTGTCTCTTTTTCAACAGGGAAGGCTTTTAAAACTACATTTGCTTAGGATCCCTACCTGAATGACAATGTGTTGGGATCCAATTTCACCTTTTGTCAAGGACTGGGTGAGAAACAGTAAAACGGCTGTCAGCATCTTAGAAAAAGCAAGTCCTTAACTTACAAGGAAAAGGCATGGAGGGGGGTGGTAGGGGAGAATCCTAAGATTTCTTGTCCGGCCCTAGTGATGGAGTGAAGGTGGCAAATGCCTACAAATCCTACAACCAGAGTCCACAACTCCAATATATTAAGTTTCCTTTATTAAAAGAGGTGCCTCAATGCAAAACTACAATTCTGTTTGTGCTCTGAATGGAAACATTCACCACTATTTTTTTTAATCCTAGCTTTCCATCTTTTCTAAAAGTCACTTCACTCCTAAGAACTCAGCAATAATCAGAAATCAGAAAATGCATATGGACAAAATTGCAACTGAATCTGAACCTGAAAGATCGGCATAGTTGAATGATGCATCTTAAAAGCTTATCTATTATTATGCAAATCAAGAAAACCCAACTCCATTGCACTTCAGGGCCGGGTGTCTGCAAATAAATGCAAAATTACCTTTCAAAATCCATCCACTCTTCAGTCCTCAATGTCACCCTTAAAAATAATCCCAGTGGTCTTTCCCTACAGTAGAAAAGGTCTGTGGAACTTGCCTCAGGAAAATTGTAACCTCGTGGGTTACAATTACACTGGTGTGGGGAAGTGGAAAGAAGAAGGAGGAAGAAGGAAAAAGAAAAGGAGGAGGAGGAGAACAAGAAGGAGGAGAAGGAGGAAGTAGAAGGAAGAAAAAAAGAGAAGAGGAGGATGAGGAAGAAGAAGAAAGAAGTAAGAAACCTAAATCCCAAAAGTGACTTGAACACCTCTCCCGGTGGAAGGTGGAAGGAGTGGTCACAGTAGGATGGAAATCAGAAACCTATTCCAAGAACGCATTCTTGGAAACTTCGATCTTTCAAAGACCACATTCATCCCCATGATTGTTAGAATGTATAAGAGAATGGTGTTAATTTATATAAGAATGTTATAGCAAAGGTTTCAGGCTGGGAATGTCATCTCAACCTCTCCTAATCTAGTGGGCCTTTATGGCCAAGTGGATTAAAATAACAGCGGGGAAGAATCTCCAGGTGGTTGGTGTTCAGCAATTTTTACTACTGTTGGTCGTGAGTAACATCCTCAGGATTCCTTACTAGCTGTGGGCAGTTTTTCTGTTACTCCCCCTTCCTCTCCAGAGGAGGATGGACATGATAAACAATTTGGAGAAATGGGAACCGTATTCACTTTGCTCCCTTTCTCCTCGACCCAAAAAGGCACACACGAAACAAAAATCATACAGCAGACAACACGCAAACCACAGCAGGATATGCGGAAAGCAACAAAAAGAGTCCCCCAGCAGGATTAGAGTCGGGAGTCTACCGGGAATCTACCAGGCCAGCCCCTCCCCCAATGCTCCCGGGCGGGGAAAGGAGCGCGGAGCCCTCTCGGAGGGCCGCTCTCCGCCGGGACCTAGGTGTCCCCGGGGCAGCTGCGTACGCTGCGGCGCCTTCCCTCCCAGCGCCCATCGGTGCGCCTCGGTCGGGGGGACGCGAGGACGCGGTCAAGGGGGTAGGGTGGGGAGTTCGGAAAATCGTCCGAGCCAGACGGGGCTGGCTGCTCTGGGATGGGGACACAAAGAGGGAGGGGAGTCTGCAGGGGTGGCAGGGTGAAAACAAGCCTGCATGGGAAATGGGTGCAAATTAGAAAAGAGGTGCGAGGAAACTGAAGAATCCTTGACGAGATGAAGGAGCTGGTACTCAGAAGAGCGGGGCTGTGCAGGGTCAAGTGGGTTCCGTGCAAAGGGCAGGGGATTCTGCAGAAGAGAAGGGCAGGGGTAGACGAGTGCATGGAAGAAGAGTTGGTGTATTGTCAGGGGGTCTGTACAGAGGACAGAGGGGTCCGACGGGAAGCCGGGCTCTGTGCATGCAAGGAGCCGATGCACACAGTCCAGGGGACTTGTACCGGGAAGTGGGATGGGGCTTTGCGCAAAGGAGAAAGGCGGGATGTCTGGCCAGCTCGAGGGCCACTTACCTGCATGGTGACGACCCCCAGCTCCTCGACCGCCAGCCTGCGCATCTGGCTCGCCAGCACTTGCGCCTCGTCCAGGATGGAGAAATCGGCTTCGGCCCCGGCGCCCAGAAGCCAGCACGCGACCAGGCAGAGCAGCCAGAGGGGCGGCCGCAGCGCCCGGGCCCCGGCCGTCTCCTCTTCCTCCGGCTGGCGGGCCATGCTGCCTCCCTCAACTCCCCGCCGACGGGCTCCGGGCGCGGGGAAGCGGGCCGCGGGAGGTGCGCCCAGGGCCCGCTCGGCGCACCCCGCAAAACTTTCTTCCTCTGCTGCAGGCTCGGCTCCGCGTCGCGGTGGCGGCGGCTCCCAAACTTAGGAGGCGCCCGGCTACAGCGCGGGAGCGCGGGCGGCCACCATCGCAGGGCTCCGCGGCGGTGGGGGGAGGAGGCGGCCGCCCGAGCGGTCCCCGGAGCCCGGCGCCCACCCGGCCCCCGCGGCGCAGAGGGCGTCTCCGAGAGCCGGGGCGCCCGCAGGCCGGGGTGCGCGGGGCCCGAGGCTGACAGTCGGAATCGGAGTCGGAGTCGGAGCCCGAGCCGAGCCGCGGGGCTCTCGCTTCCTGCGAGTCCCGGCGCAGCTAGCAGGCAGCGGCGAGGGCGGGAGGCGGCCCCGGGGAGGAGGAGCGGCGGCCGGGCTGCGAGGCTGGGGCAGCCACCCGAGCGAGGAGGGAAAGGGAAGGCTTCACAAACCCACACAACTGAAAGAAAGAAAGCAAGCCGTGGGGAAAGGGAGGCGTCTGGTGCCACCAGGCTGCGCTCCGGCTCTGTGCACTTCCCGGCTGGGCCGCCGCGGCGGCTGCGGAGATTTATGGAACTAGCGAGAGAGGCGGGGAAATTCCCCCGGTTGCCCCTCCTCTCTCTCCCTGGCTCCCGCCTCAGAATCTGCCCCCCGGGACGCCGGGGGCCGGGGATCAGCCTCTCTCTCTGCTTGGGGACCGGCCCAGCCCGGGCAGGGGAGCCCACGGACCTTCCCGTGGCTGGAGAGGTAGACCCCCGCCAGCGTTCCCCGCCTCCGTCCGCGCCAGGGAGCCCACCCGGCCCAGGTTCCACCCATCGAAAAGTCCTTTAAGTTCTAGGACGCTGGCTGTCTGCCTGGCAGCGGTTGGGGAAGAAGGGGACTGCCATGTGTAGGTCCACTCCCTCTCCTCGATGTTATTCATCACAATGACTAGCCAGCGTTCCACCCACAGATTTCTGTTGGAACCAGCCACCGTGTGCCCGGCACCGGGCTCGGGGGTGTGCATATTATCATAATCTCCGCGACATGCCATAGGAGATACGTATCTTTATCCCAATTTTTTAGGTAACAAAGACTGAGGCTTAGAGAGGTGGAATAAATTGCCAAAGGTCACTCAGGGGATAAGAAACAAATCCAGAGTTTAAGCACAAGTCTTACTCCAAGGCTCTTGTTCCTAAACAAGACACAGTTCTCTCTGTCTCTCTTTGGAAAGGAACCATCTGATCCCATCAAAAACAAGAAGAAAAAAAAAGAAGAAGAAGAAAGAAAGAAAAAGAACGACTGAACCGGAGTCCACCGCGCACACACCTGTTCTGCCTAGCATGGAGAGGCAAGGGTAACCTTCCTGTTTGTCCCTGACTCCTGGCTCAGGCTCGGTGAGAAATCACCTGTTGGAAGCACCTGGAACAAGTCAACCGGGTGTGTATGGAGAACAGCCACTCTCCCTTCCAAGCCCTGTGTGGTTGCTGCTTGCAGGTTCCTGGAGAACAGAGCCAACACTGGCAAGTTAAAGGACTAGTCCAGGGTTACCTAGCAGAGGTGGTAGCAGGATTAGAACCTGGATTTCGGGCTCTTTTCATTTTACAGCAGAACCTTCTGTTTTACATCTTTGACTATATTGTATTAAAAAACTCATCTTCTCTTGTAAGCTCTCCCTGGCCCATTTTTACCTCATTGTGATCACTTTTCTATTCTCAACTCCCCTGCTAATTTTTGTATTTTTAGTAGAGACAGGGTTTCGCCATGTTGGCCAGGCTGCTTTCGAACTCCTGACCTCAGGTGATCCACCTGCCTCAGCCTCCCAAAGTGCTGGGATTACAGGTGTGAGCCACTGTGCCCGGCCTGTGATGTTTGTTTTACATACTAAGGCAAGCATGTTGAGTGTGGGGACCAATCCCTTCACCTCCACATCATCCACACAAGCACATAGTAGTACTGGGAAATTTATTCTTGAGTTAATAATGGGATAAAAACCTATCTGTGTGTCTTCTATTCCTGGAGTTGAGCTGACATTTGTTAGAAAGATGATCCTTTAACTTCTGTTTTTTTTAATTGTTGTACCTTTGACATGACACTCAGCAAGACAAAGCATATTAGTTCATGTGATTAGTTGAAGAGCAAAGAACAAAAATAATAATGACAGCTAGCATTATTTTTTGTATTCGATTCTTTAAGTTTACCATTACCAAGGTGTCACACATCTCTAAACTCCTTCTGAAATGCCTTCACAATAGGCATGTATTGCCCATCTTTTATATGTTGGTATTTCTTGAGGTCCTATTTCTTGGGATTCTAATCCACTGTCACCTTTTTTTCACTCTAAGTTTCTTCTTTTTGAGGACTCTCAACCACACCTATGCCTTCAATTAGCATTAAAACACTAGAGTTTGTCATACTTCTAAATAAAGCTCAACTGGATCTCCATTTTTCTAGCAAGTTCCTGACTTCCCTACTAGATATACCTGAATGAAAACTCATTACTGCTTTCCCCCATGTTCCACCTAAATCCATGTCTGGCTGCAAATATAGGTGGATGTCAGCCACTCTGCAAGCTAGGTACCCACTCTCTATCCACCCCAGCTCCCAACATATCTCCCGTGTCCATCCGCCACTCTCCATCTGCATCCCATGGCCTGACTTCAGTTCCTCATCGCAGCTCGCCTGTATTATGACCAGTCTCCTCATGGGTCTCTGTGCAGTCTTTCTGTTCCCCTTCATTCTATTCTTCACATAGAAGTCAAAATCAACTTTCTAAAAGTCAAATCTCAACTTGTCATTCACTAATCTAAACATTTCTGATGCACCATCACAGATAAGTAAACTTAACAAACAAAGCCCTTTGTGCTCTGGCCTGTTTGCTCTTCTGGCCTTATTGTAGTCACTGTACCCCTCAGTTTCCTCACCACCCCTAGAAAACACCTTTCCGGCATCCACAAAAGTCTTCGCCTTCTCTCTACTTGCTAGGTCCCCTATTCAGCTGAGGTGTCATTTCTGTGACATCTACCCCCACAGAGTTTATGGCTCCTCCTTTGGTGCTGCAAAGCTCTTGGTTCTTCTCTCAGCACTTAATGTGCCCCCAACACTTAACAAGCAGCATTGTGATTTTCCACTTGAAAGCTTTGATTTCTCCACCTTGTTTCTCAAAGTGTGATCCATCAAACACACTAGCCTCAGGATACTTAATAAACTGCAAATCGTGTGCTCTATTCCAGGTCTACTAAAGCAGAATCTTTGGAGGTGGGGGGTGGGTCCTGGAATATGCATTTTATAGACCGCCTTCCCCGCCCTGACATTAGTCTTAGGAACCACTGCTGGACTGCAAGCAAGCTTCCCAGGATGGTAACTTATGCATCCTGGAGCTCTATTTAGCCCAGTGTCTACAGCCAGGAGGTTCTCAGTACCCAGAAAAGAACATGTGGCTATTCCTATGTTGCCAACAGAGAAAAGCCTCAGAGAAATAAAGTTATTTGCCCAAGGTAATACAACTTTTAGATGGTGGTGTCAGTATGCAAATCTGGGCCTTCAAACACCAAATCAAAAGCTCTGAGCTACTAGTCTGACGTCAGAGAGAACATTTACCCACATGTATACTGGTACGTGATACACCAATAAAACCTTACTGTGTGATAAACTGCCAATCCTTAATGTTCCTCAACCATATAAGTGAAATTGTCCTACCCATCAACCTCTGCTCAGTACTAGTTGATTCTTTCCCTGCAGGGGTCAACTGATAGGACCAGGGTAGATATGTGACATCAAGGCAACCAATCTATAGCACCTAAGGCATGGCAGAAATATTAACTGGGACAAGTCTTCATTCTAAAAAATTTTAGTTAGGAAACACTGAGGAAAAAGCAGTTAGAAGTAGTAGTTAAAACTACAAGGACATAAGAGGGGGTGATAGGAACCATGAATCTCATAATGTATATAGCAGGAAATTTATAGGCATATATATATGTACACACACAAACACACACATATATACACAGATGTATATACATGGCTATATATTCCCTGATGCACACACACATATATGTATGTATACACCTCTGTATACATATATATGTACACAGATATAAATATAGAATAAATATAGCTGTTAGATGGCCATATATGAATACACATATATATTATGTGTGTATAGTTATGCATATATATGCATGTGTGTATATTTATGTATATGTGTGTATATTTATGTATGTATATGTATATATACATATATGTGTATATGTATGTGAACATTTATGTATACACACACACGCAAACACACACACATAGTCATATAGCAAAGCTGACAGTGTGAATCTTGGACAAAATCTGGGTTTGGATCCCGAGGACAATACTTCTTAGCTGTCATCTCTGTAAAACTAAACTTCTCTTAGCCTCAGTTGCTTCATCTGTACAATGTAAATAATGCTACCTAAAGTTTTTGTGAAAAGGCACATAAAACACTTTGCAAAGGACCTGGCACATAGACACACCCAATAAGTAGCGATGTGACTCTGCAAGCTGAAGCTGTGAAGGAGCAAATCCCATGAACGAGCTAAGAAAGCCAATCAGAGACAGGGGAGAGTGGAATACATAGAACCTATGGCCTGTAACAGAGAGTATCACCAAGAGCCAGAACTGACTTGATTTCAGAATTTTCTCATTCCAAATCCAGTCTACATGTTCTATTAATAATATACCCTTTTCTTCTGTCTTTCGTCTTGATATAACTTTATAGATACGTTCAATCATCCGTTCTATACAGAGAGGACACTATTGACTGTGCAGCTGTTTGAACTACAAAATAATGAAAAGACTGGTAAGTGGGTCACAACTGTCCCTAGAAGACCATAGATCACCGTGAAACTTGTCTGATGATTTTATCTTCTCCACAGAGTAATCCTCTACCCCTTGCTTATGACTGAGTTGGACACTTGTTCATTATTTGCTTCCTCTCCTGTAATGCAATTAACATTACAACTATCCATTTGCAAGTCTGTTTTCTCCATCTTAATGTTTCTCGTGGTGTGTTCCATCAACTACCTATGGAGGAATGACTTATCAGGAACTATGTCTACTTTATTCACTGCCACAGAGTCTAACACAGTTCTAGACCCAGAGTAGAAACCTGAGAATTGTTGAACCAGACAACTGGGGGAAAGATTAGAAAAATCCATGAATCATTAACTCTGATGCAAGGAGCCACAATAACAATTTTGCTCCTTGACTGCTAAAGAATAACCAAGAGTCCTCATCAAACTGGCTGCTTTTCCATATTTTGGGAAGTATAAAGCTACTTCAGTGATAGACCACCTCATGGTACCCATTGTCCAACATCTTCATCACAGAAAAACTCTATGTGAAATTGTTTTGAGGAACTCTTGGCCAGCTACCATGATTCCCTTTGCATGCTCTGAGGTGGACATAAGACCTAAGTTAGCAACAAATTCTCAGCCTAATGCTACGGCAGGTCTCCCATTCAAAACAATAACTGGGCTGGGCGCAGTGGTTCAAGTTTGTAATCCTAGCACTTTGGGAGTCTGAGGTGGGTGGATCACTGGAGCTCAGGAGTTCAAGACCAGCCTGGCCAACATGGTTAAATTCCGTCTCTCCCAAAAGTACAAAAATTATCTGGGTGTGGTGGTGCGCACCTATAATACCAGCTACTTGGGAGGCTGCGGCGGGAGAATCGCTTGAACCCAGGGGGCGGAGGTTGCAGTGAGCCAAGATCATGCCACTGCATTCCAGCCTGGTGACAGAATGAGATTCTGTATGGAAAATAAATAAATAAATAAATAAAAATAAACAAAACAATAACTGGCTGCAAACTATATTGAACCTGTGAACTCGGGGAGCTCAGGAGAATGGAACTGGTAACTCCAAGGGCAAAAATTAACACTCACTTGTTAATTTCTAGTAGACTACAAATCTCAGCCAGTGCGACTTATGATTTCTTTTTTTTTTTTTTTAAGTTAAAAAAAAATCTTTTTTTGAGGCTTGGTCTCTCTCTGTCACCCAGGCTGGAGTGCAGTGGTGCAGTCATGGCTCACTGCAGCCTCGAAATCCCTGGCTCTAATGATCCTCCCACCTCAGCTTCTGAAAGTGCTGGGATCACAGGCATGAGCCGCCATGCCCAGGAACTTACTGTTAAATAAATGGAAATGGCTAATGGTCTAGACTGAATCTTAGAACACAGACTCTCTCTATTTTTCACATTCCTCCTGCTGATTTAAAAAATCATCAGATTTCCCATTTCCCTTCAAACTGGGAGCTAGTAAAGGTTGAATAACAGTAAGAGATACAAGTTACTAAGACCCTTCTATGGTTAGGTGCTGTATATGACACACAGCATATCATTTCTTTCTTTTTTTCCCCCCCTTGAGATGGCACCTCACTCTATCAGCAGGATCCTGGCTCACTGCAACCACTGCTTCCCAGGTTCAACAGATTCTCCTGCCTCGGCCTCTTGAATAGCTGGGACTACAGGTGCCTGCCACCATGCCCATCTAATTTTTGTATTTTTAGTAGAGAAGGATTTCACCATGTTGGCCAGGCTGGTCTCGAACTCCTGACCTCAGATGATCCACCTGCCTTGGCCTCCCAAAGTGTTGGAATTACAGGCGTGAGCCACCACGCCTGGCCCCATTTCTTAATCTCTTAAGAAATGTTTCCTATGTTCTATCATTTAAGCATCAAAATAGGGAAGACAAGATCTTTGCAATATTATACACAGGGAAACGGAGGCTCAGAAAGGTAAAATAACTTGACCAAGATTATATATGGAAATAATATTATAAGGAAAAGCATTCAAGACATAGGGAACAGCAAGTGGAAAGGCCGTGTGGCACTTGTAGATAGATAGCTATTAATATTAATAGATAACTGTTAATATTAGCTAACACTTTCTGAGTGCTTACTAGGTTCTAGGCATGATGCTGTATGTTTTAAATGAAATGATCTCATTCAATCCTTAAAACTCTGTGAGTCATAATAATAGTTAACCTTTATTGTGCTTTCACTAGGTCCCAGGCACTATACTAAGTGTTTTAAGTGAATTATTTTATTTTATTCTTGCAGAGAACATATTAAGTAGATATAATCACCCCCACTTTATAGATCAGGAAACTGAGGTTTCACGAGATTGAGTTTTTTACCCAAGGTTTCAGAAGTAATATGTGTTGGTGTCATTATTTAAGTCCAGGATATCATTCTTAATTAAGTGCTATCCTGACTCATAATAACAGCTTAGGTATTAATGATCAAATGCATTTTGCAAAGGTGGAAACTATTGCTCAGAAAAGTTGGGTTATTAAAACATGTCTGTATGAAAGCCAAAACAGAGGAACTTAACCACAAAATGTTCTGAAGGATCAGAAACACTAATGGTATAAATGCTATAGTTTATCAATGTCATCCAACCGACTTGACCTTGAATTAGTACATAAATATCTTAGCGGTAAATGGGGCAAACCAGATTCAGATTTTATTTTTATTTTATTTTATTTTGAGATGGAATCTCCCTCTGTCGCCCAGGCTAGAGTGCAGTGGCACAACCTCCGCCCCCCAGATTCAAGCAATTCTCCTGCCTCAGCCTCCCAAGTAGCTGGGATTATAGGCGCCCGCCGCCATGCCTTGCTAATTTTTGTATTTTTAGTTGAGACGAGGTTTCACCATACCGTCCAGGCTGATCTTGAACTTCTGACCTCAGCCTCCCAAAGTGCTGGGATTACAGGTGTGAGCCACCTCACCTGGCCTCAGATTTTAAAATTGTTTATCATTCACTCACACCAGGGACTTGGCTACATACTGGAGAGCAGAGATGTGGCAGGCACATTCCCTTTCCTTTGGCACTTTCAACTTGGTGGCAAGGACAGATACTGAACTAGTAATTGCAAGAACAAGTAACTACAAGTGAAGAATTTTAGAAGAAGCAGACACTGTGCTAGGCATTTTCGGATCAATGTTCCTATTGTACTGATGTCCCCACAACAGTGGAGAATTCCAGAATTCCTACTGCAATGTGTGTGCGTACTGAGCATTGCAACTTTACCCTACAGTCCAAGGGGTCAAGAACCCTTAAGTACCCAAGCAAGCCTTTGCTAGTGTGGTACTAAAAACATGCAACGGAAACCTCCAAAACAAGTCCAGAAGACTTCTCATTCCACCTGCCGTCTCTAGTTTTCCCTGGCCCATTTCAGTTCACTCCTGACCCTGGGTCTCTCCTTCAGTGCCCTTGGGTTTGGTGAGCCATGTTGGACCCACTACTTCAGTGTCATCTCTGACACATTTGGATTAGTCACTCTCAGGCATAAGGCTTTATTTATTTATTTTTAATCTTGCTTTGTTGCCCAGGCTGGAGTGCAGTGGCATGATCTCAGCTCACTGCAACCTCCACCTCCCGGGTTCAAGTGATTCTCTTGCCTCAGCCTCCTGAGTAGCTTGGATTACAGGCGCGTGCCACCATGCCCAGCTAATTTTTTGTATTTTTAGTAGAGATGGGGTTTCACCATGTTAGCCAGGATGGTCTTAATCTCCTGACCTCGTGATCCTCCTGTTTTGGCCTTCCAAAGTGCTGGGATTACTGGTGTGAGCCACCATGCCCGGCCGGCATCTTAACATTAGTATTCTTCCCCTCAGCTCACAGCACTGACTGGCAGACCTACTTCCTGCCTGACCACCCTCAGGGGTGGGGACACACAAGGGCAACTTGAGCATGTCAAGGTTGAAATAAAAAAGTCATCCTTACAATAGACACTGAGGGCTACTAGAGGAGGTAGAAAAGGGGTGCTGTGAGCTGTAAAACTACCTACTGGGTACTATGCTCACTACCTGGTGATGGCATCAGCCATACCCCAAACCCCAGCATCACACAACATACCCATCTAACAAACCTGCACATGTACTTCCCTAAATCCAAAATAAAAGTTGAGATTATTTTTTTAAAGTCATCCATGAATGCTCTTTGCTTGAGCCTGATCAAGTCATTTCATTTCTCCTGAATTTATTTATCGATGATCCTACATAATCTTTAGGACGAAATGGAAATTCTTAAGCACACAAGGATTTGCATGATCTGGACCTACAGGCATCGCTCTGTCCCCGTGCCTCCCCCCACCCTCCTCCAGCATGCAGCTACCTTCTGTGCACCAACCAAAAGGAGCTACTAGAATCTCTCACCCCCTTGGCTACCCTCCCCTACCTTGGCTTTCCTTGGAATGTCTTTTCTTGCCTTGCCACCTAGCTAAGGCATTCTAAATTTTGAAGATTCAGTTGGAAATCACCTCCCTCTAGGGGACTTTTCTTGACCACTCTGCCCTCTACTCCAGGTGGGCGTAGAAGCCACTTCCTGATGCTCCCATGATGCCTCCTGTGCCAGTCATCGCCTTTATCCATCTGCACTGCAATTAGTAGCTCTTTGACTGTCTTTCTCAGAGGGCCGACATTCCCTTTAGGGGAAAAGCAATTTGTTTTTAGTCTTTTAATATTTTACTTCTCAGTAGCATAGGGCACATAGTGGGGACTTTATAAACATTTACTGAATTGAGGAATACATGAGTGAATAAAAATGAGTACATGAATGGATAAATGAATGAATTAATGAATGAATACATTCTGGAGACTATTAAATGTTTGTAGAAATATCACCTTTAATATGACCGGGAGTGGTGGCTCACGCCTGTAATCCCAGCATTTTGGGAGGCCAAGGTGGGCGGCTCACAAGGTCAAGAGATCGAGACCATCCTGGCTAACACGGTGAAACCCCATCTCTATTAAAAATAAAAAAATTAGCCAGGCGTGGTGGCGGGCTCCTGTAGTCTCAGCTTCTCGGTAGGCTGAGGCAGGGGAACGGCGTGAACCCAGGAGGTGGAGCTTGCAGTGAACCGAGATCCTGCCACTGCACTCCAGCCTGGGCTAGAGAGCTAGACTCCGTCTCAAAAAAAAAAAAAAAAAAAAAAAAAAATCACCTGAAATACTGACTGGGACCAGGCAGGTAAAATAAATGCATTCACTGGCCATGTGGAACACGTGTCCTCCCTAAAGTAACCTCTGGTTTAGGCACATGATATTCCTTGGAGATGAAGAAGAAACTTAGACAAGCCATTTACTTTCTCAGATTGCCAGTAAGTGTGGCTTACCTTTTTTTCATATGTCCAAATAAGGATGTTTCACAACTTTCCATGAAAACACTATGCCAATATTATTAATATTAAAATATCAAATTCACCTTCATCCTTCCTGTGGAGTTTACTACCCAGTTTCTCTGCCCATCACCACGAGAGCACAAACATCGTTATTCACATGTTCTGTTTACCACTTAGCACATGGCGGGTGTTTAATTAGTGTCACAAGAGTAATCATAACATACAGAAGGTGGAGGAAAAAGTTATGTATTTTTAATAAAAGAGTGTGACAGTAATTTTATTTTTGGAAACACACTCAACTTAAATGTGATTTCTTATTTATATTAACTTTGTCTTTTCCATGTCACATCAGCAACAGGAAAAAAGTAAGTTTGTGTCATAGTCAAAAAGGTATTTTTTCACAATTCTACTTTGGTCATTCATTCATTCAGCCAAAAAATAATCTAGGGCCCACTATATGCCAGGTACTGTGGTTATTATTACTCCAAACTTAGTTGAACCCTGAAAGATACACTCAGTGCCCCTCAACTTTCTTCCTCAGAAGTTACAGAGTGTTCTGCTGTTGTCCACTCTTCCTCATGACTGGCTAACATCCCATTCCTGGCCCAGTTCTTGTGTGCCGCTATGGAGCAGAGGTGATTTGCCATATATTTAACAACTGCTTCAGCATCAGAATGGACATTGGCTGGACACAGCATGCCTTCCCCCTGCTATCCTCCCATATGCCCTGCCTCTGGGCTCTGGTGCTGACATCTACACCCAACATCACTGGGAGCTCACATAGGGACCACATGTCTGCTCAACTCTCATCCTCATTTAGTCCTTCCAGAAATTTGGAAGACACAATTGTTATCCCCATTTTAGAGATGAGAAAGCTAAAGAACAAAGTGGGATTCACACACAGACTGTGTGGATCCAGGCACCAAACTTGTCATCACTGTGTTAAACTGCCAAGTCACCCCCTGAGTGGAATGGCTTTCTGTCAATAATAATCATCAATAGTAACAATAACAACAGACGGTGATAACAATGCCTGTGGTTGTGGCTGAGACTGCTAGTTATCACCGAATATGGAAACTCTTTTTCTTTTATACTAATAAAGTCCTTAATTTTTAGCCAAATGGCTCCCTGTCACAAAGGGTACATTTCCCAACTCTTCTTACAAGTCTGCACAGTCAAGTGACTAAGTTCTGGTCAGTGGGATGAAATAGAAGTGGAGTAGTTTCCAGGAACTTTTTGTCTAACAGTGGCCTTGAACTTTTTGGACAGCATTTCAACCATAAGAAATGCATATTATGACCAGGCACGGTGGCTCACGCCTGTAATCCCAGGACTTTGGGAGGCTGAGGCGGGCAGATCATGAGGTCAGGAGTTCAAGACCAGCCTGGTCAACATGGTGAAACCCTGTCTCTACAAAATATACAAAAATTAGCTGGGCGTGGTGATGTGTGTCTGTAATCCCAGCTACTCAGGAGGCTGAGGCAGGAGAATCACTTGAACCCGGGAGGTGGAGGTTGCAGTAAGCCAAGATCACACCATTGCACTCCAGCCTGAGCAACAGAGCAAGACTCCATCTCAAAAGAAAGAAGGAAGGAAGGAAGGAAGGAAGGAAGGAAGGAGGGAAAGAAAGAAAGAAAGAATTACATTACATTTTTATCACTTATACAATCATATATTTCTGAAACAGAAGTTCTGTGTAGAAACATCTTTACTCGGTGGTACAGTCTGATAGCTTCTATTCTATTCCATTTCATTTATTAAAGTTACCCATCATATTGACTTGCCAACCCACTGGTAAGTCATGACCCACAATTTTAAAATCATGGCTTTACCAGACAATGTCTATGTGCTCCTCTCTCTCTTTTTTTCTTTGTGCATTTTACCATCTGCCTCCTGAAACACAGATGCCCCATTTGGGACCATGAGCTCAAGCCATACACAAAGCAGTATCAAGATGGAAGATGCCTGGGGTTCTGCTGGGATAAAGCCCCATCAGAGACCTAAATCACCTACCTGGGCTTTTACAGGACAGAAACACGAGTTTCTTCCTTATTAAAGCCACAGTTATCTGAATTTTCTGTCCCTCATGGACAAAGCTAACTCTAACTGATTGTGTAAATGAATTGTGCGTTTGTTTTGAGATTCATTTCTCTCTATTCTCCTGCTTTACCTTCTATTGCAAAGCAGCTGAGTCCTGGGTTCAGATAGTGGCTTGTGGTGATGGGAGACAAGAGGGCAGAGGGAAAAGAAACCCAGGTGTTTCTCCCTTTCCTTTCTGTCTTAGGTGCAGGTGTCTTCCCAGCAATAGCCACGTCTCCTCCGTGGTCCCAGTTCCCGCTGGACATGGTTTCACCTTTTCTTGGGTCACCTCAGCTGTTGGTCTCTGTAACACCATTCTCTCCCTTTATCTCTGCAGCGTAGGGACAACAGTGGCTTCCTGATCTCTGAATTTCCTCACCGTACCTCTTTGCTTTCAGTTCTCCCAGGCCCCACTTAACGAGTTCCCTGCATTAAATTTCCTCTGGTCTAAATTTTTGGAAATAGTTGAAGTTTTCCTGTCCAGGCCCTGAATCTCAATAATACGTTACACACAGCATGTTAGGTGAAATTTCTCATTTCCACGTCACCTGGCAAGGTAGGCACTATTCTCCTCCCCACTCCCTCCTTAGAAACTGAGTTCCAGAAAATGATACGGCCTGCTGAGGTCATGTGGTAAGTGGAGGAACGTCCATCTCCAAAGCCACTACCTGCATATCCAACTTTCAAGGAGGTTGATCCTCTTTAGAATTTTTCTAGCGTTAGAAAAGTAATCATTGTATCATGTTAGTTCGCAAAGGCCTAAGACACAAAAGCTATTCATATGACATCCCTCCATGTCACCTAGGTAGGTGGTCTCCATCCTCCAAATACCTTCTGCAAGCAGGCTGATGTCCTTTAACTTCTCTCTGCCTTGGAAAAAGTTTCCAGCCTTCCTCAAGGTCCTTCCCCAGTCTGGGTTAGGATAGGGCTTTATGTTCCTTCACATCAGAATCTTTTTTTTTTTTTTTTTTTTTTTTTTTGAGACTGAGTCTGGCTCTGTCGCCCAGGCTGGAGTGCAGTGGTGAGATCTCAGCTCACTGCAAGCTCCGCCTCCCGGGTTTACGCCATTCTCCTGCCTCAGCCTCCCGAGTAGCTGGGACCACAGGCCCCTGCCACTTCGCCCGGCTAGTTTTTTGTATTTTTTAGTAGAGATGGGGTTTCACCGTGTTAGCCAGGATGGTCTCAATCTCCTGACCTCGTGATCCACCCGTCTCGGCCTCCCAAAGTGCTGGGATTACAGGCTTGAGCCACCGCGCCCGGCCCAGAATCTTAATTATTATTCAAGGACTGCATTTACTCATTCATAAAATGTTTATTGAGTGCTTAGTATGTGCCTGAGGGCTAAGGTCTGAGGCAAAGTAAATGTGAATGAGACCCAGTTCTTATACTCAAAGAGCTCATTGTCTAGGAGAGGAGACACGAATATACAATAATGGAAGCATACATATAAGAATTTGGTGGTGGGGCGCGGTGGCTCACGCCTGTAATCCCAGCACTTTGGGAGGCCAAGGTGGGCAGATCATGAGGTCAGGAGTTCAAGACCAGTCTGGCCAACACGGTAAAATCCTGTCTTTACTAAAAATACAAAAAATTAGTCAAGCATGGTGGCAAATGCCTGTAATCCCAGCTATTCAGGAGGCTGAGGCAGGAGAATCACTTGAACCCAGGAGGCAGAGATTGCAGTGAGCCGAGACCACTCCACTGTACTCCAGCCTGGGCAACAGAGTGAGACTCTGTCTCAAAAAAAAAAAAACAAAACACACAAAGAAAAAAAAAGAAAAGAAAAAGAAAGAAAGAAATTATTCAGTGAAATCTAGCACAATAACAGCATAATGGAGAAGTGGATCTTGAGCTGGTTCTTGAAGACTAAGGAGTTTGGGAGGTGAAGGGGATTCAAAGAACGCTTCAGGCTGAAAGAAGCAACCTCTGCAAAGGTGCAAAGATATGAAACGTTTCATTTGTATCAAATGGGGGTCTGTAGCTTATACCTCAATATGGACTTCAGTACTTTTATATTTACCCAAATATGTGTGTGTAAATATATATACATGTTTTTCTGCCACAGATGCATACATTTTCAACTATACACATATACTTTATGCCAATGTTATGTATGCCACATGTTTGCAAGTAAATATACACAGACATTACACATACTATATGCATACTATGTATGTAAATAGACATATATATCTTTTTTGTTTTTCCCCCTTTGGCCATTATATTAACCTAACTCACAGAATAAAACAATAAAGACAAACAGAAGAATTAATGTACATCATCAAAGAAAGAAAATATAATTGCATGGACTATATCTGTTACTGCATTTACCAGACTAAGAAATATCTAAGGAAGAATGATTGAAATATAAGCCATAGACATGTAGCTTTGTACAAAGACATTCCTTCATAGGGAAAAGCCTAAATTGACCTTGACGGTTCAAGTTCCTTTCTGGAATACTCGTGAAGAATGTGTCCCATACTTGTTAACATTTCAGCTGAAAGTAAGATGTGAATAATAAGGGATATTTTCCATGAAGGCTAGAGTCAGTTCGAATCTATGAATTTGCAAAATGACAGTCTGTTCAAAGTTCTTTTTGCTCAGAGTAGCACGACTCAGGAAGAAAAAAAGAAACAACCCAAAATGATGCTGCCCAGAATTCTCTACGGAGACCTTTTGCTGATTTCCACCCACCCCTCATTTTAACCTAGCCTCCCATGCTGGTGCTAATTCAGGGAGGCTTCTCTGCTGCCTTGTGTCTAACTCAGCTCTCCAACCAGCTGAGCTGGCCTCTGGACAGATGATAGCATCTGCAACATGGCAGTAGCTTGTGCATCATTTTATTTTTTACATATTATCTTATCTCTCTAATTAGTTTGCAAGGTTTCTAAAGACAAGCAATCTCTCATATACTCAGTTCTTTTGAAACAATTACAGTGTTTCCTAAAAATACTTCCAAGTAGGTTCCCCTCCTTGGTTTTCTAGGTTTTTGTTTTGTTTTGTTTTGTTTTGTTTTCTTCTCTTTAGATGGAGTTTCACACTTGTTGCCCAGGCTAGAGTGCAATGGCACTATCTCGGCTCACTGCAACCCCTGCCTCCCTGGTTCAAGTGATCTCTTGCCTCGACCTCCTGAGTAGCTGAGATTACAGGCACCCACCACCACGCCTGGCTTAATTTTTTGTATTTTTAGTAGAGATGGGGTTTTACTGTGTTGGCCAGGCTGGTCTCAAACTCCTGACCTCAAGTGATCCACCCACCTCAGCCTCGCAAAGAACTGGGATTACAGGCATGAGCCGATGCGCCTGGCTGGTTTTCCAGTTTTCTTTTGCCATTCTGGCCTCAGAAAAAGGAACAAATAAATTATCTTGGGGAGGAGGAGAACATGCTATAGGGGAAAGCCCTTTTAGACAGGAACAGAAGAAAAAGATAGTTCTTTGACACCAAGAAGTAGGGCTTTGGAGGAGAGAAGGTAAGGAAAGGAAACGAGACATATGTGCCTGGCTGTCTTCTATTGGCCTAAAACCCCAGAGGGCGAGGGTGGAAAGTCACTGGAACATAAGCAGATAGGTTTGAGGAGACACAAAGCTGTGAGACTTGTCCTTGCTTCTCTGGGAAGTAGCTCTGCGTTGATGACAGCACCACCAAGCTGTAAGGTAGAGATGGCAGAGAGGCATAGCAAGGTGGAAGATGAGTGATCTCCCTTGCTTCATAAGAAGCCCTGGTTAGCAAGGAGAGAATTCCTAGGCATCCTGTGGACCCAGAAAAGGACCCAGAAAAAGGACCCAGAAGAGAGCAGGAAGGTCAGCCATGTCCACGATCTCCCCACAATCTTGTTGGATGAACCTGTACCAGGAATCAGAAGCTCCCTGGTTCTGCCTCTGTGGAGTTCCTAATGCCTAAAGGATGGAGAGGAAAGCCCCAAGAGGGCAGTTGAAAATGGGCCATCTGATAGAGCTGGCAGCAAGATGCCACCAGCATTGGAGACAAGAACACATGAAGACACCTGTAGCTAGAGCTATCACGGAATAGACCAGATGTTTCTTTAGCTGACAACTGTAGCAGTGGGTGCAGGCCAGACGCCAGGGATGAGAGCAGAACAGTTGCACCATGTCAGAGGCTGTCAAAGACCCAGGGGACAGGATGGGGACCAAGTACCCCTCTATCACCAGAATGATAGGTGAGTTATCCTTCAACCAGCTAACTCTGGAAGAAGAGGTAAAAAAGAATACCCCTGAGTGGTGAGTATTTACCTGAAAGACAGCAAATTTAAACTGAAGAGACTAATTTAATGGAAAAATATACTGTTTGTGTATGCATTTAAGTAAATTTTTCCTTTTGCCTTGTGGGATTAAGGCTACTGAAGAACTTTAAATTCATCAGAGATAATTTAAAAGTTATGAGTCTCTCATATACTCTGAGTTTTGGGTGCAAAATGTTTACCTTGGCTGGGTGTGGTGGCTTAAGCCTGTAATCCCAGCACTTTGGGAGGCCGACGCGGGCAGATCACCTGAGGTCAGGAGTTCAAGACCAGCCTGGCCAACGTGGTGAAACCCCATCTCTACTAAAAATGCAAACATTAGCTGGGCGTGGTGGTGGTGGGTGCCTGTAATCCCAGCTACTTGGGACGCTGAGGCAGAAGAATTGCTTGAACCCAGTAGACAGAGGTTGCAGTGAGCCGAGATCGTGTTACTGCACTCCAGCCTAGGCAACAGAGCGAGACTCTGTCTAAAAAAAAAAGTTTTCCTTGGCTACATTTACTAGTAGGGCGTGGCTCAGAGAACCTCACATGTAGTAAACATCCAATAATATTTTAGTAAATGATTTGAACAGATAGAGAGGAATCCACAATTCACCTTTCCCTAGCAATTGCCAGCTGGATTATCAAATTTACTGTCTACAGCAAATGGAAGTCTCCAGAGCTTTTTAATTAGCCAAACTGTAATGTCTGAAGATAACGAATTATTGCTTACATGTATACTTGGACCTAAAAATGTACAAATTTTACATTCACTTATGCATGGATTCCATTTTGAAGGTCTGCTTTTCTTCTGCTTACTGCATTTGTCAACGACTCCCAGCTATTTCCTAAACAGATTTGGAACAGAGGGAGAAAAATTGTTTTTGCGCCCTTAATGTGTTCTTAAGACATGACTCTGTCACCATCTGTCTGTCATCAACTGACCATCTTCATCTATCAACCATTCACTTATCTACACCAACAAGTCTTAAGTAGTAAGGTTAAGTAATTTTCACCATAATGATCAGTTGTGACAAAATTATCATTGTATGCATGGCATTTTACAGTTCACAGAACTCTTCTAACATTTTATCTCTTCTAATTTTAACAACTCCAGATCTCTCCTTAACCCACTCTTAACCAAGGCTTTGTAGTTACTATTCCACTGATAATGCCCTTGTCCAGGTGATTGGTGACCTCTATCTTGCAGCATCCAGTGGTGAATGTTCAGCCCTTATCTTATGAACTTGTTGATACCACTCAAAACACTCTCTGAGAGCAATTTCTTCACTTTGTTTGGGATCATCTACTGCTTATCTTTTCCTAATTTGGTTGCTCCTCCTCTTCTCTTATTCAGTGTCCTCTACTTTTTCTTCTCTTCTTGACCTTGAAATGTTGAAGGGCCCCACGTCTCAGTCCTTGGACTTCTCTACTTTCTAGGGTATCTTATTCCACATGATACCTTTACATATTATACCATAGGTCCTAACTTCACTTCTCTAGTTCCAGCCTCCTCAGTCTTGAATATCCAAGTCTACTTGACATTTCTACTTGGATGTTCAATAGGCATCTCAAACCTGTTAGGTCCACCTTAGCCAGACCTTCCAAATGTGTGTTTTCCTGATTGCCACCTGTCTTCCTAGGCTTTGGCCTAATGACTATCTTGACTCTGCTTCTTTGATATGTCCTAACTTGGGCTTAACTGCTTGTTCTGACTGTAGCCTTAAACTGACCTTCACTTAGTGGTCTTATCCTTGCTTCACACTGCTCTGGACCTGCAGTTTTGCTTTGCCTGTTGTTTTCCAGGTTCTGCTCTTTATAGGCTTTTATTTCCTGGCAAGCCCTGCTTAGCTGCAGCTTTTCTAAACCACCCCAGCTCTTTGCCCTATATCCAAGGCTCTGGTTGCCAATGACCCTGGTGTCACTATCTACTTCACAATTTAATTTTAATGAAAACCTGGTACCTTTCAACTTTGGTTCCTTTATACTTTTCCCTTTAACGAAAGTTGTTAATCACATGATATACAGAGTACGCATTATAGGAGTATCATCAGAGACGGTTTATCAAATGTTTAATTGCATATTGCCTATTCTTGCCTTTGCCTTTAGGTGATTATAATCCAGCCTTGGCTAAAAGCTTCAGCTCTATTATCACCTCTGGTTGGTTGGTGTTAGCTGCCTACAGTTCATTTTGGGAAGGCTTTTGAGTCATTCAACTCCCCAGGAACGAATGTTGTGATCAGTTGGTAATGCTCATCATCTATGTTGTATGAGGAAATCTTGTTTTAAGTATTTCTCATCCATATATACTCTAAGATATCATTCTCTTGCCCAAACTCATTTTCTGTTCTTGTATCAATAGAAATAATTTAAGATAATTAATAATCCATTAATAATTCTGAACAATATTAATGCTTCTAGTAACTAAATAATAGTTAATGATAATTAACTTAGTAGTAGCAATAGTATTTTTTTTTTTTTTTTTTTTTTTTTTGAGACTGAGTCTGGCTCTGTCGCCCAGGCTGGAGTGCAGTGGCCGGATCTCAGCTCACTGCATGCTCCACCTCCCGGGTTTACGCCATTCTCCTGCCTCAGCCTCCGGAGTAGCTGGGACCACAGGCGCCCGCCACCTCGCCTGGCTAGTTTTTTGTATTTTTTAGTAGAGACGGGGTTTCACCGTGTTAGCCAGGATGGTCTCGATCTCCTGACCTTGTGATCCGCCCGTCTCAGCCTCCCAAAGTGCTGGGATTACAGGCTTGAGCCACCGTGCCCGGCTAGCAATAGTATTTTTAACAATTTTTCTTAGAAAATAGAGACAGGATCTTACTGTGTTGTCCAGGTTGGAGTGCAGTGGCTATTCACAGGCATGATCATAGCTCACTGCAGTCTCAAACACCTGGCTTGAAGAGAGCTTCCCACTTCAGCCTCCTGAGTAGCAGGGGCTACAGCATATGCCACCATGCCAAGCTCTAATAATTGATACAATTTCTATAATACTTCACTGTCTACCAAACAATATACCAAGAATTTTGCATATAACTCATTTAATCTTTACAGTTACCCTCGAGCATTACTATTATCTCCTTTTACATACAAGGAAACAGAGATAGAGATATGAAGCAATGGGCACAAGTTCTTTTAGTTGGTGAACGTAGAATTTGAACCAATAATTATCTGACTCCAGAGCCATGTTCTTAAAGACTCTGCTAAATTGTCAATATGACTGTTGTTTTTAAAATTTTAAGAATTTTATATATAACATACATAAAATGCCCAAATCTTAAGTATACAACCCAATAATTTTTTTAAGAGACAGGGCCTTGCTCTGTTGCCCCGACTAGAATGCAGTGGCACAACTTATGGTTCACTGGAGCCTCGAACTCCTGGGCTCAAGCGATCTTCACACCTCAGCATCCCAAGTAACTGGGACCACAGGCATATGCCACTACGCCTAGCTTTTTTTTTTTTTTTTTTTTTTTTTTGGTAGAGATGGAGTTTTGCTATATTGCTCAGGCTAGTCTTGAACTCCTGGTCTCAATTACAGGCATGAGCACCCAGCCCCAGCTCAATGAATTTTTACAAATACTGACACTCATGTAGCTACCACTCATTTAAAAATCTAGCACATTTCCAACAACCCAGAAGGCTCCTTTATCCCTCTTTCCAGTTGCTATTCATCCTTAGTAACAGCAATTATGACTTTTATCGCCATTAATTAATTCTACTTGCTTTTGAACTTTACATAAATGGAATTGTACTGTCAGTAGCCTTTTGTTTCTGATTTCAGCTGTTAATCCTTATGTCCATGAGGTTCATCTGACAGACCCTCTGGTAGCTATGATGCCCACTAGACCCTGTGCCAAAGTGATTTCCAAGTGGCAGAGATTATTCTGGGCTGGCATCATCAGAGGAGTGACACAGGAGCTCAGCCTTGAGTACTGAGAAAGGTTTGGAGGGGTGAAGCAGGGCAGAACAACTGATTTGGGCAGGGGAGCCCCTCTGGCCAAAGCAGAATGTAGCTACAGTTATGATTGAGGTGTGAAGAGCAGCTGAAGAGTCTGGAAATGCATTCACTTGGCCCAAGAGGCATGACTAATGATACACTGAAGGAGGCAGGTCTACTTAGTATTCCATAAAGAACCCTTCTCCCCCAGCTATTTCAGTGATTCTAGTTTCTGGCTTTCAGAAACCAGCATTTTTTCATTACTTTTTATTTGTGGGATCGTACGGTGCTTTTTTTGGCCAACATTTTAGTTGTATTTATCCTCTCCTTGTTTTTACACTCCAGAAGACAGTGTTTTCTAAGAAACTGCCATTATTCTGGTATCCACTAAGAAATATTCTGGTCACATCCAGCTAAGAGTGAAGCAAATATCCTCACATGCATAATCTCTGCCTGTTTTGTTTCCCTTGCACTCTTAGACTCCTGCCTTCACAAATTTCCTCCCAGATTTATTTCTTTTTGATAGACATACACAATTGTCAACAAATGTTGTATTAAAAATGGATTTCTGTATTTACCAGGAGTACCTTGGGACTGGGAGAAGCATCAAAGGTGTTTTCAACACAATCTGCACGGAGATAACTATGATGCACACCAAGCTTGTTAGAAATCTGAAAGCAAAACAAATCAGAACAAAGAAGCTTTCCAATAGAAAGACTGACTTATACTAACAAAAACACATATTTTGAAAAATATTATATTGAGGAATAAAATATCCAAGAAATATTCTTGCATGCACTAACAGTTTAATCAATTACAGTCTCATTTATCCTAGTCTTAATATTCACAGAATGCTTAAATCAGGTCAGAGAAAGAACTGGATGGAGGTGGCCAATTCTAAATTTCTGGAGAAGGAACATTTAAGAAAAATAATAAGAATAAGTTAGAAAGAATAAAATTAACTTTTCTGAGCTTGGATATGATGTGCCAAACCATGTTGTCAGCATTTTTGCGGAGGTTTTGGGCCCTGACCTCTCTTTCTTTTTTCTTTTCTTTTTTTTCAAAGCTTAGGTAGAACTTAGCATTGGGGTCTGACCTTGTTCTCAGCATTTTTACAGAGGTTTGGGGCCCTGGCTTTGCTTTGTTTTCCTTTTTTTTCAACGCCTAGGTAGAATTTAGCCCTGGGGCCTGAGCTTCCTGTGGGCTGTGGATATCTGCTACCTCCCTTGTGTATGTTCACCTAAGTGGTAGTATGAGGTACATATTGATGCCTCTTCATGCCTATCTCTCCTTCTTGTTCTCTTGCCCTACCCCCTTCATCCCACCTTCCCAGCCTCTGACAATAGGACCTTGGATCTTAAGCTCCTTCCCCTACAGTTTGCCTCATGCAGACCCTCTTTGCTAATCCCTTTTCCCTCCCCTGCTCTGCTCTGACTTCGCTTACCCTATGCTAGCCTCTTAGAATAAATGTGTGTATCTGATGGCCTCAGTGTGCCTTACCAGTCCTTGCTTCAGGCCAGGACTTCTGTAGGTGAGGTACAAGTTTAAGAGCTGTGCAACATGTAGGAGGAGTCTACTTTTGTCCTTGAAATGTGGACAGGCAGCTTGTTTCAAAACTCATTTCTATTAGACATGTTTGATAATTAATTTGAGAAATTAAAAAAGAAAAATGGGAAGAAAAGAAACCTTGAATGACAGGCAGAGCAGGTGGGTGACTTTCATCTTGGGGTGCTATATCCCTAGGGTAATTGTCAGTCATCCATTATCTTGATGTCACCCCATTCCCAACTTCCCAGCTACCCTAGGATCAGGATTCCATAAGCAGACTCTCAGGTTCTTCGCCTTACTTTTTAGAATGGGATGAAAAAAATAGTCCTTATTTTAGCAACTCGGCACCAGAATTCTTTTAAGAAGGGAAATATTTTTACAAAAACTCTCTTGACAAATCAGTCAGAGTATAGATTTCAATAACAGTGATTTAAGAAAAGGAGTCTCTCAAGACACAAAATAATAGTGGTTAAGCTGCCCTGTATAAGAAAAGGTATTTGGGGCAGTATTGTGTGTGTTTTTCTGAAACAGAAGGAAGGAAAAGGTAAGGAGGTAGACAGAAGGGCCAGAAAGATGGAGAGAGGCTGAAAGTTGGTGAGGTGAAGAATCAGAGAAAATTCCCGAAGTTTGGGTTCAAGAATAATTTTTTAAATGGAGAAACTCATTTAAAAAACAGTCATTAAACAGTGCTCTGTTTGAAGCCTGTCATAATGCTGCCATAATACCCCCATTTTCCTGCAAATTACTATTAAAGTCTGCAGTGTCCAAAGTTCTTGGTGTGATTGGGGTTTTGGTAGCCATCATGGAAGGAATAGCATGTTAAGCCTGCGTTGCCATGTTGTGAGATAGATCAAATTGACTGCGAGAAGTAGGAATCTGTGGCCAAGAGTGTTCAAGAGAACATCAGCTCCCCTAGGAGTTCAGAGATGACCAGAAGAGGATTTTGGATTTCCTTGATCAGCAGAATGGGTTTGTGAATCATTCTTATCTTGATCTCGAGGGACCAGGAGCACTTAACTGGCATCAAGGTTACATGTTTCTACCAACATAGTAGGAAGTCACTGAAGTACTTTTGAGCCTTTCATTTCCTTATTCCTGTATTTAATAAGTTTCTAGATCCTCGTCTCTTTATACTCAGTGCTCTCGTTACCTGTCTTTTTATCTGCATCTGTACTTCCCTCACTAGGATGAAATCTTTTATTTCTTTCTACTCATTTGCAATAGTTCCTTAGCTGACTTCCCTGAATCAGATCTTTCAGTCTCTTTCCCTTCTCCTTTCCAATCTGCACATGACTGCCAAGCAGTTTATTACTGTCTGTTTCCAAAGAGTTTGAGGTGATGTGTCTATAGAAAATGAAATCTGAAGTCTTCCAAGGTCTTTATTTAAAACCCTTCAATGTTAACTTTGAAACCCATAGCAGACTATATACCAGGATTTCATTCTTAAATTTTTATATAATAATACTAATATCTAACATTTACTTAGGTTTATCTTGGGTTAGACACTGAAGGGATAACTTGTTTAATCCTCACAACTATCTTTGGCGGGGGGTGATGGAGGTAAGCAATGGCACTGAGCATCTATTTCTACCCCCGGTAAGCCTTAACATTGTATTAGGTTGGCACAAAAGTAATTGAAGTTTTTGCAATTACTTTTAATGGCAAAATGGCAATTATGTTTGCGCCAACGTAACAGAAAGACAAGAAGTCACCAAACTACATTTCCCAGGTTCTCTTCATGTAGGGTTCTGAATGAGAATTTGGTTTTTTCAATGAGATACACATGGGAGAGACCTGGAAAGTAGAAGTGAGATGGAGCATCTAATACTGCTTTTGGCTCTTTTCTGCTGACCAGTGGGTTTGTAGAGACATGGTGTTTTCCAGGAGCAGAATTCCAGTGTCCAATTTTCAACTTTTGGTGCTGGAGGCAACAGCAATTTTGCTGATCTGTCTTACTAATTCCCTAGATTGTAGCATGGTGATGTATTTTTAATTCAACTGTTCTAGTAGTGGCCACCTAAGTCCCCACCTTTCTAACTATGACACATGGGTGGTGATGTTCAAAAGTTGCTTCTGGAGTCCAAGCCTATAGCTTGTTTCTCCTTTCCTTCCAACAATTTTTAAGAGCACCTAACTCCTTGCATTAAATTCCATTCTCCTTAAAATTCATCTAGTGGTTACGATTTCCTACAGGGGACCCTGAATGATCTAGGTAGGCACAATCATTATCATTTTATAGATGAAATGGAGGCAGAGAGAGGTTAAGTAACTTTCCCAAGGTCCCAGAGCAAATATAAATCATGGAGCTAAGTTTTAAATCTGGTTCTACAGCTTGTGATTATAATTTCTACCTTACACTTCCACTTGATACATTTAAATAATATGTGCATAGACAAGGAGAGGGAATAGAGTGTAGTAATTAGGAGTGAAGACTTTGGACTTGAAGAGTACGTGGGTTCAAATGAATGCTCTGTCCGATTCCTAGGTCTCTAATATTTGGCCAGTTAACCTCTGTGTGCCTCAGGACCTTCATCTATAAAATAAGAGTACTGATATTAACTTTAGATAGTAATTGTGATGATTAATTGAGAGAGTACATACATGTAGAGCACTTAGCATAGTACCTGTACTCAATAAACAGCAGCCACATATCCAAAAAGAGAAGCCAATAATACATTTTCTTTCCTTCTTCTTTCTTTCTTTCTTTCTTTCTTTCTTTCTTTCTTTCTTTCTTTCTTTCTTTCTTTCTTTCTTTCTTTCTTTCTTTCTTTCTTTTTCTTTCTTTCTTTTTTTTTTTTTGAGAGGAGTCTCACTCTGTCACCCAGGATGGAGTGCAGTGACATGATCTCAGCTCACTGAAACTTCTGCCTCCCGGATTCATGCCATTCGTCTGCCTCAGCCTCTGGAGTAGCTGGGACTACAGGTGCGTGTCACCACGCCTGGCTAATTTTTTGTATTTTTAGTAGAGACGGGGTTTTACCATGTTAGCCAGGATGGTCTCCATCTCCTGACCTTGTGATCCACCCACCTCGGCTTCCCAAAATGCTGGTATTACAGGCATGAGCCACTGCACCCAGCTTTTCTTTTCTTTTCTTTTCTTTTTTAATAGTTATTGGAGGCAGCCAAGAAGGGGACCATTATGGTTGGGGCCGAGGACTGGTGAGCATGTCTAGGACTAAGGGAGTGTCTTAGGAGGCAGCTGGTAGGGCAGGGGCTAGGGAGATGGCCAAGAAGACAGCTGGTGTTATAGAGAGATTGGTTCTGTACAGTGGGATTGAGCCAATAAGTATATTGAAGATAATGGGAGCCATGTGTCTCATTGTTGGTGAAGAGGGAAGACTATGGAGAGCAGGAAGGCTAGAATAATTCCTGTAGCAGTGGATTAGAATCGCAGTGTTGGTAAGAACTCGTAAATGATAATGGATATAGATATTGTGTGTGTGTGTGGGGGGGTGGGCATTCACATGTATATACAGTGGTCTCCCTCATCCAAGGTTTTGCTGTCTGTGATTTCAGTTACCCACAGTCAACAAAAAGTCACATTTTTTTTTCTATTTGTAAAATCTTTTAAATGTTTTGAGAGAGGGTCTTGTTCTGTCACCGAAACTGGAGTGCAATGGTGCAGTCTGGGCTCGCTACAACCTCCGCATTCCAGGCTCAAACGATTCTCCTGCCTCAGCCTCCCAAGTAGCTGGGACTACAGACATGTGCCACCATGTCTGGCTTATTTTAGTACTTTTTGTAGAGACAAGGTTTCGCTGTGTTGCCCCAGGCTGGTCTCAACCTCCTGGACTCAAGCAATCCACCTGCCTTGGCCTCCCAAAGTGCTGGAATTATAGACATGAGCCACCATGTCTGGCCCAGTGGCCAAAAATATTAAATGAGACTGGACATAGTGGCTCGTGTCTGTAATCCCAGCACTTTGGGAAGCTGAGGTGGGAGGATTGTTTTTGTCCAGAGTTCGAGACCAGCCTGTACAACATAGTGAGACCCCGTCTCTAAAAAAAAAAAAGAAAAGAAAGAAAAAAAATTAGCCAAGTGTGGTGGCATACACCTGTAGTCCCAGCTACTTGGGAGGCTGAGGCAGGAGGATTGCTTGAGCTTAGGAGGTTGACACTGCAGTGAACTGTTATCACAGCACTGCACTCCAACCTGGGCAACAAAGTAAGACCCAGTCTCCAAAAAAAAAAAAAAAAAAAAAAAAAGTTAAATGGAAAATTCCAGAAATAAACAATTCATACATTTTTTTTGAGACAGATTTTTTTTTTTTGAGACACAGTCTCGCTCTGTCTGTAGGTAGATGGAGGTAGATTGTTAGGCCAATGTTCATTTTCTGATTTTGATGGCTGTGCTATGGTTGTGTAGGAATGTGTCCTTGTTTTTAAAAAATAGGCAATGAAGTATTTAGGGGCAAGGAGGATTCATGTCTGCAAGTTACTCTAAATAATTCAGATATGAGAACAAGAAAAATAAAGCAAATCATGTAAAATGTTAACAATTGGAAAACCTTGGTAAAGGACACATGTAACATTTCTTGCAGTATTTTTGCATCTTACCTGTGAGCTAGAAAGTACTTCAAAATTAAAAGTTAAAAAAAGGACGAATATACACCAAAGTTTTGACGTTAGTGATGTCTGAATCAGGAGCTTAGAAACACTTAATTCCTGTTTTTGCTTATTTATATTTCCTATGCCTTTTATAATGCCCATATGTTATTTTTATAAAAGCAAAAGAGACAATAATAACAATCTCTTAGTGACTCCTCATTGTCTCTGAAACAAAAATCCAGTGTTTTTAACATGCCAAGCAAGGTGCCACCTGATTTTCTAGCCTTACTCCTCTAGCCTTGCCATCAGTCCTCTGCTGCAGCCAGACGTTCCATTCTGTCTCCCGGATGGCCATGCATGCTCCAGCTCTGTGTTTTAACTCACATCTTCCTAGGATTCTCTCCCACTGTTCATCTTCCCAACTCCTGCCCTTTTTTACTTTTTTTTTTAGAGACAGAGTCTCATCCTTGTCACCCAGGCTGGAGTGAAGTGACATAATCAAAGCTCACTGTAGCCTCAAACTCCTAGGCTCAAGCAATCCTCCCACCTCACCCTGTGGAGTAGCTAGGACTGCAGGTGTGCACCACTGTGCCCAGCCAATTAAAAAAACTTTTTTTGGCCGGGCGCGGTGGCTCACGCCTGTAATCCTAGCACTTTGGGAGGCCGAGGGGCGCGGATCACGAGGTCAGGAGATCAAGACCATCCTGGCTAACACGGTGAAACCCCGTCTCTACTAAAAATATGAAAAGAAATTAGCTGGGCGTGGTGGCAGTCGCCTGTAGTCCCTCACCCTCGGGAGGCTGAGGCAGGAGAATCGGGTGAACTTGGGAGGCAGAGCTTGCAGTGAGCCGAGATGGCGCCACTGCACTCCAGCCTGGGCGACAGAGCGAGACTCCGTCTTTTTGTAGATACAGGGTCTTGCTCTGTTGCTCAGGCTGATCTCGTACTCCTAGGCTTCAGTGATCCTTCTGCCTTAGCCTCTCAAAGCTCTGGGATTGCAGGCATGAGCCACTGCACAGGGCCTCCTTCCTATTTTTAAAAACTGAGTCGGAATCCAAGTTCTCTATAAATCCTACCCTGACCACCCAGTGAAAATGAGCTCTTCCTCCTCTAACATTGCTTGTATAATTTGGCAATTAAAAAATTCCAATGCAATAAATATTTATTGAGTGTTTGCCATGTGAAAATAACCATATAAGGTCCTATGTGGAACTCCAAGATAAATAAAACACTTTTTCCTTAAGTAGAGTTATAAAATAACTACTCAAAATTATAATCACATGCAGAACATGTTATGTACTACAAGGCAGGGCAGAGAGAGCTTGGGCATTTGGAGGAGGGAAGGGGAGAGGAAAAGAGCTGACTTTGTTGAATCAATATTACACATTCAACCAATAATGCATCATGCTACATATTGTCATTTAATCCTCACGACAACTCCTTTTAAAGAGGTGGAAGCTAGGGTTCAGGAAAGTAAAAAAAAAACTAAGGTTGTGTACCTGATAAAGTGGTAATTAAAAGTCAGAATTCAGATCCAGTTCTGGCTTTAAAGAACAATCTCTTATCTAGTTAGTGACTTAAGACAGGTTTTATAAGAAGCAGGCATTTGAGATGAGGCTTGAATCATGGGTAGGATTAGATAAATTGGAGGGAGAGAGGGAAGTGTATTCCCCCAGTCTTAAAATTCATACGCAAAGTGCAGAGGTAAGAACGAACAGAATGAGTTCAGGTAGTAGTGAATAGCCAAGTTAGGTTCATAGTGCGTGTGTAATGAGCTAATAATTTAGTAATAACTGTCTTTTATTTTGTCAGACCCCATTTTACACACTTTTATGTATACTGTCTCATTTAATGCTCATGGCAATGCTGTGAGGTAATATATCAGTTAAGCTTTATTGCATGAAACACCACCTTAAAACATAGTGGCTTGAATTAGCTCACAATCTGTGGGCTTGGCTCAACTGAAAGGAGCTTTGGTTGGTCTGGCCTGGGCTCATTCCTGCAGCTCTAGTAAGCTTGATTGACTGGAGAGAATGATCTAAGATGGCCTCAGTTACATTTCTAGTGATGGGCAGCTGGAGGGCAAACATAGTTCCTCCACATGGCTACTCTAGAGGGCTAGCTCAAGTTCATTCACAGGGTGGTCTCAGGGTTTCAAGTGTGTAGAAGAAGAATTCCCTAGGCTTCTTGAGACGTAAGCTCATAAATTGCAGAAGTTCACTTCCACATATTCTACTGATCAAAATAAGTCATGAACCCAGCCCAAATTTAAGGGATGAGAAAACACAGTCCAATTTTGAGTGGGCAAAGGCTGTGAAGGGGGTTGTAGTTATCTGTAGCCTACCACAGATGGATATTATTATCACCCCCACTTTAACACAATTTTTAAAAAAGAGACTTGAAGAAATTAAGCAATTTTCCTAAGGTTGCATAATCAGGAAGTGACAAAATCAGGATTTGAACCCTGGCCTGTCTTAGTGTGGAACCCAGGTTGAAAAGGTATGTACCAGTTGTATGATGCAGAGCCTAGCATGACTGGCACGGTGATGATTTGTCATGGAACTCTGAAAGATAACAAATTGGGGTTGGTGGTTTTTTAATATAAAGGTGAAAAAAATATGTATGCTTTGGGAAGATTTCCCTGGAAAGGGATAGACTGGTGAAGGAAGGGCTAGAGGGAGTGATGCCAGCACAGGAGCTCATGTAATGGCCAAAGTAGAGAGAAAATGTGTGTCAGCAGTAACATGGCTACTATTCGAATGGTAAAGATGAGAATAAATGTGTCGCCTCTTGGAAAAGAGGGAATGAATTCAAGAGCCATTGTGGAGTTAGAATTTAGAGGACTTGGCAATTGATTGGGCATGATTGATGGAAGAAGAAGAATAGAGAGGAAAATGAACCTCCAAAGTTATACTCTTAAATGCCAGAGAAAAAGTGATACTTTTAGAGTAAAAGAAGTCAAAAGAAAGAGTTGGGTTGGGGATTAGAGAAGAGTCTGTGGGTTTGGGACTTGTTCAGTTTAAAGTGTCAGCAGAATAACTACATGGAAGTGCTTAGCAGGCCACTGGTAAGAAGGATTATAGCTGGGGAGAAAGACTAGTTCTGCAGGGCACATTTAGAAGTCATCGGCAAAGAGGTGAGATTAGAAGCTATAGGAAAGGCTGGGTCACAGTTGTAATACCAGCACTTTGGGAGGCTGAGGTGATTAAATCACCTGAGGCCAGGAGTTTGAGACCAGCCTAACCAACATGACAAAACCCCATCTCTACTAAAAATACAAAAATTAGCCAGGTGTGGTGGCACACGCCTGTAATCCCAGCTACTCGGGAGGCTGAGGCAAGAGAATCACTTGAACTTGAGAGGCAGAGGTTGCAGTAGGCCAAGATTGCGCCATTGCACTCCAGCCTCGGCTACAGAGCGAGACTCCATCCTCTGCCACTGTCCCCCGACCTCCAGGCTGGGAAAAAGGATTTCGTGTCGTCCACTTTCAGAGACTATCCAGAGAAAACAAAAGCAGATATATAGAGAGAAAATGGTCAAAGAAGTAGGGGTAGGACAAAGGTCAAGGAAAGAGAGAGTTTCAAAATATTAAGGAAAGAGAATTTCAAGGTGGATGAGTTGATCTGTATATAAATGCTACAAAACTCTAATCGATTGTATTTCTGGGCAAATGGTTTATATGGTAATCATCAGAGTTGGAGGAGTGGTGGATTAGAAAAGTTATAGGTGATTGGATCTAAGGCAGAAATTTGTAATATTTTGGGAGTTGGGGATCCCTCTGAGAATCTGGTGAACGCTATGTACCTGTCCCCCAGGGAAAGGCACATCCATGAAATACTTTCCATACAATTTCAGGAGATGTATAAAGTCAATGGGCTACAATGAGCAAGAAATAGACTTCAGATTTTGAACACTGTATCTAAGGATAAACAGTCTTATTCTACATCAGAGGGGCCAGAATACTAACTGACAAATTTGTGAAAATACTGGAGCTAAACATAGTCCCTAACACCTCCTGTGTGTATGCATTCCCAAGTCTGAGCACGGTGCAAGTGAGGAGAGAGAAAGGGAGGGGAGGAAAGAGAAAGGGCCAGGGGCAGGGAGGAGATAAACGCAGGCACAAAGAAAGACAGAGAAGGGCTTATCAAGTTAAATAAGAAAAATAATTATAATAGTTGCAATTATTAAGGTGGTCTTGTGTGTTAGGTATTTTACATATAATATTTTGTTTAATACTCACAAAACCCTCTAAGATAGAAATTATTACTCCAGATGAGAAAACTGAGATTCAGAACAGTTCATGACAAACTCAATAGGGTCTATGACTGAAATGGGATTCAGTGTGGCTCCAAACCCATGTTTTTCCAAAGAGGCCACATTACCTCCCATGAACACAGGTCAGAAAAACAAACAAATTCTCAGCTGAAATGTTAGCAATAGAAAATAATTTTATTTTAGGTGTCATCTAAGATTAGAATACCAAAGGAAAACAAGAGCCAAAAAAAATATGTTAAGAATTGTATAAGAACTTTGGTGGATGCTAAGAAGTCACCCAGTAAACTTTGCTCTTTATTCTTGATGAAAACTTTCAAAAAGTTTGGTTTGGAAAGTTTGCTAGAGAGATTTTGCAATTGCTATGACAAACAACTCCCAAATGCTGTGGCTTAACAAAGATTTATTTCTTGCTCACATCACATTTGGCATAGTATGTGTGTGGTATGGGGGGCAGGGGAACTAGGCAGGGCTCTGTTGCACTTAGTCATTCGAGGGGCCACTTCCTTAGGGGCTCTGAGTCCTCTGCTGGGTCCCTTGTACCCAGCCAGCAGGAAAGTCAAGACAGAGAACATGGACTACACTCACTCTGTCCATGTTCCATTGACTGGGGTGGGTCACATGGCTTCATCCAGATGCAAAGGGACTGGGAGAGGTAATTTAGTTGTATATCAAGAAAGAGAACACTACTTAATGTGGAGAATCTCTGCCATTGAGCTTCTTTTTATATCTTTGACATGATAACATATTTAAAACGGAGGCCCACGTTTATAGTTAATGTGGGCCTGTCAGAGTTGTTTCCTTAGGAATACATATAAGAACAAATTCTGTTTCTAGGTGCTATGGTCTGAATGTTTGGGTCCCCCTGCTCTCCCTGCCCCCCTGCCCCCCTGCCCGCCCCCCACAGATTCAGATTTTGAAACCTAATCACTAATTTGTTGGTGTTAGGAGGTATGGTCTTTGGGAGCTGATTAGGCCATGAGGGTGGAGTCTTCATGAATGGGATTAGTACCCTAGTAAAGGGATTGAGGGAGTCTGTTTGGCCCTTTTTTTCCTCCCTTCCACATTGTGAGCATGCGGCATGAATGTGCCACTTATGAGGAAGAAGCCCTCACCAGACACCGCATCTGCTGGCACCTGGATCTTGGACTTCCAGCCTCTAGAACTTTGAGAAATAAACTTCTGCTGTTTATAAGCCACCCTGTCTCTGGTATTCTGTTACAGCAGTCTCAATGGACTGAGACAGTAGTCCTACTCAACATACTACCAGACACTGATAATAACTATTTGAAAAGAAAAAGAAATTAAAATAAAGAAAACAAGAAAACAAGTGTCTACAGATGACATAGTTTAAAATTCCTTAGAATTCCAAGAAAATTATAGTAAAGTATAAATATTTCACCCATACCTCATTATACATGTAGGGGACAAACCACACACCTGTGTCAGATGCAGATCTTGTGCATCTCCTCAGATACCCTGACCTGCCTCCTTCTTTCTAATGATGCCATCTGCCTCCAAGCTTGTGCCAGCCTCATTGCTTTTGTTGAGCTCCCAAAGCTTACTCGAGTCAAGTTGAAGCCCCTGACCTCGTAGCCCACACATTCTCCATGAAGAATTACTTCCTTTAATCACCACTCCCAGGCTTGGATGTCATGATACTCTGTGGTATGCATTTTAACTCCTGGCTTCTGCTGGAGGGCTAGATGACCTGACCCAGCAGTGCAGGAGAGTTACTATACTGTTGGGTGAACCTCAACCAATAGGAAATAGGAGAATCAAGAGAGCTACACAAATGAATGTTCCCATCCCACCCCTATTTTTTTTTTCCTGTGGACTGTACTGAAGTGTGGTTCCTTCTTGTAGCCCTTTTGGAGAGATGCTGAGTACTGCACAGCACACTTTGCAGCTCACTGGCCAAGTGGCTCATTGCAGTTAATGTATTTTTAATTTGACACCACTTTTTATGAGATACTTTATATACCAGACAAAGTGAGTGTGAAAATCCCACTGGAAAACTAAAAAGTCATGAATACATATTTATTTAAATGATGAGAAACTCTATGAGAGTAAAAACACCTTTTCAGTAAGATGGTAGAATGATTTTTGGTGCTTTACAGTTTATAAAGTATTTTCACACATTTTCTCACTTATTCATCACAATAACGCTATTAGATTGAACAGGAGAGGATTAGTGTTATCTGCACTTTAAAGATTATTTACTTTTTGGATTTAGTTACAGATGCCCTCTTTCCAAAGAAAAGGCACAAGGTACATCATCTTACAGTTGAGAAGTTTGAAGAGTGGAGAGCTCCTATTTCCAGGGCTAGAAAGGGGGTGTCTGGTATATAAAGTATCTCATAAAAAGATATTTTAAGTTCTGTGGTACATGTACAGGATGTGCAGGTTTGTTACATAGGTAAATGTGCATCATGGTGGTTTGCTGCACCTGTCAACCCATCACCTAGGTATTAAGCCCAGTGTCCATGTGTTCTCATTGTTCAGACCCATGCTTTCCCCCTATTATGCTTTATATTCTTCTGTTATGACGTGGCAATGAATTAAATCACATGGATTCAGTTTAAAAGCAGAATAAAAATCTTAATAGAATGGAATAGCATCTAGAAACAAATTTAAACTATGCTAAAAGAATTTAGCGGCCGGGCGCGGTGGCTCAAGCCTGTAATCCCAGCACTTTGGGAGGCCGAGACGGGTGGATCACGAGGTCAGGAGATCGAGACCATCCTGGCTAACACGGTGAAACCCCGTCTCTACTAAAAAATACAAAAAACTAGCTGGGCGAGGTGGCAGGCGCCTGTGGTCCCAGCTACTCGGGAGGCTGAGGCAGGAGAATGGCGTGAACCCGGGAGGCGGAGCTTGCAGTGAGCTGAGATCCGGCCACTGCACTCCAGCCTGGGCGACAGAGCGAGACTCCGTCTCAAAAAAAAAAAAAAAAAGAATTTAGCATAGTTATTTTCATAGTTATATGTGCTCATGTCTTGTAAAATTATTTTCAAATTAATTTTGGGAGTGAGAAGGATATAAACATAGAATTTAAAAAATGAATGAATGAAGTAAATGAATTAATACCTTCCAAACTTGGAGCAGTATAATAATTGGGACAGGATACTTGTAAGACATTTTGCTGGGATAATCAACTATAGTGTGGTATTGAGAACGAACTCACAGTCACTCATATTTCACACTCAGTATGGCAAAAATTTTCAGATATTTCAAAGTATTAGTTTGGTTCATAGTAGGCACTCAATAAATATTTATTGTTTGAATGAGCACTGCTTTCTTCACCTGTTTAATGTTAATATAAAGAAATACCTGAGGACTAGGTAATTTATACAAAAAAAAAAAAGGTTTATTTGACTCATAGTTCTGCAAACTATACGAGAAGTATGAAGACAGCATCTGCTTCTGGTGAAGAATTCAGGCTGCTTCCATGCATGGTAGAAGGCAAAGGGGAGCTGGTGTGTTCAGAGATCACATAGCAAGAGAGGAAGCAAGGGTGGAGGCAGGTGGTGTAGGCAATTTTTAACAGCCAGCTTTCATGGGGACTAATAGAGCAAGAGCTCATTCATTACCATGAGAAAGGCAGAAAGCCATTCATTCATGAGAGATCTACCCCCATGACCCAAACACTTCCCATTTGGGCCCAACTCCAACATGGGGAATCAAATTGCAACATGAGGTTTGTGGGGACAGACATACAAACCATAGCAAGCACTTACACAAATTATTAGAAGAAAAGGAAGCTTCATATCAACCCCAGACGTGGAAGAGAAATTCATGGAGGTCACCGGAGACAAGATGGATTCTAACATGTATGCATTTAAAGCATTAGCACAGTGTCCTCGGCTTTCAGTTCATCTCCCCTCACTAAATCCTCTTCAATGACTGAAGAGTTGCTAATCTGATTGGTTAGATACCAGGACAGAGACTGAGCTGCGTTTACCAGTGGGTGAGGTTTCCTCATATGCCTGCAGCCATACTTCCAGCACTTGCTTCCAGCCTTCTTTTCCTATTTTCTTTCCTATGCTGGTTGTATAGAACAGTATGCCTTTGCTGGACACACCAAGTACTTCTCCACCTTGCTGCATTCACATGGAAAGCTTTCACTCCCAGGCTGCTCCCTCCTTTTCAGTACACTGTGGCACACCTTGGCCCTCAATGGCAAACCCAGCCTTTCTCTGTTTCCTGCTTCTAGGACTGTATGAGGTTCATAGATTTTTTCTTGCCACTTTTTGAAGAGTCTTCACGCCATCCATTTTCCCTCTCCAAGATAGACTCTGGTACTCTGCTCTGACTCAAGGTTATGCAGTTGTGCAGATGCTTATTCACAAATGGGCATATGAAGGGAGGAGGAAGATGGGCCCTCCTCATAGATGCAGCCTCACCAGTCATGTCTGTACCATCCACGCTCTCTGGAAACAGGTGTTTACCACATGTGTACCATCCACGCTGTCTGGCAACAGGCATTTCCTCTGGCTAAAGGAGTGGACACTGAATCATGCTTGAAGAATTGTTGGGTATGGGCACTGTTCTATGTGCTGTACACAAATTAACTCATTTAATCTTCATAATAACCCTATGAGATAGCTATTCCTCCAAAGATGAGGGCACTTCAGCATAGAGAGGGTATCTTTCCCCACGTCACCATACTAGTAAGGGAGTAAATGTTCTGAGGCCTAAACCAGGCAGCTTGGTTCTCATCTCCTACTGGCCTCGGTAATTCAAGCTGGACCATTCAGAGTCTTTTCTTGGGACTTTTCCAATTTGTGCCAGGCCAGGTAATACTGTCAGATCGCCAAGATGGGAATGTGAATCTAGAGCCATCTGCAGCCATGTTCCCCCATGTGTCTGCCGCAGGAGAGAATAAAGCTGACAATTAGAGAAAAGCAGAACTGCTTGACAGCTTCCTAGAAGCATTGAGACACAGCTTCCAGTCACCTTCAACCATTCTCAGGTTCAAGGGCACACGAAGTAGAGCAATTTCGTTTTCTTGATTATGGGTTTTCGAATTGTGCCTCTGTCATTAGCAGTCAAAGGGTTCTGACTATCCGAAAAATTGAAGTCCAGATTGACCAGCTCATGTGGCAAAGTAAGCACAGTAATTACAACAGGGAGTATGGTGAGCTCAGTACTCCCTTTTAGATAAATTGCTAAAGCTAAGTTTAATTAGTCATAGGGTCGCAGAAATGAATTTAACAGGTTACCCACTAAAATCTTGATCTGCATAACCCAAAACCCTCCAGGCCTGGTAAACAGAGGTTTATATAAGTCATCGCACTATCAGGTCACAACCTCTCACCCATTTCCAGACCTGAGTGAGCTTCCAGCTCCAGAGCTCCTTAAACAAAGGGGAGACAGAGTACCCCTAAGGAAGAACCCTGCTGGGCCTACTGTGAATTTCCCTTTTCCTTTTCCACAAAAGGACTTGTGGTCCATGTGACTATGCATTCAGGAAGGAGAAACACCTAAATTTAGGGAGAGGGCACTGTAGGACACCGCACTGGTTTGAATTCATCTCATAAAAGCTCTGATGGAACCCTGAATCCATTTCTATAGTTATTTTTTCTGACCCTTGATCTCAAGTAAATATCCCAGGCAATTGAACTCCACATTGAATCCCTAATCTGTGAAACAATAGCAATCATGGGTTAAAGGGCCAAGTGGAAACAAGTGGAATTCCTCCTCTATAGCAAAGTTGCAACCCAATGCAATATGCATCCCTTGAGGAGTATGAAGGACAAGGACACATGAAAATAAAAAATTGGCCCTTTGTCACTGGGCTGAAAGTTGATTACATATTTTTAGCTTATCTATAATCATTCACTCATTTCATTTTTCTACTTAGATTCTGGGTTTTGGAACCTCTTTAATTTCTCTTCACTCATTGTTGATGTTGTTTTAGTGTGTTTCCTATGTCTGGTATATTTGTTTATGAACAAATGGTTTTAAGATGTCTTCTTCTTTTAAACTATACTTAAAAAACTAAACATACATGTTAAAAATCTTCTTACTCCAACGTATAAAGAGAGGCTGGACAGACAGAAAATGCTACCCTCCCTAAGGGAAAATGGTTGTCCTGAGTGTTTACTACATGAGTCAAAAGGGACAAAGACAGCAGGCCCATGGGACTAAGGCACCACATGTTTCTTGTCCTTAGTTGGTGCCAGTGAATTTCATTGTGCAAGCCATTTTCATCCTGCAGACTGCTTTAGAAGTGAAGTTTTGAAATAAGTGCTTAAAGAAGAATGTAAAGGGAGAGGACAAATCTCAAATGTCTCAGCATTAAAAAATTTCACTTTTTACCTTACGTTTCTCTCCTGAATGGAAAGACTGTGCTTTTAAAACCTTTAGATGTCATTTTTTTCCAAATGAAATTGTGAGTCTTATAAAATTTTATCCAAAATTTCAATTTTACATTTTAAGAACATAACAAAATAATTCGAGAATTTGTCTGGAGAAAGGAAAGAATAATAATAACTATGCAGTTATTGACATATATGACTATTAAGTGGGAAATTGCCTACTAATAGTTAAAGTGAAATAATTAAAGCAGTATAGTATTGATTTAAGAATGAGAGAAGTTGGCTGGGCACGGTGGCTCAAGCCTGTAATCCCAGAACTTTGGGAGGCCAAGGTGGGCAAATCACCTGAGGTCAGGAGTTTGAGAACAGACTGGCCAACATGGTGAAACCCCAACTATTAAAAAATACAAAAATTGGCCAGGCGTGGTGGCTCACGCCTGTAATCCCAGCACTTTGGGAGGCAGAGGAGGGTGGATCACTTGAGGTCAGGAGTTCAAGACCAGCCTGGCCAACATGGTGAAACCCCGTCTCTACTAAAAATACAAAAATTAGCCGGGCATGATGGTGGGCACCTGTAATCCCAGCTACTCGGGAGGCTGAGGCAGGAGAATCACTTGAATCCGGGAGGCGGAGATTGCAGTGAGCCAAGATCATGCCACTGCACTCTAGCCTGGGTGACAAGAGCAAGACTCTGTCTCAAAACAAACAAACAAACAAACAAAAAAAACCCACAAAAATGAGCTGGGTGTAGTGGCGGGTTCCTGTAATCCCAGCTACTCAGGGGGCTGAGGGAGAAGAATCACTTGAACCTGGGAGTCGGAGGTTTCAGTAAGCCGAGATCCTGCCATTGCACTCTAGCCTGGGTGACAGAGCCAGACTCTGTATCGAAAACAACAAAAACAAACAAACAAAAAAAGTAAAAATAAAAAAAAGAGAGACAGAGAGAAAGTCAACTAAATATGTAGTCCAGAACCTGACACTGGTATGCATAAAAACTTAATAAAGAAATACAAGAAGAGTGAAGAATTTCGTAAAGGGTATTACAGAAATTAGCCACTCTGGGACCTGGTGCTTTTTAGTTAGGAACTACATTTCTCAGCCACTCCTTTTTCCAGGTGAAGCCATATGACTGGTCCCTGTAAATGGAATGAGAGTGGGAAGTGATGTGTGTCCCTTTCAGAGCAAGGCTTTTCAGAGTCAGACTGGGTCTTTTTCACATTCCTTCTTCCTCTTCCACCTTCTGGATGCAGTTAACTATGATGTCCTAGGAAACATCTGACTTAGCTGCAATTAGCTGGCATTTTCAGCTCTTATCCAATGAGGTGGTCTCTTTTTCTTTATCAAGATTCATAAAATAAGGAATTCTCCCAATAAACAAAGGCTTAGAAATGGATATAAAACAAATAATGAATGCTATTACAAGAGAATATTAAGACTATACTCAGAAAAGCAAGGAAGAGGAAGGCATGGGGGATATTGGAAACTAAACCCATATTAGTTAGGTTCAGGTTTGTTGCATGTAATAGACAGAAAAAGTAACAGTTATTTAGACAAGGTAGACATTTGTTGCTTTTCCACATAAAATAAATTCAGAGGCAGGCCGACTAGGATTGATATGATGTCTATACACTACCATTTTGGACCTATGCACTTATATTTCTATTCTACCATCCTAACATTTGGCTCTCATACTCAGGGTCACGTCATGATTCAAGATGGATAGTGGAATGCCAGCTGTCTCAGCTGTAGGCTTGTAAAAGGAGAAAATGCAGAAGTCAAATAGAGAAAATTTTAGGAAATGAGTATACAGCAAATAATTAGTGCTACCTCAAGAGAGTATTAGGACTATACTCAGAGAAGCAAGGAAAAAGCAGGCATGGGATATTGGAAACTGTGAATGTGATTAAAAGGACAGGACAACTTGAGAATCTGGTAAGTTATATGTACTTATAATATATGTAATACTTCCCACTCCCACTTGCCACTCACATTCCATTTACAGGGACCTGTTATGTGGCTTCACCTGGAATATAATATTTCATTCATATATATATATATATATATATATATATATATATATGAAAAAAAGGATGGTGATTAGAAACTCAAGGAAAAACAGAAGTTGTACAATAAAATTATGTTGAAATATGAAATAAAATGAAATAGTAGTGTAATAAAACAGAGTTCATTGAATACTTTTAGTAAAGCGTATTCTCTTTTATGTGGCCAGAAGGTCAGAGAGTGACTATGAAAAGAAAGAGATGTAATCTTAGCACATTTCTTCAAACAATGTGAAAAAAATATTTACATGGTATAAATATTAACATTGCATTTATCAGTTTTAACATTAAGAGTCAGCCTTCAGACAAGACATGGGTCAGCTGTAGCTGCAAATAGAATAAATGTTAATATTATTATGTAAAAGTGTAACTGACAGAAGGCAGAAAGTGAAGTCAGGGAGGAACGTGAAGAAAAGGGTAAAATTCATTTCTCATCTTAAATAGAGTAGAGTCAGGATACTGATTGATGTTGATAGAGAAGTAGAATTTTAAATATTACTTAAAGTTATAAAAATAATCAATAAAATAAGCATAATATATTAAGAGGAGAAGGGATACAGCATAAAATACCATTTGTTCCTGGAAACTGAGTGTTTAAAGGTAATGAATGTAATGAAGTTTACATTTTCCCTAAGAACAATGTTTTCATTGAAAATTAAGTATCATATAAGTTCCAGGAACAATATGTCAGGGAAGTAAAGAAAGAACTTTGGCAAAAGTATATATTTATTCAAAAGAATTTATTTGTATTATAAATGGATACATTTCATTAATGGTATTTATTTTTTAAAGGTTTGAATATAATTAGCATTATTACTACTTAAAGATTAGAGCTATATTTATGTGCATTTTAAAAGAAATATGAATCTGGCCATGGTAGCACATGCACTCCAGCCTGGGCAACGTAGTGAGACCCTGTCTCAAAAACAAAACAAAACAAAACAAAATCCCGAAGGGAAACATGATTTAGAATTTTTAGCTATTAGTTTGCTTGCTGTCTTAGAATTTCAATGGTTCCATCCTCTCGGAAGCTGTTTCCAGAAAGATTAAAATAATGACTTTTTTCTATGTATATAAATTTGCCAAGAGCAAGACAGAATTTCAAAGTAATTTTGCCAACCTTAGAGCAACTCTCAAATCTGAGACGATTGCTTTCATAAAGAGGCTTTGCAGTATAAATATTTGAAAATCCCAGTATGGACTTTGTGGATTTCTGGGCTGTAGAATTCCCCCGAACTATCTTGTGTTTCTCCTTCAGTCTCACCTTCACCAGCATAAAAGGCAGACTTAGAGAGAAAAGTAAGTCATTAAAAGATAGGATTGGTGAGGCTGGGTGCGGTGGCTAACGCCTATAATCCCAGCACTTTGGGAGGCCGAGGCGGGTGGATCGCCTGAGGTCAGAAGTTCAAGACCAGCCTGGCCAACATGTTGAAACCCCATCTCTACTAAAAATATAAAAAATTAACCGGGCGTGGTGGCCTGTGCCTGTAATCCCAGCTACTCAGGAGGCTGAGGCACGAGAATCGCTTGAACTCAGGAGGTAGAGATTGCAGTGAGCCAAGAACGCACCATTGCACTCTAGCCTGGGCAACAAGAGTGAAACTCCATCTCAAAAAATAAAAGGTAGGATTGGTGGAGCTGGTAGAAAAGGTAAAGCATTGAATTGACCTTGATGAACAGAATTCCTTCCTTTTTGGAATATAAATCGGCAAGGGGGCAAGTGGTGGAAGTTGAATTGCCCTTAGGCTGAAGATAAGACTGTGGATACTTTATATATCCTCTGATGGAGAAATTCTTCTACTTTCCTGAACCGGGCCAGCAGGGACTCTACTCAGAACTGCTGAAAATAGAAAGAGCGGTATTGAGACTAATAGATAAAGTGTAGATAATCCTTGATTCACTAAAAACTATTGTTATGAAGATTCTATTACTGTAATTTGAAAATGTTTAAGGTATCCATGTTATATTACAACAAACCAGGGTACAAATTATATGAATAATAAATCTACATTCAGAAGAAAAGTTAGTGAAAAGAATAGACCAATATGTAAATAATGTCTGTTTACAAGATAATGCGTATAAAAACACCATAGAATTGCCAAGTAGTAGGCAGTCAATCAATATTGCTTGAATTTCCATTTGTAATCTCACTTTTGCTGAATCCCTCATAAGGAAATAATCTAAAAGAGGGGCAATTTGTATAAAGGTATATTCCACAGGCCCCCATATAAATGAAAAATTGGAAATGAACAAAATGTTAAAAAATTGGAATGTGATAAGTAAACACATTTGGAAGCAATCTAGTTGGTGTTTGGTCTCTAGGCTGGTAACAGTGTAGCCTTTCACAGTTAATAAAAGATTTTCTGTCTTCCAGCAAAGTTTGACAATAGACAGTCATTAACCATGATGACACATGGATATGCACATATAACAGGAAAGAAAAATATGTGCACAATGATTACAAATATGAATCAATCTATTTGTGTTTCTAGATTAAAGCTAATCAATACTTTCCATGACATAGAGTTTAAAGATCAAATGAATTCTTCCTGTCCCTTGCAATCTGTGAAAGCATCTACATGTATAAATTTTAAAATGTGCCATGAAAGCAACATGTACTGAAACCATTCCAAATAAAGTTTACTGAAAGACTACTGAGTCAATTCCCTTTATTGATCACTTTGTAACTATTAGCTAATTAAAGGTATTTGAAAGAAAAGAAGTTTCTTTTGCAGTGCAGACTTGGAGAGATCTTTAGACTCCCCAGAATTCCCTATCACATGGTTTAGATCTTCACAAAGTTCTGAAATAACCACTGGAATTTTTTACTAGACTTCAGTATTTTTTAAAATTCCACTATACAGGATTTTACTATATAAACCCTGGGCTATATAATTCTGGTCTATCATGGGGTTTCAGTAAATTGTATCTGGATATGGTGGTCTGTAGCAAAGATTTAGGTAATATTTTTCTCTTAAATGCATCATACTTTAAATAAAGTTCATCCTGTAAATTCAGAAAATATGCTCTGTGTGATGGTTTCCATTTGAAAACAAACAATTAACATTTCCATGTCTCAAGAACAAAACTGAGTCCGCATTTTTTATTACGAGTCTAAGAAAAGTTGCAAATAAATTTTTCTTAGTAACTGGTTATACAGATTATCTCAAGTTGCAAATTTTTTTTTCTACAAATGTGTATACTAACTTTTCAACAAAACCAAAAACCCACCATAAATATTTTAAAACTCAACCATTAGTATCTCTGTATTTTCTTCTAACCTCATAAAAAGGCTTTTATGCCTTTTATAACATTGTAATCAGTAAATGCATTTTATTTTGTGTCCTGTTTTGTCCACTTAATATTATTTCAAATATATGTTTTCATATATCCAGATTTGCCATACTTGTTTTAAAACAACACTTTTTTTTTTTTTGGAGATAGACGCCCAGACTGGAGTGCAGTGGCATGATCGTGGCTCACTGTAGCCTTGACCTCTCAAGCTCAGGCAATCCTCCGGCCTCAGATTCCTGAATAGCTAGGACTAAGAGGCACGTGCCACCATGCCCGGCTAATTAAAAAAAAAATTTTGTAAAGATAGGATCCCACTATTTTGACCAGCCTGGTACTGAACTCCTGTGCTTAAGAGATCCTCCTGCCTTGGTCTCCCAAAGTGCTGGGATTACAGGTATGAGCCACTGCACCCAGCCAAAATCAATAAGAAAGCCCTCACCAGATGCAAGCCCCTTGACCTTGAACTTCCTAGCTTCTAGAAACATAAGAAATACATTTTTTTCTTCATAAATTATCCAGTCTGTGGTATTGCATTACAGCACTGCTAAACACATTAAGACTAATAGATAAAATAGACTCTGTTAACAAATACCTGTTTGTTTTTCAATGGTTGTGTTTTATATGTAACAGGAAAGGACTCTAATACCTCCATTCTCATCCCTGCATGGAAGAAAAGAAGTCTTTTGGAGAAGGACTCTAACAATACATGCCTTAAAGTTACAAGAGGAGAAGCAATTGGCATTAGCAGAGAGTTTTCTTGTCTGGTAGATATTCTTACTGAACAATGTGAAGATCTATCACCATCCTCCAAGACAGAGTCAAGAATATATGGTCATTGCCATGGTGACATGAGGAGGCAGCAAGCATAATGGTGCTTGGAATTTGAGGGGAGGATAGAAGGTTAGAAAAGGAAGAACAAGGGAAAGAGCTTCCCTCTTTCTTACCAAATGTATTCTAACTTTTCGACATGGCATAAAAGACTAACTTTCTTGTGATCTCTCTCCAGTCTTCTAGGACTAATCATGAGTCCTGAAGTAACATAGTATGGGCATTGGTGTTAGAAAGACCTGGATTTGAAATCCACCAATGATACTTGCCAGCTGTATGACCATGGGCAAATATCTTTAGTTCTCTGAGCCTCAGTTTATTCATCTTAAAATAAAGGTAGAAGTCACCACCAATGAAGCTTATGGGAGGATCAAATGAAATAATACTTAGAGGCACAAACCTCAGTGCTTGACACACCAAAAGTTCAGTGAATAAATAAACATTCTCCAGTTTCTTCTCCTGGAACTCCTATTAGGCATATATTGGGTTTCCTCTTTCTGTCCTGCATGTATTTTACTCTCTGTTCATCACTGTGTGCTGCATTATGGGAGATTTGCTCAGATCTCTCTTTCAGTTTTCCCATTTTCTCTACAACTGTGATTTTGTTGTTGTTAGCCCATTTTCAGCTCATCTTTTTTTTCTTATTGTGAATCCACTATTCTTTTCTTTTTTTTTTTTTTTTGAGCTGGAGTCTCGCTCTGTCGCCCAGGCTGGAGTGCAGTGGCGTGATCTCGGCTCACTGCAAGCTCCGCCTCCCGGGTTCACGCCATTCTCCTGCCTCAGCCTCCCGAGTAGCTGGGACTACAGGCGCCCGCCACCTTGCCCAGCTAGTTTTTTGTATTTTTTAGTAGAGACAGGGTTTCACCGTGTTAGCCAGGATGGTCTCGATCTCCTGACCTCGTGATCCGCCCGTCTCGGCCTCCCAAAGTGCTGGGATTACAGGCTTGAGCCACCGCGCCTGGCCTCCGCTATTATTTTCTTCTATGTAGACTCTAGAAGTTTAAATAATCCTGGGCCAACTTTTATGTTAATCTCTCTATATTTCTACATGTCTATATAATTTCTTAACTACACACAGAACTTGGAACTAGTTTTCTTGAAGATGGTTTCTTAAAAGTGGTAGCATTTCTGTGTATCCAAGGCTCTGGAATGACAACAAGTATTTTTGATACTTTCCCTAGGTTAGTGAGCAGAATTTTTGTTTGTCCCCCTTTCCAAACAGAGGAAGCTCTTTGAGGCCCTACATTTTATCAGGGGAGCTAACTCCAAATCTCCAGCTCAGAGCAGCATCTACTATCCTTATTTGGACGTACATTTAAAAAGGAGAGCTTTATTTCTTATAAAGGGTTACAGCCTGTAGGCTGGCCATCCTTCAGGCTGGGAAGCATAGTTTTCTTTTTTTTTTTTTTTTTTTTTTTTTTTTTTTTTTGAGACGGAGTCTCGCTCTGTCGCCCAGGCTGGAGTGCAGTGGCCGGATCTCAGCTCACTGCAAGCTCCGCCTCCTGGGTTCACGCCATTCTCCTGCCTCAGCCTCCCGAGTAGCTGGGACTACAGGCGCCCGCCACCTCGCCCGGCTAATTTTTTGTATTTTTAGTAGAGACGGGGTTTCACCATGTTAGCCAGGATGGTCTCGATCTCCTGACCTTGTGATCCGCCCGTCTCGGCCTCCCAAAGTGCTGGGATTACAGGCTTGAGCCACCGCGCCCGGCCAGGGAAGCATAGTTTTCAAGCAGAAACCCAAAGTAGGCACTTCAAAGGAGGAAGGGTGAGAGAAATTTATGCTGAATAGATTAACTACGTATACGTATTCAGCAGGTTATAGGAAGAGTAATGAATATTCAAGGAAAGGGGCCATGCACACATAGTAAGCAAACATGCGTGTTACATATATCCCATGTTCCCTTTGGGGTGGAGAGACTTAACATGTAAATACTGCAAAATCAGATTGTATGTGTCAAACAGAGGACACAGAGGCACTCTGTATGCAGTCTCCCTGGACTGGCCAGAACCAGTCTGTCATTGGTGGTCTCTTATCAGGAAGGAATGCTGGTCAATTGTGTTAAAACTGCAAAAAAGGAGGGGAGGCTGGACACTGTGGCTCACTCCTATAATCCTAGCACTTTGGGAGGCCGAGGTGGGTGGATTGCTTTAAGCTCAGGAGTTCGAGACCAGTCTGGCAAACATGACGAAACATTGTTTCTACAAAAAATGCAAAAAAAATTAGCTAGGTGTGGTGGCACGCACCTGTAATCCCAGCTACGTGGGAGGCTGAAGCTGGAGAATCACTTGAGCTGAGAAGCGGAGGTTGCAGTGAGGCAAAATCACGCCACTGTACAACACAGTCTGGGCCACAGAGTGAGACTCTGACTCAAAAAACAAAAACAAAAACAATAAAACAAAAAGGGGAGGGGAAATGGGCAACAAAGCAAATCTTTAAAAGGGCTGGTTTCTGTTTAACTCTTCGGAAAGAGAGTCTTATAGTGGTTAGCAAGGGAGAGGGGTCCCCTTGGCTAAGAAAGGGTTTATCAATTGGGTGGGGGCTTAGAATTTTATTTTTATTTCTCTTATCTAAAACCAACCTTTTCTGTCACCCAATATGAACCCTTTCTGAGTCACCTTGTGCTTACCTCCCTAGTTTAGATTTCTTTCTTTCCTTGGTGATTTCTCTTTCTTTCGAGATGGGTTATTGCTATGAACTGAATTGTGCCCCTCTAAATTCTTACATTGAAGCCCTAACCCTCAATTTGATGGTGTTTTGAGATGGGGCCTTTCAGAAGTAATTAAGTTTTTATGAGGTCATGATGGTCAAGCCTTCATGATGGGATCAGGGTTTTTATAAGAAGAGACAGCAGAGAGATTGCTTCTCTGTCTCTCTCTCCCCTCCCCCCACTTCCATTTCTTTCATATGAGAACATAGTGAGAAAGTGGCAGTTTGCAAGCCAGGAAGTGAGGCCTCACCAGGGAACGGCATAGGCTAGAATCTTTATCTTGGACTTTTCAGACTCCAGATCTGTGAGAAATAAATTTCTGTCATTTAAGCCATAGAGTCTATGGTATTTTGTTATGGCAGCCCAAGCTGAATAAGACAGATTTTGGTAGCAAGGAGTACAGTGCTGCTACAATATATATCTAAAGATGTGGAAGTGGCTTTGAAACTGGGTAATAGGTAGAGGCTAGAAGAGTTTTGAGATGCATGCTAGAAATATGAACATTATGGGTGATTCTGGTGCAATCTTAGATGGCAGTGGGAAATATATTATTGCAAAATGGAGAAAAGGTGACCATTGGTATAAAGTGGCAAAGAACTTGTTTGTGAAAGGTAGAACTCATGAGAGATAAAATTGGATATTTAGTGGAGGAGATTTCTAAGCAAAGTATTTAAGGAGTGGCTTGGTTCCTCGTGACTGCTTATAATAAAATTTTAGAGGAAAGAAATAAATGGAAGAAGGACTTACTAAGCAAAAAAGAACCAGAATTTAAAGATTTAAAAAATTCTCAGCCTATCCATTTTGCAAAAAAATGAACAAGTTTTTTTATAAAAGAACACTAAGGGTGTGGCTGAATAGCCATTTGATATGGAGATAAGTGCGGGTATGAACCCCAGACCCAATCAGTTACCTCAGCAAAAACACTGCTACTTTGAGCTAAAGGGGAAAGAGATGATACAAAATGGAGTAAAACTGTGAGTATTCTTAGATCCCACAGGACCAGGCCGTAGAGCTATTTGGCTGCAAACATGAGCTATCTGTCAAGACAAGGGAAGAATAATTTTGAAGCTGATCCAGAGATGATCAGGGCTGCCTCCTTGGTTTCAAAGGTCGGGGCCATCACCTCCATTTCAACAGGCCAGGCAGTGGCCATCCAGAATCTTGGGAGCAGGACCGCTGTGTAGCAGAGCTGTGAGGGTGGAACCCCCACCTAGAGCTATATGGGTATGATGCTGCCACCCCAATGGGTTCAGAAGGCAGAGCACTTAACCAAAGAAGTTAATTCTCAAGCCCTAAGATCTGATGAAATCCATATTGCAAGGTTTTATATTTGCTTAGGACCTCTCACATCTCTCCCTTTTGGAATGCGAATGTCTATCCTCTGCCTATTCTACCATTGTAAATTGGAAGTACGTAACTTATCTGGCTTCACAGGTTCACAGTTCATGGGAAATTTTCCCTTAGAATGATTCATACCTGGAGTCTAATCCATGTCTAATTTAGATGATAGTTAGATGAGACTTTGGGCTTTAAACTTTAGAGTTGCTCTTAGAATGAGTTAAGACTTTTGGGACTTTTAGGATGAAACAGATGCATTTTGGATGCAAGAAGGATATGAATTTTGGGGGATGAAGGGCAAAATACTATGGACTAAGGTTTCTGACAGTTATTTTCTGACCATTATTTTGTTTATTGATTATATTCTCTATGAATTTTAACAACAGGGAGACTCAACTATGCCATCATATTTTTCCATGTTGTCTGGTATTGGTTAACATCCCATAAAAATCATTATTATTATCATTGATAATAACTATGGCTTTCCTTTTATGATTTTAGGCTATATTTTTCAGCTTGGAATGCCCTTCTCTTGTATATAGAACACAATAAGGTTTTGCCAATAAATACTTTGGGAGATGCTGGCTATCATTTAAGGACCATTATAAATGTCAACTTGCAACTTAATGGAAAAAGGATGATCCCTGGGCCAATTAGTCCTAAGTTTGGATCTTTTCTCATACTCTTACTAACTTGTGGCCCAGGAGAAGTTTCTTAATGTCTTCGAAATTCTAAGTTTCATCGGTAAATAAAAGATAATATCATTATCTTAAGGGTTGTTGTGAGGACTAAAACTTAGAATATATAAAACATGAAAACATTATTAACCACAGAGTAGTTGTTCAATACATGACTGTTTTTATTGTTCATCTTATTATTATCATAATATTATCATTGGTGGGGCAGGGAGTTTATGAAACCTGGATTTCAGTTGTAGCTCTGAAATTGGGAGTCACTTTCATTTCCTGGTTTCTTTCACAGGTAAAGAAAATGAAGGAAATTTTATGTTAAACATGGTGATTTGAAAACAAATGTTTATCTCCATTCTCTCCCAAAATCATAGTAATATGAAATAAAGGAGTGCAAAAAGACATAAACTTACAAAGAAAGAGAATGGGAGATGAGGAGATAGCAGGCAGGCAATGTCAATAAAAATTGGAAAAGAGTTTGATGAGTAGTAATTGACTTAGATGGAGAAACTAAAACCTAAGCCTGTGAGGGGAAACCCATCAAGAAGCAATGGAGTCATCTGCATAACCTTAGCAAGTCTCAGGAAGTGGAGGCACAAGTTATCTTTGAAGTTTTCGGTGCAGGATGAGACTGAAAAGAGTAGGGCTGAGTGAAAGGCTTTCTGAGTAGCAGTTAAACCATCACATCTCCCATTCCCCATTTTAGCCAAGTGATGATACCTCCTATATTCTGGAAGCAGAGAGAAGGCTCTGGATTTGAGTAGAACCAGTAGGTAGTGTAAAGGCAGGGGTGAAGTGTCACAGTAAAAACTGGAGGATGGAATGAATGCATCGTAATGTGGCCCAGAATGTGGCACCCCAAAATATGCCACTTTAGAGTAGGGATTATTTTGAGCTGAAAGCAACTGAAAGTCAACAGATGCAGAAAGAGTTATCTGCCCACATCTTATCTACCTAAAAGGCGGGCACATATTTCCTTTTAATGTTGTCCCTTAAAGTCCAAAGACTATTTCTTTGTTAAAAGGGTGTATAAGGCCCTGGAGTCAAACTGCTTCTTTGAGTGTCACTTCTTTTCTGTGAACTTCTGTGCATGTAAATATTAATATAAATTGTATGCTTTCTCTCCTGTTAATCTGTCTTTTCTTAGTTTAACTTGTAGGCCCCCAGTTACTGGACCTAAAAGGATAGAGGAAAAGATTTGCTTCCCTGACAATTGCAAATACCATTTGTAGCCGCTCCCTCTTTCAGCTCCCAGATTGCTAGCTGCCAGACTAACACTCCCAAGTGATTATTAGAGAAGGCACCTCTAAGGGACCAAGCAGTCCAAGAGGAAAGTACCTATAGATATTGACATCTGGCAGAAATATCATCAAAGGAAGTACTAAAATAATGCTGAGAGAGCCTCCAGTCTAGGTAAGAATAGGAGGACAGAGATCCATGAAGTATGCCTCACTGTGAGAAAAATGACCTGAGAGGTTACCTGCTGTATTTGAAAAAATGAAGAGAAGACTTGTTAGTTCTGTTAGAGAATTTGGGAATAATGAACAGAAATTTGGGTGTTTTTATTGGGAGAATCTTCGTGGCTTAGCTGAAAACAGTATTTCATCGTCTAATAATGAAAACATTGAATAATGATTTAACCATCATTAATGACCTAACCATTTTGAAATGAAAGGAAAAGGAAATGTATCTTCTGTGGAGATTAGAGATCTGAGAGTCTTCCATCTGAGAGTTAGAAGGCAACATTAAAATGGAAAAAAAATCAAGGAATAGCACTTAACATGCAATTTACAAATATGGTGGTAAATACTAGAAGTGGCTAAAAGAGTTGGAAATGATTGCTTCTGGAAAGGGAAAACTGGAAATTGAGTGTGCCAGAAGAGACAACTGTTGTTAAAATACTTATAGTATCATTTGAGTTTTAATACTATATACTTGAATTACTTAATTACAAAAAGGAAAAAGAGAGAGAGAATTGCAGTGCTTGCCCATCCTCACAGGCAATGCAGGGTTTTTTTAAAATTATTTTTTATTTTTTATCAGCTTTGTTCATGGCCTCAGTGTGAGTGACAATGTTACACGTTCTTGAAAGATTAAAATTCAGGAAGAAGGGAGTAAGTTATAGGGATAATTTAAGAGACTTCCCAGGAGACAGGGAATGAAAGGTTTCATTTGATTTGATTATTAGAAGGCCAATCTGAGTTGGAGGGGGTGTGATTTAGATGATTACTCCTGTGAGAGGATGTCTAAGTGACAGCAGCAGAATGATTCAGTTTAGAATGCTGAGGCTGCCATCTTCTAATCCAGCTCTCAAAGGGGCACCACTCTATCTTCTACATTTACAACCTTAAGGTGTTTGAGGACTTTCTAGTTTTTCCTTTTAGAATGCCAGCTCCTTTACACTTAGGTACCAGCTTTTCCAGATATATTAATTCTGCCCAAGGGCTGACGCAGTATTTGGTGGCTAGATTGTGGTCAGAGGACATTCACAGAAAGTAATACTACATTAATTTCTCATAAAATTTTGTAAAATTTGCTTACAAATTCCTTGCAAAAATTTTTGATTTCCATAATATTAGCATTTTCATTAGAAAAAGTGAGCATATTAATTAAGTACTTCATCCTTTTTTCTCATTTGTCATTAACATGTAGAGGTTTATCTTTGTTCCTTACATATTCTTTGCTACAACAAACAATTATTCATACTACTTTTTCATAGTCAATCTCTTTAAAAAATATTATTTTGCTTATTCCACAAATATTTGTTGAGGACCTACATTGTGACAGGCCCTATGCCAGGGGCTGACAGCAGTGAACAAAACAGATGAGTTATAGCTTTACCAGCTGGTAAAAAAGGAGAGATTTTAAATAAAAAGTTATACAACTAGATATAATTTAAAATCATGTTTACAGAGTTATGTGTGAGAATTAAAAGGGACTTTCTTTTATAAGTTCCCAGGTTCAGAATTCTGGTTCCAATCTTTCTTGCTTAGAAAATTTAATTTCAAAAAGGCGAGTACGCAGACTGGCATTCTTCAATAAAAACGTAATAGTGTTCCAGGAGGTAACAGACGCCCATTATCCACATAGCTTTTTAATCTTTTCTATATTAATTCTTCTATTTATAGCTACTCAGTATGTAAAATGCAGCTGCCTGTGTATTCCTCCTACTTGTAAACAACACAATAAAGTCTCAGTTTAATTAAAATTCCATAAATTGGGTGAAAAATCCCAGCTCCTTTCCCTTTTCTTCTCCTATCAATAGGATTAGAATATTTCTCCATCCAACTTTGCCTTCAGATGCTTATCACAGGCATTCTCAGAACCACTAGCTAATGAGAGGTATCAGCAAGTCAGGGGGAGGGAGAAAAAGGCTTATTTTCCAATTATGAATGTACCGATTCATTAACACCGACTCGGACATTCATTTTAGATTCAGGTTGTCATGGACTTGCATTTAAACAATAGTGGCATGTGGATCTTTGCCATCTTTCCTCAATCTTGCATGGAGATGCCACTTTAAAAACAGCAGAAAGGGGAACTGAAAAGGAATGAAATATCCATGGCCTAAGTCAAAATTATATAAGCTTTCTGAAGAACCCTAATTCTTTTCACCTACTATTGGCCAATATCAAACTACATTAAAATAATGGCTTATTCTACAAACTGTAAATCAGACACTAAGAAATTCAAAGTACAGAGGTACTTTTTGAATCAGAAATGCAAAATATCTTATCCAAGGTTACAACTTGCCTAAAGTCCTGGAAAAGTTAATGGCGGTATTAGTTAAAGCATCAAGTTACAATAGTTTAACTAATAACTCTGTTATTCCCCAACATTTATGAATATACTCAATGTTTTTATAAGATCACACCTCCTTAATAATGCACCACCAAAAACATAGTATATTTTTAATGGAAAAAATAAGATTACTTAATCATTTGTGTCATTGTTCAAGTGACTATCTCAAATGAACTTTTTCTCCACCTAAATTTGTTTCAGACTTAAGGGAATAATCCATATCCCTATTTTTCATACACCAATGACATCACCCTCAGAAATTTTGTCTATTTCCCAGCATCAATTGTATGTTTATTTTCTTCATATTTTTGTTTTAATTGACTCACTTTATTTCAACTTAAGTAATAATGTGACTGAAATCAAGGGGTTGGTTTGATAGCTGTATTTTTTTCAAATAAACACAAGCCCAGAGTCTAGAATTTATCATTGTTGTCAGCTGGAGTGCTAGTTCAAGGCAAACTGCAACTTCTGTTGCTTTTAAGCTACTGAGAAGTAAGATTTTCTGGTTGTTTATTACAAAATAACTTAGCCTATCCTGACTAATGATTTATTACCTTTTATATTAATAGGATATTTACACACTGCATTCAAATCCTCTCAAAATCTTTGGAGATGCAAATGTA